>NC_067418.1:23351495-24554620 GCF_009764475.1 Pristis pectinata | reverse complement strand
GGGTCTGAGTCCATAGGATGATCAAAGCCACCGCACAGGTTGACTCTGTGATAAAGAAGGCACATGGTGTATTGTCCTTCATCAATCGTGGAATTAAATTTAGGAGCCAAGAGGTATTGTTGCAGACCCCACTTTGAGTACTGTGCTCAGTTCTGGTCACCTCACTACAGGAAGGATGTGGAAGCCATAGAGAGGGTGCAGAGGAGATTTACAAGGATGCTGCCTGGATTGCGGAGCATGCCTTATGAAAGTAGGTTGAGGGAACTTGGCCTTTTCTCCTTGGAGTGATGGAAGATGCGGGGGGACCTGATAGAGATATATAAGATGATGAGAGGCATTGATCAGGTGGATAGTCAGAGGCTTTTCCCCAGGGCTGAAATGGTGGCCACAAGAGGACATAGGTTTAAGGTGCTGGGGAGTAGGTATTGAGGAGATGTGTGGGGTAAGTTTTTTTTACTCAGAGAGTGGTGAGTGCGTGGAATGGGCTGCCGGAAACGGTGGTGGAGGCAGATATGGTAGGGCCTTTTAAGAGACTGTTGGATAGGTATATGGAGCTGAGAAGAGGGCTATGGATAAGCCTAGTAATTTCTAGGGTAGGAACATGTTCAGCACAGCTTTTGTGGGCTGAAGGTCCTGAATTGTGCTGTAGGTTTTTCTGTGTTTCTAAATAAGATCTCCATTTTGCTGGGTAATCTACTTGTAGATCCTTTACGTCTTTGAACTGGCCCAGGAGCTACAAGCCCATTCATTCCACTGTAGATTTTACAGCTGTGAGGAAGCAATTAAAAACAAAAGTTTAAACTGGCTTTAAATTAAAATGGTGTAGTTTATTGATGCTTGAAGTATCAGGTAGCGAAACTCGAAAATGCAGTCATATTATTTTAGTTTGTAGTGCATGCATATAGGTTGTCCATCATAATAGCTGTTGATGCATTTTTATGAATTATTATCCATCAAGGAATTGTTGGCATGACATTGCTGGATGGAAGCTGCAGTTTTAAAACAAACGAGAAGTGATTTCCTTTGTTATTATGCTCCTTATGGGCTTCCAGAGCACCTCTCCAGCAGCTTGACCTACCTGTTATGCTTCCATTGGCTCACTTAGACCAAAGCAATAACCCAACAAGCCGGGGTTGGGGTGACGTTTCAGTAGTGGAGGAATTCAAAATAAGGACTTGCCTGTTACTGTGAAGTCCTTTAAATGACTATGCTTTAGGATATCTTCTTTTACCAACATAGAGTATTAAGGTAGTCTAGTAATTGAAGTGCACAATAAACATAGGTCTTGTGGGTGAAATTCTCAGGATTTCAAATCTTAAGGCAGCTACCAATCAAATTTAATCATTTTGTTGCCTAGTACTTCCAAACTGTGTCCAAAAGTAAGCATTGATTAGGTGTACTGGACAGTAAAATTTTATTGTGCAAGAGCTAACAACCTATATTATTAGGGAGGAAAGGACATGCTTCCCTGCAGTGCATTGTATATTTTTGAAACATTCTTTTTCTATAAGCTTCACTTAAAACAAAATCAAGCTCATTAGGTATTTGCACTTATAGTTATTCTCCATTTTCAAAAAGTGAGCAGCAAGGTGTCCATGTATTATTTTGTAGCACCACTCTTTCACGTTTACTGGATCATGCTTTGTCCAAGTTGGAATAGTGCACGACTTGGATGGAAACTTGGTGGTATCTTTCTAGGCAGTGGCTCCTGAGTTTGGAGCTGCTGTGGTGCATATTTTATATTGTTGTAAAGTAGCTACAAGGTGTACAAAGAAGAGATGGTGGCCTTTCCCTTCAGTTATCCCAGTACAGCATAGCCTGAAGGTAAGCAAATGGTTGGGAACAATGCATCATCAGAGAAAAGTGAATCTAATTTCTTATTTATTAAGGTAGTTCTAGATAAAAAGCAGGATTGAGTTATAGATAATACAAAACATATACACTCCCTTTGGCCCAATTTCCTGCATTCAGCCCATATCCCTATGTTTAAGTGATTCTATTGTACATGCCTCAACCACCCTCTGCGTGACCCCTCAGGTCCCTTCTAAATCTTTCCCTTCTCGCACTCAACCTATGCCCCCTAGTTTTGGACTCCCCTACCCTGGAGAAAAGACTTGCAAACCACCTTATCTGTGCCTCTCATAAACACTTACTTCTACCAGCTCACCCCTCATTCTCCTACATGCCAAGGAATAAAGACCTAGACTGACAATCTCCCACTGTAACTCGGGCCCTGCTTGTAAATCTTTTCTGCACACTTTCCAGTTTAGTGCAACGTTTCTTAAAATTGGTGTTTGCTTGGAACAAGTCTTTACTAAGACTCACCATTTCTGTCACTAACTTCGTTCAGGTAAGGAAATCTGCTGTCCTTATGTCCAAAATTAGTATTTCACACAAATTTTACCTCAGCAATTCCCTTTGGCCTGCTAAGTAGAGCAAACTTGTTTAGTACACAAGAACTCAGACCCAGTACATCACTGGATGATTGATTGTCAACTCTGTCAACAATTTTTTTTTGTGCAAGTATTAAGAGTAGTAATTAAGTTACCAGGAGAACAAAAGACCTGCAAATCTTACATATAAGCTGAGGAAATTTGCTACTTTAGAAAAGTAGGTGGTGTGGTCATGCTGTCCTGTTATGCTAAAAGCAGTTACACACTCCCGTTTATGGAATTCCATTATGGTAATGAATAATTTTGATTTGAGGTGGCATAATTGTACAAATTCTATTGGTAAACAAGCATCTCAAAGGCCAAATGCTTAAGTTTACTTACCAAGGCTGCATTTCCACTCCCTGCTCTAATTCATAACCCCCCCCCCCACCCCACTTCATTGGCAACGTTAAAAAAAAATACATATCCCTCCATAAGTGGTTGCATGAGCAGCACTGGTGGAAGAAATGTGGCTGCAACATCACATTCCTTCATGAAGATGAAGTAAAATATAAGCAAAGCAGTAAATCCTAGTTGTACAGGCAACATCTTATCCAGCCTAAAAATAACTTGCACAGAAGGATTATTTCACAATAATGTTCACTCCACAAAAACACCATGTTAGATTGCATTTTGGTACATGAGGTGACATACCATGTCATCTCTCAGCACAAGAGACCTAGAATGCAGTGAACAACTTTCCAAAGAAATTCATTTCAGAAACATTCACCATGAAGTGGGCAAGCTTTTGTTTTGTATCACCTTTTTATTTATAACTTTATATTAATGAAGCCAAAAACAAAATAAACTTGCTTGTAAACACCTGGAAACCATGGTTAACTACAAGGTTCAAGTGCAACAGTTCCAACACAAGAGAAACAGCAAACCAAAACCCTACACTTCTAATAAAATGATAACTAAAGTGAAATATTGTGTGCTGCCCTTCAGTTTAAAACTAAAAATGAGGCAACTGAGCTTGGAAATCTGTCTATTGATCCCCAATTTCCCCCATCTGTATTCCTAACAAACATGAGGGCAAGCTACTTGGCTAAACTTAGAAGATGCAAAACTGAAAATAACCATAAATCAATATTGAATTGATGGAAAAAAACCAAGGTTGCTACTTGCATTCATGTACAACACACCAACCTCAAACAATATTTACAAAAGTGTGTACACACGCTGAAGTGACCATCTTCAAAAGGAACATCAGCCTGACTTTCCTCTTGCTACCTGATCAGGAACATTTCTCAGATAGCTGTACAGGGATGAGAAGCAACAAGAGCTCACCATTAACATGTGCCAGAGAAAGGCTCCCATATGGTACTGAACCAGGCCTGACTGTAATGCTCACCTTGCAAGCTATTTTTGCTTCCAGCAGCACTGGCTTTGACTACTTCTCTAAAATTGAGGCTAATCTGCGAGATTAACTGATTATAGAATTGCTTAATGAGGGGGAAAAAATCTTCCCACAGATTTGAATGCAAGCCAAAGAAGTATTGTTACAAGCTGCAGTTTAAGTTTTTTTTAATACAATTATGGAGCTTGCAGATAAAATGTGCTAAGAAAAAATATTCCTGTCGTGTATAACTGGTCCAAGTCGAATAATGAAGAGGTACGTGACTGGTTGCCAGAGCAGCATGATAGCTCCAGTATTCCAAGATTATAACCATACAAATTCAAACCTCTATATTCCTGGGTTAAAACCAAGACTCAACTATTCCATTTCATTCCTACTCGGTAGGGGAGAAGCAGTAAACAGCATGTTTGCCAGCATGCCACTTCAAAGTTAAAAGTCATATTTTAATAACATATCATAATATATTAAAAATGGCAGTACCACCATTCTGCACAACATCTTCCCATGTCAAACGTGGTTCTTTCCTAGAAGTAAACACTGCATTTAGAGTGTGAAATTAAATTCCACACTTAATCCTGCACAGTTAAGTCCCACAGTCTTCATGATCAAATGTCCTTCTTTTGCACATGGCTCATCTTTCCTTGACGTGGTTCTGTGATGCTGCATGGCTGTAAAGGATTTCAGTCAGGTCATCCATGACAACCGTTTCCTTGGGATCTACCAAATTGAATTCCCTTATAAATAACATGAAATGCATATACAGTGCGTTTAAATGTCCGTGCAGCTCCAATGCAACAGTCTCCTTGAAATGAGCCCAGTAGATGTGAGTCAGTACATGGAACAGATATCTGCAGATCTTTTTTACTAAAGATTCAAAGGAGTTTGGAAATTCTTTGCCTGCAATTAGAAGAAGGAACATTTGAGTTTAAAAAAAAGTAGCATAGTTACACTAGACTTTCCCACAAATAATAAAAAAGAAACAAAACGCAAAGAACGTATCTCGACTTCCCTCCTTTGATCAAATAAGTACTTGTTGATTTATGTGCTGTGCTAAATTAGCCAATCCATGTACAAAAGTGCAGGAACTAAAACTGGCCTTGGTGGTACAAGGATGAAGAAAATCAACCACAGTTCTCGCTGTTGTTCCAGTGGCTTTTCATGACAGATGATGGATGGGGACAGATATCTTGTTAAGATAATGTGTTATTACTCCAACAGTTTTTTTTGTGCATGCACCAAGTGTTTTATGTTCCTGTCCATGACTTTAAAATTAAAAAAAACAGTAAGAGCAGAACCAGCAGCAGATAGGAGAGGAACCCACTAATCACTTTGGCAAAGCCCAGTCCTTTTCTCCGAACGTGCTCTTCCTGATATGCACATCAAGCAAATGCCAAAAAACTTGAGATCCTAAACACTACATTCCATCACTATCAGGCACAGGAAATGTGATTACATTTTTTGCTGGATCATGTGACAAACATTACAGATGTTCAAAGACCAAAGTCCAACAGATATCAATTAATAAAATTAGGAAAGTTGAATCACTTATTAACCTATAATACAGGCTTGATCTGATGCAAATGTGATTCTCTGCATAAAATTTAAGTTGCATTCATAAACAACCTTTGCTATACACTTCACCAAGAGTAATCTAAAAATTTAGAAATAGATGTCTTAGTAAAGGATTGTGTTCCCCCCCCCCCCCCACCCCCCAGCTCATCTTGGGGTCAAATATGACACCAAATGAACAAATTCATCCATTTAAAAAATACAATATTACACAGGATATTTATTTTCTCTACAGGACAGAACTACATTCTACAACCAATGCTTGTATGCCATTTATGCAAAATATGTATTGTATTGCTTCTGAAATACAAGAACTAAGTTTAACACAAAATGTACACATTTGGTCCAAAATCTAATTGAAAATATGGTTCCCATATAGGTTAAACAAAAAGATGTAGACCATATGACCAGCATCTTACACTCCATATTTACTGATTAAGATTACCTGCCAACAGAGGGAGTAACACACCAGTGTACGGTATCAAACCTATGCTTATCTTCTCAAGGTGAATGAATGTTCAGCATCCACCAAGGACATGACTGACTGCAGCATCCCAATCTCCCTCAGATAGCAACAAAACTTACAAGGAGCTGCCAAAATATTTCTATCTTTTAGTTGGTGATTTCCCAATTCATTCTGCCAAGTACCAATCAGCTTGTTTTCCTTGATCTGTAATAGTACTATCAAAATTAATGAAACAAAAGACTGAAGCATTGTATAAAAGCTTTCTATAGAATGATTGCAACTGGTGTTTAAAGAAACCAATTATATCATTATTTAATTACTTGCCTCACTGAAAATCACTAGCCAAATATTTTAGGGATCAGATTCAAAAATATGTAAACACCTTGGTAGGCCTATCAAACAAATTAAGTCTCATCATATGTTAGTGAGGTAGGCAGGCATAAAAAAGTGATAATGCAATTCAATCATGTTTGGTAACTTAGTAAAAACCTGACCCAACAGAAATTCAAGATGCAGCAATGACATTAACTATGCGTTGTGCATCTTTCACTTATTGCATCAAGGAGACAGTTTATAAGAATATTCTTTGTACAAAACAGAGATACTTAACCCCTTTTCCGCTCCTAGTTTCTGTCCTACTGCATGATCTAGACCAGAAATATAACAATGGTGTTCTATACTGCTTTACCCTTTCAATGAAATCAACCAGCCCACACTTCCCAATAACACTGCCTTCTCCTAATTCTATTCCAAGTTATAAAAAGTAATCAATGTTTGATCTGGCATTTTCCCTTGAATTATCGTGGCCATCTGTTGCATTACAAGGCTCTAATTTTTGTCTCATTCTTATCCCTCAACTTCTCCCTATAGCTCAATTATACCCTTTTCCACACATACATTGTTTGGCTTCATTTCATCATCCAACCCCATCTTTCCCCTAACACTTTCATTTCCAGTTACTATTTATTAATTGCAATTCCAGGTCAGTAGTTGCCAGATTTATCAAGATCCAAACCACCCCAGTCAGTCAGATACAATCTCCAATGATCTGCTCTGACCAAATCCATGAGGACCAATCTTGGTTTACCAGTTTAATCCCCAGATGCAAATCAAACTCAGTCAGTAGATTCCTAGGGATGATCATTGCCTGAAGCACTCTGTCAAGACCTCCATTTGCCAGGCTGTCCTACCTCAAAGGTTTGATTCAAAAAAAATCAGAACAGCACAGGAGAATCAAATTCAGCTTGGACCTCTGAATATAAACTAGTTCTCTGCCAGAGCAAAGCATCTTATCCCTTTCTCCAAAGCACTGCGTTTTTTTTTTCACAGCTTTAAAATAATGATTCAACTTCCTTCTGAAAGCCACAAATCTTCCTCCACTGTCATATCATTCAATGCTAACTTATTGCTACATTAACATTCTTCCTCATGCCAACTTCATTTGCTAATCAAAAATTTCCCAGAGCATTCCTTCCCGCTTTAGTCACTTCCAAATCATTCAGAACAATTCTGATTCAGTTACAACACTGCTCCTTCTTAACTTGACTAGCTCCTTCTCCTTGTCTTTTTGGTTCTCTCATTCAAATCCATGCACTCCATACTCTATGACCATGACATCCAGGATCTATCATCCCCACCCTATCCCCCTCCATTAGTCCTCAGGAAACATCGTGGAAAGTGACATCCACCAACTGAGATCATTAGATCTTTACAAAGTTGTACAGCACAGAAACTGGAACTTGGTCCCTTGTCCATACCGACCAAGTTGCTCAGCCAGTCCCATTTGCCTGCATTTGGCCCATATCCCTCAAAACCTTTCCTATCCATGTACTCGTCTAAATGTCTTTAAATGACATCCTTCCTCAATAACTAGGTGACCTGAACTGCACACAATACTCTTAAGTGTGGTCTCA
The DNA here is from genome assembly GCF_009764475.1 of Pristis pectinata. Classification (NCBI taxonomy): domain Eukaryota; kingdom Metazoa; phylum Chordata; class Chondrichthyes; order Rhinopristiformes; family Pristidae; genus Pristis; species Pristis pectinata. The sequence goes on along the minus strand of NC_067418.1, from coordinate 24,546,880 downwards.
AGTCGCATACAGCTGTAACATGTCCCATCTCTTATATTCATTGCCCTAACTGATGAAGGCAAGCATGCCAAGCACCTTCTTCACCACCCTGTCTACCTGCGTCGCCAGTTTCAGGGAACTACGTACTTGTAAACCCAGGTGTCTCTGTTCCACAAACACTCTCCAGGGCCCTGTCATTTACCGTGCAAGTGCTGCCCTGGTTTAACTTCCCAAAATGCAACACTTCACACTTGTACAAGTTAAATTCCATCTGCCATTCCTTGGCCCACTTTCCCAGTTGATCCACATCCCATTGTAACCTTAAACAACTTTCTTCACTGTCCACTGTACCACCAATTTTGGTGCTGTCTGCAAACTTATAACTATGCCAGCTGCATTCTCATCCAATCTTCTCGTTTTATGGGAAGCTAATTCAGAGGTTTGCAATTTGGAGCTGAATAGGCTGTTTCAAATCCCAAAATCACATAGCTCAGTCTCCCAAGAAGTGCATTTAAACAAGTGTTTAGGCAAACCAAGTAATTCTCAAATGTGTGAAAGTTCCAACAATGCGATGTCACTCAAAGCCATGCTCTTTATATGCTGATCCATGTCTGAATCATGATGTAACCATCTTTCTTGGCATACAAAATAGATGTTGATACAGATATCTACTCAACAGGTAAAAATAATACAGGAAACATTACTTGGTCAATGTCTCTGGAGAATGGAATTGAGCTGACATTTCAGATCAATGACTTTTCATCAGGACCATTTGCTTTTCAATCAAATACCCACAAACCCAGAAAAAAAAACTATATAACGTACCATATTTTGTTGGGAAGATATCTTCATCTGTCACAAACTTTTGTACAGAAGTCATTACAAAGTCCACATATTGTGGGGCTGTGCATTTGATTTTCTTTCCCCTTTCATCGTACCAATAATATTGCCTGTTAATGAGAAAAGATTATCTATCAGTTCTGTACAGGTACTAACTGCAACCTCAACAGTAACCCTCAAAGTGGGAAAGTAACTTCCAAGTCACAAACTTCATACAACAAGAATTTGCTCTCCACTTTCTCACCTTTATTGCTCCAACTGAGCAGAAATGAAAACTTAATGAAGTTAAGGGAAGATTAATTTTGATATTTACACAGTTCATTTTGAACACTCTTAAAAACATTTTTAAAAAGTGTAATCAGCAACCAGTCTCCTTTATTTTTGCCCTGGTTGGAAGCACTGACCTTAGTGTTAGATTACATATCAGAGTCCCAAGGTTGAAAAAACATGCAAGTCAGCATTCATGGAAGTACTGAAATATTAGAGATAGGAATCAAGGCCCTGAGTATCTGCTTGGGAACCTCTGGTACCATGCAAGGAGTACCAAATCTGCATGCCCTAGTCAGTGCTTATTCTGCTAACACCAGTATCAGATTAACTGGCCATTTTTATCTTTGCTGTTAATGTCGGGCCGCGCACAAATTGGCTGCTGTGTCTGCCCATAAATGTTATTACATCTTAAAGCACTGACATGGTGATCCATTCAGATTTCATTCAAAATTAAGAATAGTTGAGAAAGATCAGTGTTGGTTAAATCTACAAAAACACTGCTGTATGCAGGTATTACACACTTACTGCTGTCTTACCAGCAATATTAAGGCAATTACTTTTTCCAGTTGTATTAACAGGCTTGTTCCTGTCATAACTTTTTGATTTTGAACATAGTTTACTTTGTTCATGATTTTGTAGGATACAGTTTTGCAAGTTGTGAACTATACACCTCTATTGCACTGTTAATAAAGTTTAAAACTGCTAGTCAATCACTGGGTTCTGAAACACAGTTACTTTCCCTAATGTCTAACTTGTACATTTGCTTTACTACATTTACAATCCACAATTTAAAAGCATTGATTTTCCTCATTATGAGGTGGGAGAACACTCAGCATAGTTCAGAGGTTAAACCAGTGTGATTAAACAAAGTAACTCATAACTCTGACATGATGGAATCATTGGAGTAGCTCCGCAACACTCCTGCCATCTACAACCTGTGACTATAAAAGGGAGGCTAACCATCCAAGACTTGGCCACTTTTGTTCGTCCCAAACAGAAGCCCAAGGTGCTAAAAAAGCATACAATTATTCTTACTAAGCCAGCAAACTTAAAAAGGGCTAAGAGTAGTGTTTAGCTGTAGACTTGGATTATTGCCACCCAATGTGAAAGATATCCTGAACTTAGTGGTAAATCAACAACAAGCCCAGAAATCTGAAGCCATTTGAAAATAATGCTGGTAAACAAGGTGGATTGAAAACATAATTGTTCCACTGGAAAAAATGCTACTTGCATTTAGTTAACATGGTACGCATGAGCATTGTTAGGACCCCAAGACTATGTGTTAACAAATACAATGTATCACAAGTGGCAAACAGTTTAAAAACATTAATCATATGGCAAAAAAAAACAAACTCAGTCATTGTGGAGCTATAGAAGTTTTATTCTCAGTGAATGCGAATATTGAAGCAGGAAATGCTGGAAACAGGTCAGGTTCCAGTGATCTTTACCCTACCCTCTCTGCAAGTTAAAACTAACTTGTTTTTTCTTTCCCAGTTCTGACAAAGGGTCTTTCTCATTAACTCTCTCTTTCAACAGTTGATGCCTGACAGTTTTTAAAAAGAGCATTTTCAGTTATTTCAGATTTCTAGCATCTGGAGCTTTTATTTTGGATTATAAACTATCAAGAGAAAATGAACAGCTTGTTTCCTTCACAGTATAATTGCACAAGCACTATGTAAATGAGTAAACAGAAGTTAGATGTCAGTTTCATCTTTGGATGGTTGCAAACATATGGGGTTGTGTACCCCAAGTACCTAGCAATGTTGGCAACACTTTTTATCGTCATTGTGACAATAAAGCAGACTCTTCAGGAATTAATCTATTCATTCCAATTCAAAACAAAAGCTTATGACAGCATTAACACTATTAGCTAAATTGTGATACTCCTGAGGTTATGTTCAGCTGGAAAAGATTCAATGATAATTTCTCCTTTTAAGAGTTTTTGTTTGATCAGGGAAGGGGGGGGGGGTTCAAGGAAAAAACAGAAATTAGGCACCAAGTTAAATATAAACACCTTTATGAACACCCAAAGCAACAATGTACCAAGTAATATCAGTAGTGTGAAAGCATTTCAATCAGAACCCACTACAGATAACTAGAATCTCAAATTTCACACAAAGAAATATTTGTGCTGATTACCCTCCCCATTCCTGTGTCAGCCCTTCCCTATGCAATGCCAAATTTTTCAAGCACTGGCTTGTGACCATAGCAGGAAAATATTTAGCCACAGGCAAACAACAGGTTCAGACCAGAATGTCATTTCAAAATCTGGATGCCCTGGATAATGGAGGGAGTAGAGCAGGGGTGCATGCAGATTGCTGCCCGGCAGTGGCGATTACTTGGGGAATAAATGAGAGTAAGAGTAAAAGAGCACAAGGGAATGAGGAAGTAAGAGGGAGACAGGTTGTATCTGGTGGTTTCAATCTCCTTATGCTGCTGGTACTGCAGTGTCATCACATGCAACCTTTGTGTCCTATTAAGCTGAAATTCAGCACATCAATTCCGGTAACAAATTTCATAATTTTCTTGAAGTTACAGCCCACATCATTTTGCACATCTAGTTTCCTCACCTTACCACCTTCTTTATAGTTTCTAAAATACCTTTGATCTTCTCTTGCAAATTTGCCTTTTGTCCTCCACCCAGCTACTCCATTTCTCACAACTATGTTAAGTGTACCCTTTCACTCCTCATTGTAAAATAACACTTCAGAGCACGTATGTGTGCTACATAAATGGAAGTTGGCACAGGTATTTCTAAATTTCAGGCTAGGTCTGAAGCAAACTTCATGTTAAGATTTCCTTGAACACGCATGGCATCTATATGCAAGTGATATCTATAATCACGGTAATGTAGCAGTTAGCGTAACACTCTTACAGCATCAGCAACCCGGGTTCAATTCCAGCTGCTGTCTGTAAGGACTTTGTACGTTCTCCCCGTGTCTGCGTGGGTTTCCTCCCACATTCCAAAGACATAAGAATTAGTAAGTTGTAGGCATGCTACGTTGGCAGCGGAAGTGTGATGACACTTGCAGGCTGCCCCCAGAACGCTCTACGCAAAAGATGCATTTCACTGTGTGTTTCGATGTACATGTGACTAATAAAGATCCCCCCTCTCTCTCTCTCTCAATCTGACAGCTTTTAACAAACTAAAATTGAAGGTTAGATACAATTGGCTCTCAGGATTTAACAATTCATTAGTTTTGAGTTCAGAAGAACAAATGCAAGATGATAACAAAATACATTACAAAGTATAAATCAACCTGAACATCCACAATAACTATTGGATTTAATTGTTTTGAATATATTGCAAGTAGAAATTTCAGTGATTGCACAGAGCAAGAACTACTTTATACTTGATGACCACCTACTGTGTTGTGAAAGTCTACAACTTCCAATAAAGTATGTTCAGTTTTCAACCTGATTTTGTTTTAAATGGAAAGGTGCAGGTTTTTCTTTCAGATAAATTTCTGGTAACAATGTGCCAACAGCCATGTTTACAAAGCAGAAATAATATACAGGGAAGTAAAGCCCAATTTAAGCAAATAATTAGCCTTCATTCAGAGTCACACTGAATAATTTTGCAAATACAGATCGAAGGAAATAAAATGCTTTCCTATGCTGAGAATGAATTGACTTCTGAAAACCTTTTACCTTTATAATTATGTAAAAGAAATTGTTTTCAAAACTTCCAAAGTACTGAAGTCCCACTTTATTTTCAAATAGTGTCTGGGAAGAACTATAATGATTGTGACTACTTAATCAAAGTAAAAGCATAGGATGCAGGGAAGGAACCTGGTATTTCCATATAGCAACAAGTTTCTAACACTCTACAAGACCTAAAAAGGCTTCAAAATGCAGTTGTAGAGATCATGCACTTAAGAAAACATACTTTAACCATAGAAGGGACCTAGAACACAAGAATCTCTCTTGTGAAAGCTGGCAATATAAAAATGGCCCTTATTTGGCAAAGCACTGAAACAACCTTGGTAAACAGCTCCAGAGAACAAAAAAACATATAGAAAGAGGTACACATCATAATATCATGGTGATGTAATCACCATTAATCTGCCAAATATTAATAATGAGATCATTTCATGAGCTTCAGAACCTCGCTATTGTGCAATTCCAAGATAGCTGTCAAAGAAAAAAAAGTTCTTTTTTTAAATTTACAGATTAATCCTTCTTGAAAAAGTGTCAGCATTGGCCCTGTGGTAACACTTGAAACATTGTGGAGTCTAGCCAGTTCAGGACTTGATATAATAGCTTAAATCTGGCTCAACATTGTTGTCATGTGTCACATTGTCAGAGGTGTTGCTCTTTGGGCGAGATCTGGATCAGAAGCCATTTCCGACTTCTCGGTGATTTAAAAAAAATCCCATGACACATTTTCATTAAGTGCATGATAGGGGTGTTCTCCCAGTATCCTGACAATAGCATTAAGATACAGTATCTGTCATGTTTCTCAATACCATTCGACATCTTGCTGTGTGCAAACTGCCTGCTACATAGGAGTGTACGGCAAGATTCTGAACAGCATTTTCAACAGACTGACATCTATACAAAAGCTGCAATACAGGGACACACTGGCCACATTTAGACAAGAGGTGAAAAGTTATGTAAAATCTTGATGGGACATTAAATGTTCTGTTGTGTCCGCAGTTCTTTAAGTGTCTCAATGATAAATGTCCTTCCTTAAACTTAGTATTTGGAAAATTGAAGTATACATTTATGCAAGCTTTGGAGGATCCCTCAGAAATGAAGCATATTTGCCATTTTCAAGCTGAGTGTGAACAGCCAACGGCATAAATGGAGAACTGTTCCTCACATTAAAGTGCCCCATGGCTGTAGGTATTCATATCAGAACAGTACAGCACAGTACGGGCTCTTCGGCCCACAATGTTATGCCAACCTACTCCATGATCAATCTAAACCTTCCCGTCTGCACAGCCCATAACCCTCCATTTTTCTTACATCCATGTGCCTATCTAAGAGTCTCTCAAATGTCCCTATTGTATCAGCCTCTACCACCACCCCTGGCAGTGTGTTCCAGGCACCCACCTCTCTGTGTAAACAAAAATCTCCCCTAAACTTTCTCCCACTCACCTTAAATGGATTTCCTCTGGTATTGGCCATTGCCGCTCTAGGGAAAAGGTGCTGGCTGTCCACTCTATCTATGCTTCTCATAATCTTATACACCTCTATCAACTTGCCTCTCATCCTCTTACGCTCCAAAGATAAAAGCACAAGCTCACTCAACCTTTCCCTCGTAAAACATGTTCTCTAATCCAGGCAGCATCCTGGTAAATCTCCTCTGCACCCTCTCTAAAGCTTCCACATCCTTCCTATAAATGAGGTGACCAGAACTGAACACAACCAGTGGTCTAACCAGAGTTCTATAGAGCTGCAACATTACCTTGTGGCTCTTGAACTCAATCCCCCGCCTAATGAAGGCCAGCATACCATATGCCTTCTTAACCACCCCATCAACTTGCTCGGCAACTTTGAGGGATCTATGGACTTGGGCCCCAAGGTCCTTCTGTTCCTCCACACTGCTAAGAATCCTGCCATTAACTTTGTATTCTGCCTTCAAGTTTGATCTTCCAAAGTGTATCACTTCACACTACTCTGGACTGAACTCCACCTACCACTTCTCCACCCAGCTCTGCATCCCCTCTATATCCAGTTATAACCTATGGCAACCTTCTACACTATCCACAACACCACCAAGCAATATTGTCCGTTCAAAAATTTACGTAGTTATAACAATTGAATCTCAACTTGTGGTTGGGAGAAGTAGAGATAGCTCGCAAGGTAGTTTATCCCATGTGGTAACCTGGAAAACAACACAACAGCCTGCACAAAAGTTTCAGTACTTAACCTGTTCAGTTGCCTGAACAAAGTATATACTATTAAGCTCAGTGAATAAAAGAGCTTTCTTGATCAAATTACAGCTTGGTAGGCCAGGTCAAGGGTGCTGCAAACCATCTAACAAAACTGTAAACCAGCAATCAGTTCATATGATGGGGTTGCTGCAGCAACTGCCACACCCTTGGTCAATGCTGCCTTGAAACATGCAATTCAAATAACTGAAACAGCTCCCGTAAGCTACCAAGCTGTAGAAAATTTAGATGTGTTTAGCAAATTATTTTCTATTCCTGATAACAAATCAATAACAAAATACAAAGAAAACAAGTAGGTTGTTCAAAATCTTCTGACTTAACTTTCGGAAAAAAGCTATCTTGAAACTGTTCACGTATGATTTTTGCAGATAAAAAAATTCAAGTGTGCATCATTTCTTAGCATACCTCCAAAAACAAAATTTAAGATTCAGCGTCATCCTACTCTCCCAACACAACCCAAAACAATTGGAATCATTTACAGCTACACTGGCATAAATAGTAAACTCTGGGATATCTCACAGCTTGTAATGAAAATATAGCAACAAACCAATTTTTTTTTTACATATTTCTAAATCAACCTGAAACAAATAATATGCATTCCTTTTGGAATAAAATCAAAAATTTACAGCACAGGAGTACATCATTCACTCTGAGATGGCAACACAGGCCAAAGTGCTAATTAGCCTTATCCCACTTTACAATGCATTGGACTTGTACGTTGTGTGACTTGACTATTTTTTTTGAAAATGCTGAAAGTTCCTGCCTTTATCATGCAGAGTTACAGACAATCATACCAATTTGCAATGGGGGAAAGAAATTCTCTCTCATCCTTCTCCTAATTACTTCAAATCTATGTCTGTGTTACTGACCTCTCATCTAAGGGAAGCCAGTCCTTTTTATCCATTTTATCTAAGCTCTTTAAGTTTATGCAGCTCCATAATGCTGAACCTGAACCACCTCTTTGTCAATGCCATCTTTCTTGATCGCTAAAATTTTCCAATCCCGACACCATCATCGTAAGGCTTCTCTGTACCCTCTTTAATTCAATCACTGCATTCCTATAAATGAAGTGTACACCCTATTTTTGCTGTAGTACAACCTCCATGTTATGAAATCCTATCCTTTCCTCACAACCTTGCTCTGTTATTCTATTCCATCCTTAATCTTGCAGATATTTTAACAATGCTCATGGTCACATACATTGCTTTCTGCAAGTGGATAAGCAAAGACAGATTTAAACAATAGTTTTAAAATACCAGATAAATATAGTGAAGATGCATAACTTACTTTCTTTTTACACAGTTTATATTTGAGCTTCATCAGATCATTAAATCCAGATGTACATGCACATTCCAAACCAGCCTGGAGTGCTGAGAGTCCAGCTGTATGCATCAAGTTCAAAGAAAAATCAGATCTTTGGCACTAATATGACCATGCATTGGAATAATAGAATTTGTAAAACTGCATCTTCAGACAAAGAAGATACACTAAAGTAAGCCTCACAGGTAAGTTGTGCAGGGGAACTGCGCTGTTTTGTCAGTGCAGGTGAAATTCTAAAATATCTGCAGAAAAATATAACAATTATACTTAAATTAAAAATACAACTATTAAGCATCCTTAAGTTAACCTGTTAGAAATAATGGGGATAGCGTAAAAACAAGAATCTCCAGTTAAAGCACCGACACTTCTCAGTTAACTAACTTTCCAAGTAAGACATTAAATGTTTTCACTAGTTTAGTGACATGAAAATTGCTTAAGGATTTCTATTCTTTTAAATAATCTCAGATAAAGACTACTACTTTGGAAACAATGGTTACAGTAATATCAGTTTTATCCCCAACATGTTGAAGATCTCTCTCGTAGAATCCCCAAATTCCGGTGAAGCAGAGTAATCCTGAGCAAATAAACCTCTATTGTTTCATTTGGTAGATCCTGGTGATCGAGAATGACTTGCTTCCATTTCAGTTTGTAGGAATGTTGCACACACTCAGAGGTTTTGAACATATCTTTGAATTTTTCTCCACTGTCTTTATTCCAAGCTCTGTCACCATAAGTGTGATGGTTTGAGAAGCCTGTTGTTGGGCATGCGAACAGTGTGGCCTACCCAAAGTTAAGTGTGATTACTGTCAATGCTGCTGATTGTCATAAAGCTCCAGTATGCAAGTGACATTGGGAAGAGCACAGTAGTGCAGCCAGTTGAGCTGCTGTCTCACAGCTCCAGGGACATGGAGTGGAATTTGTGTGTTCTCCCTGTGACTGTGTGGGTTTTCTCTGGGTGCTTTAATTTCCTCTTAGTCCCCAAGGATGCACAGGTTGAGGTTAATTGACTGCTATAAATTGCCCCTGGCATTTGGGGGGGGGGGGGGGGTAAAAAAGAGAATAAAATGGGATTAGCATTGTAGTGCAAATGGATGGTTAATGGTCAACATGGCTCAGCAGGTCAAAAGAACCAGTTTCCATGTTGTACGATTCTAGAAGCTAAGCTCAACCTCATCACCTCAGACACTGAGGCATGAGGATAGGCTTCACACTCAAAATCTGCAAAACAAAAGGTCTTCCACTAATCTGTCCCTGCTGTACAACATCATTTTGACAGTAATACTGGAACGTATGGACAGTTTACCCAATCTTGGCAATCACTTCCTAGCTAAGGCAGACTTTGGTGATTAAATGCACCATTGCCTTCAATATGCTATTACTTCCATTGGCCATCCAAGGAAAAAGGGTGTTTGAAGATCACTACCTCAAACCTGGCACAAAAATTCATGGTCTCCTTGAAAGCAGTGACTTCTGCCTCCTGTATGTTTCCAAGACTTGGACTATTGACAGCAGGCATCTCATGACACTGGAGAGATATCAACAATGATGGTTCTATAAAATCTTCCCCAAATCCACTGTAAGGATGTGCAACAACATTAGTGCCTTTTCCCAAGCCAACATCCCAAACCTGTATCACTCATTACATGCAAACCAGACAATAGCTATATTTGCAGATTCAACAGTTTGCCTATTCAGAACAGAGAGCAGCAGACAAAATTGTGGAATTTTCAGCAAGTTAAAATGTTTCTGCCAGAGTTTGCTATTCTTTCTATTTTGGTTGTAGTCACTATCACCAAGTAATCGACCTTGTTTAGCAAAACTGCAAAAATCAAATCAAATGCAAGCTAACAATTCATTTATAATCAATTGCAAGATTTAACTTGACACAGGATAGTGCAAAAGCTTCTTCACAAACTACTAACAAAATTAAAGTAACTTGGGCCAAACTACATTCACTTTTTAAAACCCTTCATCCATCAGTGCCACATATTCTGCTGACAAGCAATTAAATAGGTTTTTCAAGGAGGTTTGACCAGCCTGCTCACATCACAGTTCTCCTGATGACTGAAGACCAATCAAGTTGAATGGTAGCCAAATAGAAAATTATGCAATTCTGAATGTCAGCAGTATAACTTTAACAGAAGCTCTTTATATGAAAATAAAGAATCATCAAAACTAAAGCCTACAGAATTCAGGAGATCTGGAACACAGACAAGACTGGGGGGGAGAAAGAACTTTGGTTGAATTAGAATCTGCAAAGTATCTAAGTTGATGAGGGCCCAGATTTAACAGCAAGGCAGTGAACTTGCAGTCAGGTCCCCTAAGTAACCACCATTTCAACTCTCAACAAAAATCCAGTTTCCTTAATTTTTAGCCAAGCCAAGAGAAACAGCAGCTTACAAACTCAGTTTAGTTGCTAAACTCCATTTAGTTTAGTGCTCAAGTCTTTAAGCACTTCTAAAAACAAAATCAGTAAATCACAGTGTGAAAGTGCTGGAATACTCTAGGATTTGTTCTTCAGCTTCATTTTACACTGATTCAGGTTTCAAGAAGTAGCTAAAACTCGCAAGAAGCAAATGAGATCCTAAATATGCCACTGTTTCCCATCTGGATTGTGAAAACTGCAGTTACAAACTAGCTTACCAATTAGTACCGTACTGGTGGCAACACACACACTTTAGGTCCCTAGTTAAAAATTGTTATTATGGTGATAAAGGTCAAAATCTAATTTATGGCAGCTCTTTCAATGAGCTCAAAACAACAATTTACATTTTTTTGAGATCCTTTCATGCTTAACAAAAAGCTCCCAACTGCCTTAACAGGATGTTTGAAAAATGTTTAAGCCAAAGAAACAGACAGGGTTGGATGATTGGAACTTCTGGTTATGTAGTTGGGTTTTAAGGAGGAAGAAACCTAAAAGCTCAGGGAACAGTTGTGTTCAGGCAGGAAATTCAAGTGTAGCACACAATCTCCTGCAGCATACCAACAAAATAGTAGCAACATGATTTGGGCATACAGGACAGAAGGTGATGCAATACAGCACATGCACCAGAGGACATCACAATAAACAAAGATCGAGGGTGTTGCTGTCTTTGATTCAATACCCTAATGGCCACTGAAGCACTTAGAGGAATTCAAGAGGAGTTAGCAGCACACATTTTTATACTCTGATATGTTGAAGAACTTGTGGAAAAAAAAATTGTATTTGGAGTAGTGGTTTGGAAGAGCAATTGACATTTCTGGTTTTTAATCCAGTTAATGAATGCAGTTTTGAAAGGACGAGGGACAATAATTTTAGAATCACAAACATGAATTGGAGCCAGCAAGTGAGTGAATAGTCAGAAATTTCTGGAAATGTCAGGTAGCGTGTGATGGATAAGACAAGCTCAGGGATCAAGAGATTCCTGCTGGTTCAGACCTTGGCTAGCAAGAAAATCCAATCTAAAATTTAGATCTGAGTAGTGCTAGTTGGTAATTGGTTTTCTAGAGCTCAACAGGTTTAAAGTAGACAAATCAACTCATTTTTCCCTCAGAACAAATGCAAGAGCTTGCATTATAACCCCAGGTGATGTTTTTCTTTTTAATTCTTGCTTTACAACTTTTTTTTTGTTTTTACCCACATCTCCACCTGTAGTTAATACATACTTAGTGCTTCAAAAGGAAAAAAATGCTCACTAATATGATGCAATACAAGGTATTAAATTATCACCCTCAATCCATCATGAATACACACCTTTGAATTTTTGGCTTTTGAGGTGGGGACTCTGTTGCCCTTGCACCAATGAAAAAAATGCCAAAACATGTTCAAGAGGGAAATTTAAAGAACACAAAAGAACATGTAAAATTTATGATCTAAGGGACAAAATTGCTAGCCGGAAATATGGTGTTGGGCCCCATATGTCTAAGGACACACAGATGAACAGATTGTTGTTTTGCTGTCTCAATTAGCTACTTTGTCATTAACCAACCATTGCATGAGGAAAAAAAATTACATGAATTATAAAACCTATACATAACTCTGGTTAGTAGGCTTTGTGGCTAAAATGGAGTGGAACTGATGCAGTCAAAATATTGGTATCCACTAAGGAAGTTGCATGAATGGTGACATCGGTAAGTAATGGAATAAGAATTGCTTCTAAATGATTCAGTTCATTTCCTTAAAGTCCAAAAAGCCACAAATTCCTTCAAATGTTTGTACTCTTTCATGCAACATCCAGCTGAGAAACAACTATGGCTAAACCTTTACATTCCCTCAATTACAAGAGTAGCATTATCTAGATTTAACGTAACATCTACACTAAACAAAAGGCACACTAATTTAGATTTTGGGTGACTGCTACATCAGGAACATCTGAAAGCATCTTCCCCTTGTGCAATCAGGCAAGATTTTACAATATTACAGGCCACATCCTTGTGAAGTTAGCAAAATGGCACAGTTCCATCTCAATTTTAGAAAATGATGGAAACATTCAGCAGGTCAAGCTGCATCTGTGGAAGGAGAAAAAGGGGTAACTTTTCAGGCCAAAGACCCTTCAATAGCACTGGGGAAAGTAACAAAACAAATTAGTTTCAAGTTGCAAAGAGGGTGGAGGAGATGAATGGGACAAAGGGAATATCTCCGATAGGCCGAGGCCATAATTGTCCAGGTGATCCCAATGTTAATGGGACAGTCTGGTTAGTAGATTAATGAGGTCTGAATGAGAGAAAACAAAGAAAGGGACATGTTCGAACTATGAAATACAGGCAAGAGCTGTTGCTAAACCAAAAGCTAAAAGACAGTTTCTTGGTGGGGGGGGGTGGGGGGGGGGGGTGCGGTTTATATTACAGCTGTATAACTGGCCAGTTCTGATACTGACAGAAAGAGTGAATAACCCAAGTTTGTGATGTGGGAAGCATTTCCAAAATTCTGTTTTTGGGTTTCAGGTTCAGCAACTACTCTCCCTGCATTCCACAGCTTTAACATGTCTCTTTCTTTGCTGTTTTCTCTCAATAACTGCCCTTATTAGTATATTATTAAGGTGGCTCAATAAAGTATTGAGATAACACAGGCTGGCCTCACCCAGAGATATCCCCCTTATCCCGCCCCATGCTCTTTGCAACTTAAAAGTTTTCTCACTTTCCCAGTTCTGATCAAGGGTCTTCAACTTGAAACATTAACTCTGTTTCTCCTTCCATAGATGCTGCCTGACCTACTGATGCTTCCAACATTCTATTTTTATTTTAGATTTCCAGGATCTTCATTTTTTCTTTATTTTGCATCTTGATTTTAACAGTTATTGATGTAAATAAATTTTAAGAAATTATAAATGTGGACATAATTTACCAAGGATTAATGTCATCCATATATTCACGTTCCGTGGATGGGATGAGATATTTCAGCTATAAGGTTAGACTGGAGAAGCAGGGGTTATTTTCCTTGGAGCAAAGAAGGTTGAGAGGAGATTTGATAGAAGTCTACAAGATCATGACTGGTTTAGGAAGGTAGATAGAGGGAAGCTGTTCTCATTAGCAGATGGTGAATTCATTGCCTGTAGGAAGGGGGGAAACAGAAATAATCAGTGCCTTTTAAAGGGAATTGGATAGGCACCTGAGAACGAATAATTTGCATGACTATGATTAAAGAGTGGGAGAAATGGGCCTGATAGGATAGCTCTACTGGAACCCAGCATAGAATTGACAGATCAAATGGACTCCTGCTGTCCCACAATAATGCTACAATTTAAATGAATTATTCACCATGCCATTCTTATGGTCATCATAATAAGGTTAGTAAATTGAAAGACAACAGTAAACATTGAAGCTATATTCTTTCTGATTAGCCCCAGGACAATAGTGGGATCTACTGCTTTTTCTTCAATGCATCAGCATATTATTGTAAAAATGTGAAATAATGAGATGAGCATTAAAGAAAATCTGAGGGAAAATACTTGATGTCAATGCATATTCATACTGAAATTTGAGATTTGAGTTTCAACATCTAAAAAGATTATAATCTTTGCAATCTGTCCTCTCCCAAATTTTACTTACGTATTGCACACAGTCATTGTTTGACACGTTTCTCCAGTGCAGAACTCTGAGATGGTGCTGTACTGAAGGTTTATGTGATTGAAGAATGTTGTTGCTAAAAATTTGGGGAGGAAAAAAAGTTATGTATTACCAAATAAATACTTGTAAATTAATTTTATTTAATTTTATTAATTTTAATTTAATTTATTAATAAATTAAATATAAATAAATAAATGTTTGGCATTGTACAGCAGAAAAATTCAGAAAATCTTCATATGGTAATTACTTAAGATCATTTCATCAAATACATAAAACACAATTGATGAAAAGTTAAAATTTGTTTTTATCATCATCAATATATTGATGTGAAATAACATTTTCAATGAACAACAGATAGCATCGCAAACAGCAAACTAAAAGTTAAACAATAAAAATGTAATCACTTATTTCAAGGACAAAGTACTGAATCCACTAAAATTCTACCTTTAAAATTCCTCATGGTCAGGATATTCTAAATTTAATTCACAAGGTATAATTCACAAGTTCACAAAATATAAACCTAGCAAGGTAAGGAAGGTTAAGCAATTTTAGACAAATTGGCACCATCTGGAAATGCCTCCTGCATTGAAACTTGAGATTATTAAGAGATTGTGGCTCACATTATAATTTGTTCATATGCACAATTTTTTCTTGCCAATTTTCTTCCCTTTTTTCCAGAAAGTAAAATTCTCAGCTGGTTCATGAATGAAGATGCTGGGCAACTCAGATGCCATAATTATTTGGCCATAATGCATATTGTCACCTGACAAAGTAACTGCCAATATCAGCGATAAGTCGGATCCCCAGGGGCATATGCAAATGTGGAAACATTTTGTGATTTTTCTTCTACCCAACTACAACATATAAAAATCAATTGGTTTGCTTTACCAATGACGTACTGGAGAACAGCTTATTCAACAAACCAGCAGAAAAAAACAGAAGAGGACTAATTGCATTCAGATTTTAGTTATTTATTTTAGAAAACAATGCAGTTCAACTTGTTTAAATAGAACAAACAGCATCAACGTAAACTCTCTTGCTCAACCTGGGTATGTTGAAGTTCACACTCCACACCAGCTTCCACAACCCCCTCTTCAAAAGTTATTATGGAATAAAATTTTATAATGTACTGGCAGTTGTACTGAGGTGAACAGCAGAAACTTACTATTGCTGGCTAGCCATTCATTGAGGTCAATTTCACGTGGCAAAGTCACCAGTTCTTTAAAGTTGAAATCTGTTATTCTGGCTTTGGTATATTCAGGCTCCAGATACAATTTCTTCTCCTCTGTTGCTGTTTTTTTGCCATTTGGCTTGGTCTTGGACTTCCTAAAAGCAACAAACATCAGATTAATTGAATGGGATTTTTTTTTGGATAGAGTTCAATTCAACATTGTGTACCATTTACTTATTAGTCTTAAGCATTCTCATAACTATCACATAGGGAATTCAACAAGTAGTTTTTTGCAGGACGATGAAATTACAAACAAAATGAGCATGGGAATGGGGAGCAATGCCAAGAAACTATTTGATTCCTGGAATATACCAAACATATTAACACCTGCTATCCCCTCCCTCCCCATTTCCTGTTTAAGCCATGTCCAAATAGAAATGTCTTCCTTCACGACAAACCCATCGAGCAGCAAAATGGAGCACAACACTTGTATGAGACTATTTCCTTCCTTCACACTGAACTGTGGAACAGTATCTGATCCTCAAATGGCATTTTCAACTGTTTACGTTATGTAGCCTTGGCCTACTGCTTTGCACGGCAGACACCCTCTTAAGAATGGAAATGCAGTTACTAAATTCTGTGGCCAAGGTACAATGCAGTTGAATATATATTAAGCTTAAATTCCTTCAGAGCCTACTCTTTTTTTAATTACAGTAATGAGGAAGTAAAGCTGATGATGATCATTTAACAATCAGTCCCTTCTGTGGGCATGAGCCGCAAAGACATAACGATCTAGGTGCCTTTATAAATAGATTCCTTCATAATAATCACAAGTTCATATTGAAAGCTATTGTTAAACTTTAAATGTAACTATTTAATATTCCCAAATGATTGTGTGATAAGTGAACATGGTAATTTTGAATTTGTATTTAAAATACTCTAAGTACTAGTACAATACAGAACCTATAAGCAGCAACACTAATGCAATTCAATCTGAATACAGGAAACTGCCCTAGATAAAGCATAAAGTGCTGTTAAGTGATTTTGAACAAAACATTCACATTTTAACCAAATTATTTCCTTCATAATTTTCTTCAAATCAATTCAAACTGGGTGCAAAAAAAAACACCATTTAGAATTGATCCTACTGAAATTGATCAGCTGGTAAAGAATCCAGATAGAAACATGCGCAGTAGAACACGAAGTAATTAAAGCAGACCACTGAAATTCCATTTCCCATTTGGCTAAACTTGAATAAGCACCCCATTTTATTTAATTTCAGAAACATCAGAATAGTTAGCTTGCTGTGTTCAAGTGGATTCCTGTGGAGCAAATATTAGACCTAATCCTTCCCAAAAGATCACAAACCCATCCTATTTAGAAACACAAAATATGCGACAACAACAAATTTCTATATACAAGGAAACAGTTACTGGGTTGAGTAATTCAGTACCACATTGTCACGTTTATATCCTTTGATCTTGAGTTGCTTTAAAAAGCTATCCAATTTGAAAGTAAATACTAATAAATGTCACTTTTTCTTAAAGTTATAATTAACCAACTAAAATACCACAAGCTTTTTTTTACACAAATTCCAAGATAATTCCAAGTTTTGCAATCTTGATGTGAAAAGTGGACACCAACCTATTAATTCTACACATGGTTGAAGAGGAAAGCCTTACCATCTTTTGCAATAAAGGAGACTTCCATTTATTATTCACCATAGGTTTCAGAAGCTTCATACAAATTAACTTTTGAAATGAACAGTGGATGAGGTGAAAAGCTAGTTATTTTTGGAAGGAATATTGGCTGGAATGAAAGAGTTCTGTTAAGAGTACATTTAATATTAAATTGGTAAATTGGTTAGTGTAGCAGTTAGCGTCATGCTATTACAGCACCAGCGATTGGGTTTCAAATCCCGTCGCTGTCTGCAAGGAGTTTGTACATTCTCGCCATGTCTGCGTGGGTTTCCTCTGGGTGCTCCGGTTTCCTCCCACATTCCAAAGATGTATGGGTAGGTTAACATGGGCTTAAATGGGCAGCACAGACTCATTGGGCTGGAAGGGCTGAACAAAGTTTTTAAAAAATTTAGACTTTACCTTGGTATGCAGCATAATGGTTAAGTGAAAAACTTTGTTTTGCATGTCATTCATACAGATCATTTCATTCCAGCCGTGCATTGAGGTAGTACAAGGGAAAACAATAACGGAATGCAGAACAAAGTGTTACAGTTACAGAGAAAGTGCAGTGCAGGTAGACAATAAGATGCAAGGCCATAATGAGCTAGATTGAGAGGTCAAGAGTCCATCGTATCATACTAGGGAACCATTCAATGGTCTTATATCAGCAGATAGAAGCTGTCCTTGAGACAGGCTTTTGTATCTTCTGCCTGATGGGAGGAGGGAGAAGAGAGAATGTCTGGGGTGGGTGGGGTCTTTGATTATTCTGGCTGCTTTACCGAGGCAGCGAGAAGTATAGACAGAGTCCATGCAGGGGAGGCTGGATACTGTGATGTGCTGAGCTATGTCCACAACTCTCTGCAGTTTCTTGCGGTCTCAGGCAGAGCAGCTGCCATACCAAGCCATGATGCATCCAGATAGGATGCTTTCTCTGGTGCATTGATAAAAAATTGGTGAGGGTCCAAGGGAACATGCCAAACTTCTTTAGCCTCCTGAGGAAGTAGAGGTGTTGGTGAGCTTTCTTGGCCATGGTGTTTAAGTGGTTGGACCAGGACAGGCTATTGGTGATGTTCACTCCCAGGAACTTGAAGCTTTCAACCTTCTCAACCTCAGCAGTGTTGAAGTAAACAGGAGTATGTGCACCGCCCCACCTCCTGAAGTCAATGACCAGCTCTTATGTTTATCTCATTTGAAAGATGCAACGTTCGTTGCTACTCTTCTGAAACAATCCTTTGAAATGAAGAAATGACTTGTTTCCACCAATTCTGTGGATTGAGGAGGCTAAAGAGACTGCCTCAAGCAGGGCGTGTGGGTTGTTTGGGGTGACGTACATTCCCTTCCACTGCTTACGTATGTCCTCTGCATGCTCTCACTGTACAGACTCTAGGTGATGGTGCCTTTCTGGATTCTCTGTGTCTAGTCTATGTGTTCACAAGCCAGGAGATTTAGAAAAACCTCTGTTTTCTCTACCTTCCTGGGAATTTTGAGCCAATGACAAAATGCTAGATAGAGAGCTAGTTTTGGAAGTCTGGTGTCAGATATGTAAATAACATGACTAATCCACTGAAGCTGGCTGAGCATGATCAGGGATCAATGCTAGAGACCTTGGTCCAGGAGTCCATGTCGACACTGTTTGCCTGTTTTGTCAATGGATTTAGTGGATTTGTAGGAACAAGAACAGATCCAATTCAGAGCTGCCTAATGCATGTTATCCATGACTCATAAGCATACAGGTAGGCAAGGAGCTTGCACTTTGTCACCAAACACTTCTTCCTTCAGTCAGCCAAGTGCATTTTGGGTGCACAAGAGGCAGCAAAGTTAATCATAGATATCTACCTTCACTTTTGCTCCTTAGATATGGAAAGTGTTGACATTTCCCAAGACTAACTCTGTGCCTTGTGTGTGTAGTATTGTGCCCTGGGGGAATTCAATAGAAGACCTTTATCTTCCAGATTTTAATGCAAAGCCCATCTTCATCTGCCTCAGGTGAAGGGATCAGTGATTAATTCAGAGCTCAGTCTCCAACTGTGTACATACACAAGTGCCAGCTACATTCTGCAACTCAATGACCAAGGATTCAGGACTCTTAGTTCTGGAGTGGAAGTGACAAAGGTTGACGAATTACCCAATCGTCCCGTAGATCAATACCTATACAGCAAGAAATTTGTTGGAAGCAAAGTGTAATACTTCAGCAAGGTAGGCCAAGAGGGTTGGTACCATTAATAACATTGCTGATTACGATCACAGTTTGCATGCTATCGTGCAACAGAGATCAAATAGTAACAAATTTCTGAAGATAGGCAAATTTAAGCAGCATTTTCCACAATCCCTCTCAATTGACAACAAAGCTTTTGTGAAGAACAATCACACAAAGAAACCTATAATCACTTCACAGGTGCTAATTATGGTGGTTTTCAGGATAGACCGGCAGTGTTGACAATTCACAGTTCCTGTTGATTGGAAATCATCAAGTTACCTGAAACAGTGAATAGAATTTTCTCTGTGGGGTCCTTGAGGCCTTTGGCATTGTCATGACCATCATCGTTTAAGGGCCAGGTTGATGAAGGTGACAAAATAGTGCTCAATCTGCCAGTCACTGGCACCTACCATGGCACAAATGATGCAAATGTCCTTGCAACCTTTTGCTTGGACAATGATATAACTTAACAGCAAGGCCATGTTACAAGAAAGTTCGTCTCCTTTCTGACTGTCACTGAAGTCACTAAGAGGATTGGTTTGTTTCCTGTTAGGCCTGGGATTTCTCAAGTTCTGAATACAATAGCTCTTTCTCCTCATCTATTGCTTCCGGAATTGGGGTGCATGTGCTGATGACCATGATCTGCTGTTCTACGTCAGAATGAGCAAGAGGATCGTGAATCATTTTCTTATCCCACAAGGACAGATGATGTGACATCAGAGTAGCTCATTCTCAAACAAGGACAAGACAGAGTATAGGAAGGAGTTAGAATGCCTAGTAGTATGGTGTCAACACAACCACCTTCCCCCCCAGTGTCATGGTCATTGAATTCCCGAAGTTGGGTGGAGTGCATGCTCCCATCTGTATCAATGGTGACGAGGTGGAGATGATTGAGAGCTTCAAGTTCCAAGGTGTAAATACCATCAACAATGTGTTCTGGTCCAACTGTGGTAGACACTAGGACCAAGGAAGTGCACCAGCACCTCTATCCCTCAGAAGGCCAAGGAAATTCAGTATGTCCCCAATGACCCAACATTTTTTTTTTTACAGATGCACCATAAAAAGCATCCTATTCAGATGCAGTGCAGCTTGGTATCACAATTGCTCTGCCCAAGACTGCAAAGAAATTGCAGAGAGTTGTGAACACAGTCCAGTCTATCGCAAAAACCACCTCCCCTCCATTGATTCTGTCTATACCTCCCGCTGCCTTAGGAAAGCAGCCAACATAATCAAAGACCCCTTCAACCCAGTCATTCTCTCTTCTCCCCCCTTCCATTGGGCAGAAGATACAAAAGCTTCAAAATATGTATCACCAGGCTCAAGGACAGCTTCTATCCTGCTGTTATAAGACTCTTGAATGAACGTACGAGAAAGATGAACTCTTGATCTCTCAATCTACCTCGTCATAACCTCTGCACCTTATTTGTCTACCTAAACTGCAATACTATATTCTGCACTGTTATTGTTTTTCCTTTTGTACTACCTCGACATGCTTATGTTTGGAATGATCTGTCTGGATGGCATGCAAAACAAAGCTTTTCACTTATCTCAATACATGTGACAATAATAAACCAATGAATCAGAGACTTTTTCCCAGGGTGACAATGGCTAACACGAGGGGACATAATTTTAAGGTGATTGGAGGTAGGTAATAAGGGGGATGTCAGGGGTAAGTTTTTTTTTACACAGAATGGTGGGTTCGTGGAACGCACTGCCGGTAGAGGTTGTGGGGGCAGATACATTAGGGACATTTAAGAGACTCTTAGACACATGAATGATAGAAAAATGGAGGTCTATGTGGGAGGGAAGGGTTCGATAGATCTTAGAGCAGGATAAAATGTCGGCACAACATTGTGGGCCGAAGGGCCTGTACTGTGCTGTAGTGTTCTATGTTCTATGACTATAGTGGCACACTTAAGTCAACAGGCTTCTAAATGAGCTCATATTGAAAGTGTTTTGTAAAGATTGCTGAAGGAAAGTCATTTATAGTTTTTTTGTAATCCAGTGGATAGAATGTAACCACAGATGCCATACACTTCAGTAAATGTCACAATCCAGACAAAATAGGATGAGCTATGAATCCTGGAAGATCTGGATGGGATTGAGACACAGGTTATCTTCTGAAAATGTAGGATGGAGAATAGTAATAATAGACCATCCTGAACTCAATGATAGGTGAATATTTATTTCATTTATTTCCCAACCACAAAATGAAGCACCAATTAATCAAAAGCATTTAATGTGCAGCTCATCTTCATTGCTCTCCACTTGCCATTCTACGATATCCTGGACATTGTCCAGATGTTCATACCAAGTTTCAGAATATTTGGGAATAACATCTCTTGGCAATGTACACTGCTTTTCCTATTCAGTTTATGCAAGGAAAATAACAGCAGTACTGCCAGAAGCCCTTTTCTCCTTATTCTCACAAATATCTTTTCCTTAATAGGTAATCTCAGTTTGATATTTCAAAAGCTTGCCATTGATGTTGCAACATTAAATGGAGTTGATACAGAAGCGTGGATGAGCTGAGAACACAGAAATAAATACTTTGAAACATCACCATTTGAAATGGAAAAGCTGGAAAACCAAAATAAAAACACAATATGTTGGGAAACTCAGATTAGGCAGCACCTGTGGAAAGAGAAACAAAATTAATGTTTCAGGTCAGTACCCTTCATCAGATCTGGAAAGATGAAAAAACACTTTTCTATTTCTCTCTCCACAAATGTTGCCTTATCCAAGTAGTCCCAACATTTTCATAGAACTCCATTACATTGAACAACTTGAAGAAATGCAATTCCTTTAATTTAAGGCAACTGCTAATTAGTCCTTTTCACACAAATGGAAACTTGGTAATCCATGACACACTCTATACAAGATTTTCACTTCATCCTTTTATATGAAGGCATTTTTGTTTCTCATTAAACAAAATGGAACGTGGTGCAAAAACCATATACTTCAACAGACCTATCCAAACAATTCCAATTTAGAATACATGGCAATTTTCGATATCCTCAAAATCCTTTGCAATTAAATTATTTCAGCTTTATATCAAATCTCTAAAGTGCAACTAGGCCACCATTTGGGAGGGGGGGGGGGCAGAAACAAACCCTAAAATAAAAGTGATTGGGGTGAAGGGGGTGCACAAGGGAAGAAATGAGAATACTGAATACAGCCAGACACACAGCTTCCAAAGTCTGCCACTGGCATCTGAATCTGACTTGCATGCCAAGGTAACATTTGTACCTCCACTCATTCCTAACCTGTCTAATAGTGTGGAAACCACTTTATACTCATTTCTGTTTGGAACATTTGATTAGCTTTCTACTTCTGGCGTGAAAAAAACTTCTCTAGGCAGCTGGAGTTTTCCATGCAGCAGCTTATTTATTCTCCCTTGGTATCATGACAATTCAGTGTAAACATGCACAACATTTTGTCATACTTTACAATACTTTGTGAAACTATCCTTGACCACTTGAGTCCAGCAGTCACTTTCAGCGAGGTAGTATTACTACTATAAATGAAGTCACTCTGCATTTAAGAGCCCCAACAATAGTCAATGAATGATCTTTGGAATACATTTGATCAGCTATCCAACTGTTCCCAAATCCCAATGGTTTCGCATCTTGTTTGCCAGGGCCCGTTTTCCACACTCCCTTTATACTGAGAGTTCACTGGAAAATTGATGATACTCCTGTGCAACATCTAAGAAACAATGAATTGATAGTGCCTCGGGGGGTTTTAATTGCAGTAGTCCAGAAAATCTGCCAGTCCAGCATTAAAGTCCCAAGCATATCAGATTAAGAGTTTTATTATATTAGCATAAACTAAGCTGAATTTTGATAAAGAATTTACACACATCTACAATATCATCCTCCTAAAATTTGATAATTTGAAATTTCAATAAAAATGCAACTTTTTAACCCCCATTTCCACATTATTAAACTCTCCATATTACTAAATTTCAATAATTACTGCTTTACCGAGTTTTGAGAAAGGAAATACATGAGGTGAATGCTTAACTTAAGTTTTATGCCACTGCTACTGTTAATCAAGCAACAGAGCCTGACACAAGAGTGCAAAATGCTGGAGGACACTGTCACATTGTGACACAGAGTCAGAGAACACAGAAAGAGGCTCTTCAATCCATTGATTCTGTGCTATTTACCATCCCCAATTAACCTACCAAACCCACATGTCATTGGAATGCGGGAGGAAACCAGAGCACCCAGAGGAAATCCATGTGGTCAGAGGAATGTGCAAATCCAGTCAGACAGCACTGCTGATCGGGATTACACCTAGGTTACTGGAGATGCGAGGCAGCAGACCTACCGGCTACACTATGGTTCTCTGGAATCAGTCCAGGCCTTGACAATGACTTGCACAGTGCTGCAAAGCAGCCTAAAGACTGCATCAATACTAAACTGGAATGTGAACAGACCTCAAGCTTGCTAACATAGATACTGTACTCAGTTGCTTCTGAGAACAGACAATGATTTTTGGAGAAAAAAGTCTGCCTATCCAAAAAACTTAATGCATTGGGGAGGTTTATTAAATTCTTCTTTAATTTCAGTAATCTTAGGATAATGAAAAACCAGAACACTGCTTTGAAGTTTATGCTACTACAAATACGGTATCTTGTGCAGAATACTGCAGCTTACAGGTAGCACATTGTAATGTAACTTGTCAAACTTAAACATGGAAACAGTAAGTCTAACTTCAAATTATTCCACTGCAAAAAGTGAAAATTCTTTAAAATGGTAGTCTATTGGTGTTATGGAATATTAATTCTTGAAATCACCCAAGATGTTCCAAAGACATACAAGAGATGTAAATGCTGTAATCTGGAACAAAAAAAAACAAACTGCTGGAGGAACTCTGTGCGTTGAGCAGCATCTGTGGATGGAAAGGAATCGTCAACATTTCCGATCAAGACCCTGCACCAGGACAGAGTGGGAAGGTAGGTAGCCGGTATAAAGTACCTGTGGAGGCGGGGCTGGTGAAGGGAGAGATAGGGGTTGGTAGTTGATAGATGAGGGGGTGGGGGGAGGGGGTGAGGGGAAATGAGGGATGTTGGGGAGACAGCCAGTTGGGGGAGGGGCGGGCAATTGGTGGAAGCAGACAAGGAAGTGGGGGGGGTGCAGATGGAGCTAGGCAGGGAGGGGAGGGTGAAGGTGGCGATAGAGGCTGGTGAGTGGGAACAAAGGCTACAAGTGCTGAAAGTGATCATTCACATAGTAATGGAGAGATGGGCAGATGGAACCATAGGGGAAGGGGATCCAGCAGGTGAATTGTGTGGGTAATAGGTGGATGCAACCAGGATGGGAAGGGCAACGAAAATGGGAGATGGAGAGTTGGAGGGCTGCTACGATGAGAAAGGAAACAAAAATGGGAGGACCAAGGGTGGATCGGGAGGGGAGAGAGAGAGCAAGAGCAAGCTTGGGATGTCCATTGCAGACAAGTCTGCACTTGGTCTTGCGGACGTACAGGAATGCAGTCAACAAGGTTGGAAGAGGTGCAGATGAATCTTTGCCTCATCTGAGAGGGCTCTGGATGGTTGTGAGGGAGGTGGTGTAGGAACAAGTGTTGCACAGTAAAGCGCCAGGGTCAGGAGTGGTGGGTAGGAGGGATGAGTGGAGAGAGTGGTCCCTGCAGAAGGCCAAGGGGTGGACAGGGGAAGATGCAGCTTGTGGTGGCACCCTGTTGTAGCTGGTGGAAATGAAGAAGGATGATGTGCTGGAATGTGGAGGCTAATAGGGTGAAAGGCAAGGACTAAAGGAACTCCACCTCTGTTCTGTTTGGAGGGAAGGGGGCAGATGAGAGTAGAAGTCCAGGAAATGGAGGAAATGTGAGAGAGGGCTCCATCAACCATAAAAGGGAAAACAAGTTTCGTGAAAAAGGAGGACATTTCAGATGTCCTGGAATGGAAGGCTTCATTCTTGAGAGCAGGTGCCACTGAGACAGAGATGGATGGGGAAGAGATGTAGTCAAGGTAGCTGTGGGTTTATAGTATACATCATTGGAAAGTTTGTCCTGTGATGGAGACAGAGAGATCCACAAAAGGAACCACAAAAGTGTTGGAAATGGTCCAATCAATTTGAGGACAGGGTAGAAGTGATAGCAAAGGTCATAAAGTTCACAGTTCTGAAGAATGCAGGAAGCAGCACCAATGTAATAGAGAAAGTGCTGGGGAAAGGGTTGGTTAAATGCCCACCAAAGTACCTAAGGTCCTGCTGGCAGGCACAGTAGCGCAGTGGTTAGCAATAACGCTTTACAGCACCAGCAACCCAGGTTCAATTCCGGATGCTGTCTGCAAGGAGTTTGTATGTTCTCCCCATGTCTGTGTGGGTTTCCTCCCACATTCTAAAGACGTATGGGTTAGGAAGTTGTGGGCAGGCTATGTTGGTGCTGGAAGCGCAGCGACACTTGCGGGCTGCCCCCAGAAGACTCTACGCAAAAGATGCATTTCACTGTGTGTTTCGATGTACAAGTGACTAATAAAGAAATCTTATCTTATGTGGAAAGACATCTGCTGGGAATTGTGTCTTGACTTTAACTGTAACGCTTTTCAAACCACAATACAGAGGGAGGCTGATCAGAATAAAGGCTGAGCAAATTCAGAAAGTTTAAAAATTTAATCATGTGTAAAAGATATTTAGATAGAACCCCAGGTGTTACAATTTGCAATTCAATTAATGTGGAACTGGACAATGGGCACATCTAGCAATGCTATTTGCAAATCTTAAAGTGGAAGAAGAATCTTTTGGAAGAACACCTTTTCAAACCTACCTAAAGGAATGTATCCCATTACAAGCTGTTAAGTGGTGTTGCTAATGCAATCACAATAACGGTTAGCATTAACAACATCCAAAGCCAAAATTTAAATAAAAATGGAGTCAAGGGACTGCAGATGCTGGAATCTGGAACAAAAAAAACAAACTGCTGGGTCAAGCAACAGGGGATGCCCGGCCAAGAGAGCTCACCAGCGCCTCTACTTCCTCAGGAGGCTAAAGAAATTTGGTTTGTCCCCTTTGACTCTCACCAACTTTTATCGATGCACCATAGAAAGCATTCTATCTGGATGGATCATGGCTTGGTACGGCAACTGCTCTGCCCAGGACCTCAAGAAACTGCAGAGAGTTGTGGACACAGCCCAGTGCATCACGGACACCAGCCTCCCCTCCTTGGACTCTGCCTTTACCTCTTGTTGTCTTGGTGAAGCAGCCAGCATAATCAAAGACCCCACCACCCAGGACATTCTCTCTTCTCTCCTCTTCCATTGGGTAGAAGATACAGGAGCCTGAGGGCGCATACCACCAGACTTAAGGCCAGCTTCTACCCCACTGTGATAAGACTATTGAACGGTTCCCTTATACAATGAGATGGACTATGACTTCACGATCTACCTTGTTGTGACCTTGCACGTTATTGCACTGCACTTTCTCTGTAGCTGTGACACTTTACTCTGTACTGTTATTGTTTTTACCTGTACTACATCAATGCACTCTGTACTAACTCAATGTAACTGCACTGCGTAATGAATTGACCTGTACGATTGGTTTGTAAGACAAGTTTTTCACTGTACCTCGGTACAAGTGACAATAATAAACCAATACCAATGGGGCAGAATTGAATTGTCCCAATGCAAGCATCAACAACTACTTCCTCCTCACCGATGCTGCTCGACCTGCTGAATTCCTCCACCAGTTGGCTTTTGCTTTAAATTTAAAAGAATTTACATCAAGTACTTTTTGTCACTGCTTAGAAATGTAATACATGTCCAAACTAATTCTACACAAATGTATTAGAAACCTAGTCAAAGCTGCTCTGAGCAAATTTGGCAATGTTTGACTTATTCAAAGATTCTACAGAAGACTTTACACAAAATGTAAAATATAGAAGCTTAACTCATGGAGTTAAGATTGAGTTTTAGTGAATACAATGTAGCCATTCACAGGTTATCCAGCCTGTACACTCACTACATGGAACACAAAACTTTAAATTATTCCCAGGTACAAGGAAGATACTAGGGGCAAACACTTGCAGCTTGACGACTTACCCCAGCCTTTTGACAAGCAGGTTTGACTACCTTGGCCTCATGAATACTGAGCTGCCCAATGACTTTCTTTGCAGATTTGTGATTGATACTTTTGAGCAGTATTAATCAAAAACTTAATACTTGCTAAAATGGTGTAAAGCAAAAGCCCAACTATAATCAAACTGATTTAACCAATACCCCAATAGGCCCATTCCTGTAGTAATAAAAGACTTGCAATTATATGGGCCCCTTTTATGTTCATTACAATAGTGACAGCTCTTCAAATTGCTTCACTGGCTGTAAAATAGGGACAGTGTGGTGGCCACAAAAAGTAATGTGACCACAATCAGATTATCTGTTTCTGCAGAGAAACAAAGGACTACAGATTCTGGAATCTAGTTGAGGGATAAATATTGACTACAAGACTATGGACAACTCCTGTGCTCCTCTTCAAAACAATGCTATGGATTCATCTGATCTAATCTGAGAAGTAGATAGGGTCCCGATCTAACATCTCATCTGAAAGACATCACCTCTGACAGTGCAGTAGTCATCCAATATTACATTTTCACCTGCCTAGATTTCTGTACACATCTCTCTGCAAGAGGCATTTTGAGTCAAGGTTCAGAAGTGAGTGCTGCTGACTATGCTGCAGTCAACACACAGAATTATAACAAATTCCAAGCTGGGGAGACATAATAAAACTCTGCAACAAAATCAGCCTCTACTGTTAATCTTCATTGCAAGATTAAGATAAAGCTCAATTTCAAAGTTTATAAGAAGATTTTAATTGTTAATTATGTTCAGTTGGTAGCATTCTTGATCATGAATTAGAAGGTTCCAGTTTCAAGTCAGCTCAAGGCCAGGCACTTGAAGCGCACTGTGCCAACACTTCAAAAGTACTTCGAAATGTTGCAAGTGAGGTGTGCGTTTGGGTTCCTTTCAGGACATTTCTCTTTAATTGTAACATATAGGTGCCATGAACAAACTGAAAAGTAAACTTCAGTTCATTGGTTTCTCTCCAGAGAACTGCTAACCAAATGTTAGCCTTTGTAGAGCATAGACTGTTAACACAGCCCAGTCAGGCTTTAAGTCTCACAACTGCAGGTAACAATACAAGACACGCAGTTATTTTCAGAGCACAAAAGAACATTGAAACTCCGGTATTACAAATTTCATTAACTGACTTTTTACAATGCGACATTTCTATAGGGAAATTAAACATGTACTATATCATTTAATTTTTTTCTCCTGTATTTCACAACTGGTGTTATTAGTCTCTCAAATTGTTCTCTAGTTGTTCCCTCTTAATGGAATAGTCCAAGTGACTAATCCACACTTGTTACAAGGATAAAAATCTACAACTTACACACAGTTGCACAATGCTTTCATCTTTTACTGCAAACTTGGAGAATTGATGCATATTACAACAACTTACATTGTTTTCGAATTAGTTACTATGTAGAAGGTAACTGCATTTGAGAGAGCATGAATGTAAAAATAAAAGTTACATAATAGTATCCAATCACTTGTTTAATTCAGCTGTAATGTCTATGGCTGACACAGATGAAATAACCCACAAATCATAATTTTTCATGCATTTTCCCCACTTTTATACACCAACTACTTTGCAAAAGACAAATGGCCCTCTACCTTAAGACTTTTCCCATAGCTTGTAGAACCATCTTGTAATTCAATCCTGTTTTCTGCTGTCCAAGCAATGACCTGTCTTCACTATGGTTTAAATGATCTCCCACCATAGTAATTTCTCAGTCTTCAAACCTCCTTTGTCTCTTTACAACTCAAAACTAGTTAAACCACATTCACATCGGCAATGAGCTTCAAACAACCTTCAGTTTCAACCAATCAGACAAGAGGTGCCTGGATTTGGCATGAAAGGACAAGCAGTTCATTGATTTCATCAACAGCTCAGACCATAAATCTAGGGAGTGTCTACGAAGAGAAGGAAAAACTTTAGGCGTATCGCTGAAAACAGCTGCACAGAATTTAAAAGATAAAAGAGGCAGTAACCAACTTCTGCATCAGTATGCTCCTCTCATCTCTACTGATACTGTGATTAGACCAGCTACTTTCACTAAGGATTTCTTACTCCTCTCTGCCCAATTTTCTTTCAGTCTTATCCCAGTGTAGGGAAGTCTAAAACTAAAGGGCACAGGTTTAAAGCGAGACAGGAAATCTTTAAAGGGGACCTGAAGTGCAAGATTCTTCCCCCCCCCCCCCCCCCCCCACACACAGAGGGTAGTGGATATACAGAATGAGCTACCAGAGGAAGTGGTAGTAGGTCCAATTACAATGTTTAAAAGACATTTGGACAAGTTCATGGATAGGAAAGGTTTACAGGGAGACAAGTATCTGCTGATGCTGGAATCTGGAGCAACAAGATGCTGGAGGAACTCAGCAGATTAGGCAGTATCTGTGGAGGGAAATGGACAGGTGATGTTTCAGGTCGAGACCCTTCATCTGGACGGAAAGATAGTGGAGCTAGGCAGTACAAAAAGATGAGGGGAAGGGGCAGAGCAAGAGCAAGCGAGAGATGGATCCAGGTGAGGAGGAGCAATAGGCAGATGGAGGAGGGGAGAGTGGAATTACGACAGAGGTTGGTAGGTGATAGGTGGATGCAACAAAGGGCTGCAGATGATGGAATCTGATAAGAGAGGAAGGTGGAGCATGTGATCAAGGGAGATGGGGAAGGGAACCACAAGGAGGAGCAAGGGGGTGATGGCAGATGGAGTGGGTGGAGAAGGGGAAAGAAGCAGGGTAAGTGCAGGAAGAACAGGATGGACCAGGAGGAGAGAGAAAAGGAAATGGGGGGGGGGGGGGGGGAGAGAAGATTACCCCAAGTTGGAGAATTCAATGTTCATGCCACTGGCTTGTAGACTACCCAGGCGAAATAAGGTGCTGCTCCTCTAGTTTGCATTTAGCCTCACCCAAGTAGTGGAGGCGCCGAGTACAGACATGTCAGTATGGGAATGGGAGGAGAATTAAAATGGCTAGCAACCAGGGAGCTCCAGACAGCCAGTCTGGAAGGATAATGGGCCAAATGCAGACAAATGGAACTACCTCAGGAAGGCACCTTGGTCAACAGAGATGAGTTGAGCTGAAGGGCCTGTTTCCATGCCTTATAACTCCATGACTCTTTTTCTTCTACTTCTTACTTTTGAATCAAAAAAGATGAACAACTTTCTTGGCTAATGTTAATCTGTCATGAGATGTACCAGTACAGCCTAGGACAACTGTTACAAAGCTGGCTACATACAGCTTCATCGGCCTGTATTCAACATCTTCTATGGCACATTGACAACTTTGCACAAAAAGCCACAAGTTTAAAATGGATCACTTATTCATCTAACCATTTCCACATTTTGGAATCAGAAGTGAACCTCTCACACATGCACTGAAGAAAAATTTTATTTCATACATCATATATATCCTACTTAAATTTAAACACTTAAGCTAAATTCAATTTGTTGAAATTTATCCAACAAACTTTATTCTGAAAACAAACAAGTGATTAACAAAAGTGACATCATATGACCAGTATGAGTACGTCATCTAACGATCTCAAAATCTTTTGACTTGAAAGCTCTTGGCTTGAATGAAAGCAAGATTCACTGAAGTTGTACCATTTGTAACCTACACCTGATAAATGAATAAAGTTGCTATACCACCCTTTACAAGCAGATCTTCTATGCCTCCTACCTTATGTATATTTAAAATTGTAGAGCCTACATACAACAGAAAAACGTTGAATTGTTATCAGCAATTCTGTTGACACAGATCTTCAAGAAAGTATGTTTCCATTCCATGGTACATATATAACTGTAGTTGCAAATTACTATATTCATATGATTAATCTGTATCCATTCTGAGTCAAGCAGATGGATTAAACAAAAATAAGTAATGTTTTTTGTAAAGTCTTACTGCCAGTTTTTAAACTCTCAGAGATAAATGCATTACACTGTGTTTGCAATAAACACACATTGATGTTTTATTTCAATTCATTTTTCAAGTTGCAAGTGTCACATGCAAGATGAGCATTCACTGTCCCTCCCTAATTTCCCTCAAAAGGTAGAAATGAGCCGCCTTCAAAAGGAAATTAGGGAGCGAGAATAAATGCTTAAACTGATGCAGTCCTTTGAAACTTCTCAAAACTATTCCATAATGGAAGCAATCACATTCTCACACGGTGCTCACAAAATTGTCTTTTTTTGTAAGGTTCAATGAACAGCAATTAGGAACTGAAATCCAGAATGTTATCCTCTCAAGTCTCCACTCCTCATGTTCCAGCTGCGGGAAGTGGAAAGTAATTTACTACTAAAGAATGAACAGTCCATTTACAATGAGACATGAAGATACCAACACTTTTCTGCCAAATAACAGGTTAAACCCCAAATACCCAACAACTTCACAATACAGATTTTTCTTTAAATTTCACCACTTTTACTCTCTAAAGCTATATTTAGAAATGGTTTCTAACTTGCTTGATTTTTTTAATACTTTGTTAAAGGGGTAGCAACGATGTGTCATGGGGGTTTGTGGGGATGTTGAGACGTGAATTGCATCCACTATTTCATCTGATAGATGGGCTCATCTGCAACATTTATTGACGTCATTATATCAATAGGATTTCCAGTAAGTCCTCCCCACATGTATCCCAATCCTCATTTCTCCAGCTTTTGGAACAAAGTACATCGATACAACATCGCCTTGAGGTAGAGAGCCAATTTTTACAATTACCAAGCGCTAACATTCCATGGGCTAAAGACTGATAAGTCTCCTGGGCCAGATGAGGTGCATCCCTGGGTTCTGAAGGAGGTGGCTTTAGAGATAGCGGAGGCATTGGTGATAATTTTCCAGGAATTGATAGACTCCGGCATGGTTCCGGAGGACTGGAGGGTCGCAAATGTAGTTCCGCTGTATAAGAAAGGTGGGAGGCAGCATAAAGGAAATTACAGACCTACTGGTCTGACATCAGTGGTGGGAAAGTTATTGGAATCTATCCTCAAGGACGTGGTTATGGAATACCTAGAGGTGCAAGGCAAGATAGGTCCTAGCCAACATGGTTTTGTGAAGGGAAGATCCTGCCTGACCAACCTATTGGAGCTTTTTGAAGAAATCACAGGTAGGGTGAATAAGGGAGAGGCGGTAGATGTTGTGTATTTAGACTTTCAAAAGGCCTTCGACAAGGTGCCGCATAAGAGACTGATTAACAAGATGAGAGGTCATGGAATTACAGGCAGGATAACAGAATGGGTGGAGCATTGGCTGGTTGGCAGGAAGCAAAGGGAGGAAATAAAAGGATCTTGTTCTGGTTGGCTACCGGTTACTAGTGGTGTTCCGCAGGGGTCGGTGTTGGGGCCACTTCTTTTTACCTTGTACATTAACGATTTGGATGATGGAGTAAATGGTTTTGTGGCTAAGTTTGCGGATGACACCACGATAGGTGGAGCAGTAGGAAGTATTGAGGAGACAGGAAGTTTGCAGAGAGACCTAGATAGTATAGGAGAATGGGCAAGGAAATGGCAGGTGAGATTCAATGTTGAGAAATGTGCAGTTGTACACTTTGGAAACAGAAATAAACGGGCAGATTATTATCTAGAAGGAGAGAAAATTCAAAGTACAGAAGTACAAAGGGACTTGGGGGTACTCGCGCAGGATACCTTAAAGGTTAACCACCAGGTCGGATCGGTGGTAAAGAAAGCGAATGCTATGTTGGCGTTCATTTTGAGAGGTATAGTGTATAAAAGTAAGGAAGTGTTGATGAGGCTCTACAGGGCACTAGTGAGGCCTCATTTGGAATAGTGTGCACAGTTTTGGGCCCCATATCTTAGGAAGGATGTGCTAATGTTGGAGAGGGTTCAGAGGAGATTTACGAGGATGACTCCCGGAATGAAAGTGCTTACGTATGATGAGCATTTGTCTGCTCTTGGACTGTACTCACTGGAGTACAGAAGAATGAGAGGGGACCTCATAGAGACATTTAAAATGTTGAAAGGACTGGACAGAGTAGATGTGGCTAGGCTGTTTCCCTTGGTGGGTGAGTCCAGGACCAGGGGGCACAATCTTAGAATTAGAGGGTACAATTTTAACACAGAGATGAGGAGAAATTTCTTTAGCCAGAGGGTGGTTAATTTGTGGAATTCCTTGCCAGGTACAGTAGTGGAGGCCAGATCATTGGGGGCGTTTAA
The DNA here is from genome assembly GCF_009764475.1 of Pristis pectinata. NCBI lineage: Eukaryota > Metazoa > Chordata > Chondrichthyes > Rhinopristiformes > Pristidae > Pristis > Pristis pectinata. Next base: position 24,513,229 of record NC_067418.1, on the reverse strand, counting down.
GGAAGAGATAGATAGATATCTAAATAGTCGGGATATCAAGGGATATGGGGATAAGGCCAGAAATTGGGATTAGAATAGTGTTTTTTTTCCTCTCCCCTCCCCCCATTTTTCATTTCTTTTTCTTTTTTCCCTTTTCCTTGGAGCAGACTCAATGGGCCGAATGGCCTACTTCTGCTCCCTTGTCTTGTGATCTTGTGATCCTTTTCTCAATTCCCCAGCTCCATCAAACATAAAATTTTGCAGGAATGGCTTTTCTTTTACAACTTCGGAATCAGAAAACCAAAGCCATTGGTTAGCTGCTTCCACCACTTTGCTTCCTTGTACTCACCTCACGTTGATACCGTCGCTGCAATCACGAATGGCTCTACATAGCCCTTCCCCAACCCCTGTGGGCCTGTAACAGACCTTCTATATAACCCTTCCCTGACCCCTGTGGACCTGTAATGTTTAGAATGTCCCAGACTGGAGTTTCTGAGTGAGATTTTACACCCAAGGTTGGTGTTACCCCATCCTTAAAAATGTTAAAGTACCTTTGCCCATTCTCATTACATTAATTAAAAGTGCTCCATGCAAATACTTCGACTTTTTAAACAAAATAAAATTAATTACTATCTCTAGTGATGATCTTCCTATTTAGTTTCAGTTTTATATGTAAAGATAGCAGCCCCATGGCTGAGTCCATCTTTCTCATAAAAAGCACACAGTCATTATTCCAGACCTGGGCATTAACAAACCGCCGATATGAATTAATAAACAACCAGAGTTGGAAAATCACAGAAAAACATTGAGACCAGTTTCTTCAACCATGAATAACTGAGAAAAATGTGACTTGATAAATGTTCACACAGTTTGAAGCCCTCAAGTTTCTCATCCGTTCAGATTTTCATCTTTCCCTCACCCAAAAAATTGAACATCAGGTGCAGAAAATATGTTCCCCCGGCTTATGAGGCAAGGCCAAAAATGAATTCCATTATTCAATATAGGCATTTAGTTGTGACGTGCAGCTGGTGGAGAAAATAAATATTCCAAGAATTTTTTTAAAAGACCAAAGCCGAATTTAACTTTTAATAATACATTCAGCAATAAATGATATAAAACTGAAGTGAAAGAGGAACACAAGTGTCAGGGTCACAGGTTTATAGCATCTGGAGTCAAATTCATTTTTCACAACATGGGATTTTGGTATTTTAATCACTTGCTCATGAGCTCTATGATCAACACTTCAAATGTTGTGGATTCTCCAATTAGGAAATTTGTTCTGCAATGTGCATCATGTGAAAGTGTACGTACTGATGTATTATTAAGATTGCAAGAAAAAGGATAATTTCGTTTAAGAGAAATTCTGCTTCGAATCCCTGACCATGCCATTTTTGTGAAGAACAGAGGATGCATAGTATCGTCATGCCAGGACATGCTCAAGCTCACATCTGTCTAGGCTACTCGACGAGACAGGTTGAAACAGGAACAGAATTTTTTTTTAAAAAATGCAGTTCCTACAGAACCATGTATGAACTGGCTTCTTTCAGTCCATTTCCCCTCAGTATAAACAAGCCAACAGAAACTTGCTCTAAGCAGTACAGTAGTCTAAAGTTAAGGTAAATTGACACAAGCCATGAAAGAGTAAAAATGAAATAAACACCACAAGCGACACAATACCCTTAAGTGTGCTACTCTCTAGTTTTTGGAATTCAGGTATAATTCTTTAGAGACTTGTGGGCAGTCCACCCAGTATGACTGGTTGGTAAAATACCCTCCAATTCCAGAGCCACTAATACAAATCAGACTGAATTCCTCTACAGTCGTCAACTGAGAACAAGATGCCCCTGTACAAGTGAATGTAGGATCTGAGTGATACAGCACATTCTGCCCATCGTGCCTGTGCTTGCTCTTGGAAAAGAGCTATCCATTACTCACATTCCTTGGATATGGCTCAACACTGTGGCATTATCTACCACTCCCCATTTTTATCCAAGTCCCTTTGAAAAGTTAACGTCTAACCTTCTAGTCTAAAGTTGATTGCTTGAGATCTGTATTCTCCAGTGAAAGTATTCAAAATATAATTTACGATTTTGAACAACTTCATCTAACTTCTGTTCCAAGGCAGACGGTGTATCATCTCCAGTCTCCACAGAATAAAAAGTTCCTCAGCCTTGTATAATTGCCGTCAATCTCTTCTGCACGCTCTCCAGGGCTTTGTCATCCTTTCTGATGTTTGTCTACAACTGAATAGCACTTGAAGAACCAAAATGGCCAACCTCTGCTCCTATTTCTCATCAGTATTTTATAAATACTGGGCATAATCCCCTTGCTTTTGCACTCAATGCCATCATTTATACAAGTCCTTTGCTTGTTTATAGTCTTCTCAAATCCTCCAGCTCTCTCCATTCCTGCAGTTAAAACTGCAGTATATAGTATGTAACCATCCAGGATATGCTCTCTCCTCATTACTACCATCGGGGAGGTGGTACAGGAGCTTGAAGACCCACACTCAATTTAGAAACAGCTCCTTCACCTCTGCCATCAGATTTCTGAACCATCCATGAACACTACCTCGTCATTCCTTTTTTTTCTAGTATTTTTGTAATTTATAGTAATTTTAATGTCTTTGCACTGTACTGCTGCCGCAAAACAACAAATTTCACGTCGTCCAAGTCAGTGTCAATAAATCTATTTCTAATTCTGTACAGGCATCATCTTTCCCCCTTTGTCCTTCCAAATGTATTAATTCACATTCCTCTGCATTAAAATTTCCTCTACTACATATCTGTCCATTTACCCAGCCCATGTCCACCAAGTATCTGTTACTATCCTCATTATTACATTTCAGAACTACACATCTGTAAATTTTAGCCTTATTTAGCATAACTCTGAGCCAATTGTGCATCCACGTTCTTCAATATCAAGGGCTTTAAAAGTTGCTTACCATTTGGAAATTCAATGTAAAGAACATGACTCTTATGAACCATTAAAAACCTTAATTCAATATATCTGATTTCTTTTTAATCTGTTAATACTATAATTTATTAGCCCATAATAGATCACACCAAAGCTGCCTCAGACTACAGCAGAAAAATGCACAATTTCGCTCATTTTGCCAAGGTTTACATTCCAATAAATCTCCATCCCTTATCCAAATCTTTCAGCATAACACTCTTTCTCCCTTCTACCTCATATGCTTGCCCATCTCCTCTTAATGACTATCGACCAGTGGCTCTGACATCCACCATCGTGAGGTGCTATGAGAGGTTGGTCATGGCACACATCAACTCCAGCCTCCCAGACAACCTCGACCCACTGCAATTCGCCTATCGCCGAAACAGGCCTACAGCGGATGCCATCTCCCTGGCCCTACACTCAGCTCTGGAGCATCTGGACAGTAAAGACACCTACGTTAGACTTTTGTTTATTGACTACAGCTCTGCCTTCAATACAATAATCCCAAGCAAGCTTGTCACCAAACTCAGAGACCTAGGACTCAACACCTCCCTGACTTTCTAACAAACAGACCACAATCAGTGAGGATAGGCAGCAATGCCTCTGGCACGATTATTCTCAACACTGGTGCCCCACAAGGCTGCGTCCTCAGCTATACTCTACTCCCTATACACTCATGACTGTGTGGCCAGATTCTGCTCTAACTCCATTTACAAGTTTGCAGATGATACCACCGTTGTAGGCCGTATCTCAAACAGCAATGAGATGGAGTACAGGAAGGAAATAGAGAGCTTAGTGGAATGGTGTCATGACAACAACTTTTCCCTCAATGACAACAAAACAAAAGAGCTGGTCATTGACTTCAGGAAAGGGGGCGGTGTACATGCACCTGTCTACATCAATGGTGCTGAGGTCAAAGGGGTTGAGAGCTTCAAGTTCCTGGAAGTGAACATCACCAACAGCCTGTCTTGGTCAAATCATGTAGATGCCACGGCCAAGAAAGCTCACCAGCACCTCTACTTCCTCAGGAGGCTAAAGAAATTTGGTTTGTCCCCTTTGACTCTCACCAACTTTTACCGACACAGCATAGAAAGCAATATATCTGGATGTATCACGGCTTGTTACGGCAACTGCTCTGCCCAGGACTGCAAGAAACTGCAGAGAGTTGTGGACACGGCCCAGCGCATCGCAGACACCAGCCTCCCCTCCTTGGACTCTGTCTTTACCTCTCGTTGTCTCGGCGAAGCAGCCAGCATAATCAAAGACCCCATCCACCCAGGACATTCTCTCTTCTCTCCTCTTCCATCAGGTAGAAGATACAGGAGCCTGAGGGCACGTACCACCAGACTTAAGGACAGCTTCTACGTCACCATGATAAGACTATTGAACGGTTCCCTTACACAATGAGATGGACTATGACTTCACGATCTACCTTGTTGTGACCTTGCACGTTATTGCACTGCACTTTCTCTGTAGCTGTGACACTTTACTCTGTACTGTTATTGTTTTTTTACCTGTACTACATCAATGCACTCTGTACTGACTCAATGTAACTGCACTGTGTAATGAATTGATCTGTACGATCGGTATGCAAGACAAAATTTTCACTGTACCTCGGTACAAGTGACAATAATAAACCAATATCAATAAATGCATCTTTACTATTTTCTCCTGTGACAAATTCCATGTTCTTACTTGAATTAGCATAGGAAGATTTTATTCCCTGAAATTCCCCTCTGGATCTCGATCTCGATCGTTTTCTTATAATGATGGCCTCTATTTATACACTAATGATCTTTCCCACATGTGGAAGCAATCACTGTATCCAATCTATCAAAACCCATCATTAAGAACTCAAGATCATCCTTCAGCCACCGTTTCTCATAAAGGAAACCCATCCTCTTTCTCCTTTCCTGATAATGTATACCCTCATATTTCTGGCATCAGCTTTGGACATCTTCTCTGCACTTTTTTCAATGACTCAAAAAGGTAACCAAAAATGTATGCAGCATGATGCAAGTTCCAAGCAGCTTTAGCATTTAAAATTATTTTTCATTTATTTTCTTCAAGAAATAAACCCTAATACTCAAGGTTTTTGTTTTATGGCCTTGGTAAATTGTGCACAACAGTAGTCCTTGCATTGATACTTTTCAATACCACTACTCACCTCCTTCCACTAGTTACAGCTACTCTTTTCTCACACTTTTAGCTTTATGTTCTAAAACCAGCAAGTGGCTTCTCACCCCAACTCTGCATTCACTGGACCTTATTCATTAATCTTTGTGAGGCAATGCCTCTGCCACATCTTCCTTGGATTCCTTTCAAATGTATGGATGCAATTCATCTGAACCAGGTGTTTCATCTGCTGAGCTTGGTTAGATACTTAATACTTAATATCTCTTTCTATTTCAAACGCATTACTTTCTTATCATCCAATATCAGGTCCACCTAGTAAATACTGAAGCAAAATAATAACCTAATATTTCTGCCATCTCCCTATTACATGTGCTAGAAAGACAGCACAGTAGTTACCCAGGTCATGGTGGACTTTGGTAAGGTGTCACAAATCATTACTTTCATTAAAATCAATAACACGATTGCTTACAAATTCACATCCATATTGTGTAGCTTTGACCAGAAATCACTTAGCCCAGAAGACTACTTCCAAAATATTTCTCCCCACCAACCGCTGCAATCCCCTTCTCCATAGGAAGGCTGAATGATTCTATAATGGACTATCACAATGTACATTGCTCCAATAGGTCAGCATCTTTTCAGAGAAAAGAAATCAAGGTAACACTTTTGACCAGCAAAGTATTCCATCTGGGAAGCTGTCTACAAGCCCGAGGCTGACTGATCTTTGAATGTTGATGGGTTCACGGTTTACGGGAAGTACATTTGGGGTATGGTGGTGGGGGAATGGCACACTTGAACAATATGGAAGAGAAAGATCCACTCATATAATAGGGCAATTCTTCCATATGACCACTACAAAATGTTGTGGAGCATGTACTAGAATATGAAACACTGCATCATAGTGGAAAGGATTTTCTACCAAATATAAAAATAGTACTCAATTCTTCAGATTGTTTATCATATTTTATCAGATATTAATTGCCATTACTGAAAGTCACAGACTCTACAGAAAAGCCCTTGATCTGTGCCAATCTGATTACTTAAATTGCTGGAATGTAAAAAGACATCAGCTTAAATGAGCACATTGCACAAGATGTGCTGGCCAACTGAACTCTATTTAAAAGCAATAATTTGTCATCAGTAACACCAGATGTAAAAATCAGATGTATTTTGTTTTACAAGAGTTTCTACATATAGTGACAGAGGAAAGCAGAAAAAGAATAGACAAATATAAAGTAACTGCCAAACATTTATCCTTGCTGGGAAACATGTATGCTAGGTTCATCAATGTACAAGGAAAAACTATACATAGGAGTGATGAATCATGGGATGGAAGAAGAACTACCTAAAGTTCCATGAATACATAAAAAAGTGAAGGCAACCAAACCAAATGCAATTATACCACAGCAAGAAAAAATGGTTCACAGGTCATCAAAAGGACAAACACTGCACAATTAAACATTTCTTTTGGTGCTTTAAAAATATTTCATTGGAAATAAAAAGTGCAGAAGTCATATCCTCAGGTCTAAACATTTGGGGTGGTGCAACTCCACCAACAAATATGCCTAGACTTGCTAGCCTTTGACTGGCTGTTTCTCGAAGCACTTGTGCTAACACATGGTTGAGTGCCATGTTATCAAGATGATCAGCATTAGTTACTTTCTTTTAGATATTAGGCCTTTCATCTTCAGTAACTGGGAAAAAAAAACAAAGCATTTTCAGGAAATCTGTATCACAAGATAGAAACAAACAAAACATGCAATACTGTACAATGTCACCAACTGGAAGGGAGTTAAATACATCAGTTTTATACAACGTCTGAAATTATGCCAGTGGCTACAATATTACAAACTGGAGTACAAAATGCAAATAGGAGTTTGGATTTGTTTAAGGCAAATCATATCTAACTAACTTGCTAGAGCCTTTTGAAATAGCAAAAGGATTGATGAAGGGAATGCAGCTAAAGTGATGCACATGAACTTCCAAAAGATTTTTTTTTGTAAAATGCCACATAAACGACTTGCCATCAAGCCTGAAGAACATGGACTAAAATGTTCTTTTGTATCATGGAATGAAAATTGTCTAAGGAACAGGAGTCAGTGGTAGCAAAACCATTTTTCAGACTGGCATGAAGCATACAGTGGAGTTCCTCAAGGGGTGGTACTGGGACCACTGCTTTTGTCAATTTATAATTCATGATTTGGGTATACAAGGCACAATTTCCAACCACACAAATAATAACACAAAACATGGAATTGCAAGGAAAGTAGTAATAGAGGGCACAATAGGGGTACCTGCACAATTCATTCTAAGTGCCAAGGCACATCGAGAAAAGTATTAAACCATCTAGGACTCTGAACTGTGTAAACATCAGGATGAACCTTTATAAAACACAGATTTGGCTACAACTAACCGTGTCCAGTTGTGGATGATATTTTAGGAAAGATGTGGAGATTTGAGATAGTGCAGGATTTACCAAAATGATTGCAGGGATCTTGGATATATGAATAGATTGAAGAAGCTTGGGCTGTTTTACTTGGAACACATGAGGTTGCAAGGAGATCTATTAGAGATACTTAAAATCATGAAGAGTATAGACAGAGGTAGAGAGAAACAGTTCCCATTGGCAGAGGGATCCAAAACTAGGGAACAAGCTGACTAGCAAAAGAAGAGAAAGTAAATTTTTAAAAAACACAGCAAGTGGAGAGAGTCTGGAATACACTGCCTGTGGTAATAATAGAGGTAGATTTGATTGCAGCATTCACAAGACAGCGGAATGAGTATCTGAGAGGAACAAATTTGCAGGGCTATGGGGAGACAGCAGGGGTGAGACTAGGTGGATTGCTCTTATCCACCTCCCAATCACAACCTCAAAGTACTAGTAACTGACTGATGCTGCAATCAAATCCCAGCAGTCACAAACAAGGCCACTCTTCACACATTCACTCTGTGGCAGACTGGACAGCTGAATAAAATGCCACTCATCAATGTCTCCACACTCCAATCAGAATCCCCATAAAACAATCAAAAGTAGGAACAGTAGTTGAACAAACAATCTGATGGAGGGACTCAGCAGGTCGAGCAGCATCTGTGGGAGGAAATGTCGACGTTTTGGGTTGAAACCCTGCATCAGGACTTGATGCAGGGTTTCAGTCTGAAACGTCAGCAATTCCTTTCCTCCCATAGATGCAGATCGACCTGTCGAGTTCCTCCAGCAGATTGTTTGTTGCTCCAGATTCTAGCATCTGCAACCTCATCTCGCCTATGAATCTTAGTTGTTCCACTTGTTAACCAAGTAATGTTGAAGTAGTCAACTTGTCACAAGCACATCATAGTTCAATATTTTGAAGTTTGACACTATTATATAGGCAGAAGTGACAATTATGATAAAATGCCACTTTTTCCTCTGGGATTCAAATAGAGAGACCCATTTTGCATTTCCAGCATCTAATGTGTTTATATTATGACTTATTAAAAATATGGAAAATTAGCGTCTTAAACAACCTCCCCATGAAAACAATAAAGGAACATCCCATGTGGCTAGGCAGACATTTATTTTGCATTTTCTCCCCGTTCTCTCCTCATAGCACTGCAATGCACTCATCTTTACTAACACAAGATGCCTTTCTTGGCTATCTCTCTCACACAGTTCAAAAACATAATTAATGGTTGAACAAGAGCGGATACAACATGAGAGGGCATATTATAACATTTAGGATTAAGTGATAGCACAGTACACTCCCCTGGAAGTACACCTTCAAAAAGGGTACAGAGGTGATAAAAAAAATTAGCAGATTCAAAGAGCAGTGATGTACTCTTCACTTCTTGGTATTAATTTTGAGAGTATAATTAATGATAACTACTGTGTTATGGTTCTGTTTTTCTGACAAACATATTAGAATTTGAGATGATTATAATCTACAAGAGAGACAAAATTGTTTCCAGAGAGAAGGGAAGCTGATTGCGGCCATTTGCTGCCAAGCAAAGCACCCAAATTCTGTCTGAATAAACTAGATGCCCATTTATAGTCATTACTGCATGCATTGTTTTTGGTGGTTTCCGGTTAACTTTTAACTTCAATTTTTGCAGAAAGAAACATTTGTATTCTGCTCCAATTCCCCAGTCCAAGTTTTCATTTGTCTTGTTCTACATCATAGGAGCTTTGACCTGCTGGCTACTCACCTTCCTGAGCAAGGCAGCATCTCTTGCTTATTTAGCAAGATTCAAGCCTTGTGGCAATAATTGCCAGGTTGGAGTGGCCAATGATTTCTTTATTGTGAACTACAAAAACATTATTGATTGTGACTTAAGGGAGCAGATGGCACAGTTGTCCCTTCAGTCAAACTTGAAAATTGTAGAATAATCGTCTTGGACGTGAAATGTTGACACTTTTTCACTTTTCACAAATGCTGTCTGGTCTGTTTCCAACTTTTCTCGTTGTAATTTCAATTTTTTTTTGTTGATTTTCATTAAAAGCTTAAGAATGTATACAGTCACCAGGCAGAGACAGCACCCTGCAAAAGGGAAGGAGAACTATCACAAAAATTCAAAATGCCTTAACAGGAGTATTTGGAGCAATTGAGGTGAATGATGTTCCGAGATGTTGGATGGGCAATCTTCCCACCTAAAGAGGACACAAGTCTCGATGTTGGTTGTACAATCACAAACATCTGAAAGGTGCAAGGAAGAAATATATGGAGTTGAGAAAAACTTTGATTTTTCCTAACTGCACCCAAATATCCAGTTGGGGGCATTCGGGAACACAGCCTTTTTGGGAGAGAAAAGATAACTCGCATGCAATTTACAGTATTGTAACTTGGTTTGGAGATTAAACAATAACACTGCAATCCATATGCACTGGCATTCCCTTCCCCTCTCCATCAAGAGCAAGCTGTGGGTGGAGATGATACACAGAGAAAGCAAACAGACATTCCTGACATTGGTTAATATATTTACCTGGTATTAGCTGGGATGTGCACATGCCTTAGGGGCTATATCCTTGCCAAGGACAACAACAGCCAAGCCTGCTTAGGATATTTAGAGCAACAAAAATATAATGCCGTAAATCATTCATACAAAGAACAAAATTCCCAAAAGAAATGCATTTAAAGTAAAAATTCTTGAAGGACTTAAATTACAGGGACATAATTGTGTAGCCTCAGTAGATATTCAGATGTGTGCTCTATTTCACTAATAATGGTTAACACTCCCATTTTTGACTGGTGGAGGATAAAATCATGTGTCAAGTCTGATAAGAATTCAGAAGTTAAAAAGTATATCAGTTTTTGGAGATTTCATAAGTTGGAACAAAATAATCTATTCACCAAACTTACTGGATCCTAGTGTCCTTGAAACCAGTAAAAATAAATACACCCACTGGTATTCTGCTTGCTTTGGCAAATTAACTTTGCGTGTCAGAAATCCCTGGAATATTTCAACATAAAGCTCTTACAAACAAAAAAAAACATGCATTTCCAATGCATTTAAAGCTAAAATGGCCAGAAATGAAAACTAAAAAAAACTGAGAACACCAGTTAAATGTTATATTTTGAAAGAGCTATTGTTGGCTATAAAGTTGGCAGAGGGTAGACTTTTACAGGAAATGAGTTCAACTCTTGAAGTTTAACCTATCACAGACTAACAGTGGTCTCCATTGTGCAGCTTAACTTACCAATTCAGTGACTCAAGCCTTACACCAATTGTTGCATGCACAGAGCACATTTGAGTGGATCATATGTGCTCTGCAGCCAGCCTGGCTTCGACTCTGAAAACTAGGAGGGACCTTGTCCACAAGCCTAAGCCAACAGCCCTCTATTCACAAAGCCCCTCTGTTCTCAAACTGCGAAGAACTCACAAGGAACCAGATTCCAGCTCAAACTTTCAATATTATCCAGACAACTGCACTTTTTTAAAAAATACATTAAAAATTGTCATAAAAATACCAGTGACTGTCATCCAAGTTTCATAGATTAATGTAACTGATTCCATTTCAAAGTACTCACAATTCAAAATTTATTTTAAAACTCAAAATAATGTTTTAAGTCGCAGAACATGTGATAGGGAGGACAATTGGAAGGCATAGAGTCTAAACAGATGGCTAATCAATTATTGGAAACGGCACAAAACCAGGGACAATACTTAAAAATATTTACTAATGTTCTGATAAGGATAACACCAAGAAAGACTGCGTTGATGCATTTTGCAAGTAGGAATAAAATTACATATGGCAAAAAGGTTACCACTGCAATATTTCAGGAAAACGTGTAACAATGTACATTGGAAACTAATTCCTCAAAACTATCTTCAGGAGCTAATCCTGGAAAAATGATGCAAAAAATATGGTCCAATAAATTGAGATTATCCTGGGATACAAACACCAATCAATGTAAAAGGCAACTAGGATCACATGATGCCAACAATTCCAGATATTATCTATAAATGCCAAATATTCCTGAAAGAAACTTGTCCAAATAATTTGGGAAATCACATGCAACAGAATTTAAGATAGCCCTCAAAATATTAAGTTAATAAATTCCTTTATATGCACATCAGAAAAAAAGATGGTGTTAATCGTTTCAAAATAGCACAATATGCTGTAAAAGACAGTGTTTCTACAAATAATTTTAAGTTCCTTTGCAGTACATATTTGATAACCTCAGAAAACAAGTCATAAAACAGTTTGCACACAATACAGTTCCAGTACAGCCAATTTTTTTTCCCCAGAATAGTTATTTCTCTACTAACCATTACCCAGAACACAAGACTCTGCTCTTCTATTAGAGCCATAGAATCTTTTACTCAGAAGAGCAAAATCTGTTTGTCTGATCTGAATGACAGCATCTCTAACAATGCAACATTCTCAGTTCCACACTTAAAATCTTGAGTACAAGACTTAAGCCTGCAACTTTTTGATATCAATAACAATGAGGCAACTGAGCCAGGGTTATCAGTTTATATTTCTGGCTTCATTCACAGCTTAGGTTGACAAAAAATAATCTTAAACACTCCCAACTATGGGCTCCAGGGCAAGTTGCCAAAATAATCCAAAATTGGCTAGGTAATAGGGAGGCAGAGGGTGAAGGGTTGAATATTAAAAAGCCTATGACCACTAGTATACTATAGGGACAGGTGCTGGGACCCTTGTTTGTTGTATACATTAACAATCTTTACATGAATATTGGAGGTATGACTAGTAAACTTGAAGATGACTCGAAAATTGGTAGGGTTCTTGATAGTGAGGAGGATAGTTGTAGGCTTCGAGATGATATTGATCAGCTGGTAAGATGAGCAGAACAATGGCAAATGGAATTTAATTCTGATAAGGGTAGGACACACACACACAATGAATGGCAAGGCCATATGGAGTACTGAGGAACAAAAGGACCACAGTGCCCATATCCAAGGAGCCCTGAAGGTACAGGTAGATAAAGTTGATGTGTACGATACTTGTCTTCATTAGACAGGACAGAAAATACAAAAGCAAGGAAGTTGTGGTCCAACTTTATAAAAATGGCACACTAGGCAAAGGCCACAATTCAAATGGAAAAAGGTACAGAGGAAATTTAATAGGATGTTGCCTGACATGGACTGTTTCAATTATGAGAGATAGGATAAGCTGGGTTTGTTTTCCTTGGAGTGGAGGAGGTTGGAGGGGGAACCTGATAGACATACACAAAATTATGAAGGGTATAGATAGGGTAGATCAGTAAAACCACTAATCCAGAATACTTGGGTGTTTGGTGGTGCTGGACAGGAAGATTTTCTAGAGTACTGGATGTTACTCCTATTAATACACCAAAGGTGTAATTCATTTTTTCAAACATGTTACACATTAATATAATAAATTTTCTGGTGAATCATGGGAGCTTAGAGATCAGGGTACATGGCCCCGGTGAATTTGAAGGGAATGCAGGAAAGCGGTCCCACTAAACTTAAAAGTTTGGGGGAACAGGACCCTGATGAGTATAAAGGAAGGATATGGAGGATAGCGAGATCAGTGTGCGATATTCTAATGTGCCAGGGCATTTTGAGATCAAGAATGAGATGCTGCTGGGTCTCTTAAGAACATTAAGGCGGATAAATCCACAGGGCCTGATGGGATCTATCCCAGGTTATTGAGAGAGGCAAGAGACGAGATTGCTGTGGCTTTGACAAAGATCTTTATATATTCTCTAGCCACAGGTGAGGTCCCAGAGGATTGGAGAGTAGCCGATGTTATTATTTTAAGAAGGGAAATAGGGATAATCCAGGAAATTATAGGCCAGTGAATCTCATGTCAGTAGGAGGGAAGCTATTGGAGAGGATTGCTGGGGATAGGATTTACTCACATTTGGAAAAACATAGGCTAATCAGGGACAGTCAGCATGGCTTTGTGGGGGGCAGGTCACATCTTAAAAACTTGATCCGAGTTTTTTCCAAGGTGGTGACCAAAGTGATTCATACAGGTAGGGCAGTGAATGTTGTCTACATAGACTCTAGTAAGGTGTTTGACAAGGTCCCGTGTGGTAGGAAGATTAAGATGCACAGGATCCACAGTCAACTGGTAGTTTGGATTCAGAATTGGCTTGTCCATAGATGACCACTGTGAGTGAGAAAACAGATTCGATGGGTCTCAAAAGCAAGGACTCTGAACACAGTCTGGCAGTAAATGATTTTATTTACAAAAGACAAGCACAGGAAAATGGTAACGGGAATAACACACGCGCACAGTTTATAGCGAGTGTGGGAAAAATTGCACTGGGGATAAAATACACACACAGACATAACGAACTAGGTACATATAATCAGGGAAAAACAATACGATACCTGCCACCCCTTGACTCAGTGCAGGCATGGCTCTATGCTACTAGGGACACTAAAATGCTCCCAACCCTTTAACAGTGCACACCTCACCAACAATTTCTCCAGCGCCGTTCCACGGTACTCGGCCCAGAGTGAAGCAGGGTGATCCCTCGAAGATGGCAAAAGAGAGGGAGCCGAGCACACATGCTGGAGGGCTGGGGGCTCCAGCCCAGGTAATTTACCAGGGGCCAATGGCTCGGTGCCAGCAAGCACAGAGGTCAATGGCCCAAGGCCAAGCACAAAGGTACTTAAAGGGACCAATGGTCAGGTGTATGCTGATGGGTGGGGTGGGGGCCAAACCTTGATTTGCAGTGGTGTGTCTTCTGACCAAGTAGTGGGCAGTACTGTCACATGACAGCCACGACCCTCCACAATACAAAGACAGAGGGTAGTGGTGGAAGGGTGTTATTCTGACTGGCGGCCCGTGTCCAGTGGTGTTCTGCAAGGATCAGTGCTGGGGCCTCTTGTTTGCGATATACGTAAATGACCTGGACAAAAACATAGATGGGTTTGTTACTAAGTTTGCAGACAACACAAAAATTTATGGAGCTGCAGACAGTGAAGAAGGTCGTCAAAGGATGCAGCAGGACATAGATCAGTTACAGTTATGGGCAGAGAAATGGCAGATGGAATTAAATCGGAGCAGTGTGAGGTGTTGCACTTTGGGAGGTCAAATGCAAGGGAAAAGTATACAGTTAATGGCAGGACCCTTAACAGCATTGATGTACAGAGGGATCTTGGGGTCCAAGTCCACACCTCCACCAAAGTGGCAACACATGTAGATAGCATGGCAAAGGCAGCATATGGCATGCTGGGGGCATAGAGTATGAAAATCAGGAAGCTATGTTGCAGTTATATAAAACTTTGGTTTGGCCGCACTTCTGCATGCAGTTCTGGTCGCCCCATTACGTGAAGGATGTGGAGGCTTTGGAGAGGGTCCAGAAGAGGTTTACCGGTTTACTGCCTGAATTGGAGGGTATTAGCTATAAAAGAGAGGTTGGATAAACTTAGATTGTTTTCTCTGGAGCAACGGAGGCTGAGGGGAGACCTGATAGAAGTTTATAGAATGAAATGCAAAGATAGGATAGACAGCTAGAATCTTTTTCCTAGGATAGAAATATCAAATACTACAGGGCATAGCTTTAAGATGAGAGGGGGAATATTTAGAGGATAGGACATATGTTAAAGGCAAGGGGCAAGATGTTTAGAGTGGATTAGAGGAAAAACTTTATCCACACTGATTGGAATCTGGAACGCACTGCCTGTGTCTGGTGAGTGCAAGTACTCTTGCAACATTTAAGATCTAGACAAACACTTGCATCATTAGGGCACAGAAAGCAACAGACCAAATATTGATAAATGGGATTAGTATCAATAGGTACTTGAAGGTCAGTATGGACAAAGTGCTTCTGTGGTGTATTGCGTATCTAAGAGAACAGATTACAGGAAAGAGACGAGAGAATGTGAATTGCTCTGAGAGCCAGTGATGGGCTGAATAGCCTCGTACAGCTATGGAGTTGTACGACATGGAAACAGGTCTTTCTGCCTATTAAGTGTGTAATGACCAACAAGACCCTATTTACACATATCCCATTCTTCCCCCACATTCTCAGATTTATGACTCACCTACACACAAGGGCCAATTTAAAATGGCCAATTAACTGACCAACCACACATCTTTGGGATTTGGTAAACTCAGATGATCACTGGGAGAATGTGTGAACTCTACACAGGCAGCATCAGAAGTCAGTGAAACTGGATCACTAGAGTGGTGAGGCAGCAGCTCTACTAGCAGTGCCATTTTCAAATCCCTATGCATCCTTCTGTTGTTATTAAGTATGAAGTAAAAGCACTGGCTTCTCTCCGGTAATCAAAGATCCTGGCTAATCATCTACAATTTTCAGAAGGCCAAGCGATAATCCAACTGTCAGTCAATCATCTCACCTCAAGATAGCATTGCAGGAGCTTCTGAAGGCAGTACTTGAAGCCCAATTGATTCAGCTGTTTCCATTAATGATATTCCCTTCATCTTGTTCAGATACCCATAACCAATGTCCAGCTCCGTTTGCAGTCACTTTCTGACAAATACCCTTCCCCTCATCTCTTTCCAGAGATGCTGCTGTACCTGTTCTGTTTCAATTTGTTTCTTTTATTGCCCTCATTGTTATCTGAGCAAAGATAGTCTCCACCCCTTCACAGACATTTCTTGCTGTTTTCTCAACCTCCCCCCTTGCTGCAACTTAAAACACACCTGTCTTCTCACTTTTCCAGTTCTGATGAAGGGTCCTTGATCTGAAACATTGACTACAGATGCCTTTGATCAGTTGAGTGCTTCCAGTATTTTCTAATTTTGTTTCGGATTTCCAGCTTCTGCAATTTTGTGCTCCAATTACTAATCCAGCGCAAGATCTGAAAGGTGGGGCATTATAGCAAGACATGGTTCTTCCTCTAGACTCCAACACCAGTGAACTGAAACTCCTGCAGTGCTGTCGTGGGGGTGAGGTGATTGACTATTAACACTTTGCACGGAAGACCCTAACTTAAGGCACTTTAAAGAGCTGAACACTGGCCATTGTGATTGGAACTGCTACCATAAGCCAGAAGGGCCCAACCCTTCATTTGTTCTCAGAACCAAGGAGAAATTCCTGAAGCTCTGAAGGTGTCAGACACAAACATGCTCCCTGTCTAGTTTAGGAATTTGTTAAACTTTATTTGCAGCAAATATGACAAAAGAATATCAAGGACAAGGAGGACAAGAAAATACACTTAACATTTGGTATTGGTATTGGTTTATTATTGTCACTTGTACCGAGGTACAGTGAAAAGTTTGTCTTACAAATCGATTGTACAGGTCAATTCATTACACAGTGCAGTTACATTGAGTTAGTACAGAGTGCATTGATGTAGTACAGGTAAAAACAATAACAGTAGAGTTAAAAGGATATTTTAACCAAAAAATTATGGAGAACAAGCAGCTTTGGTTTATTATGTCCAAGTAAAGCAAAGAATACCTATCAGGTGGGTACACTGGGGCATTGGACAGGTTCTTTAATGAAATCATATATGGGATGCAAATTCCAAGAAGAAAATGTAGTTTCAGAATTTCAAATCACAAAATAAATAGACTATAAAGAAAAGTTGCAAGAAGAAATACAAACAAAATACATACAAAGCAATTTATAATATGTAACCCTGCAGCTGTGTAGATGTTGACACTATTTAATCAAGTTGCTGGATAGGGCTCTCTTGCTGTATCCATTTTCCCAATCTAACATCCACATAATTTCCAACAGGAGTCCCTGAACAACAACCTGAAAACCTTTGTAGTTTATCTTTCAGCAAAAAGCAAACATGACTGTGGCCATTTCAGAGCAACCTGGTTAAAGATAACTAAAGTTGAAGGACTCAGATCTATAATCATTCTGGTCTATACATCTCAAAACCACCTGTGGAACATTACCTATCTGCTGAATCCAAAGTTACTTCAGTCACAGCTCATTTGCCCAAAGCCAGTGAAAAGCAAATTTAAAAACTGCAGATACTGGAAATCAGAAACAGAAAAAGCTGGCAGCACTCGGAGTCCATAGAAGTATCCACGGAGGGAGAACAAAACCTGGGGCACTGTTTCAGTTGCATCCTCCACAGATGCTGCCTTGCCTAATGAATATTTCCTGCATTTTCCATGTTGTTTCAAAAAATACTTCCCATTTGTATTTTCAAAAATTATCCCCATGTTTTTCTTTCTCTTTCATGTATTCACTTTTTTCTTCCTTTGATTCTTTAGAGTAATAATATTGTATCAGTGCCAGACTACTCAAATAGAGAACAATGTGACAACGATGAGTGATATGCAAAGAAAAACAAATTTAATCCTATTTACAGCAAGCTCCTCAGAAGAATTTTAACCTAAGGGTGCTTTGGAGTGAGAAAATGTAGTTGAAAAAAAAGCTCATGTAGCTCCCACTTTTTTTTGTGGAAGTTTTAATTACCCACACTCAAGTGGATGAGTGCCACAGATTTAAAAGAATCACAAGGATTCAATTTCTTCCTACTCAAATTCAGCCTGTAGTTATTTTTGAACAGCGTGTTAAAAAAACTGGCCACCTGCATTTTTAACTCAAGCAAGCCTGATTTAAGCATCAAATATTTTTTGTTTACAAAGATGTTCTGCATTACATGGCACCAGTTAGCATAAAGACATTATTCATCACCTCAGATACCAATGACCCTTTGCTACATAAAGTCTGGGCAGGAGTTTGAAGTTTTTCTTCTTCAACGAGTAAGCACAACTTCAACTCTTAAAGTTCAGGAAAAAGTGCAAGTGCAACACACTCGGTGATTTTGCCAGCAATAAACAAACTGCTGGAGGGTCTCAGTGGGTGGAGCAACATCTGTTGTTGGGGGGAAGGAATTCTGAATTCTCGATGTTTTGGGTAGAGATCCTGCATCAGGACTGAGAGTGAAGGGTGTGTCTGTGTGGTTAACAGGGGTCAGTAGGACCAAGGAGGGGTGAAGCATGACCAGAGGCAGATGGACCCAGGTTGGGGAGGGGTTAGGCAGGGGTGGGGTGGAGTTGGGAGACAGAGGCAGGTGGGTGATAGGTTGAAATAGATAAAGAACAAG
This sequence comes from Pristis pectinata, assembly GCF_009764475.1. Lineage (NCBI taxonomy): Eukaryota > Metazoa > Chordata > Chondrichthyes > Rhinopristiformes > Pristidae > Pristis > Pristis pectinata. Next base: position 24,494,695 of record NC_067418.1, on the reverse strand, counting down.
GCAGATGGAGCCAGCTGGGGAGGCAAAGGTGAAAGTGGAGACATCCACTGAGCTCCAGATCCCAGCATCTGTAGTCTTGTCTCCACTGATTATGATTTTTGCAACAGTGGCAAGTTGAGGTGGCAGTGAGATAAAAGTGCCCTCAAAAATAGATTTGAACACAAAAAAATTTGACTGCCACTTTGATCGGAGATGTTGTTTCTCAGATTAAACATTAAAAAGAAACCCCAAAATGAGGTTTATTAACACTGACATACATCTTGAAATTTGTAGTTTTGCAGCAGCAGTACAGTGCAAAACATAAAGACATAAAAATTACTATAAAGTTACAAAAAATAAATAGCACAAAAGAGAAATAATGAGGTAGCGTTCATGGACCTTTCAGAAATCTGATGGTGGAGGGAAGAAGCTGTTTCTGAAATGTTGAATGTGGGTCTTCAGGCTCCTGTACCTCCTCCCTGATGGTAGTAATGTGATGAGGGCATGTCCTTTATGATGGATGCCGCCTTCTTGAGGCACTGCCTCTTGAAGATGTCCTCAATGACAGAGAGGGTTATTCCCACGATGGAGCTGGCTGAGTCTACAACCCTCTGGCAATCCTGCACATTGGAGCCGCCATACCAGGCGGTGATGCAACCAGAGTGCTTTCCACTGTACATCTGTAGAAATTTGCAAGAGTCTTTGGTGACATACCAAACCTCCTCAAACTCCTAATGAAGTAGAGCCGCTGGCGTGCCTTCTCGGTGATTGCATCAATGTGTCGGGCCCAGGATAGATCCTCTGAGATGTTGACACCCAGGAACTTGAAGCTGCTCACCCTTGCCACCGCTAACCCCTCAATGAAGACTGATGTGTGTACCCCTGACCTCCCCTTCCTGAAGTCCACAATCAGTTCCTTGGGCGTGCTGACATTGCATGCAAGGTTGTTGTTGCAACACCACTCAACCAGATGATCCATCTCACTCCTGTACGCTGCCTCATCGCCAGAGATTTTGCCAACAACAGTGGTGTCATTGGCAAATTTATCGATGGTGTTTGAGCTATGCCTAGCCACACAGTCATGAGTGTAGAGTACAGCAGAGCAGTGGGCTAAGCACGCATCCTTGAGGTGCGCCTGTGTTGATTGTCAGTGAGGAGGAGATGTTACTACCAATCCACACTGACTGTGGTCTCCCAATCAGGAAGTCAAGGATCCAGTTGCAGAGGGAGGTACAGAGGGCCAGGTTTTGAAGCTTTTTGATTAGTACTGAGGGGATGATGGTGTTGAATGCCGAGCTGTAATCGATAAACAGCAGCCTGACGTAGGAGCTCCAATGCTGAGTGGAGAGCCAGTGAGACTGAGTCCACTGTAGACCTGTTGTGGTGGCAAGCAACTTGCAGTGGGTCCAGGTCCTTGCTCAGGTTGGAGTTAATTCTAGCTATGACCAACCTCTCAAAGCATTTCATCACAGTAGATGTGAGTGCTACCGGACAACAGTCATTGAGGCAGCTCACCCTGCTCTTTTTGGGTACCAGTATGATTGATGCCCTTTTGAAGCAGGTGGGAACGATTGACTCAAGTAAACATGAGAGAACCCATTGCACAATTTCATAGAAGAGAGAAGCTATTGCTCTATCCTTATTAAAAAAATCTACTCATTATCACATTGCTGAGTGTAAACTGAATGCCATATTTTCTACAACAGACTCCACTTCAAAGGTCCTTGAGAATCAAAAATTGCACATGCAAGAAACTTGAAAAGTTAACTCAGGTTTTTTTTTGTTTCTCCTCTGGCATCCTGATCTACTGGATACTTCCCTCAGCCTTTGCATGTCCTTTCATTCGTTTTCTTTCCAAATGTCCTAATTAATTTATCAACCAGATGGCTTCATCAACAGCTCATCTCCATGGTAATCCTGGTCTCACCTCAAAGATATTCCTTTTGTCTGATCCATCTCTTCCCCTGCCCTCTCAACAATTTTAAACTAACTGGTTTTCTCTTTCCCAGTTCAGGTGAAGGGTCTTTCACCTGAAACAATAGCTCTGTTTCTCTTTCCATAGATGCTGCCTGACCTGCAAGGCATTTCCAGCATTTTATGTTTTACTTCAGAAGTAGTTCATTGGCTAGAAGGCATCTTAGGATATTCTGATTCTATGAAAGCCACTATATAATAGCAAACATTCCTTTAAAACCCATAACGTTTTACATAATCTGAAAAATGGATTTTATTGCAGTACATCATTTGTATGCAGCTAAGGTTCTCAAAGTTGGAGCAGTGAGTGGAGGCAGGGGAAATGTTTTAACATCTTTCCCTGGTAAGACCATAAGATATAGGAGCAGCATTAGGTCATTCGGCCCATCAAGTCTGCTCCACCATTCAATGATGGCAGATTTTTGTTTCTCAACCCCATCCTCCCACCTTCGCCCCATATCCCTTAACCCCCTTACCGATCAACCTATCAATCTATACCTTAAATACACCCAAATGACCTGGCCTCCACGGCAATGAATACCACAGATTCACCACCCTCTGGCTGAAGAAATTCCTCATCTCGGTTCTAAAGGGACATCCCTTTATTCTGAAGCTATGCCCTCAGATATACAAGAACATAAGAAATAGGAGGAGTAGGCCATCTGACCCGTCGAGCCTGCTCCACCATGATCATGGCTGATCTGGCTGTGGATTCAGTTCCACCTCCCTGCCTTTTCCCCATAACCTTTAATTCCACTACTCTGCAAAAATCTAACTGTGTCTTAAATATATTTAATGTAGTCACCGCTACTGGCTCCCTGGGCAGAGAATTCCACAGATTCACAACTCTCTGGAAAAAACAGTTCCTCCTCATCTCCATCCTAAATCTACCCCCTGAATCTTGAGGCTATGCCCTCTAGTTCTAGTCTCACCTACCAGTGGAAATGACTTTCCTGCCTCTATCTTCTCTCTCCCTTTCATAATTTTATGTTTCTTTCAGATCCCCTCTCATTCTTCTGAATTCCAGTGAGTTTTGTCCCAGGCGACTCATTCTCTCACCGTCTAACCCCATCATCTCCAGAATCAACCCTGTGAACCTCCTCTGCACCATCTCCAAAACCAGTGTATCTTTTCTCAAGGAGACCAGAACTGCATGCAGTACTCCAGGTGCAGCCTCACTAATACCCTGTACAGTTGCAGCATAACCTCCCTGCTCTTAAATTCAATCCCTTTCAATCCTGGATCCGAGACTCTTCAATTAATGGAAACATCCTCTCCACATCCACTCTATCCAGGCCTTTCAGTACTCAGTAGGTTTGAATGAGATATCCTCCCCCAGCATCCCCCCCCCCCCCACCCCCACATCGTTCTGAACTCCATTGAGTACAGGCCCAGAGCTTTTGTTAAGCATTTTATTCCTGGGATCATTCTTGCAAAGCTCCTTTGGACCCTCTCCAGGACCAGTACATCTTTCCTTCGAATACAGGGCCCAAAATTGCTTACAATTGCTGGTAAATTACTTCATAAAGTTTACTTTCTCTATATATAAAAGGAAGATTTTTCTTTTAACTCTTAACTTAGGGTTCCCTGGTTTTCCAACACCTCTGAATTGAAAAATGTATTTCAATCAACTTTTCTCTTTCATATAAACTTAAATTAGGCAACCACAAAATCTTCACCTTCACCAAATTAATATCCTATCAGGCATCCAGAATTGTACATGCACTGCAGATGGGACTGTTCATCTATCAAGTACAGAATTACACAAGTTACTGTGTACAATTCACAACAGAGTTTGGCCATACTACAACATGAGATCAAACATTTGATAAGAACAACACAATCACAATTATGGATATCATTAATTTACCTGGCTCGTATTTCTGGCTTAATTCCTAATACTAAATTTGCAATCAGCAAAACACTGCAAAATCACTGGACAAGGCATAATTTACATCCATTGGGAACCTACTGATCACATCTAGCCAATGTTAAAAAAATCTGGCAATCTTTCACAGAATGCTTTTTCTGCACATCTCAGGTTCACAAGGAAACAACACAATTTTAAAAAGTTTTTCCAATTCAGTTTTACAAAAGGGTAGTCTGTCTTGGCTCAGAATTATTTTAGAGGCTGAAGGTCATGATACTATTGCAGACCACCTCAATAAGGAAATAAGAGAGGACCTCTATCTAGTCCATTAATACTGGACTAGCATGTCAGGAGACATTCTTGTTCAAAGGGTGTAAACTGATGATCTACCTCTCTTCTTCCAGCCCTACATCCTACCAAACCAATATATCTGGCTGATCTACCTCAAAGTCAGGCTAATGAGCTCTCCTCATTAAATAGGTGGTTTGTGTTACAGAACCAAATGAAAATGCTACTGACAAGACAGAACAACATTTTGAAGATGCTGCAGCATTGGTGCAACTTAACTCATTCCCTTTCTGTCCACACGTTCTTCTGCTCTCTAGACATTTCCCCTAGATCCTTGCCACAACAATGCCATTCAGCCCCCTTCCTCCTCACAACCACACAGTAAAATTGGAGGGGAGGCACTGATTCAGACTGTTTTTGTTTAAAAAGTGTGCAGCCAGCTAATAATGCCCCTGACTGTTCATCACAACAATACAGAAAAAAAAACAAGTTGGTAGCCACTAGTGTAATGAATTTTATAAATATTATGAAGAACTGCATAAAGAGGAAGCAATTATTTCCATCATTTCCAAGCATATTAAAAACATTCTATATATCATGCATAAATAATGTATTCTCAGAAATCTGAGGCAAACCATTCACACATCTGAATGATTGCCTTTAAAAATGTGACAAACAAGACACAACACATTGAACACATTCAAGATTTCCATCAAATCGATTTATACACCTCCAATTCCTAAAAAAAAAGGCTGGAAAGAAACTTGTGTTGCTGAACACGCCCTCAAGTTAAAGTGAGCTTGTTCCAAGAAATTAGATTTTTTGGGCACCCTTATAAAAGTTCTGTCTGCTCTGTTGCAACAAATGCACAACTCCAACCTCAGAGAAGCCACACTGCACCAAATACCACCTATAAAACATGTGTTTTTTTTCAAAAAACATTGTTTTACTTTATATTTTCACATTGAACAGCCAATAGCAGTGGTTATCCAAAATATACTCACTCATTTATACAAGACTACAGATAATTAAATTGTAGGCCCACAATGAGTCTACAAATCTGCTCCATTACACTCTTTCTGCTGTGGAAGCCAACAACTGCACATCACAATTTTCAAAATTGTAGCTATACTCCCCCAAAAAACCCAAACCAGGTCAATGGCCTACTTGAAACAAAAAAAATTAGTGATCTTTCCTTATTCTGGACAGAAGACAAACATACACACACACCTCATTGAGACATAAGAGACTGCAGATGCTGGAATTTGAAGCAACAAAACAGTTTGCTGAAGGAACTCAGTGTTGAACAGCATCTGTTGAGGAAAAGGACTTGTTTTCGGTTGAGACCCTGGATCAGGATTTATATTAAGTGTTTTGGACCCAGTTAAACTGAAGGGGATGGGATCGAATCCCAGATAGAAACAGCCAATTAAAACTGCTTTCATAACACACAAAGAATTGCAAGCAATTTTTCATTTGGAATACAGTTTCCAATTACTATCTTTTCCCTTACAGCTGGTAGAGACAAAAAAGAAATTCGTAACTGGCAGCATCAATCAAGTTTCATTCATACACACGAGACTTCCATTACTGATGTCAAAGATGAAATGGACTGCATTGTACTTTGCTGTGCCGTAAAGTCTCTTTCCTCTTAGTCTAGTTACAGGAACATTCTGGTGCATCAAGATAACATTGTACTATTGAATACACTATTCAAAAATTGTACTATATGACAGCTCAATGATGTCTCACATTCCAACCCTTCAATACAATTACAGAAAAAATGTGCATTTAGAACAAATGGTATTTGCCTTCAAAAATAAACCAGCTGATTTTTAAACAACCACTTTCAAGCCTCCTCATACATTAAATTTGTTTTTTTTTAATGGCTTTTTCTGGGAGGCAGACAAAATATAACACCTTTAGTCCTAATAGGAACCTTACATTGAGTACACTGCTTGTGCTGGATCTTGTAAAACTGATGTAGACAGCCACACATTCCATAGAACCACAAAGCTCAGGGGAAGGCAAACTTCTAGAAGCACCTCCCTTCCTTCATGGCTGCAGGGAAATACATCAGAAACTTCTAAATATAAAACATTCAAAAGCATGCAACATATGGCATTTCACAGCTTTCAATTATTTTAACCATTCACCTCTCATTTGTGTTTGAAATGAAGATACATTTCTGTTAATTATACCTGGAGTTTAAAAAAAGTTTTCCTGCATGATTTTATTTGCTTTAAAACTGATCTGAAAGTTGGAACAAATGTTCCGTTTAACCAAAAACAATAAAACAAATGCAATGTTTTGCCCACTGCCTCCTTGCAACTTTGTGAATATTACACTATGAGTGACAAAAGTGATATAGCTTGTTGATTTCAAAGATTACACAAAATTTATTTTTTTACTTTCATGTTGTATTGAGCCAAAAAAAATTGAAAATGCAGAAGCTGGAAATCTAAAATTAAAACAAAGTGCTGGAAATACTCAGCAGTTCAGGCTGCATCTGTAGGAAGAAAAGCAGAGTCAAAAGACCCTTCTTCAGAACTGTGAAGAAACTTGTTAAGCTGCAGGATAGCAAGGGGATAAGCTGTAAAACAAGGTTTCTGGTCAATGAGCAAATGGGAGCAATTAGAGAGTGAGAACATAGACTACAGGATGCATGAGTTGCAAAATGCAGAGCAATAAGACATGTCCAGCAAGTCAGGCTGGGCACATCCTCCACTTCTATAAAGAGGGGGAAAAAAAGAGGAAAAAGAAACAAACTGAGCCGGTATCGCAGATGGACGACTGATACAGACAGAAATCAAGTTGCAGAATTCAATATCGAATCCAGAAGACAGCAACTTGCCCCCCAGATGAAAGATGAAGTGCTGTTCCTCAAGCTTTTTTTGGGCCTCACAGTAACAGTACAGGAGGCCAAGGACCAACAGGGCAAAGTGGGAATGGGATGGAAAGTTAAAATGGCAGACAACAGAAAGCTCAAGGTCACCCATGCACATAGGGTCACCCAATATAGATGAGAACACATTGTGAACAATGAATGCAGTACTCTGGAAGAAGTGTGAGTGAATTGCTGCTTCACCTGGAAACTGTTTGGGTCCCTGGATAGTGGGAAAAGTAGTAGTGAAAGGACTTGTCCAATTCAAGTACAAAGACATGAGAACAATATATCCAGTTCAAATCTGGTAAAAATGCATTTTGTGCAATTATTTCAAAACAAAATTTGTTTGATGACAATGAAAGCACCTTGAGTTATCCATTGAAGTTACAAAAACCACCATTTGTTCTCTTACAGTGCAAAGTGAATTTATACAGCATCTTTAATATACAAAAATGGCTGAATGTACTTCAAAAGAGATTTTTAAAAGTGATAATGGAATTAAAGAACACCATCAACAAATTGTCAGGCAGGCAATCTGATAGCATGGGGATGGATGCGAGATTGAGAGAATTGCTGGAGAAGTAGAACTGGTTGTCACTATCACTCAAATGAAATTTGACCCAGTGTCTGGAGATCTTATCAACACGAGACAGCATCTAAATAAAAGGTTGAGGCCAAAATGAATCCAACATCACCAAAGGAAATGCCTCCCATGATATGTCGAGAATGGAAGGAACCATTCTCCTCCATTGTCAGTACTGCTTGAAGTCAGTCAAAAGTAGCCTCAATAAGCCATATGGAAACATATTTATGGATAGCATTTCAACTATGTAGTACTAAAGTGTCTATGCCCAGTGACCCAAATCATAACTGGAAATTCAGACCAAACAGTTATATTTTAAAGGATGCTCAAATAACAAGTAGTTAACTTATTACAATTTTTTGGATTTCCAACACAAGGAAATTTGCTTCTCCGATTCTCTTCCCCCGATTCTGGGAGGTAGCAATTCACCCCATCACCAGAATAACCCTTCTTCTCCTCTAAGACTGCACAGTTTTTAAAAAATGTGCGATCATACATTAGCTTTGTAGCATACACTTTCAAACAACAATCACTGGTGAGGATATCAATGTACGGTGTAGCAAATAGCTCTCTCTCACTCACTCGACACTGAAGTAAACCCTCTGGTACTCGATTCTGCGGTAACTAAAAACTGCAAGCTAGCTCCTTTCAGAAACTTTGATCTGTGTTCCTCAGTTAAAGAATTTACTCATTTATCAGAGATTGCAAGTTTACATTATGCATACATTTTGGATTAGAACAACAGTTTTGTCTAGCTGTACACAACTCCAATGCAGAAAGTTCTCCTTCCATAACAGAATTTTGCAAAGTCAGGATAGATAATATTTTCACTGAAAAAATATTATCAACTCAAATGATGTACAACCTATACTATGACACTGATTCAGCTTCTGGAGCACCACAATAGACAAGATGCACATTATGACATTCCAAGTTCACAAGTGATATAGATACAGCATCATCCTAACATCCTGGAACATAATTGGAAAATTGCGTACAACTTTTTAGTTATATTAAGCAGTGGCTATGCATTTTTTGCTACATTACCCTCCATTCCACTATTATGAGTTGCAATCAATAATGTATATTAATTCAATGTAACTACAAAATTAAATGTTTGCATTGTAGGCAAAGATAGAAATAACCAAGTATGATTTGCAATCTGTACAACAGTATACAACTAGTCAGCTTTTTAAACTAAATACATTTTCAAAGGCATTCTGAGGTAAACAAGGGTGTTCAAAGAAAAACTTTTTTTCTGCTTCACTCCCCTACTCAGCTGGCTTTTTGCCAAAGAAACAACAGAGAACTGTTAGAGGTCAGATACCTATGATTTCCACAGTTGTAAAAAGGAATCAATCGGCCCATTGCCTTCAGTTGCAAAGAGAAATCAAGTCTCCAGTCCCTTTCTATTATAAAAGAACTGTTGATGCTAGGAGTGCTATCAACAACATGTGTATTACTTGTGTACCTGCAATCAATTTAATCAGGTGCTTAAAAGAATTCTCCAAGTGAAGGAAGATTATGGTATACATGTATAGTATCCCTGCCAACTATATTACATAGATATAAAAGACAACTCCAGAAATTGTGCAATACTGAAGATCAAGATCTTCGTAGATCTCACTAAAGCAGTTCATTGTTTTAGACATGCAGCTCTTAAAGTTTTGGTTGTCTAAAATTAAAGAAAAGCCAGTTATAGCTCTCCAAGTAGTGCTATCCTTCAAGTAATATGATTCTAAGTATTCTTAAAATTATCATGGTCATGCATTGAAATTGATGTTAATTAGGTAAGCAAATATATAGTAGCACTAACCTATACACCAGCTTTTAATCAACAAATTACATTAACATTTTGAGACGAAGGAAAGACTACCAACACAGGAAACATACAAGACGTGCCCGAGGATGTTTTAAAAATTGTCAAACACGATAGAATAAGCAGTTGAATTTTCTTAATTACACTTTTCTGACTTTCATTTCTTTTAAAGTTTCTTTCCCGTCATGCGATACTTGCTTTGGCTGAAACTGTTGCATCAGCATTCTTTAATTTCCCAATACACTATGCATTATTCTGAAAACAGTGTACAGGCTCTTAATTCGGCTTGGACAGAATTATTTCCAAATAAATGCTGTGTTAGCTCTGCAAAGGTACTAGATAGACAAAAGAAAAGACAGTGCTGTAAATCACCTCACCAGGCAGAAAATCCTTATTTTCCATTACTCTAAACGACTATGAGACCTTAATTAAATTTAATCAATCAGTATAAATTGATTCGATATGTGACTGATAGGAATGTATATAAAGATATTAAGATGTAAACTAAATTTGATGTTTACAATTCATCTTCAATGAAATCTCAAAGTGAAAACCTGACACTCCTATCAATAACACAGCGAAGACTTTCAATAATTTTAATAAAACTTGATAGGGAAACAAAGCAACCATACGCAATGAATGTGAAGCTAATGCCTTTAGAATGGCGTAATGTGTGTGAAGGACCGCTACTAAAAATAAACTCATTGTTACCATAACACAGTCTGGACGTACAATGTCACAGAAATTAAAAATGAAGAAGAATGACGATGGATACCCATAAGAGAGAGAAAAGCAAGACGTCGCGTCCGATAGTACCTAAACAAGACGCAATCGAAGCAGAACAGGATGTCCATCGAGAAGCTGCCGGTCTGTTTACCTCCCTTTGCTCTTCACATGCTGCTCCCAAGATCTGCACTAACTTCCTCCTCGACTGCTCTGCCCAGAGGATCGTACAACCCCCGGTGAATGCAGCGGGGAAGGAAAAGACAGAAACATTTCTCACAAATATACACAAATGGTAAAAATGGTAAACTTTCTGAAACCGATGAATCTTTAACCCAACCGTGAAGGGGAGTGAGGGCAGAGTTCAAACACACAATATCTGCATGTTTACTCAGGCTTGCAATAAATCCAAGGACGATCGGAACAAAATGCAAATCACTACTCGACAACGTTTGTTTCCCCCAGCTCTACCTCGCTGTTTACTTTTAAATAGGCACCAATACAAAAGTCATGAATATTAACTGTACCTGTGCAATGTGTACGATCCATTCCTCTTCAACCTCATGTTCGCTGACAGGAGTCTTATGAGGAAATCCAGACTGATTTTAATATACAGTTTATTTCGCTGTTGAGATTATTTTGCAAGCTTCTGCAAACTCCTTATTAAAGCGTGAAAAGGAGTTGGGCTCGACTGCGTTAATTAAACACTAGTGGGAATCAATTACTGCAGGCAAACAGCATATCCAATCCAGAAATGTCTCGGAGGTGACGGGCCACGGTTTCCTTTAATAAACACCAATAAGCCACGTAAATAAAAAGTGAAGCCTGCCAGCCTAATTGTACTGATAGCTTGTCATGATAGTTCACTTAAACTATTATCGCTGCTTAAATCTATCTCCTCCTGCTCGCCACTGGTTCTCTCTTTTTGGCCATGAACCACTTCACTTCATCCCAGGGAAAACAAGCAGATGAATCTTGAGCTTTCCTTCAATGCTAAACGAACATTTTTTTTTCGACAGCGTTCCTAAAAAAAACACGGATTTGTGATGGGAAAAGGAACACAAAACCGTTGCAACCACCCAGGCACAGAAGTGTATTTTTTCTCTCTCTCTCTGGGCACGCTGCCTTGTATAAATCACAGAGGCAGCGTCTCTGATTAGACTGCTCAGTTTTCCTTCCTGTCCACTTAACATCCCTACAAGAGCTGCCCACTTGGTTCCTGATTTAATTTTTGTTATGGTACAGATGAGAGTAAACTTTAGGGCGAGGGGTGCAGGAATAAAGTATATACAATTAAAAGAAGTCGGTCTCTACGTATATTCTTATGGGTTTTTAAACTACCGTAGAAAGCAAAATTGCAACTTTGAAAAGCCATTTTATCTTAAACCAGGCAAAATCTTAAGTCCCTCCCGTATGAAATACAAAGGCCCAAGTCCCCAGGGCCTATAAATAAAGACTCCTGCTCATGGTCATCTCAAATTTCATGCCTTTTTTTAAACGGTCAAATTATATAGAATAAAATAAACCAATAGTATTTAGAGCTAGTGGTTCCTAAATATGCTCTTATATTACTAAATAATTTAACTGTCCTACCGAGGCTTTCATTAAATACTTAAAACATTTGGCAGTTGTTAATTAGGCTGTAATAGCATTTTCTTTTTCTTGTACTGCTGATCCATTGAAACAAAGTGCAACATTTTATAAAAGAAATAAAAACAAATTCAAGGAAAGAAAACATTAAGATTCCTACATAAAACAATGGAATATTTCCAAGAGCATTCTTCAGAAAATATACATTTAAATTTTCTTCAACATGTTAATCACAATTTCTTTTCAAGTAGAAATATTTTTCATATCATTCTTTGCAGCAAAATCAATTTTACAAAGCAGTTCTAGAACAAACACGTTTCCAAGTTATTTCAAACTTGAGTGTTGAAGTTTCAGCCATTTGGAACAACATAAAACAAATAAGTAGTCACTTGGTAATACTCTAGTCTAGTACTCTCTTATCAAAAAAAGCTATGCTGAAATGCATCTTGAAGGTTTTCCACACTACACCAGGAATGAATGGCTCTTTAATATAATGCTTCAGCCCAAGTGGAGTTAAGCTTTGAATGTTATTGGAGCTGCATTTATCCAGGAAATGGAGAGCATTCCAACATATTTATGCCTTGAACCTTGTAGATGTATAGGGGGAGTCAAGAAATGAGTCACTTCATGAAGAATACTCAGCCTCTGACTTGTACTTGTGGTCTATATATCTTTTGGTTTATCCAGTCAGACTTCTTATCAATGGTGAGCAACAACCATTCCCCCCCTCCACCCCACCCCACCCCACTGTCCCAAGCCAGGATGTTGATGGTGGAATTGTAATGCAGCAATTGTATTGCCATTGACCATTGAGTAAAGGTGATTTGACATCATATTGTTGGACATAATCATTCCCTAGCAACACATGCACCATACAAGTGCTATCACTTATCAGAATCTTGTCAGGTCTTGCTATAAATAGCCATAGACTGACTGCTTTGTTGTCTGATGGGTTGTAAATAGAACAGAACTCTGCAATAAATCAATAAACATTACCATTGAGTTCATGAAGAACACATAATTATCGATGGACGTGATGAAGACAGTTAGGGCTAGGGTACAATTATGAGGGATTCCTCCAATGATAACACAAGAATGAGATGATTGGCTTCCAACAGCCACAGCCATCTTTACACATGGAAAAGCAAACATTGCATAACATTCATTAAACAACATATCCTTCTGTAATGGATCCTCTATCTGTTCCTGGATAGAGAGAGAGTTGGGTTTAGCAATAGAAGTAAGCTTATTTTTACAGAGTAGTATATATAGTCTTTTTATTTGCCATTATCAAAGTCACATGAAATAGGATCTGTGTATGTTTTATGCAAAACGTGCATTCATTTGTTGAGTCACATCTCAATACAGTAGTTTTTAATCTGCCATTTATAAAGAGCTAGATCATAGAAGAAGGATCCTGTATTATTATCACATTATTTAATTACATATAGATTTGAACAAAGTGTACTCCAGAAATAAGCAGCATCCATTTACAGTAGTGAACAGTGAGACTCAATCTGTGAGAAAGGCACAGAAACATTAAAATGGTGACAAAAGACCACTTGGTGTTGTAGTTCCAATAGTTTAGGGTGTTTTACATAGACTGTCACTTTTTCTGATGTCATCTTTAAATTAGGAAGCTGCAGAAACAAGACCAAAAAGGGATTTCTGTAAACTTTTCTCAAGGATTCTTTTTCTCTCCTTGTTCTGCTTTTAATATTATCTTGAGTTGTAGATATTCTCAAATAGTTTACCATTGTTCAAGACCATTAATCATAACTGAATATCCCCTTCTTTACTTAAATCTAGTGATATTGAGCCAACTGTGCTTCAGCTATCATTGGGTCTTTCCACTTAGACGAGGAATCTTCGTAGCCTGTGTGGTTTACCGGATACGTTTAATGAGGCATCAGAAATCATTTGTTTAGCCCTGTAAATCTCTCACCTATCTGTTCGTAATGAACATCTCTGGTACAAGTAATTGTAAGTGATCTGGATCAGTGACCCTTACTTCTCTCAGCTAATGGTACAGAGGCCAATTGCAATATCCACACTGCCATCCAAAACACAAACAACTAACTCAGTACAGATCAGGTATAAAACTTCATACCTTCCTGATTTGTCAAATCAGCTGCAAACTTAGAGTTATTGGACAGGTAAGTAATTGAGTCATCATACAGCAGAGGTGCAGACCCTTCAGCCCACCAAATCTGTGCCAATCATCAAACACCCATTTACACTAATCACATTTTTTATTCTACCCACATTCCCATCAACTCACCCCAGATCACCTACAGAATAGTGGAAATTTGCAGTGACCAATTAACCTACCAACTCGCACATTTTTGGGAAGTGGGATAAAACTGAGCCAAAACCCATGCAGTCACAGGGAAAATGTGCACACTCCACACCGACCAGAGTGGAGGTCAGGAATGAACCCATTTTGCTCAACCCATGTGAGGAAGCAGTTCTACTAGCTGTGCAACAGTTTGCTCCAGGTTGATATTCAAGCATGGCAATCACATTGTTTTCAGCATTTTATGTTTTTAGAACATTGAACATTACAGCACAGTACAGGCCCTTCGGCCCACAATGTTGTGCCGACATTTTATCCTGCTCTAAGGTCTATCTAACCCTTCCCTCCCACATAGTCCCCTATTTTTCTAACATTCATGTGTCTATCTAAGAGTTTCTTGAATGTCCGTAATGTATTTGCCCCCAGAACCTCTGCCGGCAGTGTGTTCCACGTACCCACCACCCCCAGTGTATAAAACTTACCCCTCACATCCCCCTGATATCTTCCTCCAATCACCTTAAAATTATGTTCCCTCGTGTTAGCCATTGTCGCCCTGGGAAAAAGTCTCTGACTGTCCACTCGATCTATGCCTCTTATCATCTTGTACACCTCTATCAAGTCACCTCTCATCCTCCTTCTCTCCAAAGAGAAAAGCTCTAGCTCTAACCCTTCCCTCCCACATAGCCCTCCATTTCTCTATCATTCATGTGGTTTTATTTCAGATTTCCAGCATGTGAAATATGAAAACAGTAAAAAAAAGAATGTGATTCTTTTATTTTCATTGCAATCAGATAGTTTGTAGTAACAATTTTTGTTTTTAAAGATAAATTACATCTAACTTTGAAAGAGCACAGAGAGAGATCTAGGTGGAAAGATGGTTAATAAGCTTAGTTTTCAATTGCTCTCACAATGAGATGCTCAGCAATTGCTTTGCTTCTCTTAATAAAAATATATTGTGTGGTGATAATTTAGTTACCAATTCTCCAGCTTGATAACTCCCACTTTCTATTCCAATCCACACATAATAGTAATTTTGATACAAGTGTCTCACTGCATTTACACAACATGCTTCATTACAAATGTTTTTAAATTCAACAAAATAAAACAATGTTTGTGTCAAAAATTTAAAGGAAAATATCTTGTCAAAATTTGAATTTTACTAAACTAGCAGAATAATGAATGAATGTTCTGATTATTAAGACACAGTCCCTATATCCACTGAGTTTCTTCACATTCCCTCTGAATAAAGTTTGCGCTTAACAGTGACTGTAGTTCAATGAAACAAGTTTTCCTTTGTAGAAAGCTTGTTTGAATTAGTGACTAAATCCCATTTAGAGAGACATCATCTGTTATCAGCATTTGGAAATGCTGCTAAGTTGAGAGAGGTCTGAATGTGAAGTTGAAAGATGAAATTTATGAGCCAGATAGCTCCACCCAAGTAGGAGCACAGTATAAAAATGCTGCTGAACAAAATTAGTAGCATTACACACATTAATTCTCCATCTGGGTGGAATGCTCACAGAAAGTAAATAGTGAAATAATGTACGTGCTCATGGCTCCCAATAGTATGATAAAAGTGCCATACGCAGTAAAAGCAGAATAGCCACACATCATTTCTGCAATAATGATTTCATAGAATATCTCAATTCTCAGGAACATCCAGTTTAAGTACTCAAGTAAATGGAATAAGGTGATATAAGCAAAAAAGACTTTGAGAAAAGGGGCAGATGTTTCTTTCACAATCGAAAATACAAATATTTTCTAAACCACAAGAATTGGAATCTTCATGCCATTTGACATTCATTGGGTAGATATTTAAATGCGGGAATTTCTCACTTTTTGTAAATCCTCACTCATTTGTTATTTCAAATGTCTGCTTTCATGAAATAGATGTCTTGAAATTCACTTGAGCTTCCACATTCGTCTGGCATTCATATACCAAGGATAATTCCTTGAACATTACTGCAATAAATACAATAACCATATTTTATAAGTACAATTTTGCAAAATATGAATGAATTCAACTGTAATTTCTTCATTATACCATGAAGCAATTTCAGAGACCTCTAGTTTGCCATTTACAGTAAAAGAGTACTCTGAATACTACTCTGCTTTTACAAGTATGTAGTTCATTAAGGAAAGTTACTTCACAAAATTACAAACTGTGTGTATTGTTGAAAGCAGAAAAATCTAAATGCTTCCTTTGCTATCAAATTAGTGCTCAAAATGTTTTCCATAGGATTCTCTACCTTTTCAATCAAGAAGCCATGCAAGTTATTAACCAATGGCATGCAAAAGCTATTGTAATTCCCTGAATTAGTTTCAATCATCTCAGGGAGTCAGGGAAGAATTTACCATATTTTATCCCCAAATTGATAAAGATAAGATATCATTATTAGTCGCATGTACAGCAAAACACACAGTGAAATGCATCTTTTGCGTAGCGTGTTCTGGGGGCAGACCGCAAGTGTCGCCACGCTTCCAGCGCCAACATAGCATGCCCACAACTTCCTAACTTGTCTTTGGAATGTGGGAGGAAACCGGAGCACCCGGAGGAAACCCACATAGACACGGGGAGAACATACAAACTCCTTACGGACAGTGGCCAGAATTGAACCCGGGTCGCTGGCGCTTTAAGCGTTATGCTAACAGAAATGAAAACACACAGCTTTCACTCAGCACTATTTTTAAGACTGTGATGTCCTGGCCAATATTCATCCCTTGATGAACTGAAACGCTTATTCAGCCATTATTATATTGTTGTTTGGGGAATTTGCTTAGCCAAGTTAATTCCAAGATTTCCTACTTTAGTGAGCATAAAGCACTTTTAGTCATGAAATTGTCTGTACAAATGGAGTACTTCTTTCTTTTGGGTGGTGGCAGATCATGTATATTGTGCACAAGGAATCACAGTCGAGTGGACAGATTGGATAGGCCAGAGCATATTATCTTCTGTGTTATTTTTCACATGTTAACATAACATTCTCTTTCTTGTAACTGACTTCACCAAATGGTTTTTTTCCCTTGAATATCGATAATTTGAATTATAATTCCCCCCAGAAACTGAATTTACTCACTAAACATCACAGCCAGACAGAAAGATGCTTTTCATGTTTCTTTCATAATCAAAATTATGCACCACCTGAGGGAAAAATTTCTTAGACAAGTACTCTTGTCATGCATCTAATGAAAATAAAAAAAAATGAGAAAACTGTGACATCGACCTAAATTGTTATGGGTTTTGCCCTTTGAAATATAAGATTAAAAGGTTCACAGAGAAATAAGAAAGTATACACTTGCTGACCCAAAGAGACCATGCAAGACTTGAAACAATCGTCCAACATACAAACCCAATGTAATATCATATCAACTTTGAAGAGCAAGCAATGTGACTGATGGACTCTGCTTTATGAAGAGTATCAGCACAAACTATATACTGGGCATGTCAAATAAACAGTCATGTTTGCATCTGTTCTGCAGCTAAATGACCCAAAACCATTTGTTGTAGAATTGTTTCTAATCTGACATCATCTGATTTATAGTGCCTGGCTGTGCAGGAGCTCTAGGCCAGGAGAGTCTGCTGTAGCCAGCATATTTTACATGTTTGAATGTGCAGCCAGGAATGTCCAATATATTTAATAGATTAACAAAAGTTTTCATTTCATAAAGTGCCCAAGGATTCGATGAGCACTTCACATAATCAGGTATGCATTACTCTAGAGTTGCAACACAGCTCTTCTTCCTTGGATGAGAAGACTCCAGTATTAGAACGTAATTTCTAATATTGATATGCTTGGTGATGAATTTTGTGACTATATACAAGTATCTTTAGAAGTAAAGTTTTAATAAGAATAGAGCTGTATATGTTGGCCTCACAAAAGGACACTATAATAGCTTTTGTGTGTCAGACTGCCTGTTGGAAAAAGTCAATAACATTTTCAAACATTGATAAGACTCAAACTGGCATCTTCAATTTCTTTAAATCCATTAATTACAGTTTCTCATCACCAACTCCATCTCACTTCTTAATTAGGCATCCAGGCAAACCACTATTTTGGAGCCCTATTCCACACAAGAGTTGAGTTGAGTTTCAGCCACCACATGCTTTATTTCCATCTACCATGGCTTTACACATCCCACAAAGAATTACTCCAAAGGTAGTTTTTGCTGAACAGCTCACCCTGTATCATATATAAATTTCAACTGGTTCAGTGCTCAACAACTTGCATACTGTCATGCACCACTTCCATCTAACCCATTGCCAGTTCACTTAATTTAAAATAGTAATTCATCTCTCCAAAACCTTCCAAGTTCTTCACAACCTTTCATCTGTAATAAGATTATGTAAAATATGCATGACTGGACAATCAGTCCAATTGGGTTACACTGATGATTAAGCACCATGTAAGCCTCCTTTGCGCTGAGTTAATATCCACAAATATGCATCAATGCTATTTGTTTGAATGTCTATTTTCCAGTCTATAACTCTTGCCTCATAACTTTCCCAGCTCATTGCTGACACAGATATTTCTCTCAACTTGATGCCACTCATTGGAAATGCCTCTCCAAACCATTTATTCTAATTTTCAACTTCCTGCATCAGGATCTGGCATGGCAATTCAAATGCGCAGGAGCACAAGAAGCTGCAGAGAGTAGTGTACTCAGCAAAAAACATCACTGACACATCCCTCCCCACCATCAGGAGTATCTTCATGAGACGCTGCCTGAAGAAGGCAACATCCATCATCAAAGATCCCCACCGTCTGGGCCATACCATCTTCTCACAGCTACCATCAGACAGGAGGTACAGCAGCTTGAAGTCCCATACCACCAGGTTCAAGAACAGGTACTTCCCCTCAACCATTGTGAACCAACCTACACAACCCTAATCACTACCCCAGTATAGCAACACTATGACTACAATGGACTTTGTTTTAATTGTGTTTCTTCTTGTGTAATTGTATTTGTTGTGTACTTGATGCTATGTGCCAGCTGCTGCAAGTAAGTTTTTCATTGCACCGTGCATACATGTACTTGTGCATATGACAATAAACTCCACACACCCCACACGCACATACTTATTCTGTTTATAAAAAAAATTGACCCAAAAATAAGCTTTTCAGCTTTCTTTTCTCTACCCATTTTAGTTACTCCACCATGGGCATATATCTATTCACTTATCCACTTTGCTTAGAACTGGAAAAGTGAGAAAAACTTATTGTTTCAAATTGGTTCTATTTTCCCTCTTCCATCTCTAGCTGGTTGCCATAGTAATTGTTACCTTGACAACTTTGGTTTGCACCCTACTGCACATATGCCCCCCACACCACCCCACATGGCTTATAAAACACTTATTTTCTTATTTTTACAGTTCTGATGAAAAGTATAAAACTTGGTATGTCCCCTCCATTTCTCCCCCTACAGATGCTGTTCGATTTGCTGAGTGCTTCCAACATTTTCATTTTTATTTTGGATTTCCAATATCTGCAGTTTTTCACGCCAAATATTTTACAGTGCAAACAGTTCACTCGAGTCCAATTGCCACTTTTTTTCCCTGATTGAAAGATGGATGATTGGGAACAGCCAGGGTCAAATATCACAAAAAAAGGATAATGAACACAACCTGGGCACATTAAACTATTAAAGGATGGTTCTAACATTTCACACCAGGACTTGGCTGAATACTTGCTGAACAGAATTTTTTTTTTAAAACTCATTTTGATTACTTTTGCATGAGTCATGACACCATATACTTTATGTGAAATACTAAATCATTTATGGCAGTTATTCATGACCTCGCTGAAACAGAATAAGGCCCAGTAGCTAATAAGTCTGCCAAAATATACAAATAAAATTTAGTGCTGGGATCCTGAAGAAGAAAAGAGAGGTGAAGGCTGTATAGGTATTGATCACAAAAGAATTTGGTGCTCAGCTAAGTAGCTGAAAAAACATATTGACGTTAGGCTCAACTAGAGTCAAGCATGTTTACTAAAAAAACAAAAATGTCAAATCATGAACTCAATATTTTGGCATGTGCAGGGACAGATTGTAAATCTTGACTTAAGTTTCAGAAATTAGGCAGAGAATTTACTTAGGAAATTTACATCATGGAAACTTAATTTTCCATTGGTCTGAATTCTAATTTTCTTTGCTAGTGGTGAATGCTGTAGATCCAAATTTAATGCTTGAGAATGGGGACACAAGAGAATGCAGATGCTGGAATCTGGAGCAACAAACAATCTGCTGGAAGAACTCAGTAGGTCAAGCAGCATCTGTGGGAGGGAAGGAATTGCTCCTTAATGCCCAAGAACTTGGACATTGAGTCATGTAATCAAACAGCATGCAAATGGGCACCAAGTCCATGCAGATGATCAACTACCCATAACACTAATCCTACTATGATGCCCTTTTATTCTCCCACATTTCCCAAGATTTTACAGTATTGACTGTGTGCATAAATGTCAACCAACAGAACTTGGTTAGTTCTCAAAACATAAATAAATTTTAAAAAAACACTGTGCTAAAAATTTAATTTATTTTTACTATATAGGAGTCAATATTTTTCTTAATGCTCTCAGATCACATTTTGCAATTAAGTTTCAGTTCCTCTCAAAACACTTAATTCAATGGCCTCATGTCACATTCAAAGATGAATTTCTAATGGGTGTAGAGGAACATGAATTTATAATGACTTTACTGGGTTGACATTTTGACATGGCTTTACAGTGCAAACAGTTCACTCGAGTCCAATATGCCAAAAACTGGTATCAATAGTCGGTGGGGCAATGGAAGAGGGGGCATACCCTCAAGTAATACAACTGCATTTTGTGATGGTGGATTTAGAAACCCACAAGCAGGAAAATAAACTCTATCAAATTTATTTTGTGGTCTGAAGGCATAAAATTTTAATTTTTTGCTGTTTTTTCTTTGTGAGATTTCCCAGGGCTCCACTATAAATAAAAATATATTTATTCTTAAATGCAATAAATTTCTATAACATTAACAATTTGCCTGTGTATACTTAATATCAACATTTACTTTTATTAAATTGTACTACTTACAGTGGAAGCTACCTCTATACTTACACTCTTCTCCAATGGAGGTGTTATAGCAGCAAATTAAAAATGGAATTAAATTTCTGACCCTTTTATCTCACATCTTCAAACCCTACTCACCTCATGGTTACATTTGGTTTGGGTTCTCCACGTGCAATCTCATGAAAAATTGAAACATATCTTTTATTTTCCTGAAAAGAGAACATCATGGATATCTGTTCATACTCTTTAGTATATTCTGGGAATATTAACAGGTCTTCCCTGAGTTTTCAGAAGATTGGAGATGTGTTATGTGAACATTAATTTTAAAACTGTCCAACTGCAACATAAGTTGGTATCTCCAATCTGATATTATTTTAGCTAATTTATTATAACATTTTCAAAAGAAGAGTAGGAAATTGAGCAGATCATTCATTTCAATGCTTCAAATTATTGAATCAATTAATTAAGACCACATGGTAGTTATCAAATGCTGTGAATTACTTTTCAAATATATCTAATCAGAAAACACAGGAAACCGAATTCACAGAAAGATTTGATCTTAAATGTGAGTTATTGCTAATACTGATTATTCTATTTTTAACTAGCTTAGACACTGAACTTATCAGATGCATGCATCTGTTGCTAGATGTAAACATGCTTTGAACCATTATAAATAATCTGAAGCAGTTTATCTATTTAGGCTTACATTCAATGGGAGTCTAAAAATTATCAATTTAATCTTTTTTAAAAATATCAGGACTGCCTCGGAACTCAGACTGAAAATTATTTCGTTGAGGAAAGGGACTTAGGAAGAAGCAGACCTTCAGCAACTTTTCATGTTAACCCAAAACAATGAATTATTTTTTTTGAAGGAAAGACATTCTGCTGGATAGGCAAACATGATTTTGACCCATAAGCTAGAAAAATAACTTGATCCCTCATTAAATGTGCTCTCACCGGAATAAGCTTTATTTACAGCACACACCCATCAGTTTAATTCACATACATGACAATGCTGCAGAACTTTTTTTGGCTCCCCCTTTGCCTTAAGCACCCGAGGTTGATAAAGAGACCCACAGGAGAGGTATTAAATGAGGCAAGGCAAATGCCTATGGAAAAGGAATCACAAACAGTGCAGTAAAATTTACTGAACGGCAATCTTTCTAAAGCATGAAATTTTCACTCTTAAAATGCACTCCCATGCTTCAATATTTTCCCAAAAAGATATTTTATGGAAATGCAATATGTTCATGGCTCTCAACAATTTGAACACAAAATTACAGTTTCAATTAGCTTTACTTGCACACACAACTCTACCAGATATCATAAGTCAAAATGTTAGCATGTAATGGCTAATGTACACTGAAACATCGCTTAGCACTCAGGTTGCATTCCCAGAAATGAGAACAGTAACAGGATCAGTGCTAAGAGAGGTCGTTATAGCATTATACGTATAAAGTTGCATATATGACAGAAACTTGGTGCAAAGCACTGCCTCCCAGCTGGGCACGAGGATTGCGACAAGATATCATGTACAAGCACTGTCCTCCCTGCTGCTGTACACTGCTATGCTGGGAACCTGGTGCAAATCACTGCCCTCCACAGACATTCCTGCAGGAAAGAACCATCCTCATAGTGTGGAGATTCTGCCTGTGAATACTCATGTTGGGAGGACCAGGGCGAGCAGTGCTGAAATGTGGTGGTCATGCCTGCACTTTGGCCACCATATTGAATGCGGGCCTTTACTGGGGACTGGCAGACCATACAACCATGTTTTGAAGATGGCCTGGATTTTAGGGTCTCCTCCTGTTGGATGTGATGGAAGCTACTGTCAACCCCTCTCCATGTTTGGCTGTGCAGCTCTCCCCACCAGGGAGATTTATCTATGATAGCAAGCTCAATGGTCAGTGACCACTGTTGAGCTTGTTACATAAAAGGTCTGGACTGGAGAGAACTGTGCAGGCTAAGGAAATGTGGCAGGAACCCGTTGACCCTCATTTTTATAGATGTACCATGGAAAGCACCCTATAATGATGCACCACAACTTAGAATACAACTGCTCTGCCCAAGACCGCAAGAAATTGCAAAGAGTTGTGGACACAAACCATTCTATCACAAAACCAACCTCCCCTCCATTGACTCTATCTACACTTTCTGCTGCCTCGAGAAAACAGCCAGCATAATCAAAGACCCCTCCCACTCTGGTCATTCTTTCTTCCACCCCCTTCCACTGGGCGGAAGATACAAAAGCTGGAAAACATGCACCACCAGGCTAAGGACAGCTTCTATCCAGCTGTTGTCAGAATCTTGAACGGACCTCTTGTACAATGTAGATGAACTCTTGATCCTGCAATCTACCTCGTCATAGCCCTTGCACCTTATCTGTCTACCTGCACTGCACCGTCTATAACTGTAACATTATCTTCTGCATTCTCTTATTGCTTTTCCCTTTGTACTACCACAGTGTACTTATGTTTTAAATGATCTGTATGGATGGTGTGCAAAACAAAGTTGTTCCACTATATGATAGTACATGTTTTAGATAAGATAAAATAAAATATTTATTTATTAGTCACATGTACATCGAAACACACAGTGAAATGCATCTTTTTGCGTTACTGAGAATGTGCTAGGGGCAGCCCACAAGTGTCGCCACTCTTCGGTGGCGGCAGAGCATTCCCACAGCTCCTAACCTGTACGTCTTTGGAATGTGAGAGGAAACCAGAGCACCCGGAGGAAACCCACCCCCGGTACCAAAGAAAAGCAAGGTAACGTGCCTCAATGACTACCGACCAGTGGCTCTGACATCCACCACCATGCAGTGCTTTGAGAGATGGTCATGGCACGCATCAGCTCCAGCCTCCCAGACAACCTCGACCCACTGCAATTCGCCTATCACCGAAACAAGTCTACAGCGGATGCCATCTCCCTGGCTCTACACTCAGCTCTGGAGTATCTGGACAGTAAAGGCACCTACATTAGACTATTGTTTATTGACTACAGCTCTGCGTTCAATACTATAATTCCAAGCAAACTCATTACCAATCTCCAAGACCTGGATTCAACACCTCCCTCTGTAACTAGATCCTTGACTTTCTGACCAGTGGGGATAGGCAGCAACACCTCCAGCACGATTATTCTCAACACTGGTGCCCCACAAGGCTGCATCCTCAGCCCTCTTCTCTACTCCCTATATACTCATGACTGCGTGGCCAGATTCTGCTCTAACTCAATCTACAAGTTTGCAGATGCTACCACCATAGTAGGCCATATCTCAAATAATGATGAGTCGGAGTACAGTAAGGAGATAGAGAGCTTACAGACATGGTGTCATGACAACAACCTTTCCCTCAATGTCAGCAAAACAAAAGAGCTGGTCATTGACTTCAGGAAAGGGGGCAGTGTTCATGCACCTGTCTACATCAACGGTGCTGAGGTCGAGAGGGTTGAGAGCTTCAAGTTCCTAGGAGTGAACATCTCCAATAGCCTGTCCTAGTAGATGCCACAGCCAAGAAAGCTCACCAGCACCTCTTCTTCCTAAGGAGGCTAAAGAAATTTGGCATGTCCCCTTTGACACTCACCTACTTTTATTGATGCATCATAGAAAGCATCCTATCTGGATACATCACAGCTTGGTGTGGCAACTGCTCTGCCTGTGACTGCAAGAAACTGCAGAGAGTTGTGGACAAAGCCCAGCGTGTCACGGAAACCAGCCTCCCCTCCTTGGACTCTGTCCATACCTCTCACTGCCTTGGTGAAGCAGCCAGCAAAATCAAAGACCCCACCCACCCAGGACATTCTCTCTTCTCCCCTCTCCCATCAGGCAGAAGATACAGGATCCTGAGGGCACATACCACCAGGCTCAAAGACAGCTTCTATCCCACTGTGATAAGACTATTGAACGGTTCCCTTATACAATGAGATGGACTCTTGACCTCACAATCTACCTTGTTGTGACCTTGCACCTTATTGTCTACCTGCAATGCACTTCCCTGTAGCTGTGACACTTTACTCTGTACTGTTATTGTTCTTACTAGTACTACCTCAATGCACTCTGTACTAACTCAATGCATCTGCACTATGTAATGAATTGATCTGTACAAACAGACTGCAAGACAGGTTTTTCACTGTACCTAGGTACAAGTGACAATAATAAACCAATACCAATGTGGCAATAATAAAACATTTTCCAACTGAGAGAAGGAGGCAGCAGCTTCAATCACAACCAGCAGGTAGTGATCAAAGAAACGATAGGATCCAGGTCTGTCAATACATGGAGCAACTGCTGTCAGTCCCCAGCCACAGCCCTCACTCACAAAATTGGCCAGGACCCAGCCCCAAACCCCACACCTCAGCATTGCAACCACATGGTTCGCCTTGGCCCAATGAATACCAGTTCTGACAGATAGCCTCTCCAAACAGAGCATGGGTACATCGTTACTGGGGGAGCACCATTAGGAAGGGTAGGACTTGTAGCAGGTTCCCAGCACAACTGCAGCAGCAGGGAGGGCAGAGTGCTGCACCAGGCTTTTGCAAGAGCAGTGCACAGCAGTGGGAAGAACAGGAGTTTGCATCAGGTTCCCGGCACAGCAATATGCAGCCTGAGCAGATGTGTTTTTTTTAAAAAGTACACAGGGATATGTACCTGTGAGTGTTCAAACTGAAGGACCTTATAATGAATCAACGCTCTGCAGGGTACCCACTAAGTGGGCCACCAGTTATTCATAGTGGATTTCCAACATCAAGTATGAGCAATGATAACAATTTAATAAAGCAAAACAGAGACATAACTATTTCAAGTTCTTGCTCCACCCTCTAAAACAAATAAACTGTGCAGGCAAGAACAACTTTTGCAGTCCCACAGATAATTAAAAGGTTCTGCCCTCACCCACCCATCCTTAAGTTGCCATGCCCCTTATAAATACCATTCCTCTGCCAGACAAAACAATCCTCCAGACTATCCAGCACACCCAAGTATTGAATCATCAATTCATAAGTAGCTGCTTTTTCCCAGAGAACAAACATTGGAATGGCTTGAATTAACTCAGAATATTTCCAGCAATTAACCTGTCAAATCCATTGGGAAAATGACAACATGCACCATGCCTTTTTAAGAGGCCGATTACCAGTTCCGGAGTACAGCAGTCAGTTTACAGATTATATACTGGTGAATCAATACCAAAACATCCAGCCTAGCATTCAGTACATACGCCATATGTGCACAGCAAACACAGAGTCCTTCAGAAATGTATGAAAACTATTTTACTGTAAAAGCAGATTATAATTTTCAGTTTAACTGAATCTACAAAATAAAGGATGTATGCAGAGAAATGGAATTGTTATGGATCTTCCACAGGCTACCTCATTTTTTATTTTAAGGTGAGTTAATGACTTTAGCCATCCAAACAGGAGGCAGTGAGCTGATGGCAGAATCTTCCCCACAGGAAAGGATTCAAAGGAATGGAAAACCTTTCATTTATATAGGACCTTTGTGACCTCAGACAACAAAGTGCTTTGCAGTTTAGTCACCATTGGAAAATAGGCAATCACCATGGATAATGTGCCCACAGCACGTTCCCTCAAAGAACAATGAGTTCAATACCCAAGAGAGCCTAATGTTGGTTAAGGAATAAATGTTGGCCATGGTTCAGCTCTTTTTCATCAGATTCTCATAAACATATCATTATCTAGAAATTGAAGGGCAACAGAAGAAACACATTACCAGCAAATTTCCCTCCAAGTCACACAGAATCCCAATTTGGACACTATTCCTGTATCATCACACAAAATCCTGGAACTCTCTAGACATTGGAATTGTGCAAGTATGTTTATTGCAAGGATTGAAAATATAACTCAACACCGCCATTTCGCGCATAGACAAAACTTGTCACCCTTACCTATAACACGCATGAGTAAAGGGGTCCTGACTGCCAGTACATCACACATTCCCTACTGCTTCTCAAGTATACCATTCATTTCTCATCCCTTAAAGTTTGGTAAAAGGAGGCAGAGGACAATAGTGAAGGGTTGTTTTTGTGGTTGGAAGCCTGTGACCAGTAGTGTACTACTGGGATCAGTTGGAATCGTTTCCCCCATAACAGAGGTGTCTACAATGAGAGACCATAGGTTTAAGGTAAAGGGTAAAAAGTTTAAAGAGAATCTGAAGAGGATTTTTTTTCCCTCCGAGCAGGTAGCTGGAATCTGGAATGCATTGTCAGAGGGGCTAGTGGAGGAAGAGACTCTCATAAAATTTAACAAATATCTAAAAGGCATGGGAGGATGCAAACTAAGTGCCAATAAATGGGAATAGTGTAGTTGGGTACTTAATGGGCAGCATTGACATGATGGGCTTAAGAGTCACACAGCGTGGAAAAAGCTCTATGATCCTAATATACATCTTCTCCATTCAGCTGAGAATCAGTTAAGGAGATACTTGCCATAGAGGAAGTGCAACAAAGGTTCACCAGACTGATTCCTAGGATGGTAGGACTGACATACAAGGAGAAGAGTCAATTAGGCTTAGCTTAGAAGAATGAAAAAAGCCTTCTTTCAAACATACAAAAATATGACGAGCCTTGCCAGATTGGATATTGGGAAGATGTTTCTCCTGAAGGTAGGGTCTGGAATTGGGAGTCACTTTCAGGACACAGGGTTAAATTGTTTAGAACTGAGAGAATAAATTTCTTCACACAGAGGGAACCTGTGAACTTCTTTATCACTGAAGGCTCTGGAGGCCAAATGTCTATATTTGAGAAGGAGACAAATAATTGAGAAGGACAGAGAAGGCATAAAGGTATATGGGGAAAGAGCAGGAATATGGTATTAGATAGAAGATTAGCCACGATCACACTGAAAGGCAAAGCAGGCTCAACAGGGCCAAATGGCCTGTTCCTGCTCCTATTTTTCTATGTTTCTAAATCCACCAAATTAGCACAAGACTGGTGCCACACAAGATGACAGAGTTTGTTTCCATAAGATATGGTGTTGTGGTCACTCCAACCAGCATTGTCATGGACAGATATATTTGCAAAAAAAATAGGTTGGCGAAGACGAGATCAAATAGGCAAATTTCTTGCATCACTTCCTGAGCCACTTGTCACAGACTAAAGACAGCATCAAAGCCCTTCAGTTCGATCAGAAGAGTTGGTGCTGAGCCTTTCTTGGTGATGGACTTTAAAGATCCCCATAACCTTTGCTGTTCTCGGTGCTTCTTTTCAGTGTTGTTCACCATGAAGGAGTACTGATTTATTAGCTGAGGAATAACAAATAGAAATCAGCTGAAGTTTTCTTGTCTTATTTTACCTAATCCTATAAGATTAGGTGAAAGTTCCCAGGATCAGTTCCTTCCTCCTTTATCCCAATGTGTAACCACAGAGTCATAGAGCATGGAAACAGGACCTTCAGCCCAGCTCATCAATGCCAACTAAGATGCCCATCTAAGCTAGTCCCATTTACCTGCATTTGAACCATACCCCTCTAAACCTTTGCCATCCAGGTGACATCTGGTAAATCCATCTTGCTGGTGATGTAGGACATGCCCAAGGATTGTGATGTAAATTATGACAAAGATTGCGATTCTGGTCCAACCATGTAGACGCCATGGCTAAGAAAGCTCACCAGTGCCTCTACTTCCTCAGGAGCCTAAAGAAATTTGGCATGTCCCCATCAACCCTTGCCAATTTTTATCAATGCACCAAAGAAAGCATCCTATCTGGATGCATCAATGCTTGGTATGGCAACTGCTCTGCCCGAGACTGCAAGAAACCACAGAGAGTTGTGGACACAGCTCAGTACATCACAGTAACCAGCCTTCCCTCCATGGACTCTGTCTATACTTCTCGATGCCTGGGTGAAGCAGCCAGCATAATCAAGGACCCCACCCACCCCAGACATTCTCTTCTTCCCTCTCCCATTGGGCAGAAGATACAAAATCCTGAAAGCACGTACCACCAGGCTCAAGGACAGCTTCTACCCCGCTGTTATAAGACTATTGAATGGTTCCCTAGTATAAGATGGACTTTTGACCTCACAATCTACTTCATTATGGCTTCGCACCTTATCGTCTACCTGCACTACACTTTCTCTGTAGCTGTTGCACTTTATTCTGCATTCTGTTATTGTTTTACTTTGTACTACCTCAATGCACTGTGTAATGAATTGATCTGTATGAACGGTATGCAAGACAAACTTTTTACTGTAGTTCAGTCCACGTGACAATAATAAACCATTACCAATGTAATAGCCAGAAACTCCAGCTTGCAGGTATGATTTTACTAGTACCATCAAGTCAGGCTTGACTAGACTGTGGCATAGGTCTATTAGCTTGGACACCAGCTTCCAGTAGTACCTTGGAGGTTGACTGCGCCACAAGTGCCATTGTAACTTCTGAATCTGTAAATAGGTTAGTAGCTTTATCTGCTGCTTGATGATTGTAGCAAGCTTTCCTGAACTGCTATGCTTAGCAGCAGTTTAATAAAACTGAACACATGAAGCACTTGGGTTTTCACAACAATCTGATAGTTTCATGGTCACTTTTATTGATGCTGGGGTTTATTTCTAATTTTTGTAAAACACAAGTCAATTTGTCAAGCCAATTTGAACTTGTGTTCACTGGAATTTCTACAACCCTGCAAAGCACTGGTAATAAGAATGTACCATACTCTACAAAGTTCAGGATAAGAAATAACATGATGGAAATGCAGACACTACATTAAATAAACTATAAAATTAAATAAATTACAAAATTTCCCCACCACCTCCAGAGATCCCTCACACCTTTTAAATATTTTCATACATTTTCCCCTGTGTGGGATCAACAAGTCAACCTTGCAAACTTTTGGATTTAGTTGACACTCAAACCATCAACAAATTACAAAAAAAATTATCCCCATTATTTTCTTGCATTCTTAGTTAAGTAGATACTTGGACAAAGGTGTCTGAAAAATAATAGCAATATTTACAATACACTGTTGTGAAAATTGCAATTGTCACTTACTTGCACATGTTAATTGGTATTAATGGCTGCCTTAACATTGTATATTTCAAAATTCGTAGGCTAGACATTAGAATTAACAGAACCATTTACAATATCTGTTAATGAAGAAAAAGCCTATTACACTCTCCAAACAATGAGAACTGTTTTTAAGCAAGTAGTGATTTCATACCTCTCCACAATATTTGCTAATCTCTGCATTCTCTTATGGTAAATCCTACTGGATTTTGGAAACTTCAGTCAAGGGATAAGTTGTTTTTTGAAAAATGACGCCACCATCCTCTACTCCCCAGCCAGGTAAACTGAACTCATTTTGGTTGTCACTGACTTTTTGAGCTATCACAGTGAACATTTGGAACTCTATATTTTTCCATAGATTACCTACACATCCACGTCAAATCCAGAGAGTTACCAGGAATGTTGATTGCATTACATACTATGATTCTGACACCAGTTTGACTACTTAGCAGCCTTTGACCAACTGGACGACAATTTGCATGTGATAAACTTGACTCTTATGTACTTTTGCATAATGAAAGCAAGAATCTATGCAAGTACTGGCTTTCCTTCTACATTAAGTCACTGCATGTGTTATTTTAGGATCTTAATTTCAACTCAATTTTAAGTTAGTTGTCAAGTGTTTTGTCAGTGTGCATCTTTAAGAATAACTTCAAATGCAAGACTTGTTGGTTCAGCCAGATTTCCAGAATCTGCAGTTTTTGGCTTTGAGTGATGAGCTTGTCCTATCACTAAAATATTAGGTCTTAAGTGCAATTACTTAATTAGAAACATGGACATTTGGGAAATATATGTATAATACGCAAGATAATAAATCTTAAGTTCAGTAACACTGCAGCAATACATTGCTCTTTACAAAAGAAAAATGCTGCAAAACTTACATTCATCCTTTTTCCACAGATATGGCATGTCCCTGCCCAGATTAAAAAGTTAGGCACATCAAGAAATGTGACTTGACCATCAGAAGGAAGTAATGGAAAATGGAAATCTATTTTACAACATGAGAGTCTCAACAATTATATGAACTGCAATAGGATCCTTCAGCTTCTGCAGGAGCTGTAGGATCCTACTGCAATCCACAGCATGCAAATAAGTATTGATTCATTTTTCTCTAGCATGATCAGCTGTTCAATTTTCAACCAAATTTTTCCATCAGATTTGCAAATTAAACTATGACATAATTCTAGTAACAAATAATCAACATGCAGAACTCGAACAGCATTTCAACTCAAGGGAAGAGTACTTGAGTCTTCATTCCTGTACAGTTATATAAACAATGATGTTAGCAGGGGCTATTTCATGAGCAGCCAACAGAAGACAAGCACCATAATTATACTAGCAATGTGATGGCCCACAGTACTATCAAGAAACACCCAGTCATCAATAAATTCAATGTAATTTCCACCAGGACCACTTAATTCCAGACCTGATTGCAGCCTTTCCCCAAACATGGCAAAGAAATAAGTGCTGGAGCAGGTGAGAATAACATCAAAGCAGTATTTCCTCAAGTGGGGCATCAATGGGCTCTAGTGTGGGTGTGGAAGAATCTCTACAGCCTCAAATCACTACCAGATGGTTTATAGTTGCTGAAGATCATGCTTTTAGCTTTGGATTATAAATACAAGTGTTTGTCAGTGTAATTTCCTGGCCCCAATTATCTTCAAATGCTTCATCAATGACATTCCCTCCATCATGCGAAAAGTTGGGGATGTTTGCTAACAATCGCATAGTGTTCATTTGCAAATACAACTCATCAGATAATGAAGCAGTCCATCACCACATGCAGTCAAACTTGGATGACATTCAGTCGTGGACTGATAAATGAGAAGAAATTGGGGCGGCACGGTAGCGTAGCGGTTAGCGCGACGCTATTACAGCGCCAGCGATTGGGGTTCGATTCCCGTCGCTGTCTGTGAGGAGTTTGTACGTTCTCCCGCGTCTGCGTGGGTTTCCTCCGGGTGCTCCGGTTTCCTCCCACATTCCAAAGACGTAC
Source organism: Pristis pectinata (assembly GCF_009764475.1). Classification (NCBI taxonomy): domain Eukaryota; kingdom Metazoa; phylum Chordata; class Chondrichthyes; order Rhinopristiformes; family Pristidae; genus Pristis; species Pristis pectinata. Next base: position 24,462,646 of record NC_067418.1, on the reverse strand, counting down.
GGGTAGGTTAATATGGGTTTAAATGGGCGGCACGGACTCGTTGGGCCAGAAGGGCCTGTTACCACGCTGTAAATAAAATTTTTTAAAAAAGTTTGCATCATAAAAAAAACCATCTAACCAGTTCCCTTGATGTTTCATAATATTACCTCTGGCAAATTACCCACCCTGAACATCCTTGGGGCAGTGCGGGAGACAAACGGTCAGCATTGACCAGAAACATTACTAAACCAACCACATAAATAATAAACAAGAGCAGGTCAGAGACTGTTTTCCACAACAAGTGAGCCACTTCTGACTTCACAAAGTCTGTCTATTATCTGCAAGACATAGGCTGGGAAGTGTAATCAAATACTCTCCACCTGCCTGAAAGAGTGCAGCTCTAACTGCCCTCTAAAAGCACGAATACATTCAGGGCAAAGTTGTCTACATAACTGTCAACCCTTCCACCATCTTGAATATTCTCTTCCTCTACCACCACACGGCAGCAACTGTGTACCATTTACAGAATGCACCGCAGCAACTCGTCAAGTCTTTGACAGCACCTCCCAAACCTGTAACGTCTAACAAGGGCAATAGATGTTTGGAAGCATCAATTCCTCAAGTTCCCCAACAAGTCACGTACTATCCCTGCATGGAAATACAAACAGGAATCAGTGTGTTAAAATCTCAGAATGCCTTCTGCGCAAGTAAGAGTACCTTTTCCACAAAACCTTCAAATTTTTAAGTAAAAAAAACTAGAAATTTATAGTATTTCACCTTTTATGTTAATCAAATGAGTATGTTCCAGTTATATAAATGATTAAAAAGTTAATTAAAAAATATGCTTTTTTTTTAAACACTGGTATAATGCGAAGTTCTACAATCAGCATGATAAGTGACAGAGATCCCATTAAACTGCATGAAGCCTGACATAAGCATGCATCAGAACACAGGAACATCCCATTACAGGAATTCTTCACAGTAAGCCTCACAGACCACAATTTCTGGCCTAATATTATAATAGGGTTCCTTGCATTGCATGCAACATTTCATCTTTTACAGATCCATGTCATCCACAAATTCAACATTGTGTCCTTACTTGTATTTTTAACATCCTTGTACACAAAACCCACGACCATAGAGCCTCATCCACATACAATCTAAGATGTCTATTCTTCCACTTAGGAATCTTATAGTCAGGTTACACTTTGGTTAGCACCAAATTGAAGTACATGATGAAATAAAGTATCTATTGAAACAGAGATTCTTCTATGGATAAGTGAAAAAGTTAAAGTTTCATATTAGATTTTTAAAAAGATTTAAAGTTGTAAAGAATGGTATTGGGTCTGACAACTGAAGAATTTGAGAAACCAGCAAAGGATAACTAAAGAGCAAGGAAATAGAATAAGGAAGTAAAATTTACAAAAGATATAAAATGATATTGCAAGAATGTTGACAAAAATGTAAAAAGGAAAAGAGAACAGGAAAAAGTGAATGTTGGTTCCTCAGAATCTGCTGCTTTTTTACAGTATGATGCTGATTGCAATTTACATGAGGACATCTATATTTTGGAGTCAGGTTATGCTGTTTGTTGTGGCCATGTGGATGTGGGAAAAGAACAGAGAGAGCAGTCTTTGATTATATGTTCCATATTTTAACTTTCATTGCTGTAATCTTATTTAGAACCGGATTTGAGTTTCCATCAGTACAGAAGAATAGCCACATCTTTGTTCTCCAGTTCAGGACTGTCTATACATTGCATGGAAGGTCTAGTCAATTTTCTGCTCCACTGGGTCAGTGATGTGGTGGTTCTTCAGTATGCTGTTGGCTCCATTGTTCCTTATTTTTCAAACAAGTTTTATTGCTAGGGGTTTTTCCATGGTAATTTCCTTGATTTAAACCACAATTGGCTGTGAGGGATCTGCAAAGGTGCAATTGAATTTGCTTCTTAGGTGTGGTTGAGCAATATTCAACCGTGCCACTAGATATTCAACGGCTGCTGATGTCAGTGCTCTGGTAAAGGCAGACATGACCAGATCTAGCAACAAAACCAGCATTTTGGATACAAGAGCACAACATTCATTTGTGAAGTACATCAAGGCCAACAAAGCTGATTAGAAGGTCTTTTCCCCTTCACCCCATGTAGTTCCTCTAAGTTTCTGCAGAAGGCTTCTTTACAACTTTAAACTGGTCTTCAAAAAAAGACATTGCTTGAAACAGAAGGAACGGCCCAGCCTTATCTCTGGGTATTTCACATAATCTATGTGTTCCATCCTCTTCCTGCAGAAATTGATTCCAGTTTCTGATTAGCAGTTTTTTTGATTAGGTGTTTTGGTTTCCTCATTAGTCTTGAGATAATACAGCATTGGATTGATAACTAAGATACAGGGTGGGGGTTATCTTATGAGAAAAAGTTGCCAAATTGTCTCTATTCTTCATGCCATTTAGAGATAAGACTGGGACTCTTAGTGGATTTGGGCTGGCTAGGTACTTGGAGAATGTTCCCCTTCTGTGGGAATCCAGAATAGTGGGATAATATCTGAGGATAAGACTAAGGCAAGGAAGACCTTTTTATGATAACAATGAATGTTTGTAAATAGCCTATCCAATACAGCTGCGGATGCTGAGTCACTGAGTTTCTTGTACTATAAAATAAATCACATAGAAATAAATCACAGGTGTAGATGTTATGTTCTTAAATCTGCTCACTCCACTAGTTATACCATTAGTCATCTTTTAAATTATGCTTCATTTGGTACATTCAAATGTATATGTTGAAAACAAAAAAAAACACAGATCCTTGTGGAACATTGCTACATCCATTTGCTAGTGCTGTTGGTTTGTCTCTTACCAACTCTATTCAGTTGACAGTATTCCTTTTAACCTTACAAACTTATGTAACCAGGCTCTTAATATATCACCTTATTAGATGCTTTCTAAGCAATCTGTTTGCATTCTTTTTATTCATACTTGGTCTTTGTTAAAATATTCAAATAATCCAAGAACAACTTGTCCTTTGCTGAATGTATTTGTTCAATGCACAACTTTTTCTTATCCAAGAACTCATTAATTTTACAACATATAATGGGATAAAGAAGCTTCTAACAATATCGTAACTGTCTGGCTTAGCCTTTCCCTCTTTCTCAAATGGAAGAATTCCATGTAAAATACAACTTGACCTTGACTGTAAGCATATGAATAGGCTTAGCACCTGTTTTTTTTTGTTTTCACTTCTGTATAGTGCCTCAAGGACACTTACTAAACTAAAAGGTGCCACAGAAATGCAGACAAACAGGACTGTTCCAAGTCATTTTTATTATATTAATTGGTTATTCAATTCAACTTTCTGCATTTGCTGGTCAAAATAATTAACTTTTGGTAAAAGTAAATTCCCAGCAGATTCTGAAGTTAGTATTAAAACTTTAATACCTGAAATTCCATCATACAAAATATAAAAGCACCAGTCTGAATTACTTGAATGTGTTTACAGTACATGATTTATAGAAGTTGTACTTTAACGCACTTCATGAATTACTAGAGTTCCACTTTAAAATGTTCTGGTTGTGATTATGTTTAATCATTGTTATCTAGCAGATTTACATTAAAAAACACAGGAAATTATGAAACTCTAGCGGACATACCAGAACTCTAAATTAAACCTCTATTTATAATTCACTTTGTGCAAGCTTCTGGAACACGGAGCTGGAATTCTTGCTTTTTCTCATGCTTTTACTGTAACCACTAACATTACCCAATACATCAGTGTTAATTAGTCAAAACTGATAGCACTGAGAAATGGAATTTGCCCGACTCAAGTATCTCTGTATAATGTAACACATTTGTGCTGGCTGTCCAATGTTAAGGGTGTGCCAAAGTTCTGCTGTAAGTGAGCATGCTGTGATGTATTCAAAAGAGACAAATGCAAATGAGCACAGTATGCTGTGTATCATGACTTATTCAAACAGAATACTTTTCTCAGAATCACAATCAATCTCAGATGCAAAAGAAAACTCCAAAGCATGGGAATTCAACAAGGAAAAATACTGCAGAAATAGAAGTATTTTACTCATCCTGTTTGCTCAAAAGTTTGCTGTTTATGCAAAGCAGTTTCAATTTATCCAGTAGTTAATTTACATTGGGTGTTACAAGAAGGACTCTAAAGCAATATGGAATAAGACACCCCCCTCTGAGAAAACCTCACTCCAATTCATTCAAGTATGAGGTTATGTCATGATACTCATGTCAGACTGCTCGATCAGCTTAAGTTCATTCAAAACTTAATGAACTGAATCATGCTGCTTGCTGGCTAGCAGTAACATGGAGAACCACCAGCTGGCTATAGTGCATGGGTCAGTTTGTTCCTGACTTTTGTGCCTGCTCATTGTAATGTAATTGACATCCTACTCCACTGCTGTGCTCAGCACCAAGTGCAGAAGCAGAGCTCAGATGTGCTGAGCTTAAGAGTTGGATATATTTTCTGATAATTCGTAATTTAAAAAAAATATCAAAATCTACCTCAACTCTTAAAATTTCTCTTATAATCAGAGATGTTTAAAATCAGTTCCTAAAGGTTCTAACAGAAGTGATGTGGGTTAATGCTGAGGTCGCAGCATGATCCAGGGCTAAGTTGCCACTTGCAACTCCTCTCCTTGCAGCTTTGATGCAAAACTGAGACCTGCAGGACACTTGGTCCTGCAAGGTCCATCAAATGTGCAACCATGGGGATAGTACTACTGCAAGGAACAGGTTCGATCAAGCACAACCCAGCCCTATGACATCTTTCACCACTATCAAATATTGGCTTCCAAGGCGTCAAATTTAGAATTCTTGCCTTTTGTCCAACTGCCTTTAAGGTCTTACATTCTTCTGATTCCACATTCACAACTCCCGCATCTCGTATTGCCAGAGTTTCTTTTCTTCTGACTTTAGAGTTTCCTATCAAACCCACTCTTTTCATCTTACCTGTGCTTCTGGGAGGTACTTAACATCCAATTTCATCCCTTAATTCTTCTGCTCCCCCACCTGCCTAGAACTCTCATCAAAATCCACATGTAGAACCAAGCTTCAGTCCAAATAATTTTCTCTTGCGTTAAGCACGTTCTTTTAAAATTTTGCCTCCGTATAGTATTGTCAGACTTTTTTTTGACATTGAAGGTGATATATGAATGCAATCTGCAGCTGCAATAGCATTACATCCTAGCTTTAGTATTGAAGCAAAGTAGCGACTTTTTTCTTAGATCATTCATGAAACAAATGCTGCTGCTGACAAGAGAATGTAACATCAACACCTTGTTGGGTAGCTTGCTGGGGCATTACAGAGGGTTGTGAAGAGTTGACCACATTCTGAACCGTCTTGGAGACACCAAAAGAACAAACTTTTACAACAATCCAGCGGTTTTATGATTACCTTTACCAATACTAAATTTTAATCTAAGATATATTTAATTGAAATTAAATTACCCCCTTCCACCCCACTCCCCCACAAACCCCTGCTTCCAAACTAGGATTTGAACACATCTCTGTATCGTCAGTCCAAGCCTATGGATCAATAACATAACCAAATTACCAAACTGCACAACAAACCAAGATTACAATTGTACAAGTTCAGTCACTTTAGTGCTGGATTTTACAGACCATTTTGCTTGGGCACATTTTCCAAACTACTTAACCTTGAATGAAGAGTCGATTTTGTAATGGGACCTTCACTTACATGAGTCACTGTGTATCAATTTGAAACTTTACATACACAAATTGCCAGAATTGGAGCTCCTGATTTCTGTCCTCTAGCACCTGCTGGAAAGTCTGCTTGTGGATCATGAACAAGGGAAGGACTGGGTCTCTGCTATGTATGGCACTGTCCCCACTCACTTAAAGATTTCTAGTGTAGGCGTGACACCGCAAGACAATGAATATTCAATGGCACTGTACCTTAGCAGAAATCAACACTTTCAGAACAAGGAGGGAGAAAACCACAAAAAAAATGTTGTAAGAAACATTCATACAAAAGCTAGTTTGTGCAAAAGTCTAAACTGATATATTATGAATTCTGTCACCTTTCTTTTAGTTACGTGGCAGCATCAAAGAGTGAGCCGCCAACCCAAAAATTGCCAACAGACAATAAAATAACATGAGTGTACAATGTTCTGAAACGAGGAAGGAAAGGAATTTAATTTGCATTAACTTAAACTTAAGAACCTTAAACACTATCTATGAAAACTGAAGGTCGGTTAAAACTGGAAGCACCTCCAAGAGAACGAAGTCAGGTTAAACTAGATTGATGCATTACCACTAGCTCCTGTCTGAAACTATCAATTCATCTTTGCCTACTTTCTTGTACCTTTCACTGACTCCTCTCTCATATAGCAGGCATAGCTATGTACCTTACTACTTTACCAATCATCAAGTAAATCAGAGAAATTTACTGTAGATGCTGGAATCTAGATGAAAAACACTATGATGCTGGAGGAACTCAGCAGGCCAGGCAGCATCCGTGGATAAAAGCAGGCGGTCAATGTTTCAGTCCCTTCTTCAGGACTGAAGATAGGAAAAGGGTTAGCCCAATATATTGGAGGGAAAAGCAGAGCAGTTAATAGCTGGACAAAAGAGGGGAGGTGGGGTGGGCACAAGGTGGTGATAAGTAAATGCGGGTAAGAGATAGTGGAAGGCAGGTGCGGGGGAGGAGGGGAGAGCAGATCCACTGGGGAATGGGACAAAGGTAAAGAGAGGGGAATAAAAGGGGACAGAAAATGAGATAGGTTAGGAAAGGGAAGAAAAGAAGAGGCATGGTTGGGGGGGGGGGGGGGGGGGTAGGAAAAAAGGGCCAAACATACTAGGTGACCGTTTTGCAGAACACCTATGCTCTCTCTGTAACCATGGTCTGCATCTCCCCATTGCCAGTCACATCAATGCGCCCACCCCCACCCCCCCGCCCCCCAACACTATCACAGATACGTCAGTCCTCAGCCTCCTCCACTGCCAGGAGAATTCCAAGCACAAACTGGAGGAACAGCACCTCATTTTCCATCTTGGAACCTTGCAGCCTAACGGCATGAACATTGAATTCTCTCACTTTAATTGCCACATCCCTTCCCCTCCTCCCCCACACCCCGGTAGATCTGCTCTCCCCTCCTCCCCTGCACCTGCCTATCACTATCTCTTATCTGCATCTACCCATCACCACTTTGTGCCCACCCCACCTCCCCTCTTTTGTCCACCTATCGCTTTTCCCTGCTATACAGTATATTGGGCTTCCCCTTTTCCTATCTTCAGTCCTGAAGAAGGGTCCTGATTTGAAACGTTGACCGCCTGCTTTTCTTCATGAATGCTGAGTTCCTCCAGCATCATTGTGTTTTTCATCAACTGAATCAAATTACCTGATAATGGTTAAGCCCAAAATTCATGCTCTTACACAGTGTTTTTTTGGTCACATTTGATCTTTCTTTCTTTCCTAAAAGCAGCAATTACTTATACACCTTATGTCCTATAAATATTATGTTCCTCTAGTAACTCAGCCAATCGATTACTCCAAAATATGTATGACCTGACCGTGAGTGTTAAAAAACCAAATTGCCCTCACCAATGGCCTCATGCATGTGCACAGTCATTGAACAGCAATCAGGAGAGGAAATAATAGCAACCACCTCCAGAAGCTCTGAGGCAAAGTCAGGCTGGTCTACCATTAGTAATAAAAGATCTGAAAAGTACCATATAAAAATCAAATTCATGATATTTTCTATCACCGGGATCAGTTAATCCAGCCCACACTGGCACAAATTTGGGACTTTCCAGTTCTGTATGCATTTTTCCCCTATTCTTAACCAAACAAATTGATATCTTTAAGCCATCATGAACAAGTAATTTCCCCTTCCTCTAAACTGTAAACCTTCCAGCTTGTCTGTTTGCCAACAGCTCTTGCAACACACATCACAAGATTACAAGCTTTTGCCAAACCTCACTGGAATATTACAGAAACAAATACTTCAATTCTCACAAAAAAGTTGAAAAATGACAAGATCACTGTTGCTGCCAGTCATTTTTATGTCAACTATTAATACAATGGCAACAAGTCTCAGTATTTATGGCTTCAAGTAGTAATAAAGGTGCATCCATTGTCCTTCAACTAAACTACCCACTTAGGTTGTTTTTGCTCAAGTAACAATGATTTCCTGAGAAAGAGCAATTATTGACTCTCTTTTAAAAACACTAACAACACTAACTTCAACTAACCTAATTACCTCATGGACCAAAGGCTTTTGTTTATTCATGCGATTTTGGGCTTGCTGGCAAAGCCAGCATTTAATACCTATCCCTACTTTTTTCCTCAATAATACACTTTGCAAATCTGTTAAATGGTATATCTACATATAACCATTCAAAGAACAAGACAGATCATTCCATCTACTTAAAAACTTTACATGATATGAGCAAGATGTGAATTTTTCTTTCACATTCATTCCATAAGCAAAAAGACAAAGTTTTTATACAGGTTTGAGAGCCCCAGTGGGCACCAACAGGAGGGTCTTAAATTGCAGTTCTTCCCCTTAAAGATTCCCTTTTATTTCCAAGAATAATACATTTGTAATTATACAATACAGAACATTCATCTATTATCATTCATTATCCCAAGGAGATCATTGCATTCACTTACAATGTTTAACAGCATGTTTATGTAGCATGAACTTTTCATTCAAAATCCTTTAATAAGTGATAGGTTTGAGAGGTCTTTACTGAAGGCCCATCCCTCAGTGTCCAGTGGCAGGAGGGCCTTCAAACATGGCCTTTCTCCATAGAGCCTTCGCCAGTGCTGCACTAAGCTACAAGGTGTCCCTTGGCGAGTGATACTGAACCTGGGAATATGCCAGTCTGCAACATTTGATTTTGGACAGCTCCCTGCTCTGGAAGACCAGCAAATTACGTGTAGCTTTTCATGGTGTTGATGATCCTCCACCAGTAATTGCGGCTTGTCCCTGGAACAGGCAATAAAGAATAGAGTCCTGTGTTATGCAACTGCTTTGGATGAGTTTCGACAAAGATGACTGGATCCCTCTCCAGACCTTAACAAATCCACACATTTCAGGAGATGAATAACCATCTCATCTGCAATGCAGCCACATCTCTAAATGCCCTTGAACTGAATGGCCCACTTGGTTATTTCAGAGAGCAGTTGAAAGTCAACCACATTATTGTATGGACCAAGTCACATATAGGTCAGACCGGGTAAGGATCCTTTGATGAAGGCCATGAGTAAAACATTTAATTTTTATTTAACAATTTGTTAACTTCATAGTCACTATTTCTGATCAAATTCTATGTAATTAACTGAATTTACATTCCCCATCTGTAATAATGGTATTTGAATTTGGGTCTGAATCAAAAGCCAACTGTAATAACATCAAAGACCGATCAGTTAGTTCCAGATTATCATCTTCTCCAGGAGATGATCAGCAGCAGCTTGTAACTGCGATAACTACAGGGTAGCATTGGTAAACGTGTAGAATGGACTTTTAAAAAGGTAGATGAACTTCAATATAGCCAACTGTGAACTGCTAGACTTTGGAAGGAAGATTAGAACTGTCCCATACTCCTTGGAAAATAGAATCTAAATGGGGTAACAGAGCAGAGGGATCTGGGCTAGTCTGTACAACAGAAGGGCCACAGGATTTACAGTCTCCTATAGCTTCCTTTCCTCTATATCAGAGATTTTAAATGACAGCAAGTGGCAGAGTCAGGACCAGCCACAAACCCTGGAGGAGCTGACAAGTTCCCTTGAGCTGAATAAAACTCCTGGCTCCGTAGAATGGATGTGCCCAGACCTGCTAGAAGTGTACAAATCTATATTTCCAGCCGGCAACATGTCAGAATCCAGAAAGGGTATCTTTACTCTCATCTACAAGCCAAAGAGGAGAGGTAGGACATCAAAAATTGCTGACCCACCTCGCTGTTAAATGTGGATTACAGGATTTGTCCAAGGTCACTGCCAACTCAGTCAATTCTGCTCTGGGGCAGATGATCCACCCCATCCATGGCAAGAAAATCTGACAACCTTGCACTGCTCAGGGATACCATTACTTAAGTGTGAGTGAAAGCACAAAATGTCCTGTGGGCCCTATGGGATAAAGAGATGGTGGATACTGTGGAATAGTTTTCCTCCCAAACTGTCAAAGTTATTGGGAAGAATGCCTCATTGCCCAATGTCTCAAACAAGCCCCAAGACTGAGTCTGACAGGCAGTGGAAGGAGCCCTCCCCATTAAATCCTTCCTAGATTGCCAGAGTCACATTCCCTCGGTGCCATTGACCGTGCATTTGCCAAGTGAAAATGCAAGTGTCCTTATCGAGGTTCGCTCGAGGTACTGTATAACAAAGGACTCTGTGATCTCTGGGCTGTTCCCAAGGATGCATTTTTGGACAAACATCAACTGCTGCAGGAAGATCCTCAACTCAGAGAAAGATATACTTTGGTCTGCTGAATCTTGCTGGTTTTCCAGTGCAAGAAGATGTCTGCAAGCAAATGCTGCCAATGGGCACATTCCAAGGTGGAATTATTTGTGCTGAAGGACAATGAAGCCAAGTACAGCACCACAAAGGCTTTGTAGGGAAGGACCACATTCGAGGATCCTGCCACCACTGGACACAGAGGAGCTGGGCTCTGTGTAGCAGCCTCTGAAATGCTTCACATATGCATTCTTTGAGGAAGAAGCACTGATACATTGAGAGAGAATATATTGAATTAATAGCACAAAGGAAGCAGAGAAAGATGTGTACTGATTGTATATGTTGTTTCTATTACTGTAAAGTATATATTTGACATTTTAAAAATCTGAGGCACCATCCTGCACATCATTCAAAGCAGCAACATGGTTTATACTCATTGGGGGAAAAGGTTGCTAGTTATGCAATGAAACACAAGAGGTGCCAGATATACTTAAATTCATGATGTCCTGTATTTCTGAGATCAGTTAATCCAGCACACACTAGGCATTGAATCCAGGACATTCCAGGTACTTAGCCAAATAATTTGATATCTCTAAACCATCATGAGCAAATTAGCTTCCTTCCTCTAAACTCACGTAATGACTTCTATGGAAGAAAGTCTGCCTTCCTTAACCAACCTGACCCATGTGTGACTTCACTACACAATAATGTTGTTGAATTTTAACTGTGCTCTGAAGTTTAGGCCACTTCCTCTAGAAACTAGAAAGCTGAGACACAAACTTAAGACTTAAGCTTTAAGCTTCAAGATCAATGTAGAGTTTGATAGGGTTGATACAGAGGTGATTACTTCCACCTGCAATCAAGAACAGGTCTCGCTACCATTAATATAAGAAAGCTAAGTGAAGACTAGACTCTTCCAAGAAATATAAACAAAGTTTTTAAATAAAGAAATCATTATATTGTGGTGACCCACCTTCGACGTCGGCACGCGCGTCAGCAGACAGGCCAGCCACAAAATGGCGCTGGGCCGCCTTCTTCAACAGCAGGGGGAGAAAGCCCAAGCACGGGAAGAGGTTCAGTTGGCACACCTCTGACGTCATCACCACGCATCGAGCGCAGGACCTTAACTGCTTAAAAGCCAGCACGGCAAGATTTGAATAAACCAGTCTCGAGTTCAACCCACCGACTACATGTCGTTATTCCTAGCTCAGTGTGTAGCTCATCGCTACATTGGTGACCCCGATGGTCCAAACGGGATTTGGACCAAAGATGATCGACTCTTCATCCATTCACGCAGTTTCGCTGAAACTGCCACCCTTCTGTACACTGCGACCACGCCTGTGGTTTGACCAAGCAGAGGCCCAATTCCAGATTCGGCAGATATCTTCTGATTCCATGTGTTACTATTACGTGGTGACCTCCCTTGACCAGGAGACAGCCACCCAGGTTGAGGATTTCATACAGTCGCCCCCGGAGGAAGGCAAGTATGCAGCATTCAAAGCGCTGCTCATACGAACCTTCAACCTCTCATGACAGGAGCAAGGTGCCCGCTTGCTGCACCTGGATGGTTTGGGGGACCGGGGACTGGCCGCCGTCAGCATTAATGAATGAGATGCTGGCCCTGGCTGACAGACACAAGCCCTGCCTCATGTTTGAGCAGGCGTTCCTAGAGCAACTGCCCGAGGATATACATCTTCTACTGGCCGACGCAGATTTCAGTGACCCCCGGAAGGTAGCGGCCCGGGCAGACGTGCTGTGAAAGGCTAAGGAGGAAAGCGGGGCGTCCGTCGGCCAGATTACCAAGCCATGTGCCCAACGCCAGGACAGACCAGGCCTGGCAGCGGAGCGCACACAACCCAGAGGCAGGAGTGAGGAGGCCACTGTACAGTGGTGTTTCTACCACCGGCGGTGGGGCGCAGAAGCCTGCCGGTGTCGCCTGCCCTGCGAGTTCTCGGGAAACGCCAAGGCTAGCTGCTGCTAATGGCTACAGCGGCTGGCCACGAGGACAGCCTCTTGTACGTCTGGGACAACAGTCAGGACGCCGCTTCTTGGTCGACACCAGAGCGGAAATCAGCGTCTTACCCCCAACGGGGTACGATACCCACAACAGGGAGCCGGGACCCACCCTGAGGGCCACAAACGGCAGCACGATATGCACCTATGGCACCCGCATGGTGCAGCTGCAGTTCAGTGCCAGGCGGTTCACATGGGACTTCACACTGGCCGCCATGGCCCAACCACTCCTGGGGGCACACTTCTTGCGAGCTCACAGCCTACTGGTCGACTTGCACGGGAGAAGGCTGGTCCATGCCAAGACTTTCCAGACGTTCTCTTTGGGCGAAGCCAAGTTGCCGGCCCCACACCTGGACTCCGTCACGCTGTCGGACAATGAATTCACCCGAATCCTGGCAGACTTCCCATCGGTTCTGGCACCGCAGTTCACGGCAGCCATACCCAAACACGGAGTACAACAACGCGACCAAGGGACTACCCCTCCACGCCCGGGCAGGAGGAGTTCAAGAGGATGGAGGAATTGGGGATCATATGGAGGTCAGACAGCCCATGGGCTTCCCCCCTACACATGGTGCCCAAAGCAGCTGGGGGCTGGAGACCATGCAGCGACTACCATTGACTGAACGAGGCTACAACCTCAGACCGCTACCCCGTGCCACACATACATGACTTTGCAGCAAACCTGCACGGGGCAAGCATCTTTTCCAAGGTGGACCTCATCCAGGGATACCATCAAATCCCGGTACACCCTGAAGACATCCCCAAGACAGCACTCATTACCCCATTCGGTCTGTTCAAGTTCCTCAGAATGCCGTTCGGCCAGAAGAATGCCGCACAGACGTTCCAGCGGCTAATGGATGCGGTGGGACGCGACCTGGACTTCGCATTCATCTATTTGGACCACATCCTCATAGCCAGCAGAAATCGTCAGAAGCACCTGTCTCGCCTCCGCCAGCTCTACTCCCACCTGAGTGATTTTGGCCTCACGATCAACCCGGCCAAATGCCAGTTTGGACTCGACACCATCGACTTCCTGGGCCACAGAATTACCAAAGATGGGGCAACGCCCCTGCCTGCCAAGGTAGACGTGATCCGCCACTTCGCCCGGCCCAACACAGTTAAAGGCTTGCAGGAGTTTGTGGGTATGGTCAACTTCTACCACCGTTTCCTCCCCTCAGCAGCCTCATCGAGGGGCGCTGGCAACCCCTGGCGTTCTTCAGCAGGCACCTGCGGCAACCCGAACTCAAGTACAGTGTTTTCAACCGGTAGCTATTAGCACTATATCTGGCCATCCGACATTTCAGGTATTTCTTAGAGGGCAGGCCGTTCACCGACCACAAACCGTTGACCTTCGCGTTCAAAAAGGTGTCCAATCCCTGGTCGGCCCACCAGCAGCAACATCTGTCCTACATCTCCGAGTACACGACGGACATCTAGCATGTCTCAGGAAAGGACAATGTCATGATGACCAGAGGCAGCCCCACTCACTGACACCTCCGCCGATTCCTGCACCCGAGCGCTGATCGCAACCTGGGTAGCACGCTTCAGGGTACCGGCCCACATTACCTCCGACAGAGGCGCCCAGTTCACCTCCAACCTGTGGTCGGCTGTGGCCAGCCTGTTGGCAGCATGGTTACACCACACTATTGCCTACCACCCACAGTCAAATGGACTAGTGGAACGTTTCCACCATCACTTGAAATCGGTTCTCATGGCCTGCCTGAAAGGGCCTAACTGGGTGGACGAGCTCCCCTGGGTCCTGATCAGAATCCGCACAGCACCCAAAGAGGACCTGCACACCTCGTCAGCCGAGCTGGTGTACGGCGCACCCCTGGTCATCCCAGGAGAGTTCCTACCAGCCCCAAGGGGGCAAGAGGAAGAACCCGCGGCAGTCCTGGACAGACTACGCTAGAGGCTCGGCAACCTGGCCCTCCGTACCGACTTCACGGCACGGACAGATCCCCACCTGCATACCCAAAGACCTGCAGGACTGTAAGTTTGTATTTGTACGGAGGGGCGCACACTGGACACCGCTACAGCAGCCGTACGAGGGGCTGTTCAAGGTACTCAGGAATAACAGGTCCACGTACGTTCTAGACATTGGGGGGGAAGAGGAGGTTTTCACGGTGGACTGGCTCAAACTGGCCCATGTGGACTTGGCGCAGCCGGTCGAGGTTCAGGCTCCACGGCGCAGAGGCAGACCACCCAAACAGTGACTGATCCAGGCTGTGGACTTTGGGGGTTTATCGCCGGTTCAGGGGGGGGGGGGGGGGGGGCCGTGGGTTACGTGGTGACCCACCTTCGACGCAAGCAAACCGGCTCCGAAGTCAGTGCACGCGTCGGCAGACAGGCCAGCCACAAAATGGCGCTGGCCGCCTTCTTCAACAGTGAGGGGAGAAAGCCCGCGCGTGGGAAGAGGTTCAGTTAGTGCACCTCTGATGTCATCGCTGCGCGTCAAGTGCGGGAACTTAACTGCTTAAAAGCCAGCGCAGCAAGATTCGAATAAACCAGTCTCGAGTTCAACCCACCAACTATGTGTTGTTATTCCTAGCTAAGTGTGTAGCTCATCGCTACAATATACCCTTAATAGTCCTTTGAATAACTAGTAAAGACTACACTTTTCCAACAATAGCTGTTACATTACAAGGCATAGCTTCTGCTATTAGAACAATCAGCAAAATACTTATTGCCTGCTACAGTATAAGACTGAGATGTTTTCTGGTTTGCAATTTATTCAGTAACTCAAGTTAAAGAAAATAATCAGACTACAGCAGATGCTGGAAATTTGAAATAGCAACAGAAAATGCTGGAAACACTTCAGTGGATCAGGCAGCGTCTGTAGAAAATGAAACAAAATTAGCATTTCAGATCAAAGATCCTTCATCTGAACTGAAAAAGTGAGAAAACAATAAATACTGCCTTAAAACATTGACTTTTCCAGTTGTGATGAAGGGTCTTTGACCCGAAAGATTAACTCTGATTCTCTTTCCACAGATGCTGCCAGACCTGCCGAGTGTTTCCAGAAAGCATCCTTTTATTCAATTCAGGTTTGTGAAGACATGGTCAGTGATGTAATATCCATTCCCTCAATAAAATTAACAACACCTTTCTTTCTTTGCTATTGGGAAAGCAGCAAATTGCATACCAGGCATGGTAGTGTAGCGGTTAGCATAACGCTATTCCGGCCGCTGTCTGTAAGGAGTTAGTATGTTCTCCCCGTGTCTGCGTGGATTTCCTCCGAGTGCTCCAGTTTCCTCCCACATTCCAAAGACATGCGGGTTAGGAAGCTGTGGGCATGCAATGTTGGCGCTGGAAACATGGCGACATTTGCGGGCTGCCCCCAGAACACTCTACACAAAAGATGCATTTCACTGCGTGTTTCGATGTAATGTGACTAATAAAGATACCTTATCTTATCTAATAACCACACTATATTTTAGCAGCTTAATTCAAACACAAATATGCAAGTCTATCTATAAAGTCAACAGGGTGGATCTAGCAGCACCTGAAACCCCAGGCTATACCACCGAACTGATTCAAGATGCAATTCTGCAATCTCAGGAAACAACCCATATTATCACAGGGTCCTATGTTCTGCAGTTCTATGCAATGAACCCTTCCAATGACCACTGCGTCCCTTCTCAAACCTTCTTGGCCAATGCTTATTCTTACCCTCACCACTACTGCCTCAAGGGCAGTATGTGGTGATGCTGACGCTCCAGATGTGCATGAAGCATCTGACAGAGAGGTCCCTCTCAGCATCAACCAAGGAATGTGTTGGTGCTTGTTTGAAAATTCTCATTATGAGGCATCCTGACAAATTGACATTGATAGTCTGTTTGGGGAACCATTCAACATAATTCACCTCTCCTACAGAGCCTGAGATACACTTTGCAGAACACTTCCTGAATGACTTATAGCCAAAGGTGTTTTAATGGGCAAACCTTTCTACAAGGCTGCCTCTTTCCTCTGTCTTATATCTTCATCTGAACTGAAAAAGTGAGAAAACAATAAATATTGCCTTAAAATAGTGACTTTTCCAGTAGTGATGAAGGTTTTTTGACCCGAAAGATTAACTCTGTTTCTCTTTCCACAGATTCAGTAGAGGGATGATGAGCCCATGCAGCAGAGGCACACTGGTTAAAGCCTCCCTGTATATGGACAATGCTGCCATCTTGTGCTCTGATCTGCTGTCAGTCAGCAGATTGACGATCATCTGCCATCACCTCCTACCTCCCTTGCAAGCCAGTGTAAATCACAGCAAAAGCAAGGCCAGGTTTTTTGGCAACTGGTCTAATCAATCTTATGCTCTCTTCACTATCAGGTTTGATTGACGGAAAATACAATTCAGAGGAGTAGGAACATGCACCAAGAACTGGGTGGAGCATGCAGTCAAGGTGCTGCAGAAACTGGAATTGTGTCAGTGGCACTCCCTCTTGATTGCAGGAAAGAACCTGGCTGTTCCATCTACACTCCATGCAGGAATGGCCTGTACCCCACTGCTACTCTGCAGCAGTCACCCAAGTTCACATGTTTCATCTCAAGATTGAAAATGGATCATGTCTGCACAAACACAATGTGCAAATCCTTGGAGAAGGGGTAGGGAAAAACATGTGCCCAACCTGGCCATCCTGATAGCTTCCTTTCTCTGTGGCTACATCAAGCTGTGAAGAGACTCTGGATACACAGACACCAAATGTCACTATGTTCGAAAAGTTTTATTTATCTAGTGTTGCAAAGCATGGGTCTGTTTGTGTTCAGCAGCTCGTTCTATTCAATCAGAATGTGGCATACCATCTGCCCTTCGTAGACAAGTATACCAGGAAGTACCTCCAGATCGGAATGTTGAATGATTTTGTGGTGAACTTCAAAGTGATGGTCCTTTTAGTTGGTGGTGATTATGAGCTTTGAAAGTGCTGTTGAAGAAATGTTCGCAATTTGCTTTGGTGGAACCTGTGAAATGCTTCAGCTAGTGTATAGGGGGTGAAGGAAGTCCAATCAAGTAGATTGCTTTGTCTTGGATTGTATTGAATTTAGGTTATTATCACAACTGCACCTATATAGACAAGTGGGCAGGAATGTATGCTGGTCTTGTCAGAAAACACTCACCATAACGCTTATGGGGAGTGTTACTGACGAGTAATACTCCTCAATAAATGAACTTCTGATCAATGATGACACCAACCCACCCATGCTTGTCACAAAGAATTATAAATGGAAAGGGGTCACCATGACGGTGATGACACTTAATGTCATGAGTGGGTTAGGCTGCCTTTTTAGAGACAGCCATTGTACATGCTACAGATGTTACTTGCCACTTAATAGCCAAAGCTTGGATCTTTTGCAAGTCCTGTGCATACAGGCAGACTGGCTCTTTACCTGACGAATTGCCAATGGAGCAGAATGTAATACAACAAACAGCCTCACTTCAGACCTAAAACAAAG
This sequence comes from Pristis pectinata, assembly GCF_009764475.1. NCBI lineage: Eukaryota > Metazoa > Chordata > Chondrichthyes > Rhinopristiformes > Pristidae > Pristis > Pristis pectinata. The sequence continues at coordinate 24,444,777 of NC_067418.1, read as the reverse complement.
GAAAGAATACTAATGAAGTAGCCAAACTTACATGGGAATAGTATACTGATTGAAGGATCTCCTCTTTCGATTTTCAGATGATTGGATAAGCCAGCAACCACAACTATCTTCCAATGGCACAGCTGTATTGGAATAGTTTAGCTAAGGGTACATCTCATTCTGAGGTATACCAAAGCCAAATGTTTGATGGTCAATTGTTTTCTGGTTTCACTTGGAGTGAACTGAATTGACTGAAGACTGACAAAATCAAGCAGCAGCATGCATTTGGTACTTTTGTCTGAAGATGGTTACAAAAGAGGCTATTGTATATTATCGGTCACAAGGGAGGAGACAAATGTAAATGTACATCGTGTTCACAAGTCTCTCAATATCATTCTTGTTAGTCCCCTCCACAGAATGCCAAGGAGGTTGCAGACATACAATGTAAAGAAAGATCCATCTCGAGGATGATGGGAGTTCAGGGTCCACCTGCAGAAAGGTGATACCTACACATCACTAGAAAGGAACCAATGCTTCATTCTCATCAAGTTCAAGCAGACACTGGGCAAAAGTCAGGTCAGATCTGTTTCACCTTGATGGGAAAATGTGATGATAGTTAATTTTCAAATTTTTGGGACATAGCCTACTTAGAACACAAGGCACAGTAGAGCACAAGGCTGTTAGTGCTGCAGCCTCACAGCTCAAGTGAACCACTTTTGATCCTAACCTCTGGTGCTGTGTGGAATTTGCACATTTGCTGTGACTGCATGGATTTTTCCCAGGATCTCAGGTTTTCCCCACATCCCAAATACTTGGTGGTTGGTAGGTTAACTGGCTACTGTAAATTTCCCTTAGTGTAGGTTAGGGCAGAAGAATTGGGAAAGTTGAAGGACACTTGAGCAAGAATAGGATGCAGGGGTTTGCTCATAGACTCAATGGCCTCCTTTGATAACAAAATATGAAAATATTAAAATAATGATCATTCATAAGGCTCAAAGGGCACTTTGCTAGCTATGGCATTGCCAACCTGCTGATCATAGATAACAGACCACAGATGACATCAGACAACATGTTCTCCAAGGACTAGTAGCTTGATCATCTGACAACATCACCTCATTTTCCACAGAGTAATGAAAAGGCTGAAATACTGAAATGAGGACCAAGGAACTGCTGAAGAAGGCTATAGCATACCAATCAGACTCCTGTTTGAGCATCCTAGCTTTCTGCACTTTCCCAACCCAAGACACAATCACATGTGCAATCAGAAGTGCAATCAAAAATGCAGAACAACTGGAGGTAGACAAAAGAATACAGGCACATTACCACAACAAGGGGCCTGAAGATCTACCAGCACTAAAAAGAAGCAATCAATCAGTATGAAGCCCAAAGTATGAAGCACATCAAACTAACACCAGATGCAAGAGAAAGCTGTGGTGACACGATACCTCATATGATCTGAGGTATGATGTGTGATGACAGAGAAGGGTACCCCATGCTGGACATGCAAGTGCCATTTCAGAACGCATGCTGCAGAGGCTTGTTTGACAGATGCAGATGTGAAGCTTCGGAGGGTGCATGAATATCCCTGTCTCACAAGAATGTTAGTTCAGCATCAGCTCTCGTCATAAATGGTTGCTCTTTTCCCAAACCTGGAAGTCTTTAAGCTTTTGTACCAAAGTACATAGACACTGAACTGTTATTTACAACTTTTAAGTACCTCTTTCCGTTATTTATGAAGGGATAAAACAAATGTGGCTTGTGTCTTATTGGGTTTGTAACCCTTTAAGGATTGTAGGTTGTGACCAATTCCTCTCTGTACATCTGATACATTATTTTTGTGCAGAACATCCTAGAAGCTGCCTGCTTCTGTGGAGTAAACACAGTGCATAAATCTTGACCGGCTCTCTGTAAAATTCTTTAATTTAGCAAAATAGGTTTATCTGCTAATTTAATTAACCATTATCTTAGACTACCCTCCAGCTTTTTTTTAAAAAAAGAAAGTGACTGAAAGAAGATACTGAGACAAAGGATGTATCTATGTAGAGTGTGAGAGTTATTTACATGCAAGCATCCTTCAGATTAGCACTGGATTAAGATCACTCCAGAAGTGTATCACACAATTTAGGCTCACACTCACAAGTGAAGCACAAAAGAGTACTAAACCGTCAACAACTTCATCTGAATCACTCAGGTAGGTGTTTAAAGAGGAGCAAGGCAGTTTTTTTGTTCATATTTCTCACAACATAGGTGGTCCATCGGGTCTATGCTGGCTCTCTGAGCAATCTCATTCTCTCATATATTTTCCTGTAATTTATTCGATCTTCAATGTCCAGTTCCATCTTGATTCTCCTCTCATCCACCTTAATGCAGAGTAATTTACAGTAGCCAATTAACATCTCATGCAGCATGCCCTTGTGATGTGAAAGGAAACCGGAACACCCCAAAAAAACAAACAGTAGCAGGGAGAACATGGTATTGGTATATTATTGTCACTTGTACTGAGGTACAATAAAAAAAACTTGTCTTGCATACCATTCATACAGATCAATTCATTACACAGTGCATTTAGTACAGGGTAAAAACAATAATAGAATATGGAGTAAAGTGTCACAGCTACAGGGAAGCACATTGCAGGGAAGAACATGTGAATTCTACACCAACTGCACCACCGGGCAGGACAAAACTGAGTCTACCACTGTGCCACCAGAATTCTCCTGTTGTCATCAGAATTCTCCTGTTGTCATCAGAATGCATGGACTGGACTTTTACCAAGGGTGGGTTACTGGTGTCGGATTCGGTTATTTTCGAATCCGCAGGTTCTTTCAGGAGTTCAAGAATGAGTTGAAAACAACCTGGTGCTTCACAAAGTTTTACTGGAAAAGTTTAAAACAAAGAAACAGTCACAGAGCACATGGCACTAGATTTACTGCTAGGAGATGAGCCGAGACAAAGGAATTAAAATAAACTAGGGCCAGGAGGAAGACAGCAAGAGAGAGATAGAGGTAAGAGAGAGATGAACAAAAAACAACACCTTTTATAGCTGAGATAAGAGGTACTCCTTAGCTAACAACAGTCCAATCAGAAAACCTATTAGATACCTGTGGCAAAACCAACCAATGAGAAAACATGTATTCACCTGATGGACAAACCAATAAGCTAAAAATTGGCTATACCTTGTACAGCCACTTGAGGTGTATTAAACTCTATACATGTTAAAAACTACTTAAAACAGTCAAATCTAACCCTGGTGGTCTGCAAAGTTCCCTAAAAATTCACTTTTCAAACCATTTCTAGCCGAGGGCCAGGGCAGCCACTGTTTTTATGCTCCTTCAATGTTGCTCTTGAATAGCTTGCTAGGAATACATAAATGATGCTTCAGTGAGCTGTGCTTGTGAGCAACAGCACCATTCTGTCCAATAGTGTACTATGATCAATATCCAGACTGTGGTATACAAGTTGATAATATTGGTAGGTGCACATTTGGCCTCAACATCATATTCATGTAAGAAAATATCAGTTAGGATGTGTACTTAATATTGCTATCATGGAAATGAACATTTTTTTTATTGTATTATATTATATTTCATGTATTTTATTGCGTGATGCCGGTGTGTAATAGCCACTAAATAGGCTCCTGGCACAATGTCAAATTTGAGATGTAAATGATGAGCAATTGGGCTGGAACTGAGAAAAAAAGCAGAGTCAAATGAGGAAAGACATGAAGAGGATTATCAAGTCTAAATGTGAACTGGATGTGGTGAACTGGATTGGGTCTTTGTGCTGTATACTCTCTTTCCCTGTTCTACCAGCAACTCTGTAACAGTAAGGGTAATAGGAAACATTGGCAAGAGAAAATAAAAACCCAATTAGTTCTATATTAAGCCAAACATTATAGGGTAACTACAGACATGATCCCTGATCTATTGTTTTCCATTATACTAACTACATCTACACTGGTATATCATGCTGTTATTGCAGCATACAATTCTAACTTACTGTTCAAAAACCCATATTGCAAGGAGAGCACTGTTGGTGGTTGGGGGTTTTGAAAGAGTACTGTACAAAGTATAAACAATCCATATAGCTAGCAGCCCAAATAGCTTTGAAATGATACCAAAAAGGATGAAACCCCCAAACCAACCCTAAAGCAATGAGAAATAAGACTTTTTTCCTTCAAGAAATTTTACCCTGCTGTCTAGTCAAGTTGACAATGGGCTTATTGAATTTAATTGCATCGAAGCAAAACCAAACCATTTTCACCAGCGGTACAGTTGTTGTATGAAAAATAAAAACTTCAACATAACACTAGTCAAAACTATTTGTAAATCTATAAAATCCACTGAACAGAACAGAACATTCATGTGTTGGCCCTGCCACTGGAACTCATTCTATTTACATAACTGCGATCTGCAAAGAAGGTCAGTGAAGGTGAACATAAATTCTTACTTCTTTGTTGCTGGTTTAGTAATGAAAATGCTATACAGTATTTATGGAAGCAATGTGAATGTTTCCATTTCACTACCCTAGAACAGAATTGTGTGAACTAATCCATTGATCACATAGGAAAATCTTTTTGTACTGGAAGTCTGGAAATTTTCAGTATCTAAAAATACCCAAGCTCTTAAGTGAACTGTGGATTGCCTGCAAATATTTTCCAACTGCAATAATGTCAACATTACGCTTTCTACTGGTCCACATTGCCATTGAAGGACAACAACCAGAAACACCCTAGCAGAAAGGCAAGTTCATTTAAATAAAGAGACATTGTACCAATACCAAGAATTAGGATAACTTGAAAGTGTCACAGGGAGAGAATTTTCTTTTTAAAATCAGAACCCTACCAACTGCCATCAACACTTTTGAAATAAATTCCAAAATTGTCACTTAATTGTTCTCTTGTTAAGTAGCAAACAGCTCAGAAATTGCAATCAGAGGGAGAATGAATTTATTAGCAATTCAATCACAACACTGAGGAGAATGAGACATCAGAATCTGCATTATTGTGCAAATGTACCTCCATTTATTTTGAATTGAATACTGCTCACTAACAGCAGATTTCAGCCAATTGAATTTGGCTTCAGGCTTCCCCACCCTTTGACAGCATTCCTTTTTGTGTGGTTCTCCATCTAGTGGTCTGGTTGTAAACTTTTTTTTAAAACAGCAAATAAAAGACATAATATTGTTTGAAAACTAAAAGATTTCAACAGCAAATCATTAGAGAAAATGATTATTCAGTTTTTAAATTTAATGATAAATGTTATTTTCAGTGCTTCCTTGCTAATTCATAGGTACTAGCTCATTTCATTTGCCCACTTTGACAGAACAATGTTTTTAACAAGCACATTGTAAAATTCTGAATTATTTCATTTTTCCAGCACCTGATTTTTTCCCCCCAATCTTCACAAACTTCTGAAAACTGTTTAAGTTCTGATTCTGCCTTTCTATTAATTTATCAATTGAAAAGTCAACAGAAGCCCAAGTTAAAGTAAATCTCTCTGGAATCTTCAGTCAAATTAGAGTGATCACCTTGTGTTAATTCAAGTGTAGTTACTGGTTGCCAGCTGTCAAATTCAAGCCCCAACATACAAATTGCTCAAACTCCAGAATTTATAACTATTGTTCCCTAGCACAGTTCTTTTGAGATCCAAATGTTCATTGAACAAACATCTTCTTGCACCAAAATACCTTAAGCCCCAATGGCAGTCCATAAAGGCCCTCAAATGTGTATCAGACTTCAACAATCTAAAATTGCTCTCTATTACTGTGTAAATTATATGATTCTTTGCCATAAGAGAATTGTGGAATGCAGTTTTTAAACCACAGCTATTATTTTTCTGCCATGGGCATTTTTAAACTTTAAAGAGAACAAAGTATACAATGTCTACAATTTTAGCTGCAATTTATAATTTGAGCAAACAGTGACATTTGGGCTACAGCACATCTATCAACTATACACAGAGTATTGTCAAAGCTGAGTGGCTTTCATTTTATTTTTGAAGCAGAAACACTTTGAAATTTATCACTACATCCATTGAATCTAACTTGGCAAAATAATTGCTCAAAAACAAAATGACCATTATTTAAACAAAGTACGAGGACAATTGCAGATTTCCCTTTTTGCTGATTTATAAAAAGATAACAAAGCAGTTGACAGCATTAACCATATGATAGTGTTAAAAATGGAAGAATGAAATTTCAAATGGTACCACAGAAACATTAAATCAAATTGTAATTACGCATGTTCAGAACTTCTGCACTAAACTGACTATATATATTTTTAAGTTATTAATAGCTGTTCAGGCAACTTTGAATAAATACATCAAAACCTTCTGATGCAGAAAATCAGGTTATTAGGACAGAGTAAAAATAACATTTCTTTTATAATTACAGATTATGAAATAAAGTTTCCAAAGCTTTGATCAGTGAAATTAGCTGAACCAATTCAAAAGATTGCAGTAAATTATGTCAAACATATATTGAGTTTCTTTAATCTTTAACACCGGTTTAAAAATTATTTTGGTTGTCGGCACTTTCCAAATCCCTAGATCAAAATAATGAGTATGCTGAGTTTGTGTTCGGAGAATTTCTGCTGTTAGTGGAATTGAGCTTAAATTTCTTAGATTCACAGATCAAGTTTTAAAATATTTTATTCATTTTTTTTTTAAAAGAAAGTAATTTACTCAAAAGCTGATATGTACAATGCATTTAAACTGAAAATGGTTTGTAAATATCTTCTTACACTTTATTTTTCTTGATTTAAAGTCAGTTTAATAGAGGACGTTAAGAGGACAAATCATGCTAAGTTGCTTGAATCTGCTGGTGGTGAATATTTTTTGTTTTTGTGGTAAATAGGTTTTAAGCACAAAGACAAAATTACATTGACCAAGACAGCCTTTGAAGAGAAAGCCAGTAAGCAGGTCAACACTGTCAGCTGTTGAATGACAAAAATTTATATTAAAGCTGAAGTTATGATCAATCAACCAAAATTGCTCCTGGCTTATTGATGAATCACACACAACTAAATTAACACCAATGGAAGTTCATAATGTTCTAATCATACAAGTTTGATAAAAACATAAATTTGGATCAGTATTCCCTTTCAGATCAACTGATCAAACAATAAATTTAGGTTGGCAGTGGTGGGGAACTCTTCTCCAAATAATCTCCACAAGTATTAATTCCATCAACCCTTATGATTTTTATTACTGCCAGCACCTGTTTTCAATACAAGGAAAAAAAATCAATCACTTCAACATCACTCTACGTTAGCTAATAGGTAAAATATTGCAGACAGAAATGACGTGGTAATTGTTGCTTCCCTCAAAGTGCATCCTATTTAACATACCAGCATGGGAGATCATAGTCAAAACATGAGCCAAGTTGGAATATTCACAACAAACCACTAGATCTTGAGACTGGCTTAGTTATAGAGTTCAATATTACAGTCTTTATCTGTCAATGAATCCTTGTAAGTCAGTCACATTTTCAACATGCACAAACAATCAATCAACTTTCTATTTACTTGTGCAGCTGACAGCATTGAAGACTGAAATTCAACTTATTTTCAAAAATAACAAATAACATAAATAAGAAATAACAACTGCAACCACTGAAAATAACCCCTTAAATATTACCATGCTGCTCAATATTTTTCCATACTAGCATGTCCATAGTTTTGATCAGTGCCATAGAGTGTACCACAGGACTATTACAAAGGCATCCTCACAAAGAATATAATAAATTATACTTCAACAATGTGTCTTTTGGGGAGGGAAGAATGGCAAAAAAAGAATAGTTGCCTGTGGTTAATATTGAACCCTATTTATGTCCTGGCTAAATCAGATCTTTTTTTAGAGTTACTTTTATAGCAGTTGTTGCATATAATGGGCAGGCTTGTTGACATTACAGTATTTTGTCAAGAACTCAGTGAAAATCATTTCTACTGTTAAGTGGTCTAGCTACTAAAGATTTATTGGCTTAAGCTAACAGTCAAATGTTGTATACTCACATACTTCTGTCACAAGTCAACAGATGTTATCAGCATTCCAATACCACACATTTCTGGAAAGATACATTTGGTTGTGGCTGGTGGCTCCAAATGCAATCTCCAGCATTCAGCCAATCAAACTGCAGGTCTTGGCTGATGCACACATGCTGACAGATCCAGGATAGTGGGGAAAGAGGGGTTGAATTCCCATGGAGATCCAAAACCCCACTAATTTCAATGGGGTCTTTCAGGCATAGATTTAAGGAGACAAAAGTTAAAGAAAGTTGCTCTGTTAAAAAGATACATTATTTTGATTGATTGTTTTTAATAATTTCTAAATACATGCTTTTTATTAACATTTTAATTTTTGAAATCATTTACTTCAATTTTAATGATTTTTGTTATGTCTCTGAATATTACAGATGTTAAAAAACTTAAAATGACTTACAGGCTTCACTGCAGATAAAGCTCCCCCTTCATCCATGCCGGCTGTAAGCGCATTTTGGAGACACAACCTTTTCATACCACTATAGAGGAAATAGGGTGTAAAGGGCCAGAATAAAAAGGCCTCATGCATCAGGCCCAGTTAAGTTGGGGCATGTGATGATGGTGGGTGGTGATTCCAGGCAGCAGGATCACACCAGCACCATTCAGCCCATTAGCACTTGAGAGTCCAAAGCAGGTTCACCAAGAGTCTAATGACCCAACCTTGATATTCAATGGCATTGCCAACTCCAGTTCCTCCCCCACTATCAACACCCTGGGGACTTATTATTGACCAGAAACTCAAAGGGCCATCCAAATAAGCATCATGACTACAAAAATCAAGTCAGAAATTGGGCATCCTGCACTGAGTGACTCACCTCTTGACATATCAAAGCTATTCTATCAATTACAAGGCACAAATCAGCTCAGTGATGGGATACCCTCCTTTTGTCTGAATAATTGCCAAAATGGACACCATTACCTGCAGGTTCCCCTTCAGATCGTACACCATCTTGGACTAGAAATATATTGCTAGTCCTTTATTGTTGTTGGGTCTAAATCTTGGAACTTCCCTCACTACAAGGACTGCATCATCTCATCACCACCTTCAAGGGCAATTAGGAACAAGCACTAAATGCTGAGCTGCCAGCAACACCCAGATCCTGAAAAAAGAATTGAATAAAATTATACTGGAGCTTAGAGGGTTAAACTATGAGGGTGGAAAGTATAAACTTAAATTTGTCTTCTTGTAAGTAATAGAAGGGGAGCTTCCAGAAATTCAGTGTTTTTCTCATACACTTATTTGCTAACGAAGAAAACATCACAGATTTTAGAGATGCAGTTAAAGTAGTCAGGTGTGTCACTGGCCAGAGAATGCCCACCTCTGTCCTGCTCTTGAGCCACACAGTACATCTGTGTTGGTGCAGTTAAGTTTCTAATCAATGAGGGGGATTTTCCTCTCCTACAACTCTCCAGGACGTTGATGTTAACACCAACGAATGTCAAGAAGAGGTTGTAGACATTTTCTTGTCGTAGATGGCATTTTGTTGCTATGTACTTTTTACTGGACCCATACAAAAGTTGGCAGATCAAATTAAGCATCATTTCAAACATAAAAAAGTGTTTACATTTATATTGCAGCATTTATATTGCATCTTTCATGATTGCAGGTGTCATAAAATGCATGAAAGTCACTGAAAAAACTTTAGAAATGTAGTCACCATTCCAACACAGGAAACACCACAGTTGCATTCAAAGTTACTCCCATTGTATTCCAATTTCCGCATCATTACTTCTGAGTGACCAGTACCAGTATACAAACGATTAGGGCATTGTTCAAAGACACTGCCGGCCTTTCAGAAGCTGCAGCTGGGAAATGCTCATTGGGTTTGATATCTTGATGATGTGGCTAATTCTACTCGATTATGAAGGGAACAATGCCAGTTTAAGAAGATGTGCCACAATTTCATTGGAGAAAAAACATATTTTATGCCATCTATTTAACATGACTTTTCTTTACATAAGTCTTTATTAGTCACATGTGTATCGAAACACACAGTGAAATGCATCTTTTGTACAGAGTGTTCTGGGGGCAGCCCACAAGAGTTGCCACGCTTCCAGTACCAACATAGCATGCCCACAACTTCCTAACCCCTACGCCTTTGGAATGTGGTACAAAACCGAAGCACAGGGAGGAAACCCACGCAGACAAGGGGAGAACACACAAACTCCTTACAGACAATGGCCAGAATTGAACCCGTGTCACTGGTGCTGTAATAGCAATACGCTAACCGCTACACTAGCGTGCCTGCTTTTAAGCAACTGCCAAATAAATGCATAATAAAATTTCTGTTGCCAGTGAAGTACTTAGTTTCCACACTATTGCATATTTTCTAGGAATAAATTGTCTGCAGTCTGGAAGTCATTTTTGTTTATATACACACACAGCATGTTATACATTGTTCCTTTTAATAAATCATTTGATATCATTATGGAACAGGCTCTAATTATTTGAAGCAGACTTACCCTCTTGGTAAAACAATGTTTCTATTCAATAACTTTTGTTATATTAAAAGGACAGCATTCCTTAGAATGAGTAACTAATTGTATTTTATTAGAAAGGTGATGTTTCAAGCATTTTACTCAAGATTATAGAAGGGCGTATGCAAATGCTTAAAAAATATAAATTCTTTTAAATGGTGATGCAACCCATTGAAACTTGTCGCCAGAATTCAAATTACAAAACATTTAAATTGAGCAAAGAGAAGGCTGAGCTCCCAACAACAAAAAATGGAGACAAAAAAATTTACAAGTTTTCTACAATCTTTCCTGTATTAAAATCACAATCTAGCTAGCGTCCACACTTCCTGCTCCCTCGGGAAAGCAGCTAACATAATCAAGGACCCCTTTTACCCCAGTTATTCTCTCTCCTGTCACGAAGATACAAAAGCCTGAGAGCAGACTCAAGGACAACTTCTATCCCACTGTTATCAGACTCTCAAACGGATCTCTCATGAGCTAAAAGATGAACTCTTGATCTCTCCATCTACCTTGTTGTGGCCCTTGCATTTATTCGTCTACCTACACTGCACTTTCTCTGTAACTGCAACACTGTATTCTGCATTCTGTTTTTTTTATACTAGCTTGAAGTAATCATGTATGGCATGATCTGTCTGGATGGCACACAAAACAAAAGCTTTTCACTGCATCTTGGTACATGTGACAATAATAAATCATAATTAGTATTTGATAGACTGATATTATTTTGGTATAGAGTTATAACTGTTATATTCCATTTGAATAAATTTATCAAAGTCACTCCACATGATACACAACAATCATTGGTACTTTATGCCTGGACTGCTTACCAATTCTGCTCGACAGAAATCAATTTTTTTAAAGAAACATTGCCACCTCATAGTGCATTCTGGCAAATGACTTAATCAGTATACAGAACACGTTTGTCTATTAGCATACGCCCAGGAGCCTCAGCCCCACAAGAGTGCTTCCTGTTATCTCCTCTGTATTGAAGCTTCAGTTCACCTTTTTTTCTGAAAATGCAAATCAGTAGAAATAGTTTAATAAACCCTTTAATTATCTTACATGTTAGATCAAAGAAATGCCTCTCTGTGTTCATAATTTAACCTTCTCATCCACTGTATTACTGTATACTCCATCTCCTCAGGGGATTGTATCTTTCACAAATATAATTGCTAAACTGAACACAGACTGCAGATGGGGCCAAACTAAGAAAATTACCATCACTAACTCTGTTTCTCTCTACACAGGCGCTACCTGTCCTGCTGAGCACATCCAACATTTTCTGTTTTTATTTCCTATTTTCTGCTTCTGTAGTTCTTTTGCTTTACAATAGCTCATGTCCATTTGCATTCCAGCTCTATTGAGATAAAAGGCCAACACTTCTTTTATCTTTTAAAATAGTTTTTTTTTCCTGCCACCAAGCCATCTTGATTTCTGAACACAGTCCCCCAAAAGCTCTCTGCTCCTTCGGTTCCTAACTTCTTGTGGTTTAGAAAATACCCTAATCCCCACATTAAATTCTGACTTGCAGAGTTTAGTCAATTTCCTCATTTATTAATTTCTCATTGTGACATTTAGAATTTATTAAATTGAAACCTCCTGTTGTGTTAATAATTAGTTATAGAAAACCTACAAAAAAAACAAAATTGTCAAGTAGTGATCTAGCAGAGCTAATGTTAACCATCTTCTGAAAAGTCAAGGACAAACTGAAAGACCTCGATAAAATTCAGCACTGGTTAAGAAAAAATAAATTTTGGTTGTTTTTCCCCCCAATTTTCCATCAAATGTAGGTAACACTGGCAAACCCAATATTTAATTACCATCCTAATTGCCCTCAGGAAGAAGCTGGTGAACTGCATTCTTGTACTGGTAAAGCAACTCCCACAGTACTGTTAGCAAGGAGTTCCTGGATTCAGGCCAAGAATTGAATAAGGAACTCTGCTTATTTCCATTCCAGGATAGCGTGCGACTTGGAAGAAAACTTAGACAGTGCGGCTCCCATGCACCTGCTGCCATCATCTTTTTAGGAAGTAAAGGTCTGAGGTTTTTGGAGGTGCTGTCAAACATTCTGTAAATGGTAAACACTGCATTCACAATGCACTGGTGGAAGAGGGTGCGAACAATCACAATACTGCATGGAGTATCAATCAAGCAGGTTTGCTATCTCCTAGATGATGATAAGCTTCAAGCGTTGATCCAACTGCATTCACTTCTGCAAGTGGAATATCTTCAATCACACTCCTAACTGGTATCTTGAAGATGGTAGAAAGGCTATGAGTAACGAGGTGAAACATACTGCAAGATATCCTGCCTCTGAACAGCTCTTGTAGTCATGTAACTTATGTGACTCATCCAGCTAATTATTTTGTTAGTGAATATCCCGGGATATTGATGGTGGAGGATTCAGTTAGGGTAATGCTGATGAATGTGAATGAAGGCAGTTAAATATTTCCTTGTTGGAGACAGCCATTCATTGGCCCATGTGTTATGCAACAGTGCTTGCCATATTTACTGCTTTCCAACAAATGAAAAGATTCAAGGATCATATCAATAAATCTGAGAAAATACATTTCATCTGTAATAAACTAATTTAGGGACCATGCATACACCTTGTAGATCATTTGAACACCAGCTTACCAAGACAACACTACCAGATGTGCCAATGGCAATACAAATTGACTTCAATTTTATGACAATTCCTTACACTGTTGCATGATTTCACATGAGCAATGGTTCTTATTTGAAAATATGTAGAAGAATTAATTTAAGGCTAAAGTTCTCCTGGTTACTTAACCTTCAAAGATTTACTAGTGAAGAAATCATGTCTGGTTGTTAAGCTGTACATATAATTTCAAGGGAGAATTTAACATTTATCATCGACCTTTACACACAAAACCAAAATCACATACATCTATGCTATCAAAGCACCACCGCTGTTCATTATTCATTTTTAAAACAAATACTCCCATAGATTCTGAATTTGTCCTCAAAGGGAACACAGTAGCTATTACTGGCATGTAATATCTTACTTTATGATGCAATTGGTTTAAAGTTCAAGATGCAAATATATGATTATTTCCAGTAAATGTGATCACATATTTAGGAACATCACAATCTTGTTTCCTTTAAAAAAAGCCAGAAATTAAAGGCAATCAAATTGTAAAAGCATTGCATATTACATCCAAGTCTAGATACTGTCCAAATCCTACTTTAGGCAGGCATGGAATCAATCATATAAGTTAATGTTAAAGAGAGAATAAGTCAGCCTATTTCACATTCATATTTCACACAACATAGAAGGATGCCATCTAGGTTGGCTCACAGAGTCGTCCCATTTCCCCAATTATTGTCTGGTAACCTATTCTCTTTCACATGCCCATCAACACAGACAGCACCTGAGCTCAGGAGAGAACCAGGTCTTGGAGCAATGAGATTGCAGCACTGAGCACTACATCACCATGTTCGTGAAGTGGCTGTAGATAATGAATCAAGGTAATTTTCCTTAAAATTCCTGCACTTACTCCTATCTTATTGTAACATTGGAGGCCATTTGGCCCATCAAGTTGTGCTAGTTCTAATTTCCCTTGTAACTTGTTCTCCCCACACTCCCATGAACTTCTTTCAGATTCTACCATTCACCTACAAAGTAGGTACAATTTAAAGTGGCTGATTAACCTACTATCCAACTAGCACATCTTTGGAATTTGGAAGGAAACCAGAGCACCAGGAGGAAACCAGGATGAACATGCAAACACCTCACAGACAGCACCAGAGGTCAAGATTGAATCCAAGTCGCTGACGTTATCAGGCAGCAACCCTGCTAGTTGCACATGACACCTGAAAGAGTCATATAGTATGGAAACAGGCCCTTCAGCCCACGGAGTTAATGCTGACCATAAAGCACCCATTTACTCCAATTCTACAATTTACAGAGGCCAAGTAACCTACTAATCCAAGTGTTTGGCTTGTGGGAGGAAACTGGAGCACCCAGAGGAAAGCCACGCAGTCATACAGAGAACATATAAACTCTGCATGGACACCACCAGAACTTAGCAGTGAACCCAGACTGCTGGAGCTGTGAGACAGCAGCTTAACCAGCTGTGACACATTATGCATGGAGTTAGATAATTTCCATGCCAACAATCTCCAACCATTTTAAAATGATAGATTATTTTTAACAATTTATAACATTTCTTACAAATGATTTAACTCCAGCTACCTGAAGGTTTTCCTTACTAACATCTCCAAGACCTCCTTAATATTGTACTTAGTAACATAAATGACATTCTGGCCAAGACATCTACTCACACCTTTCACTTCCCTTTCTGGATATCTGTCTCCATCAGAAGAGATAGGCTCACTACAAAACATCCCTTACATGCCCAGGCTTCCACAGGTATCTTGATCATACTTCCTCCCATCCTGCCTCCCGTAAGTACGATATTCCATTCTCCCAGTTTCTCCACCTCTGTTGTACCTGCTCCAACACCAAGACTTTCTGCACAAGTGCCTTTGAAATGTCTTCTTTTTCCATAATTGTTGTTCCCCTCTGCCATAGTTGTCAGAGCTCTGCATCCCTGCTATCAGCCTCAGAAAGAGCAAGGATGGTGTTCCTCAGGTCCTCATCTTCCACCCCAACACACACTACATTCGACAGATCAGCCCTCCCAATTTATGCCCCATCAGACACATCTTTCTCTCCACTCCCCTTTCAGCATTTCAAAGAACTGTTCTCTTTGTGACTCCCTGGTTCACTCTACCATCTCCACCTACAACTCCCCGCTTACAACATTTGCACATGCAACGGCAGGGGATGCAACTGTTGCTCTTTTACCACATTCCTGCCCACCAATTTTGGTGCTCAGTATGTGGTCTCTTCTACATTAGAGTAACTAAATGTAGATTGGGTGACCACACTGTGCAGCACCAGCACCTGCATTCAGTCTGGCAGGGTAACATTGAGCTTCCAGTTCTCAGTCATTTCATTTCTACATCCCATTCCCACTCTGAGCTGCCTGAGGCCACCAGCACTGTTCCAATGTGACCCAACATAAACTTGAGGAACAGTATATCATCTTCTGTGAAGTCAGTATCAAATTCAGTCATTTCAAATAAATTGTTTTCTCTCTTTACATCAGTTTCTCTCTCCACTGTGACTGCCTGAGATGCTGGCATTTCCATTAGTTCCAACGTGGTCCTTTTGTTTGTTTTCTCCCTCTGAAAGCCTTCATTCATCTTTCAATCAGATGGCTTCATCAACAACTTATCACCTGGCCTCGTCTTTTCAGAGATATACTCATCCTCCCTGCAATTTAAATCTAACATTTTCACTCTTTCCCAGTTTTGAAACGAGGTCTTCCACATGAACCATGAACACCGTTTCTCTTTCCACAGATACCACCTGACCTGCTGAATGCTTCCAGCATTTTCTGTTTTTATTACTGCTTGCAGTAGTCTGCTCTCAGGACCAGACTAAACTACATTCAGTTGCAAAATAAAGCAATTTGTATTCCATTATTATGTTCCAACTTTAACCTAAGGGGCCCACATTCACCAAATGAACATTTCCATTTCCCAAAGAAGCTAATTAAATGGCCTCTGGGCAGGAATTCCAAATTTAAACCAAATTTTGGCAACCCAATACTCTGTACTTTGAAAGCAATCTACAGTGCACTATAATGTGGCAGTAATACTGCTTATACTATTGTACAAAGATTCTGAATTTTTAAAGAGTTATTTTTAGCAAAGTACACACAAACATACAAATAGGAGCCGAATATTTTGTCTCTTAAGCCACTCTAATTGAAGTAGACAAACACAAGGTTCTTGGGGTACAAATAAATTAAAGTTCTGAAACAAATTTATGAGGCCACAAAAAATAAAACAAATAAAGCTTGGGCCTGATGATTTTTAGAAGAAACTTTAAAGCATATACATTTGATCTGAATGGAACCTTGGTTAGACCACACTAGGAGAACTGTGCACAGTTTTGGTCTCTAAATAATGAAAGGCATACCAAGATAAGATAATTTCACATGCAGTTCAAACCAGAACTAGGGAACATACATACGAAAAACATTAATAAATCCAATAGGGAATTTGGATTTGGACCTTGATTCAAATGTGGAACCTGCTCCACGGGGAATAATTCAGACACAAAGTATAGGTTATCCAGCTTCCCCCTGTCAGAAAGTCACATTGCAGCTGTAGAAAACTTTGCTTAGGCCACATTTGGAGTATTTTGTGCATTACATGGGAAACATGTGGAGAGAGTGCAGAAGAGGGTCACCAGGATGTTACTTGAATGAGAGAGCATTAACTATAAGGAGAGGATGGACAAACTTGGAGCATCTGAGGCTGAAGGGTGACCTGATAGAAATGTATAAAATTATGAGAAGTATAGATAGGGTAGGTAGAGGATTCTTTATCCCAGGGTGGAAAGGTCAAATACTAGAGGGCATAGGTTTAAGGTGAGAGGGGAGAAGTTTAAAGGTAATTTACAAAGTTTACTATTACACAGAGTGGTAGGTGTTTGGAACACATTGCTAGGGGATGAGGTGGAAGCAAATACAATAGCAACATTTATGACGAATTTAGACAAGACACATAAACAGGCAAGGAATGGAGGGTTATAGACCACGTGTGGGCAAACGTGCAGTTTAAATTGGTATCATGGTCAGCATGGATGTCGTGGGCTGAAGAACCTGTTCTTGTGCTTCTATGTTTTATAATCATGAGGGAGAAACGAACATGCTAAGGTATTAAACATTGAGAGATCTGTTGGGATTAAATAGAGGAAAACGTTGAGAAAAACTGGTGAGCAGAAGGGCCTATTTCTAAGCCACAAGTAATTTGTTTCTACTATAGTTTTGTTGCATTTTATTACAAACTCTTGTAAAACTGCACCTAACCTTTGGTTTGCATGCTGCAGCCTATATAATCCAAGGAGATGGAATAAAGATCACAAACTAAGGTAAACAAATATTGTACAAGACAAAGTTCAAGTCAACCACCTGATAGCAATGCAGATTTTAATATTTGCATGAACAACACACCTTAACTACAATGAACAAGTTGTATTTATAAATTACGTGTAATGCAATTAAACATCCTAAAACACCACCTAGAAGCACACATAAAACTGGAAATCCAGATCCCTTCATATCCAAAATTGTTAAGGCCCATGGTATCAAAGCCCAGAGTATCTAGTAAACCAAAAGTCAATCTTAAAATATATTTCAGATTTTTCCATAAGTTGTTGGTAACACTGTAATCAAAGATAGAAGCCATTCAAGAGAACCACATGGGGAAATCACCCTTCTGTTCCACACAAGATTTGAGCTTTTATTAAAAAAAAATATATATATATATATATATATATATTAAAAAATGGTGACTGATTCTATTATTAACTGAGGTTGTATTTATAAAATAATGTTCAAATATCTTATGTAGTCATTTTTAAACCCAGACCAGCAAATGGATCCAGAAGTAAACTGGCTGTGCCTTTTTTCAAAATAGATTCAAGCACCACCTTGTGGTAATGTACTACAAGCACACTTGGGTCTCGATGAAATTGAACTCAAGATGAACAAATTTTGTTTTTAAAAATTTCAGTGATTCTATCATTATTGGAATCTTCTAGATCCCTCCACAGCATCAACCTTCTCCCTGGCAAAATGAGCAGGTTGGTTT
Source organism: Pristis pectinata (assembly GCF_009764475.1). NCBI lineage: Eukaryota > Metazoa > Chordata > Chondrichthyes > Rhinopristiformes > Pristidae > Pristis > Pristis pectinata. Next base: position 24,426,590 of record NC_067418.1, on the reverse strand, counting down.
CTCTGAACCCAAAAGAAAGTTATCAAGAGAAAACAGATAGGATGTGCAAAGCGATTCTCACTTCTTCTGCAGCAAGGTACCCAGTTCTGTACCAACAACGTGCCCCACCCGCCACCATGAGATGGCAACCAAGCTTGAGAACAAGGTTGTAGAAGGACGTACATACTATTCCCCTTGCAGGATGTTGGTGAACAAGCCCTGTGTACAAATCTTTTGTAAATGATACAGAAATTGCAAATAAAAAATACAAATAAATTTTCAAAAATGAATACAATTCAAGCAAGAATGCTCTATGTATTTACTGTTAATATTAAGCAAATAATATTTCGAAAGTTTGACTGGAAATTGAACCCTCAAAAGAATTGTTGCTAATGATCCAAAGAAATGACCCCACTGAAAGGAATCATACCCTGAACTGAACAACCAAGTGTATTATGCAAATTATACATATTTCTTTCTTCATTATGGTTAGTGATACGGTGGGATGAGTGCACCTAGCAAAACTTGTGCTTGGGCCAATCATTTGTTCATGGGCTACCAACATTAGCCAGGTAGCTGGAGTTTTCCCATGGACTTGGAGTGGTGGGGGGTGGGGGGAGGTTTGGGAGTGTCCATGATAGGCTTTTAGGACTGAGAGGAAAACCAGTTGAAAACCTCTTTACTTCATGGTGTTTTACAAACTTGGTATGAGGTATTTGAACTTTTTAAACTCACAGCCAACAACGATGAAGTGTTGATCAAAAGAACATTTAAGAGTTTAAGAATTGGATTACTCATAACAAATGCAACTCTGTTAGCATATAAATCTACATGATTGGATAAATGAAACTATATGATTGACACAATTGTCAAGCGTGATTGATTAGGACAATCAGTTGCTGACCTAGCACGATTTAAATCAATCAGCTGTTAGATAGGATAAAACAGAGGACCAGATCTTCTTGGAAAAGTGATAGCAAGTTCATAGCATATGCCATTACTATCTCGCAAATTGGCCAATCGGTTCAAGTGAAAAAATGCTTTAAGTTACTAATTTCTGGAACTTGTGGACTATTTGCTGCATTTCTCCATTCTCCTTGCATAAATGGCAGCTCACCTTCACCTTTCAGGTTGTGAAGAATTTGTTGGATTTTGACTTTAAACCTGAATTACACTCACCACAAAAAAGTTCAAACTTGGCCTTGACATCTTAAGTGTCCTTTCAATGATGTGAAGATTGCGACTGCAAAACTAAATAAAAAATCTGGCCTAAACAGGAAACCCAAAATGTTTTCTAATCTTTCCTTTTAGTCCTGTTTTTCTCTTTTAATTCAATCTTTCTATTTTCTGTACTCAATTTGATTCACACCCATGCTCTTTCTCTATTGTTGCTCTATTTCTTTTTAAATTCCTACTTTTCATCATTCACATGCCCAGTCACCGATGTCCCACATGCTCTGCTGCTTTCACCACATTTCAGACTGTGCTTTCAGCAAGTTACAATGCAAAAAAATTGCAAAATAAAGTCTAACAAATGATAAGTCACAGAATGTCCACTCCAAATTTGGCCCAAAGTTATATATTTTGACAGGGGAATATAACTAGCAGGAAAAGAATTGTTCCAGGGGCATTTGGCTGAATTACTGTACGCTGTTTGTAGAGCAAAGAAAATAATTCAAGGACTTAAAGTAATCGTTTAATAAGATCCTCCTAAATAAAAACCACAAGAACTTAAGTAGGTCATAGATGTTACCTATAATGTGACAAAATGATATAGAAACCAACAATAGCACGGGCTGTTCAGCTGTCAAAGGTTTACAATGTAACCACAATCACCGTGTACAAAAAGAACTGCTTCTTTATAATTATCTATGAATAAAATCAAGTTAGTTTCCTGTGGGACTGAGCTGATTATCACATTTCCTTTAAAAATAACCCACAATCGAGTAAGAGGTTATAGCTAAGCATTCCAGTTGTTTCCCAGACAAACTGCTGCTTCGTTTCAGATTCAGGAATGCAAGAGTCCTGTGAAAACTAGCTGCCCATGTATGGGCAGATAGCAATACATGAAGCAGTTCTGCTCTGCCGACTGGACAATGACCCTCTAGTACATGAGTTTAACTGTACATTTTAAAATCTTGAAGAATGGGAGTGGTCAAAATAAATCGGGCATAACAACTGCATGAATCTTAACTTCAAACATGAACCAACTATATGTACTTCTTTCTGCCATTGTGGATTTCCATAACATACTGTTCTGTACAATGAAACAAATTACCAGAATTTAACTTGATAGGCATACGAACTGGCTATAATTTCTCTTCCTATGAACAAACACAAAACAATCTCCTCCACTGGTTTTACTGTTGTGCTAAAAACCTACCATTTCTCTACTACTTCTGTGTTTAGTTTCATTAAATATCAGAAACCCTTTATATTGTCATCATTCTTTGCAAAGCTTAATTTTCCTTTTGAAGACTCAAAGATTTAAATCAATCCTAACTTCAGTAACACTCAGAAGTTAAAATTGAAAGGATGTCATCATTCTATATCCAGTAATTACTGCAATATACTTAAATTCCCTAACAAGTACAAAAACATTTCCCATCATAAAGAAATGCACATTGCTTGAAGAAACAGGAAGTTAGAACAATTCAGTACAAACCAGCAACAGCTCATCAGCAAAAAAGTACGCATTAAAATAACTGAATTTTTTGTGTTCCTCAGTAACCATGGACGAAAAGACCACTTGCTTAAAGCACTATAAAAATCAACACATTTTGAATCTCTGGCAACTAAAAAGGTGAAACTATCAAACCAAAAAAACAAATTGTTGTAAATTAAATTAAGAATTATTTGCTATTGTAACAATGAGTGCTAATTGATGTTACATTTTCAGACAGCCAGTGCCCTCTGCTGGACCTGCTTGTGTACAGACAACTGAAATGAAAAATTTCAGTTGTCTGTACACAAGCAGAAGCTTTGGAAAATTGATTATATTCTTGTTATTTATGCACACCTATGGATCGGTCAAATACAATATGCAGATCAAGACAAGATCTTAATATTTTGCAGTATTTGTACTGAAATTTTGCATAAAGGAATAAGATGAAGACTCAAACTGCACAACATGGTGGGCCGAAGGACCTGTTTTGTGCTGTATGATTCTATGGTTTCTAAACCTTCAATGTCTTCCTATTGTTTTGTGCTTGGCATCAACTTACATGACTACAAACAAGAGGCTTTGTCCATTTAAAACAAAACAAGACCTCTTGAAATCTACAATTGCATTATAGACAATGGCTGTGAAATTCATTAAGAATCTGAAGCCCTGCTTAGATTGAAGAACCCAATTTTTTTGCTGTAATTCAAATTAAACGTTTCACTGACAAGATAACAAAAGGCAATATTATTGCTAGGTAATGTCAGCAGTAAAGCACACAAACTTATCATTTCAATCTTTGAAATAAATGGTTTATATCTCAATGGATTTATTTATAGCATTTCAACTTGAAATTAGAATAGGAATCACCAAACACATCTCCGTAAATTGGTTCAAGCCTAGTTTTTTTTTCCTTCCTCCAGAGATGAACAGCTCTCATGCTACCATAAGACATAAGAGCAGAATGAGGCTATTCAGCCCATTGAGTCTGCTCTGCCATTCGATCCTGGCTGATTTATTTTTCCCTCTCAACCCCATTTCTTGCCTTCTCCCTGTATCCTTTGACGCCCTTACTAATCAAGAACCTATCAACCTCCACGTTAAATATACCCAATGACGGCCTCCAAAGCTGTCTGTGGCAATTACTCACCACCCTCTGGCTTGAGAGATTCCTAGTCATCTCAGTTCTAAAAGGACATCCTTCTATTCTGAGGCTGTGCCCTCTGGTCCAAGACTCTCCCACTACCAGAAAAATCCTCTCCACATCCACTCAATCCAGCCCTTTCAATATTCGGTAGGTTTCAATGAGATCTCCCCTCATCCTTCTAAACTCCATCTAGTACAGGCCCAGAGCCATCAAACGCTCCTCACACCCTTTCATCCCCGGGATCATTCTCTCAAACCTCCTCCGGACCCTCTCCAACATCAGCACATTCTTCTTTAGATATGGGGTGCAAGACTCCTCACAATACTCCAAATGTGGTCTGACCAATGCCTTATAAAGCCTCAGCATTACATCCTTGCTTTTATATACTAGTCCTCTCAAAATGAATGCTAACATTGCATTTCCCTTCCTTACTACCGACTCAACCTGCAAGTTAACCTTTAGGGAATCCTGCACTGGGACTCCCAAGTCCCTTTGCACCTCTGATTTATGAATTCGCTCCCCATTTAGAAAATATTCTGCACCTTTATTCCTTCTACCGAAGTGCATGACCGTACACTTCCCTACACTGTATTCCACCTACCACTTCTTGGCCCATTCTCCCAACCTGTCCAAGTCCTTCTGCAGACTCCCTGCTTCCTCAACACTGCCTGCCCCTCCAGCTATCTCTGCATCATCCACAGACTTGGCCACAAAGCCCTCAATTCCGTCATCCAGATCATTAACATATAACGTGAAAAGTAGCGGACCCAACATTGACCTCTGTGGAACACCACTAGTCACCGGCAGCCAACCAGAAGAGGCCCCCATAATTCCCATTCTTTGGCTGACTGGCAGAAGGCAATCTTCTATCCACGCTAGTACCTTTCCTGTAATACCATGGGCTCCTGTCTTGTTTAGCAGCCTCACGTGCAGCACATTGTCAAAGGTCTTCTGAAAATCCAAGTAACCAACATCCACTGACTCTCTGTTACTTCCTCAAAGGATTCCAACAGATTTGTCAGGCAAGATCTCCCCTTAAGAAACCATGCGGACTTTGGCCTATTTTATCATATGCTTCCAAGAACTCTGAAACCTCATCCTTAATAATGGACTCTAACATATTACCAACAACTGAAGCCAGGCTAACCGCCTATAATTTACTGTCTTTTGCCTCCCGCCCTTCTTAAAGAGTGGAGTGACATTTGCAATTTTGCAGTTCTCTGAAACCATTCTGAATCTAGTGATTCTTGAAAGGTCACTACTAATGCCTCCACAATCTGTTCATCTACCTTTTTCAGAACCCTGGGGTGTACTCTATCCTGTCCAGGTCACTTATTTACCTTCAGACCTTTCAGCTTCCCAAACACCTTCTCCTTAGTAATAGTGACTATACTCACTTCTGCCCCCCTGACTCTCTAGAATTTCTGGCATGTTGCTGATGTCTTCCACAGTGAAGACTGATGCAAAATACTTATTCAGTTCGTCCACCATTTTTTTGTTCCCCATTACTACCTCTCCAGCGTCATTTTCCAGTGGTCCAATGTCCATTCTTGCCTCCCTTACTTTTTATATATCTGAAAAAAATTTTGGCATCCTCTTTTATACTATTGGCTAGCTTACCTTCATATTTCATCTTTTCTTTCCTTATTCCTTTTTCAGTTGCCTTCTGTTGGTTTTTAAAAGCTTCCCAAACCTCTAGCTCCTTGCTAATTTTGCAATAACATATGCCCTTGCTTTTGCTTTTATGCTGTCTTTGACTTCCCTTGTCAGCCACGGTTGCCTCATCCTCCCTTTAGAATGCTGCTTCTTCTTTGGGATGAAAAGATCCTGTGTCTTCCAAAATATTCCCAGAAACTCCTGCCATTTTTGCTCTACCATCATCGCTGCTAGGATCCCCTTCCAATCAGCTTTGGACAGCTCCTCTCTCATGCCTCAGTAGTTATCTTTACTCAACTGTAATACCAATACATCCGATTTTAGCTTTTCCTTCTCAAACTGCAGGACAAATTCTATCATGATCACTGCCTCCTAAGGCTTCCTTTACCTTAAGCTCCCTAATCAAATCTGGTTCATTGCACAACACCAAATCCAGAATTGCCTTTTCCCTAGTGGACTTTACCACAAGCTGCTCTAAAAAGCCATCCTGCAGGCATTCTACAAATTCCTTCTCTTGGGATCCAGTGCAAACCCGATTTTCCCAATCTACCTGCATATTGAAATCCCCATGACCACCGAAACCTTGCCCTTCTTACATGCCTTTTCTATCTCTTCTCGTAATCTGTACCCCACATCCCGGCTACTATTCAGAGGCCTGTAAATAACTCCAACCAGGGTCTTTTTACCCTTGCAGCTTCTTAATTCTACCCACAAGGATTCTACACCTTCTGATCCTATGTCACTTCTTGCCGAGGATTTGATTTCTTTTTTTTAAAATTACCAACAGAGCCACCCACCCCCGCTGCCCACCTGCCTATCTTTTCGATAGGGTGTGCATTCTTGGATGTTTAGCTCCCAAGCTGTGATCTTTCAGCCACAACTCTGTGATGCCCACAACATCATATCTGCCAATTTCTAACTGCGCTAAAAGCTCAACTACCTTATTTTGTATACTGCGTGCATTCAAATATAACACCTTCAGTCCTGTATTCATCACCGTTTTTCTCAAATTTGTCTCCACGTTGCCTGAAGTTAAATTCTTATCCCTTTCTAAACTTTGTCTTATTCTTTGAAATCTCTCCTGCACTCTCCTTCCTTTTTACTTTATCCATACGTTTCCAATCTGTTGAACCTACCCCTGTACTATTTAGTTTAAAGCTATAAATTGTTCCATTTGGCTGCCAAACAGCATGAATAGGAAATCAGACTCTTGTTGTAAGGCAATATTACTACGTTATTCTTTTTTAAATATGACATGCAATAGCAATTTAAAAATGCTATATGTTGCTTTCTATTTTTATGGCTTTTAAAATAATGGGCATTTAGACAGAGGAAACCTTCAGGCTATTGACATCTCCAAGGACTATTTGCATATAATCACTCTGTCCCTATGGATGTTACAGGTGCAACTTAACGTAATTTATAAAGTAAGTACCATTTTATAAGGCTACATTTCCAAAACATTGCAAATCACTCTTATGTATTCGTTAACTCATTCATCACATCAAAGCTCTGTATTGAATTGCCTAAAATGTGTGCCATTAACTTATGTTTTCTCACAGCATTAAGTGTGCAAGGCAAGACAGCAGCTGAGCAACAGTCCTTCCTGCAAGACGAATCCACCTCTGTCATCATATGCCATATGCCGTGTCCTCTCAGCACCAGACAACATTGGATAGGCAATTGGAGACCCTGCAAACATTTTCTAGAGGGAAAACCTGGGGTTCCCCTGACAAGCCATAAAGTTTGGATGGGATAGCTACTGCGACTTTGGGATAGGAGGAAGGGCACAGCTTTGGTACAAGCAAATGTTGGTGAATGGCGAGGGGGAAGAGGGAGGGGGAAGATGTGGGGGATGCAGTTTCATCCATGCGGTCAGGGGCTGAAAAGTAGGAATTGAGGGGATGGCAGACAGTGGAGTGGGAGAGGATTCAGTGGAAGGAGGGGAGTCAGAGCAGAAGACGTCAAGATTAAGTCTGGTATCCAAATGAAAACACTGTAGATGCTGAAAATCCAAAACAAAAACAGAAAATGCTGGAAAACTTGAAGGTCAGGCAGTATTTGTGAAGAAAGAAACAATGTTTCATATCAGTGAACTTCCATCGGAACTGGGAGAAGTTAGGAATAAGGCATGGTTGAAGTTGCAGAGAAGGATGCAGTTCGAGAGCACAAAGGGAATATCTGTGACAAGGTGGGGACCAAAAGACTAACTGACAAAAGTGGTGATGATGTCAGCTGCAACTAACAAACCTTCACCACCCTCTCTCAGGCAGCACCACCACCACTTGTGACAGTCACTCTCTCTACTCCTCAGCAACTTAAATTGTATTTTTAATTTCTAACTTGTTCTAATTCTGATGAAAGGTCATGACCAGAAACATTGACCATGCTTCCCTCTCCACAAATGCACCCTGATCTTTCTGTTTTTATTTCTCCAATCATCTTGTACCTCATCCCCACTTTACTCACCAAATTACTCTGTCAAGCCTGCATGGCAGCTGGTGTGCAATCGCCACACTCCATGAAAAGGAATCAGGTAAATGCATCTTTCATTCCTCAAGATGAAATTTGGGACCTGAAATGCCACGACACTCAGCTTCTACCCCAACAATGACAGGACTGAATATTATTCCCCTATCACAACCTGGAACCTTTGGCACTTTGACAATGACATCGCTGTCCTGAGCACAGGAAGGCCAGGCAAGGAACAAGGTGGTAAGCACACCTTCTTCTTGAAGGGCAATCTGCAAGGAAAATGCTAAACTCTTGGGACTGCTTTTGTCATCAAGGGCTTCTCTGGTGTCTCAGCAACTCCCCTGGACGGGTAAGTGAAGATCTCAAGACCCTCCGTCCACTCTAATGCCCAAACTAGCATATTATCCCTCCTTGGATGCAACAAATAGGGTCAAGGGGGAATTTTACTCCAGCCTTGAGCAATCTGCCCAAGTCCCAGCAGAAGACAAACTGAACCTCCTCAGTGACTTTAACAGAGCCAGAAAAGGTCACAAACCTTCAAAAAGGCACTATAGCAAGGAAGGAGAAAGGAAAACTAACTCTTCCTTCTGACCAAATGCTTGGAACACTATCTTGACATAACCAAAAGCTGTTTCATCAGAGAAACAAGTATGAGGCCTCATGGCAACACCCTTGATCTGAGCACTGGACCTGCTAGATTACATCAACTGCTAGAATGAGGAACCATGAGGATATCTGCTTCACTCACACTGTCATGAGTGCCAACAACTACTGGGCTAACCATCAACCTGACTGGAAAACTTTCATTGCAACAGGGAGGCTGCCATTGAAATATTACCATTAAAAGACCTAAAGACCCCTGCAAAAATAGCTCTTCATTGGACCTGATGCCTACCAACCCATAAGAACTATAGAGCATTTACAGTGCCCAGTCTGCCTTGAAGTTTACTATATTGGCACCTGTGAAGAAAAGCTTGGCTTCTTTACCAAAAAACAATGATAGTAGTTTGTTGAGGACAAACAGGAAATCCAGACTCTAATTAATCACAAACATAAGGCATTCTTGGACTGGAAAAACCTATTACATTTCAAAAGGAGAATAAAAACACAGCTATACAGGCACATGAAGGCCGAGATCCAAAAAAGACATGACATAAAGCTGGGTGCAAAGAGCACAGGATATCCAGCAGCCAGCCAACAACCATAACACGCCAGATTCTTCAGCATTGTCTGGACCATCCATGGGTTACTACTTTTTGCAGGCTATCCAAATTAACTGAAAATTACATGCTTAAGGATAATTGATTGTATTATTAATTTGAGTCATTGAAGTTATTTATCATGATTCTGATTGAAACCATCTACAAGTCAAAATCTCAGTGAGTAGTGAACTTTTGCTGCAGACCTACATAAACACACTGTCATTCTCTCAAAATTGACATATACTTTGCATATTGAGGAGAAATTCTGGTTTCACTGACGCTCAAGGATACCAGAAAAAAAATCTAAATCCACAATTTCTCTGATCATGAGGAGTTTAGAAAATTGGCCATGAAATGACCACAGAAATAAAATAGCATTTCCCAGAAAAATGCAATGTTGTGCATTATGTACAGGTTATTCTAACTATTCTTGTTATAGTCATGCTGTTCCAAACTTCATAATTGTCTGGAGTCATAGAATAATACAGCATGGAAATAGGCCCTTCGGTATTCTCTTCGGTATTCACCGAGGAGAGGGGTCTTGATGCCGCGGAAGGGAGTGCTGGTAAGGGTAATGTTCTCGAGGTTGTAGATATCAAGAGAGAGGATGTGTTGAAGTTGTTAAATAATATCAAGACAGATAAATATCCGGGGCCTAACGGGATTTTCCCCAGGCTGCTTCGAGAGGCGAGGGAGGAGATTGTTGAACCGCTGGTAAGGATCTTTGAGTCCTCGTTGTCCACGGGGATGGTGCCGGAGGATTGGAGGGTGGCGAATGTTGTCCCCTTGTTCAAAAAAGGTAGTAGGGATAGTTCAGGGAATTACAGACCGGTGAGTCTCACGTCTGTGGTGGGTAAGCTGTTAGAAAGGATTCTAAGGGATAGGATTTATGAACACCTAGAGAATCATGGACTGATTAGGGACAGCCAGCATGGCTTTGTGAAGGGAAGATCTTGCCTCACAAGCCTGATAGAGTTCTTTGAGGAGATGATGAGGAAGATTGATGAGGGTAGTGCGGTGGATGTGGTCTATATGGATTTTAGTAAGGCATTTGATAAGGTTCCTCATGGTAGGCTTCTTCAGAAGGTCAGAGGCCAAGGGATCCAGGGAAGCTTGGCTGTGTGGATTAGGAATTGGCTTGCCTGTAGAAAGCAGAGGGTTGTGGTAGAAGGAGTGCCCTCGGATTGGAGGGCAGTGACTAGTGGTGTCCCGCAGGGATCGGTTCTGGGACCTCTACTTTTTGTGATATTTATAGATGACTTGGATGAGGGGGTAGAAGGCTGGGTTAGTAAGTTTGCGGATGACACTAAGATCAGCGGTGTTGTGGATAGTGTGGAGGGCTGTCGGAACTTACAGAGGGATATTGATAGGATGCAGAGCTGGGCTGACAAGCGGCAGATGGAGTTCAATCCGGAGAAGTGTGAGGTGGTACACTTTGGAAGGACAAACTCCAGGGCAGAGTACAAGGTAAATGGCAAGGTACTTGGCAGTGTAGAGGAGCAGAGGGATCTGGGGGTTCATATTCACAGTTCACTGAAAGTTGCCTCACAGGTGGATAGAGCAGTTAAGAAGGCCTATGGGATGTTAGCTTTCATAAGTCGTGGGATCGAGTTTAAGAGCCGCAAAGTGATGATGCAGCTTTACAAAACTCTAGTTAGACCACACTTAGAGTACTGTGTTCAGTTTTGGTCGCCGCATTATAGGAAGGATGTGGAGGCGTTGGAGAGGGTGCAGAGGAGATTTACCAGGATGCTGCCTGGATTAGTGCATATGGAATATGAGGAAAGGCTTAAGGTGCTAGGGCTTTATTCACTGGAAAGGAGGAGGATGAGAGGAGACATGATAGAGGTATATAAAATATTGAGAGTAATAGATAGAGTAGACAGCCAGCGCCTCCTTCCCAGGGCACCAATGCTGAAGACGAGAGGGCATGGCTTTAAGGTTATGGGTGGGAAGTTCAGGGGAGATGTCAGGGGGAGGTTTTTCACCCAGAGAGTGGTTGGTGCATGGACAGGTTCAAGAGTTTATTGGATAGGCATATGGAGGAATGTGAGATAGAGGGATATGCAGGAGGAAAGGGTTAGATAGTGTGAGGGTGGTTTGATGGACAGCACAACATGGTGGGCCGAAGGGCCTGTTTTGTGCTGTATGGTTCTATGGTTCTATGGCCCAACTCGTCCATGCAGACCAAGGTGCTCACCTAAGTTAGTCCCATCTGCCTGTGTTTGGCCAGTATCCCTCTAAACCTTTCCTATCCATATATTTATCCAAATGTCTTTTAAACGTTGTTATTGTACCTGCCTCAACTACTTTGTCCAGCAGCTCACGCCATATATGCACCACCCTCTGCATGAAGAAGTTGCCCCTCAAGTCCCATTTAAATCTTTCCCCTCTGACCTTAAATCAATGCGTTCTAGCTTTTGGTTCCCTTTCCCTGAGATAGGGACTGTTCCACAATAAGAGAAAATCAAAAAACTGTAAATGTTGGAAATCTGAAATAAAACTAGAAAATGCCAGAAAAGCTCAGCAGTTTAGGCAGCATCGAAAGGAGAGTGAGACAATTAACATTTCAGGACCAGGACATCAAAACAGGGAAAGAGGGAAAACAAGCTAGTTTTAGAAGCAGAAAAGGTAGAGGAGGGATGGGTAGAACAAAGGGAATATCCCTAATACGGTGAGACCAGATGATTTAATGTTGCAGTTTAGTAACAGTTAAGATCGGACTAAGCTTCTTTGTCTGTGTAATGTGTTGCTAATGGTAAGGCTGTAGGATATGCCCAGCAGGTCAGACCATACAAAGTAAATGTTTTATGCTTGTTTACGTCGCTCATTAAAGTTTGCTGACAAAATTAAAAAGCAGCTGGGAAATCAAGCTGTGACAAGAACACTAAGATCTAGGAATTCTTTTTTCTATTTTTAAGGTGTGCTAAGACAGCATTGAAAGTCACGTTAATGTGGTTTTCAGACGTGTCAGAATGATTCTGATATTGTCATGTTTAGTGTGCAACAGTGTAACTGCAATTTCCTTGGTTCACCACCAGCTAATGAATTGGCAAATTGCAAAACCACATAGCTATAAACACTTAATATGCAGCTGTGGCCTTGGGAGCCAGCCCTTAAACAGGCACACACACACCACACAAGTACCACTGCTACAATTTGTATGGAATAGTGCTGTGCAGAGAATGGCTGCAACAGTGCTAGGAAAGGGGAGAGAGCATGTTCCATAATCCACTGAAAATTCAAAATGCAGCCAAAGGGGCCGCTGAACCAGATGAGCTGCTGGAAATATGTACTATATACAATAGGTCAGTGGAGACCCTCCAGAGCTACAGCCAGGCATTTCTGGCAGCCTGTACTTTGAAGACGCCTGTAATGCTCATAATTCTTTCACCCAGTCTACTTTATTCTCTAGGCAAAAGAAAAAGGCATTAGCCTTCTCTCCTTGAAGTTGGATGACCAGAAATGCCACAGTGAGCATCAAACTGCAAGATGTGGTGTAGATCTGTGGTACAAGCCCGGAATGATCCTCATGAGAGTGATGTTGAAAGATCAAAAGGCTGCAGATGCTGCAAGACTGAAATAAAAACAGAAAATGCTAAAAACGCTCAGCAGATCCAGCAGCATCTGTGAAAGGTGATGGATCAGATCATCCATGATCTAATTGGATGGCAGAGCAGATGTGAGGGGCTGTATACCCTACTCTGTCAGTCTGTCATTCACAGTGCTGAGAAAAAGAATAGCTTTCTCCAACAGAAAATAATGAAGCTTAGGTTGTGTTATCGCAATAATAAACAAGTGGAAACACCAAAAATCTAAGGGTTCCTAGTCTTCATGGCTTCATCCCGTCCATGGCAATTATTTGTGTCATGTGAAAAGACTTTTGAGAAAGATCATGCCACTGAAAATGCCATTTCAATTCAATCAAATTTGAAGCATCTTGCTCAGTACCAAAAGCAAGTAAATATGGAATAGATTCTTAACCAATCTGAGGTAAACAATAGGTTGTTTATTCCCTCTTGTGATTTATCCCCTTCTAAGAATCTACCTCAGTAAAACAGAAAAATGCAAGATTAGAGCATTCAGGCCTATGAGCCTGCTTTTCAATATGGTAGATCCTCTATCTCAAGGATATAGTTCTATTGTGGACAAATGGGGTTGGTGTAGATGGGCAAGAGTGTCAGAATGGAAGTGGTGTGCTGTATAACTCTATACTTAATGCATCATAACAACAGAAGAGATCAAGCATTGTAAAAAAAAGTTTCAAAAATGGAGAAAAGGAAAATTTTGTCTTGGACCAAATATGAAAAAATAAAATTGTTGAGCATGACTCAAGAAGCTTGTCTTCCTTTATTTATAGTAAAAGTAGATTGATAAACTTTACTCTGCCATGTTACACTGTTAAATGAGCCAACAATGTATTATTTACCAGAAAGCTGTGCTCATTACACTAGCAATCAAGAACCAAAAGGGTCAGAGAAAACTCTGCAAGATGAAAGCAGGATAGGCCTGTTGGAACTAATGTTTGTTGCTATCTGACTGTCATTAAGAAGGCATTCGACAAATATTTATCTTGAGCAGATTTTTACCTTTGTGGTAATTGATGCAAATAACAAACTCTTACAAACATTTCTAGCATCCACTAAAATAAATGTTCATATTGCAGAGATATTGCAGATAAAGGATGTGTAACACCGCTACATTTTTTTTTTACAGCCCATTTCTGATACCATATCGTTAATCCAAGGCAGTTATGGAATTGAGCCAGGATTCCGAATAAGTGTTGTCAATTACTCCTGGCCTCTCGTGTTCCACTTAATGGCAAGTTATTGGACTAGATTTTGTTATAAGAATAATCATGAGCCTAAACGTGTTGTAATGCAGAAAATCTGCTATAGCTTCTGGAGAACACAAAATGCCAGAATCCAGAAACTATTGTCAATTACCCTACCTGTCCAGTTGATGTGCTGCTACAGTCATTACCAATGAACTCAGCACTAAAATTAATGCAACATCATGAAGATATCCATTTAAAGACACAGTAATGTAGATTGGTGCTCCAGTGCAATAATGAGGGACTGCTGCGCAGTCAGAGATACTGGCTTTTGGATGAGGCAATAAATCAAGGCCTCATTTCCTTCCTCATGTAAAAGATTCCAATGATCTTCCTGTTTAGAAGGGCAGAGTACTTATTACTAGAGTCCTGGACCACATTTATCCTTCATTCACTATTGTTTGGGGAAAAAAAAATCAAGATTTAGTCATTGGCATCTTGATGATTGTGGGAACTCAGGACGTGCAAATTGGTTGCACTTCAAAATAAACTCTGACACATCCTGAAAGAAACACAAATACACCATATAATCAGAAGAAATTTTTCTTTTGTCCAATTCACCGAAGAACCTTGCTATCTCTTGCAATGCTCATAGCCCACATCATAGACATTGCTGTACTGAAAAAGAAATGATTAGAGCATGTTTCCATCCTATAGTCTGCAAAAACCATGTGGGTGGTGACCAGTGGGGTGAATGGGAAATTCTGTTCCTTTACCACAAATACTATAGGCCTATGGGACCGGGGAAAGAAATAGCAATATTTAAAACTACAACTAATATGAACAATGAATCTGATGGATAAACCATAGAACAACACAGCACAATACAGGCCCTTCGGCCCACCATGTTAGGCCGACCTTTAAACCATGCCTAAGACTATCTAACCTCTTCCTCCCACATATCCCCCCTATTTTAAATTCCTCCATATGCTTATCTAACAATCTCTTGAAAGTTTGTTCCAGTTCATTTGTTCCAAATACATCCGGGGATTTCCTAATAGCTAATAGATCATGCATTGAGAAAGAAATTTTGTTAAAAATTAAATTTTAAGTGGAACAAATCTTTCTTCTTCCTTCTATTCCTGCACCCTACATCACTGTGACAACAAATATCACTTGTCCCTTCCCTTAAAATCAATAAGCAAGAAAAACCTATATTTTTAGCAGTAAGCCAATTAATAGTTTGTTACTTTGTGAATGATTATAAAAGTAGATTAAAGGTGTTGAGTACTTGCAGCAGTCAGGTTTCAATGACTAACTGAACTTCCCCATAATGAGAAGCATTTCCTGTGTATAAATACAAACTCATCCAACAACTATTTAGAAATCAGAGCTCTGACGGTGATGATGAAGGTTTCCATAAATTGCAAGAGTTGCTCAAATACAGATGAATGAAAAAGACATCCTGTGAATTCACCAGTTCAACAGACGTAACAGCTGAGCATTTTTCTAATGCTCCTGCTGTGTCACAATGAACAGGTACATAATATCTCACTTGATTTTAAGACTCAGATTAATGGTGTTAATGTCTTTTTCTGGATCATCGCATAGCACAATCCTCTTTCAACTAACACCTCTCCACCCCAAAACAAACAGCATTAAATTTTCATTTTAAGCAGGGACTACAGTCAATGTATAAAGAGAACATTACACAAGTAATGCCACAGGAAAATTGTTTTCACGTTCAAGCATCTGGGAAAACAGATACAGTCACTGTATATGCTTCCTGAAATCTATGTAATTTTATGAAACCAATTAATAGTGAAATAAATACATAAAATTATATGCATATTATCATCAATTAAATAATGTATAGATTGGATCTACTGTCAAATCTCTTCTCAAATATCTAACATTTGCAGACAAAGAGCTTCATCAATTTTTATGGATCACTATCTTCACTTTTGTAACTAATCTGATTCAAAGCAAAGCACTCTCTGATTGGACTTAATATCCTAAAAAAAATTCCTCAATGAGACCTCTTGGTTAAAATACTTTCTTTCCAATATCACTCATGACTTGACAAATCTTCAATGCAGTTTTTTTTGCAATTGGATAGCTGAAATAATTTTGCATGCAGAATTAACTCAAAGCTGATGTACTTAAATTGATATTTCTGCAGTTTTTTTTAAATCACGGCACACTTACCAAGATCATCTTGGCCCAGTTCATGGTGCCACAGCTAATACATTTTAATATTCTTGTCTCTAGCCTTTCTGCCCTGTATCTGAGCATTCTTCTTCAGTCACATACCGTAAATCATACAATCACCGAAATGTACAACACAGTAATGGGCCCTTAAGGCCCACCTCCTCCATGCCAATTGTGATTCCCATCTATGCTAATCCAATTTGCCTGTTAGGCCCGTATCACTCTACTTCTTTCCTATCCAAGTACTTGTCCAAATACCTTTTAAATGTTGTCGTGGTATTTTCCTCCACTTCCTCCTCTGGCAGCTCATTCCAAATATTCACCACCCTCGTAGCAGTTAGCATAACACTATCACAGCGCCAGCAACCCAGGTTCAATTCCGGCTGCTGTCTGTAAGGAGTTTGTACATTCTCCTCGTGTCTGTGTGGGTTTCCTCCAGTTTCCTCCCACATTCCAAAGACGTATGGGTTAGGAAGTTGTGGGCATGCTATGTTGGCGCTGGAAGTGTGGCGACACTTGTGGGCTGCCCGCAGAACATTCTACGCAAAAGATGTATTTCACTGTGTGTTTTGATGTACATCAGATCTCCTTTCAACACCTCCCTTCTCACCTTAAGCTTGTGCTCTCTAGTTCTATACTCCTTTGCCCTGAGAAGAAAGATTCTGACCATCTGTCCAATCTATGCCCCTCAGAATTTTGTAAAACTTTATAAGGACACCTCTTGGCCTCCTAAGTTCCAGAGAGAATAAACCCAGCCTATCCAATCTCTCCTTACAACTACAGCAACATCCCGGTGAATGGTTCATTTTCCTTTGTAACAAGTGTCAAACCACAGTTGATTGATGCCACAAGAGCATCTGATATAAATTCTGGAAATTTCTTTGGAAAACTGACACATCAGCTGAACACTAAGGAAACCTGTGATATATTCCTGCTTAAAGGAGACTGCAAATTGTTAATTGAGAATACTTCACAGGATGGTACATTAATCTTTTGAAGTCAAGAGAAAAAGAGTGAATTGTAGAACATGTTCATTTTGGAAAGATGCACTACTTATTTACACTGATTCACGTTCTGCATACCATAGGCATTCATTAAATTTGTATCACAGTGGAAACACTGCTATTTCTGCATCCTGAGTGGAGTATGTTGCATGGCATTTCAAAGCTGAAATAAAACTCTAAAATTAGCCTGTCTCCAAATGTAGCTATGCAAGTTAGTCACACTTTAATGTACCACATGCCACAAGTAACATCTACGTGTGGAATGATTCAATGTTCTCCATCTTCCTCCCCAACCATCTCTCCCAAATGGTAGAGACCAGTCCACTCTAACAATTAACAAATATCCCAAGTTTAGAGTCATAAAGTAAAACAGCACAGAAACAGGCCCTTCAGCCTAACTTGTCCATGCTGACCAAGTTGCCTACTTGAGCTAGTTTCATTAGCCTGCGTTTGGCCCATATTTCTCTAAACCTTTCCTATCCATGTACCTGTCTAAATGTCTTTTAAATGTTGTAATTGTACTTGCCTCTACCACTTCCTCTGGCAGCTCGTTCCATATACCTGTTAGGGAATAGTCACACATGGGCCATCTTTTAAGGGTTACAGAATAGGCATAGCAGGTATTAATATAAAGAACCAACCAATCTTCAAAAAACATGTTAAAATGTGAAGTACAAGCAGTAATCAGTTTAGAAATCAAAAGGCATCTACAGAGCACAGGCTGCTGGCCCCAGCAGGGCGCTGGCTACTCAAGGTATGGTCACCAGCCAAACATAAGACAATGGGCTATGATGGCCTGCATCAAACAAAGCATCTACAACTCAGTTATTTTGCACCCTTTTTCCAGAGATCAAGGAGGGCTGCCAGACCAGACTAAATTTTGTCATTTAGCATATCAAACATGGTCAAAGGCATATTTACTCTATCAATAATTGGGATATTTGTGTACTCAGAGTCAGCCCTCACAACATTAATCTTGGGTGTCTGGTTCTCTGCCTTCAGTGGTTTTTTAGACCTTCCACATTAATTAGTTTGTCCCAACAAAGTTGTTTGAACCTTCAGAGGAGTCTTATCAGTTACAGTATGCTCCCACTGTGAATATGTACTTCATGGAATCATTTGTCAAACACAAAATATTGAAGTAAACAATGTCATTGTAATTATTTAAATTGTATTGAATCACCTACTGTTACCATTGTCCTTAACAGTATAAAATCTTGAGTTTGGGAGACTTCATGCAAGTGTCTCCAAGAGACTGTCTGCTTGTTGTGATAAATAAAGACTTTCATATCCACTGGTTCTTCCAATGACTTAAGTCAAAGGCCACCACCCTCTATGTGAAAAATTTGCCCTCTGGTCCCCTTCAAATCTTTCCCCTCTCACCTTAAACCTATGCCCTCTAGTTTTAGGCTCCCATACCCTGGGGGGGGGGGGGGGGGGGGGGGGGGGGGGGGGGGAGGGGAAAAACTATGACCTTTCAGCTCTAGGGGGAAAAAAACAGCCTATCTAGTCTCTCCTTATAACTCAAGCCCTCCAGTCTTTGTCACATCCTTGTGAATCTTTTCTGCATCCTTTCTAGCTAAATGATACTCTTTCAATAGCTTGGCAATCAGAAATGCACACAATACTCCATGTGTAAAAGAGAAACAAAGGACTGCAGATGCTGTAATCTAGAAGAAAAACACTATGATGCTGGAGGAACTCAGCAGGCCAGGCAGCATCCATGGAGAAAAGCAGGTGGTCAATGTTTCGGGTCAGGACCCTTCTTCACAACTGACCAATGTCTTGTATAGCTGCAATATGACATCCCAACTCTTGTACTCAATGCTCTAACCAATGAAAGACAACACATAAATGCAGTCTTGCTTTCTATCTTTCTGATGCTTAACAGCACCTGCTGCTGTGAATTCCACCCATTCTACATTACAAAACAATGCAGAATTCCAGTGACAACAATCACCTGGCACAAGTTTCAACACCTGGCTTTTAGCAGTTGTTCAACTTGAACAATAAAATGAGGCTTTTAGATTAGAGATAGGGTGGGACATGCATGTTCTGCAGCAGAAGATTTATTTATAACAGATTTTCATTCAACTATTTGCCAAAGAAGGTCTGTAGTTTTTGATCTCATTAAAATCATAGTGATATTCTGATTCCTGGGTGCTTGGAGCCAGGACACTGTCAGTTGACAAGACCAGCTGAAGAGACCACTGGTTACTATACACATGGGAATCAATTGATAAAGCAAGTGTTGATTGAAGATCATAAAAGAAATTTCATGAGCTGGACAGAAAATTCTAGAGAGCAAACTGAATTTTAGGTGCCTGTGATGTGAACAGGAGTTGTCATAGAGGAACACACCATAAAATTATGGCCTATGCATAATACAACAACAGGTGTAGGAAGAGAGAGTAGTTTACCCAACTAACCCTCTTCCAGTGGAAGGAAAAGCTGCACTGTCAATCTCATACAGGATGAATGACATGGACAGCAAGGTTTAAACTTAGCAGCAGAAAATGATATAGATCAATCTAATTAAATTGTCATCTGAATACTGCAAGGAATTCAAGGTATGAACTAAAACACGTTTACATGAATGTCAAGAGCGCAAGAATTAAATTGGATGAATAAGAGGTGGCTAGTAATAGAAAGCTACTTGATTTTCACCTGCTTGCCCAAGAAGGTTTGCAAGATTTCATCCAAATTGCAATCATGACATGTTGCTTTCTGGGTGCTCGTGGTTAGGAATCAAGATCATGTGATGAGATACATTTTAAGATCAAGACATGGCTTTAACTGCAAAGCTGAGTAGGTTGGCAAGTATTAGGAAATGAATGAATGGAATCTGGTGTGAGTCAAGACATAGGCAGCAGAGTTTTGTATGACTTCATATTTAGAGAGTGAGAGGTGGTGGGCCAGCCAGGACTGTCTTGATGTAGTCAAGTCGAGAGACAAATGATAAATGACAGATTCAGCAATATTGGTATTGGTTTATTATTGTTACTTGTACCGAGGTACAGTGAAAAACTTGTCTTGCATACCGATCGTACAGGTCAATTCATTACACAGTGCAGTTACATTGAGTTAGTACAAAGAACATTGATGTAGTACAGGTAAAAACAATAACAGTACAGAGTAAAGTGTCACAGCTACAGAGAAAGTGCAGTGCAATAACGTGCAAGGTCACAACAAGGTAGATCGTGAAGTCATAGTCCATCTCATTGTATAAGGGAACCATTCAATAGTCTTATCACAGTGGTATAGAAGCTGTCCTTAAGTCTGGTGGTACATGCCCTCAGGCACCTGTATCTTCTACCCGATGGAAGAGGAGAGAAGAGAGTATGTCCTGGGTGATGGGGTATTTGATTATGCTGGCTGCTTCGCCAAGACAACGATGGGTAAAGTCAGAGTCCAAGGGGGGAAGGCTGGTGTCCGTGATGCGCTGGGCTGTGTCCACAACTCTCTGCAGTTTCTTGCAGTCCTGGGCAGAGCAATTGCCGTACCAAGCCGTGATACATCCAGATAGGATGCTTTCAATGCTGCATCAGTAAAAGTTGGTGAGAGTCAAAGGGGACAAACCAAATTTCTTTAGCCTCCTGAGGAAGTAGAGGCGCTGGTTAGCTTTCTTGGCCGTGGCATCTACGTGATTTGACCAGGACAGGCTGTTGGTGATGTTCACTCCCAGGAACTTGAAGATCTCAACCCTCTCGACCTCAGCACCATTGATGTGGACAGGTGCATGTACACCGCCCCCTTTCCTGAAGTCAATGACCAGCTCTTTTGATTTGTTGACATTGAGGGAAAGGTTGTCATCATGACACCATTCCACTAAGCTCTCTATCTCCTTCCTGTACTCCGCCTCTCAAATATCCATATCTCAAATAGCAATATAGCCTATAACGGTGGTATCATCTGCAAACTTGCAGATGGAGTTAGAGGAAAATTTGGCCACACAGTCATGAGTGTATAGGGAATAGAGTAGAGGGCTGAGGACGCAGCCTTGTGGGGCACCAGTGTTGAGAATAATCGTGCCGTAGGTATTGCTGCCTATCCTCACTGATTGTGGTCTGTTTGTTAGAAAGTCAAGGATCCAGTTACAGAGGGAGGTGTTGAGTCCTAGGTCTCAGAGTTTGGTGACAAGCTTGCTTGGGAATATTGTATTGAAGGCAGAGCTGTAGTCAATAAACAATAGTCTAACGTGGGTGTCCTTACTGTCCAGATGCTCCAGAGCAGAGTGTAGGGCCAGAGAGATGGCATCCACTGTAGACCTATTCCAGCAATAGGCGAATTGCAGTGGGTCCAGGTTGTCTGGAAGGCTGGAGTTAATGCGTGCCACGACCAACTTCTCAAAGCACTTCATGATGGTGGATGTCAGAGCCACTGGTCGGTAGTCATTGAGGCATGTTACCTTGCTTTTCTTCAGTACCGGGATGATAGTGGTCTTCTTAAAACAAGTGGGAACCTGAGATTGAAGCAGGGAGAGGTTGAATATGTCCACAAATACTTCTGCCAGCTAATCAGCACAAGATCTGAGCACATGGCCAGGGACACCATCTGGGCCAAGTGCTTTCCTCGTGTTCACTCTCTGGAAGACTGATCTTACGTTCACAGGTTCAGCTGCATTGGAGGCTGTCAGGGTGGATAGTGACAATTCACTTCCCTTTTGTTCAAAATGCACATAGAATGCGTTAAGTTCATCAGGAAGGGATATGTTGTTGTTAACTACGCAGCCCAACTTCATCTTGTAGCCTGTTATGGCATGTAAGCCCTGTCATAACTGACGGCTGGTCAGGGACTCTATTTTGAGTCAGCATTGCCTCTTTGCATCCCTGATAGCTTTCTGAAGATCATACCTCGATTTGAGGCAGCAGTGAAATGGGTAATTGTTATAATAGTGGAAAAAATTGTTTTAGTGATGGCAATGGACTTGTGACAATATAACAGCCATTGTCAATTACAAAATTGTGATTGATCAGTTGCAAACAAATACCTATGATAGGATGAAGCTAATGATTAGGGAAAGGAATTCACTATGAGGAAAGATGATGGTTTTGATCTACCCAATAATTAGCTGGAGGAAATTTCTTATCATGTAGCACTTGGCATCAAAGAGCAAAGGGACAAACACCTCATCAAATTCAGCAGTTCATTCTTGCATGCAACAAGACCAAGACTACATTCAGCATTGGACTTATAAATGACAAGTAACTTTCGTGCCACAAAACTGTGAGGTAATGACCAACTCCAACAAGTGATATTCCATATTATATTGCCCAGTCCTCTACCATCAACATCCTAGGGATCAACACTAACCAGAAATTCAAATGAACCAGACAGGTGCAAAAGCAGATTAGAGGCTGACACATATCCTGCAGCACGTACATGCCTCGTGATGCCTCAAAGCGTCTACAAGCTACATTGAGAATGTAGCTCCAACAACATTCATGTAGCTGACAGCATCCAGTTCAAAACAATTGTTTGGTTAGCATCTGTCCTCCAGTGTACTGTGGCTACAGCAAGTGCGATCCACAAAATGCACTGCAATTACCTGCCAAGGCTACTCCGACAGCACCTCACAATCTCTATAACTAAAGCCAAAATACCAGGTGCATGGGAGCATAATTAACTGAAGGTTTTCTGCCAAGAAGCATACTGTCCTGGCTTGGAAATATATCACCATTCTTTTATCCTGGAACTTCTGACCCAACAGCATTGCAGGAATATCTTCATCAGAATAACTGCAGCAGGTTAAGTGCCTAGCTCACTATTACCCCAACAAGGACAATTAAGGATGGCAAGAATCACTGCTTTTGCAACAAAGCCCATGTCCCAAGAAATTAACTAAAAACAAAACCGGAGATGAGATAGAAGTGGGTGTCTCCAACATACACTCAAAAGCTGATGTTAGCAATTTGGATGATGTTTAGTAGTCACATAAAGACGAGAAATAGGAGGACGTTAAAGAATGGTCCATGCAAGTCACCATTCATTAGGTAGAGAAGAAACTGAAGGTCATTCTTTGACTATGATAATATAGAAAAGAATGCATTCCCAGTGTCAAAGGCTAGAGATGGCCAAGTCCACGAAAGGATAAATTACAGTCCTAATGGCCTTCAATTAACTGGAAAGCATACAATACTTTGATGAGAAGTAGAATAAGTGGTGAGATTTGATGCCAAGTCATTCAAAGATTTTTGGAAAGAGAGATGAAGTATGACGAAAGCTCAAAGCTGCAAAATTGCTTAAAATGAAGAGTGTAAAATAAAACTAACCTCAGGAACAATATTTGGGTTAAGAATTTGAGACAGGACCGTGGAACTGATTCTGGAATGTTATAAAAGAAACTCTGAATAATTTCACTTCTGCACAACTTATCATGTTGTTATAATTTAATATTTGAGCCATTATCAATGAAGGTCCACTTTCCTGCTCTTCATTGTAGTCCTTGGTAAAGTTTCAACTTTATATTCTCATTGCAAGAAATCATCTGGCCCTTTGAAAACCAAGATAAATCCCCATTTAGAGCCATGATCTATACGTTGGAGATTATAGACGCTCTGCTTTATTAAATGACACCAGTCATCCATAATTGGAGTCCAAGTCAAGTCTGTAAGTGAACGATAGGGGTATTTAAAAAGGA
This sequence comes from Pristis pectinata, assembly GCF_009764475.1. NCBI lineage: Eukaryota > Metazoa > Chordata > Chondrichthyes > Rhinopristiformes > Pristidae > Pristis > Pristis pectinata. Next base: position 24,402,840 of record NC_067418.1, on the reverse strand, counting down.
CATTTGTACACATTATTAATCTTTCAAAATGTTGCCAAATATAGATGGTTGAAGAAGTAGTTGTAATCTTCAATTTAAATAAAATTTAAAGGCTGGTATATTTAACTCAAATGCTTAAAACTATCTAAATAGCTATTCCTGAATTTTCCAAAGGCTGAAGAAAAATGTTAAAGGGTGAGGAATTATATTTTGCAAAGGGAAAACTTGTAGCAATAAAAATGCTTACAAACAACTTTGATCTATGATTATTGATGCCCTTACCAAAATAAAGAAGCATCATAGAACACAAAGTTTAAGTTGTTAGAGGAAGATTATTTGGTTTTACCAAAGTAAACAAAGAAACATGCCACTGTTAAAGCCATAATTTGTCAAGGATGTAAAGAAATAAAAACAGAAAATAATTAGTATATCTGGTAGCGTCTCTGGAGCGGGAAACACAGCTAATATTCCAGGTCAATAACATTTTATCAGAACTGCAAAAAGTTAAAGACTATCAAATTAAAAGACTAAATGTCTGTTCACTACCCCTCCCTATCTGAGCAGCTGAGAGTTGAGATTTTACAGCAGAGACATTTCTGCTCTTAAGCCTCAAAAAAAGCCACAATAGCAGTTATTTCAGAAGTAGATTAAAGAATACGCATACAGAAGATTTTTAATAGCTCTCTGCTATTATAAATGTACACATTTCTCAAAAAGAATCTTTCTTTGTCTTCTTTAAAAATTAGAAAATTGAATTTCCAATACTTACTGAAAACACAGCATTCCAGTTAAAATTCAAACTACGTAACAGGTCATTGAAAATTAAAATGGAAGGAAATTTTGTGTTGTTTTGCAAAAATGCAAGTACCTTTTAAAACTTGAAAAGATAAAAATTTTAACCTTAAATGATACATTAGACTTTCTGGGACGTTCAGTCTTAACTGAATGTATTTGTAAAACTCTTGAGGAAAATAAACATCAAATTGTTCAATTAGTTCAATTCTTTCGACATTGCAAAGAATTTGTTACACAGTACTATTTTATATTCCTTTATATTTCACTGGGACCACCTGCAGATGGTTTTACAGAACATGAAGCAAGTTTACACAGCACTTTTATTAAGGTTAAGTTTTTGAGGTCATAAATGGAAACAGTTTGAAAATAATGTCACTTTCATTGGAAATGATTTATTCAGAGCAGGAAGACGCTATCCTGAGTCATCTTGCTGATTATCTTGCGAATTAAAATTGAACAGCAAACAGGCTCAAGGGGCTGAATGGCCTTCTCATATTCCTGTTTCCAAGTGTCTCAGATTGAGGAACAATGGGCATGTGTGGAGACCTTAGGGAGAACAATTTTAAGGAAAGCAGAAGATGGGCCACAGAGAGTGAAAATAAGGATAAGAATTTTGAAATAGGTGTGCAAGAATAGCATGTTCAATGAAAATTGACTTGGAAAATTTGATGGGGATACAAGATTTAATTCAGCTCAGAAGCCAGGCTACAATGTTTTAAATGAATGAGAGCCAGGTTGGACTGATACAAGGAAGCCAGCTAGCAAAAGGAGATGAAAGTAATATAGCTTTAGGTTTCAGCAGCTGACTGAAAAGATAAGGAAATAAACAGTATAGAAATAAAGCAATTAATTTCTGGTAACTAAGCAGCTGTGGAAAGAGAAGGAAATGGAGCTCAGGATAATACACTTCAAAGGTCAGAACTTCCCAATGCAGCTTGAAATGGGAAGTGGAAGACTGAATAATGAGGTCCAGGGCAAAGGCTAACTGAGAGAAGTTGCTTAGAATGGCCTGACTTTCTCTGAAATTTAACTGGAGCTTGTTTTGGCTCATCCAACCATTGCTAACAATTATATGGTTTCCAATTGTGGCAATGACTCTTAGGCACATGAGACTTAAGAATCTCATCAGTAAATATATTTCATGAGTATAAAAACATCATGTTGCCCTAATCTCCTCCTTTATGAAGTCATCGTCAATCCACCACTAAGCAGGGGCTTGTGTCAATGAAACCTTGACTTATGTCAGACAGTCTGGACACACAGAGATGATCCTGCAATATCAGTTTCTGCTGAAATGTGAATATTAGACCCATGCTCGATCACAATCATGGAAGGGGTGTTCATTTATTTAGCAAAGGGGCATCAGGGACACAACAAACTGCTGCCCTGAACCTGCACATCACAGAGGACTGAAATAATCCACCTAGTGTCCCAGATGTCAATAACCGTCTGTTAAATCTCAACATGCACCTTTAACATAAACCTTTTCTGTTAATGATCAGCATAATGAAAAAGCTGAGTTGATGCTTATGAATAATGTGGCCAAGGGGCAGTGTGTAATAGCACAGAGCATGGGATAAGGATAACCCCTTTGTATCACACTGCAGTAGCTGGAATATACCTTTCTACCTTCCAAGATGCCAAGCCACTTCAGAGTTGCTCCTTTTAATATGCACTTCAAGTCTTGTTTGTTATTGTAACTGGACTAAAATAGACACTCCAATTTCCATATTTAAGCAGAGAAAACATTAGTGGGCTAGGCTAGGAATGTTACTGGTTTTCAAGATGATTTGATGCTTCCGCTAGATTTCCAGCAAATTGGTCCATTTAGCAGTTAAATCACACAGATTGGATTCGTCCAAAGATTGATTTCCATGTTGTGCCAAGTTAGCTGATGTCAGCACAACTTATGAAAACATTACAGTTGGCTTATCAGATAATACCTGATAATTTGTGCTTACATGGATATTTTGCCAAGGACAGGGTATAGCATAAATGTTATCCTTACCTCTCTATTTTAACTCTATATTTGTAAGCTATTCACTTGGCACCTCGGCCTGATGCATTGGAATTATACCAACAAATTCCTCTCCAACTGCTGCTTCTCCCACATGGCTCTCCATAAATGCTATCTTCATCTCTCCTAATGTTGTCTTCATTGACTTGGTGCTGAGTTTTGTCTTATTACTATGCCACTCGGAGCATCTTTCTTCCACAATAACATTTCTGTCAGTGTTTTTGCTGGGTCACTTCCTGCGAATTGCCGTGTACTACAGCAGAAAGAAACTGTGTATCCTGGATATATGTGCACTCACAATATTATGATACGCAGGAAGGAAACAGAAAATAGACAGGTACAGTAACCCAGCTCGAATTCAGTTTCAAATTACTACTTTAAGAGTATGTAACATAAAGCAAATATGGGAACTGGGTTCATTTTGGGATATTTTCCTTTGTTTAGATCATTAATTTCTCTAATACCTTCAAATGCACTGGTCATCAACAAAAGAATCAAAATGATATTCTTGTACTTCATGATTTCATGTCATCCAGTGTCAACTACAACTATAAAATATTTAAGTACTACTTGAGAAGCAACTTAATTTTTAATTTCAACTTGGAGTTACTTCACCAGCTGACAGAAATTTGTTCTCTTGCTAGATTCAATTTAATCAACAATAGGCACAACAGATTGTAAAAGCTTAAAGTGTACCTCAAGGAGTGTAACTGGCACGTGGCACAGATCCCTCTTATTGTCTTTAAGCACCTTGACGTACGAACGTTTTACAATATGGCATTAGGGCAATGGGCACATTGAACTTAAGTCTTCACTGCCTCACTAGACAATGAATCATGAATGTAACCTTTATCCAAATTAAAAATGGTCCAGAAAACTTCTTTTTATTGAAAATTGAAGCATTAATCATTATGCACCAACTCTGCCTCTACATTGTAATTCCATATCAGCAGATCCATCTGAATAGCAACACCATAAAAATCATGGACATACTGTTGTCCTTAAAGATCAGATCTTTTACAGAAAACCTGGCAGAACAGAGATAAATTCCTTCACTTTCCAGTGGAAGAAACTGAACTCCTGTAAGCTTTTAATTTGCAACTTCCTTTGGAAACACACCTAACTATATATTATGAACACTTAGACTTTCAATACAACTTCCTTCTCACAACACATAGTTTTGTTTTCAGTGGGAATGAAGAATGAAAAACATGAAAGAAAAACAACCATAATATCCTGAATAGGTAAACTGAAAATATTAAATTGCTGTTGAACCTTGTTTGTGGTATTTATCAATATCAGAAATGCATTAGATTGCATTCTTAGAATTTCCAACTACTGATTTTCCATTAAGATTCATTAAGTTCTAAACAATGCAGTGAGTACAAAAAGGTATTCTAGAACACTGCATGAAAGGAAAACTGGAATACTAAATAACAATCTTGTCTTGAGAAATAGGAATGAAACAAATATTTTAAAAGTTTGCAATTAACAGCAATGAAACAGCAAAAGCATTCTCATGAGATTTCCAAGAATCATGCAACAGAGATGATCAGCCATTCTAATCAGAACATGGTTACAAGTATAGCCCAGTTAGCAAAAATGTTGGGGAAATGCCCAGTGTTTGTGCAAGCTTTGCATCTTACTATAAGAACTTCCAAGAACAGCAGTTAATCTACTATTGGGTATTCTAAACCAAAGACTTCTATACAAAAAAATGTGTAATACTCATTTGTTTCTGTCCAAAAACAAACAAAACTGAAAACAAGGCAGAAGGCATAGAATCATGAAACAACACTGAATGATGGATCCATAGTATTCCCTCCCCATTACTGTACCCAAGCACCAAAATAGGGTTCTTCTCACAATGGCATCAAATATAACCCACTCCTCAAAATGAAGGAAAGGTTGAATTGAGATGAAAACCATAAAAATCTTCTCATTGCTCAATTAATACATACACCTGTTCTTAGGAAGGTGCAGTGTTATCAGGTCAACAAGACTGAAGTCTACTGCCGTGCTTCAACTGTCATACCGGCTGAGGTAATCTAATTCTGGTCCAATTGATGAACAACAGAAATATAAATGTTGCACAAGTGAAAAAGAAAATCCTGGAAATACATCAACACCCATAAATGAAAAAGACACACTATATTCTTTAAGGCTGAGTCAAGAAACTACCATTTTGCCATTTAAATTTATTTCTGGAATTGATGGCCTGCTTAGTCTTATAATACATTTGTATGTTTAACCCATGTTGACCCAGTGGGCCATCGGGCCTGTTTCCATGCTGTACGACAATCTCAGCCTTAGCTTGAATGCGATATTTGGTGACATCCATAGTTTAAACTACAATCTACTTTAACAGACTTGTACTCCAAAAGGTTGTGCTTGTTCAGTCTCCAAGGGTGGAGTAAAATAACAGAATATTGATACATATTCTAATAAGATAATTAGTATAATACACAAGATCTTCAAATGTCTCAATGTACTCTCATGTCTACAAGGTTACTTCCTCATCAGGCTCGTTCAGCATAAGATATACTTTACCTTATATTAAAATATGGTGAAAATAAGTTTTACAAATCATTCCTGCCTTAAAGCAGAACAATGCTTCAATATATGTTCACATTTAAAGCCTAATACAGACATTTTCAGGTTTTACTTTTAATTTCATACTATATTTGCAAAATGTAGATCAACACCATGGATTTCTAAACAATAAAGGAAAATCTCACAAGGCATTTCAAAGAATAAAAGGGCAATATCATTCCAATAGAATGCTAGGTGATAGTAATTGGTACATCTGCCTTTTACACAAGTCTCAATATTGCATAGCGCTGAGGACAAATTCATAGTTGAAACCACTTCCCACCAATCAAACAGAAATAGCATTGAGTCTACACCTGGTATGTGCGTGCATGCAAGAACATACTGCTCTAGTTGTGGTTTACAGAAATGCTATGTGAGACACAGACTAAAATTCTCAGACCAACTTCCTTATTACAGGCAGCATGGATTTTTCGTAATTAACCTTTGAAAAGAGTTGCAATTTCTAAATAAGCTCAGTCATTTATGATCCCTCCGATATTGTAAATATATTAAAGGGTAGACTTGTCTAATGAAGTTCTTTTTACCTTATTGCAATGAAGTCATTCCATAGATCTGGATGGTAATTAGTAAATAATAACAAAGACTCCATTTTTTTTACTTAAAAGGAACAGGTTGGCTGAATTTATTCTTTACCAGACATTCAAGGCATACTTCTCCTGGTTGATCTATCATGTCCTTTTAAATTATTAATTAATTTTCTCTCCCATCTTGATCACCCATGTCCAAAAGTCTGCAATTCTCTCTTGCGTACAGTTCCACAGGCTTCCATCCTCTTGTTTGAGTGACCCATTATTCACATCAAGCTTCATATTTTAGATTATGAATGACATGGCAGTTGACTTTAAAAATCATGCCACAGGAATCGCAAGTTATCTGATGAATCCCTGGCCAATTTCACCCTCCCTAACTCAGGGAGGTCAAGTACATGTCCAGTTTCCCTCCAGACTCCCAGCTACAAACAGCAGATTCAGCACAAGCCAAAGTCAAAATGCAGAACCTACATGATCTGTATGATTCAGCCATTCACTGGATAAATTCAATGTGATTTCAAAATAGAAGGTTCCTTATTTTAATTGCTTAGCCTCATGCCAACAAGAATGGTTATTTCAGAACGCCTGCTATGTCATCCAGCAGATTTTTGCAACATAACCATGCAGAGATAGGAGGGGTGGCCATGAATTACACTTATTGGAGCATGAATTTAATCTCATCTTGATACCTAGACTGTATACTTATCTGTGATTAAAATCATTAACTATAATTTAAAATTAATTCAGTAGTCCTTAAAAGCTTGTGAAACATTGACAAAAATAAATCAAACCAAGTCAGGGTGCACAAAAAAAAGGCAGCATTAAAGCAGGAAAACACTGCTTGCACTGAACTCAGAAGAAAGGACTCCATTGAGAACAATTTTATTTAATTTCAAATGCCGAAGGTAGTGTTCTTTTGTTTACCATGAAGGCTTTAAAACACAATAAAAAGTACATTAGAACCTTCAGCTCCTGCTTCTCAATTAATTGAATTTCATGTCTTACAAATCACACAACGTTCTTTAAAGTTTCGTCAAGGAACTACCAATTTGGCATTTAAATTTCTCCACTGTCCTTAAACAAGTAACAGTTGGATTTTTTTTTGTACTGAAAAAACACAAATACAAAAAGATGAAGGATCAAAGAGTGAGCAAAGAAAGTAGGTGATATAAATAATGTTGCATTTTACCCTTCTTCAGCAAACTGAGAGATTAATTCCACAATTACCTGATTAGATTATAAATTCTCATGAAGCAGACGACAGAAACGAAAATGAAAATAACTAAAAAGACAGTCATGCAGTCCCTTTCATGTTCCTTTCTGTTTGTACCATAGCACTTTGCAGGCACTTAAGTAATTTTGAAATGTGGTTATTTTTGAAATGTAGCGAACACAATAATCAGTTTGTGCACAGCAAAACCCCACAAACTTCCATGTGATAATATCATTCTCTGTTGCTGTACAAGGGATAACTTCCTTCTTCTTCAATAGAGTGCCAAGAGATCTTTTATCTCCACCTGAAGGAACAGACTTCAGTTTAAAGTCTCATCCAAAAGACAGAACTTCCAACACTGCAGCCCTAGATTTTGTCTTCATGTTTCTGGATTGAGTTTTACTCAGAAGCATTTTATAAGAGATTCATTGAGTTATATAGCACAGAAGCAGGCCCTTCAGCCCAATTCGTTCTTGTTGAACAAGATGTCTATCCAACCTAATCCTATTTGCCTGCATTTGGAACATATCCCTCTAAACCTTTCCTATCCCCATACCTGTCCAAGTGTTTTTTGAATGTTGGAATTATACCTGCCTTTACAACCTCCTCTGGCAGCTCAATCTATATACCCACCATGTTCTGTGTGGAAAAACTTGCCAGAGATCTTCTTTAAATCTTTTCCTTCTCACCTTAAACCTATGCCTGCTCACCTCCCCTATCCTAGGAGAAAGACCGTGACTATCTACCCTACCCATGCCCCTTATAATTTTATAAACCTCTATCATGTTACCCCTCAGAATTTTTGCTCCAGGGAAAACTGCCCCAGTCTATCCAGTCGCTCTTCACAAGTCAAGCCCTCCAGTCCAGGCAACATTCTTGTGAACCTTTTCTGCACCTTCTTTAGCTTGTTCACATCCATCCTACTGTGTGGTGACTAGAACTGCACACAGTACTAAGTGCAGCCGAACTAATAATTTGAACAACTGTAATATGATGTCTTAACTCTTGTACCCAATGCCTTGGCTGATGAAGGTAAGAATACCATATTGATCCAAAACATTAACAATTCCTCCCTCCCTCCCCACAGATGCTGCTTGACCGACTGAGTTCCTCTAGCAGTTTGTTTTATGCTCCAGATTCCAGCATCTGCAGTCTCTTGTGTCTCTGCCTTGTTCACCATTGTGTCTGTCTGTATTGCCACTTTCAGGGAACTATGTACTTCTACCCCAAGGTCTCACTGTTCAATAACACTCCCCAGGACCCTACCATTCACTTTTGATTCAAGGCCAAGAGTACTACCCACCAAGTCAAAACTGACTCCCTAAATAAAGGAGGTATAGTGCAGAGTAGGAAACTAAAGATTGAAGGAGTGTGGAAAGAGACTGATGGAATCAAGTGCTCATAGTCACCTTCCTTGGTGCACGAATGAGTAAGCAGTTGTAACTCTGTGCTCGGTTAGGCAATTTTAAATAGAGTGCCATCAAATAATCTGCCAATACTAAATTCTTTCACGAAAAGTGAATACTTGAGCAAGAAAAGCAGCATGCACAGAGAAATGACGAACAAGGACAAATCAGTGCCTTCACAAACACTAACTGTCAAACTACAATAAATTGGATTTCATAAACCCAAAGTCTATGATTAAGCTTCTTTTAAATTTTGAAATTCTGGGAAAGAATTACAAAATTTCAGCTAGACTCAGATATTATGCAATGAATTTTAATGCAGTGTTATCAGAGAGCAAATACAAAAACTGTGAGTAAGAAAAACAACGGCCAGTTTAAACTAAATAACCAGAGTATACAGAGGCAATAAGTCCATGGCTCAGACTTTTCTAGGATTATCCATCATGTGGAATTAAATTAACAAAGGAAATGGAATTAAAACATAATTGAATTATGGTTCCATTTACTGCATTTTAACCTTATTTCAATACTTTCATCTGCAAAATAAAGCAAATTAATTGACCAAATCTCACAGTAGAGTCGCATGCCCCAATGCAACTTTTTTCTTTATTGGCTAATTCTCCATGTGTTTTTGTTCATGATCGGACTGCATTTCTACCCAGTTGGCTCTGTCATACTGTGACTGAACAATAGTACAACTTACTAATGGTTCCTTCTAACCAGAGAGTAAAACAAGGGATTGCTAGTAAACAAACTAATTTTTGTTTCTATATTTTCATGCGGTGGGATTGGAACTTGAAAGAATTGTATTCCTCCGCTTTGCCATAGACGATGAATTGTTTGCTGAGATAAAGAAATCAAACCATTTCCATGGAAATCAAACCACGGAAATTCTGCCATTTTGTGCAGAACAACTTACTGTGAAGCTTTTCTAGTTTAGCAACCAAAGCTTTAAAAGTTCTCAATTTCATTTACCTCTGGTTCATGTGATATGTAAACTGTTTCAGCTTACTGCTATATGAAAATTTTAAATATAGATTCAAGAAAATATACTATAGAATAATTTTATTAGTTACAAACAAAATAGTACCAAACTAGTTAAATGATTCTCTCCTTTCCAAAAATCAGGACTTTTTACAAATCTTCCAGAAAATAATATGTTACAAATTAGGAGCCCACCTAGACAATACTCCAAGTATGGCCCTCCATCTGTCCATCATCCCTCACCCCTCCTTGGTCCACCTATCACCTACTGGCCGCTGTCTCACCCTTGCCCTCTCCCCTTTATACTGACCATCTTCTCTCTGCACTCTCATTCCTGATGCAGGGTCTCAACCCAAAACATTGACAATTCATGCTGCTGCTGCTGCTCGACCTGCTGAGTTCCTCCAGTGGTCTGTTTTTTGCTCTCTGAACAACTATTTGGATTGAATCAGTGATAAAACCAACAAAATACACTGTACTGCAGGAATACCAAAACTCTGCCCTGAGGGCTACAAAGCCATAAATAACTCAGGAGCATGGGTGAGCTGAATTTTGTATGGAGATGTACAAACCAAATTCCATTTCACTATCCTTTCCTGGTCCTTTCCCCCCATTGTAACTGACTAGGTACATTTTCTTAGTAAGTTGACATGATCTCCACCTGACCAACAAAGGACCAAAAGTTTTTTCTGAACACAGCTCAATAAAGTGTAGATAATGGCAGCCTTTGCAGCAATAGTGCTCACAGGGTTTATATTTGCTGTGGATTTCAAAAGATGGATCAGTGTGGTATCTTGTAGAAAAGCAGAGGCATTGAACCAAAATGTTCAGCAAATCATTCACAGTCATACAAAAGCAGAGAAGTGAGAACAAAGATACAAATGAGTTTAAAACAAAGACTAAGCATTGGGCAGCAAGTATTCTGAATGATCACTTCCTCCAAGTATTCAGAAGTATCAACAATGTGCCCTCCCAAAAAAAAAGTATCTATACTTCAACATAAATGATATAGAATTTCTAAAGCATTGGTAGATTAGAAACAGACTAATTTGGAAAGAATGACAGAACAAACCACATACATACTAGTTTTATTTCAATTTCATGCAAGATAATGTAATCGAGTATCATGAGCAAACATAAGGACTAGCTGCACATTGGTCAATGGGGTTTTATCAGCAGAGAAGTCCATTCCTCACCAAATCCCCACTAATTTTATTAAGATTGTGATAACTCAGACCGAGTGTAGAAAAAGCCTCTGGGATTGTGTGCATAGACTTCCTCATCAACATTCCTCAAAAAAGGCCATGGAAATTCAAAGCTGTTTAAATTCAGGAAAAATCTTAGAAATGAATACGAAATGATTTATGGGTAGCAAATAGTATGTACTAATTAGGGAAGTAATGTTGGGGTGTTAGAAGTGAGGGATTATGCCAAATAGAATGTTCCAAAGATCAGTGTGAGAACTACAACTGTTTCTCATCTTGATGATTTGGATTCAGAAACTGATTACAAATTGATCAGGATTTACAGACATCAAACCAAAAGGCACAGCCAAATACAGCATCAGTAAAATTAATTAATTGGATTGTGAAATGACTGAAAAGTGGACAACACCACTTTAAATGCAAACAAATTTAAAGTAAAATGTTTCTGAAAAAGGCAACATGGATATTACCATTCATAAAATATGAGGACGTGACTAAGAGACTTATTGAGTTCAATGTTCAACATTTTGATCCAAATCAGAGAAGCAGTAGGCAAGTCCAATATGACATTGAAATAAATTCCATTAAATATAATGTATGTTAGAGGAAGCCATAATCAAACATTTCAGGTTAGACCACATCTTCAGGACTGGATCTTATGCTACAGCAAGAAACAGGAGAGACATTTAAGCAATATCAGAAACCCACAGGCTGACCCATAGTGCCAAGGGTCTGAGTAATAAGGAATGACTGAAGATATACTGACCCTTCTGCTTGAAATGGTGCCAGAGAGGTGATATATAGGAGGTAGAAAATATGGAAAATAGCATGGAAAATCTAATCTGAAATACTGCTTTAAACTGATAGAGAGAACAAGAACTAAACAACACTTAAAATGATAAATGGATTCCATACAGTAAATGCAGAAAAGTTATATCATCTATTGGGGGAATCTTAAAATTAGAACTTGGTCATTTAGAAGTTTTTCCATATAAAGGTTGATTGATATCTGGAACTTCCTCCCTACGAGGCTGGGAATATTGAGCGAATTCAAGTGTAAAACTGAAATGTATGTGTGTTTGTTAGGTAATGATATCAAAGTACACGGATCAAAGACATAGATCTGAGGTACAGCTCACACATTGTCATTGAGTCATACAGTACAGAAATAGGCCCTTTGGCCTACACAGTCTGTGACAACCAGCGAGCCTCCATTTGCACTCATAAGATATGATATCTTTTAGTCACACGTACATCGAAACACACAGTGAAATACATCTTTTGCGTAGAGTGTTCTGGGGGCAGCCCGCAAGTGTCGCCACGCTTCCGGTGGCGACGTAGCATGCCCACAACTTCCTAACCTGTATGTCTTTGGAATGTGGGAGGAAACCGGAGCACCCGGAGGAAACCCGCGGGGAGAACGTACAAACTCCTTACAGACAGTGGCCGGATTTGAACCCGGGTTGCTGGCACTGTAAAGGATTACGCTAACCGTTACACTAGCGTGCCTGCTCTAACCATCCTACTCTAACCAATTTTATTCTTCTCACATTCCCATTAATTCTCTGAGATTTCATCACTTGTCTACACACTAGGGTTAATTCACAATTGCCAATTAGCCTGCATATTTTTAAGCTGTGGGAGGAAGTCAGAGTACCTAGAGGAAACCCTGGGAAAAATGTGTAAAGTCCACACTCTCGACACCAGAGATCAGGATTGAACCCAGGTCACTGGAACTGCGAGGCAGGTAGCTTTACTAGCTGCACCACTGATGAGTTAACTAGTGGAACAGACTTCAGAGACTGAATGACTGACTCCAGTTCTTATAATGATAGGTGAAAGACAACTTTAAGAATGATAGCAGGTAATGATCACTTAGACTTCTAGGTAGAGGGATTGAGAATAAAGCCCTGAAATCAGTTTTAAAAAAAACCCAAAAGCTTGGCTGAGGTATTTGAAAGAATATTTTGGATAGATTAACTGAAAGTGACCAGATGGCCATCCTCTTCTATTAACTATCTTGCAACTTACTAATCCATACGTCATTCCACCTAGAAAGGAAACTGGTCTACACTAATATTTCCAAATTGTGGAATAGAAAGATAGAGGGCAAGATATCTCATTCCCTTCATCAGGAAAAGCAGCTGGCTTCTTATTGCTTTTTTCCAAGACGGATGTGACTGGAAACATTGTGATAAGACATGGAACTGCATCAGTACAAACTCTAAGTGCATTCCTACTGTAGATTTTAAAAGTACAAAAGACAAAACAGTATTAATAGTGCTAATTAAAAGTAATTTGAGCCTATACCAAATGCAATGTAATGAACAAAAGATCCACATGCGTGAATCATAAATTGGCTGCAATTGCATTGTGATAACAATTTGCAAGTGTACAATCCCCAAATGAATGGCATGACATATATTCTTAAAATTTAACAAGCCATCTGTTTGTCAATTCTGCAGAAATACGAAATGCTTCACCATATATTTCAAATATCTGGAAAATGTAACAGATGGTCATGTGTTTGCTTTACAATTAGATTTTCAGTTCAACCATTCACAAATATCTTACAAACTCAAAATTAATGTGAGACCTTGTTAAACAATTGCCTATATTTCATACTCCTTGAAACATGAATTTTATGCTCATTATAAATTCTCTAACGTTCAAAAATGGGAAAATTTAACATTGTATTAAATCAAGCATTTAATAAAGTATTCCCTCAGCAGGTACAACACAATATTCTGTTGTAATTAGTCTTATCCACCAAGAAATACACACTAATTTGAAGTACGAGGAATAAAGATGAAAGCTACACTTTTTCCTGTGCAATCACACTCTGAATGTCTACAGTCTTGCATAATGACTCTATTATGTAATAATCTTTACTAGCAAGGTAAATCGGAATGTTCTGCATGAGGCAATTGAGCAGGTATATTTTGCCAGCGACCTCTTGAGATCAACTAATGTTTTGATTTAGACCAAATTTTAAGTACTAACACAACTTCATCAATAAGCATGAAACGACAAAGAAGTTTGGATCTTGCCTTTAAAATGTAGTACTAAAAAAAAACTACTGGTTTAGTAATTCTGCTAACTATTGCAGTGGATGTTAAACAGATCCATTGATAAATTGTAGCACCATCCCACTGTCATTAAGTACTGTCACTAAAACTTATGCTAAACAGTAAGCTCATCGGGACACATCCTAAGCCAGAATTTCCCACACCAAAAAAAACGCTTTGGAAAACATTTACATTGGAATGGTATAATGAGAGTTAATATTATTTTGAACTCAAAATGGTACCAAGAACAACATGAAATTTTGTTGTACTGATATGCAAATTATTTTCTATTTTTGTCCATTAAGATATTTCAGGGTTACTGTCAGCAAAGGACATCATTCACTGGTGTTCCAAGCGCCATAAACGTGAAACCACAGTTAAGTGGACCATTTCCAGTCTTGGTCACTTCCTTGTCAAGAAATATTGGTTGACCATTCATAATAGCTACTCCAATAACTTGCTGGAAACCAACCGATGAGGATGGTGTCCCAAACCTGGGAGGTTGTCTTATATACACCAATACAGAAAGGAAAATGTATCAAAAAAGTTAGAAGCAAGTAATAAAAATTAGTAATAAATCAATGCACACAATTATGGCTCACAGAATATTTGTTACCATTACAAGAAGATTCCATTTGAAGACATTAAGGCTTTTGCTCTGGTGCAAATGTAATTCTAAACAGCCACAATTTACAGAATACAAAAAAGGTTTAACTGATTTTGTTGTTAGTGTCCAGAGATTCGAAATTGTAATGCTAATTGTAAAAATCTAACACAAATCACAACTTTGTAGCCAACTGATAAATTCACATCATCAACATTAACAGTGAGCAGATCATTCAAAAGTACAATTACCTGACCCACAAGGAAAAACATACTGCTTATGTGGAAATACCAAGAAGATGCAATTTTGCCATGCTTGGCTATTATTATTAAGTTCCTAAATCTCACTTGACAACCGCAACGTCTTTATGTCTTATATCTGTGGTATAAGTACCAGGTGTTTTGACATAGAACATAATGACCTTTAAAAAGACATTATCTGGCAAAATACAATGAAGTAGTCGGTAAACTGGATCAACTTCACCAAAATCATCATGTGGAAATTAATTTGCTTCACTGTACAAACATGGATGATATCTGAGGATTTACACTCAGTAATTCTATTGCTACAGATTCTTCCAAAATAAATGATGCAGTTACCTTAAGCCAATCTGAACACAGAGACCTCATCTAGCACTTAACATTTTGTAGAAGGGTAATGACAAGGTCCCTTCTATTCAATGCATTTCAAAACTTAAGCAAGAATGAAATAGTGAATCATTCCGATAAGTGCCATTCTTACAAACATAAAGGAGCGTTCGTGAAAATCATCAAAATATAAATTGGTCTTTCACATTGTGACAAATTACATCTGCTAATTGCCTGAGAAATGACTTTGTGTAACGTCTAACTTTCAATCAAGGCCCTTAAACTTGTTTGTTACGGGTACCAAAATAGAGTCTAGACCTTTTACTTCATTTCTTTCATAAGAGTTCATAATTTAAAACTGATTAACTGCACAAATTTTGAGAATTGAAAAAATTAAAAGGTGATAATGGAGGCAGTGTTCATGTGCTGAATGCACTAAATCAAAATTAACATCTTCAACAACGCATACAAATGGAACCACAAGACTGGTCCCATGAAAAAAAACTTCCATCTTCCATTTACCATAAAGCATTTTACAGCTGATGAAATAGTTTTAAGACATAGTCATTGTTGTAGTGCAAGGAACATAGCAGACTTGTGCACAACAAGTTTCTACAAACAGGTTGTACAAATAATATGGACTCTGCAATTTGCACAATTAATGTAAGTAATTGATCAAATTAAAGGAGAAAACTATTCAAGAGTCATGCAATATGAAAATGTTGAAATAATTACAGAACACTCCGCATTAGGGAGGGGTCACATTCCTAGAAAACAGTCCTATCAATTTTTTCCCATAAAACAAACCCTTGACAAAAATTGAAAAAAATTTGTTGTTTCTTTGCAATTTGTACTTATTTAGTTATTTGTTTCCTCAGATAAATTCCGTAAGAGCAAATTTTTATTCTGTATCTCAAATGTTTTGGTAACGAATTGTGAACTCTGCAGGGCAAATTTCTGTTCCCCAAACTGCCATAACACGAGGGGTACACTGTACATACCAACATGCCTGTCAAACAGAAGTGAAAATAATTTGAACAACATCTAATTTCCAAGAGTTATCAGAGTACCAATCTACTTTATTTGAAATATGTGTCCTGACCTCTTTTTTTTGAGATAGTTCTCTGCTTGGATTATTGCCAATTATTTACCCACATCAACCTATTCTAAAACTCAGAGCTGTAAGTAAGTGCAAGCTGCACTGGTAAGAAAATATTTCACAAAGCAAAATGGGCATTCCTGCTGTGTGGAATCACAGTTTAGTCTTCAGGCTATCTGTACCAATGATACCTGATTATTCCATTTTGTAAAATATCCAGGTCTTAATCATAATGTAAAATAAGACAAAATTTAAAATTTATATTGTAATCAGTATCTTATAAACTAACAGTTCACAAATATAACTATCCTCCCTAAGAGTACAGCAGCTTTTGATAGCATTTTAACAACTGGTCTTATGCCAACTTGTAGCAAAACATACTTCTATATGCTATTTTTACACCACCTTTTATGAACAAATGTTTGTTTTCTGCTTTTTCTTTTGTATTTTCAACCATATTGTTCAATAACTTTGTTATGAACTGCTTTGGGACATCTTAGTGCAGTAAGGCACAATGCAATAGGAAACGATCTTGTGAGTGTTAGTATCAGTAAACCCAGTTGCTGGTTTCTTAATTTCTTGGATTCCCACTCTGGGTTCCATGTTTTATTTCTATTCCTTCACATAATTGGTGCAGAAAGTCACTCAACTCCTTGAGTTAGCTCCACTTTTTTTAAATAAGGCTGATCTGATCTTAGCCTCAACCCTGCAGTACTGTCTACCTTTTACCCTATGCTCATCAAGAATCAACTAACCTCTGCCTTAAAAGATATTCCAAAAATCTACCTTCACACCAGCCTTTCAGAAAGCAAGTTCCCAAAGACTATCAGCCTTTGAGAAAGGAAAATCCTAAGATTCAGCCTTCAGAGAAAAGAAATTACCTCATGTCCCTCATCTCTGCCTTAAATGGTGACCCCTTATTTTTTAAAACCATGACACCTTATTTTAGATTCTCCCACAAGAAGAAACATGCTCTCTACATCCACAATGTAAAGACCACTTAGGATCTTATTTGCTTTAATCAAATCCCTCTCACTCTTCAAAACTCCAGCAGATACAAGCCAAGCCTGCTTAACCTTTCCTCAGAATACAATGCACCCATTCCAGATATTAGCCTAATAAACCTTTTTTGAACTGGTTCCATCACATTAGCTTCCTTTCTTAAATTAGGAGCCCAATGAACATTTAACCCCTTGAATATCGATGTAAATTTTGTCACAAAACAAAAAAAGAAAACGCTGGAAATACACAGCAGGTCGGGCTTTTTCAGTGGGAAGAGAAACAGAGTTAAAGTTTCAGGTCAGAGACCCTTTGTCAGAACTGAAAAGGGAACAAACAAAGTGATTACAACTGCATGGAAAGTGGGGGAGGAGTATGTCTCTGATAAGGTAAAACCAGGGTAACAATGGGGAAAAGCTGTAAACAACGTTATCTAGTTGACACAAGAGACAGCAGATGCTGGAACCTGCAACAACAATGTGCTGGAGGAACTCAGTGGGTCATGAAGCATCCACGGTAGGAAAGGAATTGTCGACATTTTGGGGCAAAACTCTGCATCAGGGCTCATTATATCATTGACCAATGAGCGTCTGGGAGCATAGACAATAGAATGTGAGAGTTGCAAAATACAGAGCAGGAGGACAAGCCCAGGAGGTCAAGCTGGACATGTCCTCCACTCACAGAGAGAAGAAAATTGGGGGAAAAAAAACAGCTGAGTTACTACTACAGATGGATGATTGATACAGACTGAGAAATCATGTAACCAACAGTTGTAGAATTCAATATAGAGTCCAGAAGGCTGCAATGTGCCCAGATGGAAAATAAGGTGCTGTTTCTCAAGCTTGCATTGGGTCTCACTATGACAATGGAAGAGGCCCAGACCAGTAAGTCAGAGGAAGTGGGACAAATTTTGTAATTGCTGCTGCAGTGTTTTTCATAAAGTAAAAATGCAAATTAAGTTATTTTTGAATTTAAGAAGTAGGTTTGCTAATGGTTGCTCTGTGCAATCAAAGTTGCGAGTGTACTTTCTCAACTTAATCTCGTGGACAAAACCAATGTTAATACATGACTCTGTTGTAATGCTCTGCTACTTAATGATGATTGGCCTACATAGGCATTCTCCAAATGCCAAGGGATTTGACAAGCGTTTAAGTAGCCTTGAACAGAATGTTTGAAATGATAAGTAGGCAATGTAGGCATCACCTCTTCATTGGAACCTAAATCATCAGAGCCACTCGTCTTCAGGATGTGTCTGCAATAAAAATGTATAATTATATTTAATTAATAAAAAAATAAAGAACTGTATTTGTATAGCAAGCAATGTTCATGACCTTGGGATACACTATAGAGTTTTACAGCCACTTAAGTACTCTTTGGAGTGTAGCCACTGTTACCATGCAAGGAAACAGAGACACACAGGTCATCCCCGGCTTATGAGCGGGTTCTGTTTTTACAAACATCCATAAGTTGATTTTGTCCATTAGTTGGAAAATACACAAAAATCAATTGATGTGGTAACCATACCTCCACAGTATTTTAATGAATGGCATCAAAAGCACATAAGGCTGATAAGAAAGAACAATTGCTAAAAGTGGAGAGAGAGAGGAAACTTGTTCTGCCGTTTGTAGGAGCGAACACATGCTGGACTTTTGAATTTACAGGCTGTCCCCAGGTTACGGACACCCAACTTATGGACACCCCTACAAATGAGCTCCCATATTATTAAATTCAAAAGCCCGACATACATACATACGTTCATTCCTATGAAGGGCAGTACTTTCTTAGTGCTACACTGACTTGATTGACTACACTGATTTTGAGTTTTCTGGAATCAGAATCAGGTTTATTATCACTGTCACATGTTGTGAAATTTGTTGTTTTGTAGCAGCAGTTGAAGAGGGCAGGTCCTGGGTGGTGAGGGTGCTTAATGATGGATGCCACCTTCTTGAGGCACCGCCTCTTGATGAGGTCCTCGATAACAGGGAGGGTTGTGCTCGTGATGGTCCTTAATCCACAACCTGCTAACTCAGAGGCAATTTTGCCACCACAGAGGTGCAGCTACCACCTAAAGACAAGTTGGCAATTCACAAGTTGCTAAAGGAGGGCAAATTTTACTCTGGATAACCAGCAAGTACAACCATAAAACTTTCTGATGAAAGGGCACCAACCTGAAACATTCATTCTCTCCACATTCATTCTCTCCTCTCTGACCCATTTCCAGCACCTGTTTTTATAGCAGCTTTACAATGACAAAGGTAAAAATTTCCTAGAAACAATACTGTAGTGATATTTCTTCTCCCCCTACATTTCCTTCCAACCCCTACCCTCATCCCAGAACTTGGAGAGTGACACACTTGAAGCAACTGGCCAAAAAACAAATAGCAAATTACTTTCAGCTTTCTGAACATACACATGAACATCATTTAAAAGCCATTGTTAAAGTCAACTTTGTTTTGAAAGGTAGACTTATAACAGCAGGAAACCACCAAGATTACACAGTTGTACACAGGTTAAAAATAAAAGGTGCAGCAGGAAATCCTAAATCTTAATTTTTCTTTTAGATTTTGAATGGATTAAGTGCTCTGCAAGTGTCAAAGGTGCTAAAGTATACCCACCACTGATAAATAATGATTGTAAGCAAATGCTCTGCAACAAAGGATCTGTATCATTTATAACACTTACACAAAGAAGAAATAATACTGCTGCCAAATTACACATTAATCTCCAACAGAAGAATATAACATTGCATTAATGATTAAAGTACATCCGCTCAAGGCGCATCTACTTTCATTCCTTGAGTGGGTGCCCAGTTCTCCTCCCAGATGATTACCTAATAAGCTTTTATAATCTGAATCACTATCTACCAGCACTTTTCCCATCACAAGCAGGAGACTTACTACTTCTACACTCCCACTTCTGAATTAAAACCCTTGAGCATTCACTTTATTGAACTCCAAAGATTTTAGTTAACTATGATGCCATTAATTGAAAGGACACCAAGAATATGCAATTCTAATTTGACAAGAATGCTCTGTTAAATGTTTTAATTTTCTTCACATTAATTACATTGAACAGCAGCATAATAACTACAGCATTAACTGGTGTACTTCACTTTATTATCTGCTGCAAGGTAATTTCACCCATTTTCAACCAACAAATCGATGACACACTCTACTTCCATGAAAAAGAGTTAGGAAATAAAAGGAGATAAAAATAGCAAATGGTCCAGTTTTTTTAATGATTAATATTTCAAGTTATTAGTGGCATAGAAAAAAAGGAAATGAATATATAGACTTTAGATGTTAAACTGTCAAATTATCAGACATAACAGATTTCTGTTTTCCAAATGGAATGATACACATCAGTTATTTAGTTTGCAGCATTTGACAGAGCTCCAAGAATTAGTCTAACTAGCCATATACCACACAAAAACACCAGCTCCTTTGTTGAAGTGAGCACCATAAGAGCAGAATATGTTTTGACCAAAATCTACTTGAGAAAGAATCACTAAATAGTAATTACCTATTGGAATCCTGCTTGATTATTTCCCCTTGCTTGCCAGGAGGGAAGAAACCAATGTTCATCCCTTCATTACTGCTCAAGGTGAGCTCAACCAAATAGGCAAAGATAGAGTGCTGAAATTAAGGATCTGGTCAGTGACTCACCCGACACTGCACTTGCTCACATGTTCATTTCACATTAGTTCCTATGTAATATGGCCCAAAACGTCAACTGTTTACTGATATGATACCAGAAACTTTTACTAAAGATGGAAAAAAAAATCACAATTGTATTGAATTTACAATCTTGTCTTTCAGCAATTAATCAAACCCAGCAGCAACATTGAGCATATTTAGCCATTTTACAGATATGTCACTGCAGAGACTCCAGCTCTGATGGCAATAAACCAACAAACAGTGTGCCAGTAATATCCTCCCATTTGTTGAGCACAAATCAGTATGACTAGTACTGAAGTTGACTGGTCTCATTCAGCTAAAAGGGCTATAGTGGATATGCTAAGAAAAACAAATTCTTCACATTAATTTGGAAACAGAAGGATCTTAGTGTACATGCCTAATGATCTCTGAAGGCAACAGCACAGATAGGTTGGAGGAACAACACCTCATATTTTGCCTTGGGAATCTCCAACCTGATGGCCTCAACATTGATTTCTCTAACTTTCAGTAACTCCACCCCTTCTTTTTCTTCCCCCCCCCCCATTCCTTTGTCTTCCCGTATTCCTATGGCTCCCTTCCCCTGCCTTGATGACCTGACCTGACCTGCCCATCTCCTCTCCTACCCTCCCCCATTCTTTATTCCATGGTCTACTGCCCTCTCCTACCGGATTCCTCCTTCTTCAGCCCTTTGCCTCTTCTATCCTCTCAGTTTATTACATCTTCTCCCCCTCCCCACCTTCCCCCTCTCACCTGGACTCGCTCATCACCTGAACTCACCTATCAACTGCCTGTGTGTGCTCCTCCCCCTCCCCCCACCTTCTTATTCTGGCTTCTGCCCTCTTCCTTTCCAGTCCTGATGAAGTGTCTGGGCCCAAAACATCAACTGTTTATTTCCCTCCATGGATGCTGCCTGACCTGCTGAGTTCTTCCAGCACTTCTTGTGTATTGCTCCAGATTCCAGCATCTGCAGAATTTTTTGTCTCTGTAGCACAGATAGGTAAAGGGTTAAGAAGGAAAAGGGAATATTTGCCTTCATTAGTTGGGAGATAGAATACAAGAGCATGGGCATTATGGTACAACTATCTAAAGCATTTATTAAGGCCACAGTTGAACTAACACATGTGGTTCTGATCACCACACTATGATTGCAGTGGAGAAGGTGCAAAGGAGATTCACTGGAATGTTGCTTGGGATGTCATGTTTCAGCTATGAGGAGAGACTGGATAGGTTGAGTTTGCTTTCTTTGAAACAGAGTAGGCCAAGGGGTGACCTGATTCAGGTTTAGAAAATTGAGGGACATAGATATGGTGGATAGTGAGAAGTGTTTCCCCTTGGCAGAAATATCAACGACCAGAGGGCAGTGGTTTAAGATAAGGGGTGGGAGACGTAGAGGGGATGTGATGAAGAACTTTTTCATCCATTAAGTGGTTGAAACCTGGAACTTATTACCCAAGGGTATGGTGGAGGAAGGTACTCCCACAACATGTAAAAAAAACTATTTAGATGAACACTTCAAATACAATGGCATTGAAGGCTATGGACCAAGTGTTGGGAAATGGGATTAGTATAAAGAAGTACTTGATGCCTGGCATGGACACAGTTCACTTTAGAGCCTGTTTCTGAATTATATACCTCTTCACCAATACTGATTCACAACCAGTGAAAAATATGACAAACAAATTCCTCACATCCCTTAAAAATGGGAAAGAATGCCTGTAGAATTTTCTGCAAAAGACTAACCCAATCTTAGTTAATGTTTCATTGCGACATAGTAGCGAGGGTCTGATTAATCAGCAATAGAAAATCAAAACATACACCTGGATACCACTTAATTGTAACTACTAAACAGGGGAAAGTTTTCTCTATTATATAGCAGTTTCTAAACAACCAGGAACCAGTACCGGAAAAACTACTTCAACATTTGCTGCAACATTTTACGACTTATCAGTGCTTAATGCTGCAAAGATCACAAACCAGAACTCTTATCAATGTTTATTGATGCACATAACCATGACACAAATTCTACCAATCCCTTTCATGAAGAACTTGCTTTATATAGTACATTTAATGCACATGACTATCCACGGTAAATATTTTTAAAAGTAGACGGATCATAATAATTGATCGGATTTAATATCAAATTTTAAAATCAGGATTAACTTCTTTAATATGTCTCATCAATATTTTACCTATATCAAGGCCTCAGGACATGTTTTTAATATTGCACATTTCATTTCTAAAACGATGACCTAACGTGAAGATATTTTGTGGCAAATTAGATCAGTCACTTATTTTTTTACATAATAGCCACTAATTTAATCAGCATAAAGTACGTACCTGTTGCATGTGCTGTCATATTACACCTGCGCAGTAACTAACAGGAATTGAGATTAAAAACTCAGTAACTGAAATGCCTTGAATGCTGACAACTAATTAATGAAGAGTAATAATATTAACAGTTGCTCAACTCTGCACCTTAACTTCAAGTGGATGGATAATATTTATTTGATGCAATAAATGAAATGTAAAAGTACTATGGTCCATAATGAAAAGCATTAAGAAACAGATCATTCAAGTTAAGTCCTTTCAGTTTGGGAAAGAATAATGCCCAAAAACACTAAAATAATTTCTATGGAATTTCTATTACTATCTTACCAACAGAGTTAATTTCCCAGCAGTACAGCTGACTAAAGCAGTGAGCTTTATACTGCTTCATGTAGACAGAAAGGTGAGAAGTTCGATCTTTGATTTGTGCGTTTGCTGATATAGGTAGTTTGATGATATAGGGAAAGGCAAAATTCCTTATGATCTCTTGTTCTGTTTGCTAATTGGAATTGCATGTGCATCAATGTGAAAGATAATACCACATGCCATATTGGTGTGAACACCATTCAATTAGTCTGACTGGACTAACTGTATCAAATCACACTTCAAGAATAGGCAATGAGAGGCAGAAGAGTTAGCAGATAGGAAAAAAAAACTAATCATAGGATACATTAATTCTTGCATTTATAATATATTGTATTTTACATTGTCCTACAATGTTGTATCCGAAATTTTAAAGTGGGGACTGTACCTCTGTTCAACACAAACTTACCAAAATGTCCCATTCAAATGGGACCTCTTTGTAGGCATTAGGGGTGAGAAGCCACAATCTGTCACTGTGACCATACTGTGTATGCCCACTATTGCCCAAGTAACCACTGATTTTTGTTCACAGATTCTATGCATTGAGCTACGCAATACTTATTCTTGAGTAGATGCTTCAAATATCAGCTACAATTTAAACATTCATTATAGTCCAGCCTGTCTAATTGTTATTTGGAATTCAGTGCAACATTGATTCACTTGATTGATTCCTGTGATGAGGAGGAGATATTGAGTAAAACTAGATTCAGTGGAGATGAGGAGGAAAAATGATTTCATTGAGGCATATAAAATTTTGATAGGGACGGGACAGGATAGATGTCGTGTGGCTATTTCCTCGATAGAGAAATATCAGATGCAGTCATTTAGGATAGGGATTTGTTATTCTCTACATCAGAGAGATCAGGGTACTCAGACATTTTGGAAATTCAAGGTTGAAATCAATAAATTTTGGATATTAAGGAATCAGAGTACATAGGATCAGGCAGGAAAGATGAAGCACAGGATCAACCATGATCTTCACGAGTAACAGAACTTGTATGTTCTGCTTCTATTTCTAATATTCTTAAATTAATTAGTTCAGTTTAGACATAATATGCAGCCAGCAAAAACATTAAAAATGATCTAAAATAAAGATTTTAGTTTTGAAAAATATCCTCTAAATCCATTAAACCATTGCTTAGCTATAATTTGACTTATGTCAAGTTTCAAAAAAGTATTTAACAGGGAGAAAATCAATATAAAGCTAGATTTCACCCATCGTATGCAGCTCAGAACTTATAAACATGGAAAAGCACATCAATGATTATCTGCGTGATTCCAATGTATTCTTTATCAATGCTTCAGCTATAAAAGTGTTTCCTAAAAGTTAAAAACTTACTTTCTGACCAAGATAGTGTGTCAGTTATTAGCATTTTTAATTTTTATTACCGAAGTTTCTTCAGGATTATTATTGACTATTTTGACCTGTATTCTGAAAATTATAAAATGCTCAACACACTAATTGGATTTTTCCCCATTTGTCAATGTCTCAAAAATATCACTGAAAAGGCAATACTTTGAAAGAACAAAAGGAAATAAGCTATGAACTATAAATAGAAAATGTGTCATTCCAATAATAGTTACAGGACAGCCAAGTTATCGTAACAGTATAATGTTTAATCCTCAAGGCAATAATTTCCTGACTGAAGTGATTGCATATTTGTATATCTGTTCACATGTGCTAATATGGAGTCTTATTATGCTCATTTATAACTTCAGGATCGTAACTACTTTGCAGCATTTTAGTCCCACTTGTCATCAATAAATCTGATCGTTCCTTTTAATTGTTAAACTTCAATTGGAAAAATATATTGTTAATTCTGTTCGCTTTACTAAAGATGCATTATTTGCAGTGACAATAGCTTTAAATACCAAAATTGTTCTCAAGGCGTTTCTGGTCTTACATGTTAATGACAGAATTGACAGAACAATAACGTGCCTAAAGTCTACGAAGTCCAAGTCCTACATGTAAAGTTTTACCTCAACTCGTAAACACATCTTAGTAAATGCATGAAACTTACCGAAATAAACAAGTTTACTTCCTATCCTTACTATTTACAATTTACTAAGGTGATCTACCGTATTCCAGCATGACATAGCAAATTTATGTTCAAATTTGCAAACACTACAAATTGCTTTATCCTCCCCCAACCTTATTCAGTAAAAGTATCGCGCGCAGTTTATTGTACAGTGTCTCCATAAATAGATAATATTTCCAACCTTCGCCTGCTGTACTTATCTTTAAATGAATCAATGATTAATTTAATAACTGAACAGGTCTTTAGATTAAAAATCAATCATTTCAGCGTGGAAACTGCAATATTACACCTTTCTCGATTTAGGATTTCTCCAATGGTATCATAAACCAATTCAATAAACCAAATAACCATCCCACATGGAAAAATAGCACTGATCCTCTCTTGCCACTTCCACGATGCATTGCCATGACTTTTTTTTAAATGAAACTTGTACAAACTGTCTCCGTCAAGTACACCTGGGAGCCGAGGTTAGGGCACCAACCCCTTCACTTCGGCCCACTATGAACTACAGAAAGATGCTTGATGGATGGAGCACTCGCCTCACAGCCAGCTCCCGGCTCAAGTGCTGGGCTTCTCTCTCCCCCCTGAAGTTCCTTCACTCACCCCATGAACCAATCCATCGCTGATCCGATGAAGAGCTCCCCAGCACCTCTTCAGGCTTCCTCCACCCCTTCTCCCTCCACAGAACACTCGAGCACCATCAGACTGGAAGCAATGCCAGGCGAGGGTCGGGAGGCATTTGAACGGCGCGCAGGGTCTGTCAAGAGCCGTTGTTGTGCGTGTGAGGGACGGAGCCCAGCTGGCGGAACTGTGCGCCCGTCCGGGGACGCGCAGACATTAGCGGCGCTGCGCTGCTCGCCAGCCAGACCGGTAGTAAACGCTCAACCGCCCTCCCCACTCAGGTCACGGCCCGCTTCCGCCGGACGCCGCCGCCTGCTGGGACTTGTAGTTCGGCGGCGGCCCGGACGCCAGGTGAACGTTGGAGGAGAAAACCCTCACGGCTTGAGAAATGGTTTGCGAGCGAACTGTCAGTGGGGTGGGGTGCTGCAATCCTGAAGCGAAGGCGGAACACGTTGGAAATACCCAGCAAGTCTGGAAGTATCTGTGTGAAAGCAGGATACTGTCGAAGCGGAGGCTTTGCCACGGATAACGGTTCAATGGTAGAGTTGGGGCCGGGGGTAATTGCAGAGAGGAAAAGGATGGGAGTTATAAAATCAGCATGTTTGTAAAATACTTCAGTGTTTTGTGTGCCTAGGATTGGCATGTAAGGAACTGAAATCCTGAAGGAAAGCCACCAATTAGGACAGCGTCAGGTTGGATGTAATCAGTTGATTGATCTGGGTGCACAGTAAGTTATTTAAAATGATGTTCAAATGACTGGAGCCAACAATTGCGGATTTCTTGATCACTGTCACGAGTTCTCATTCATTCAATATTGTTTATCCAAGAGGACTCTGATAGGTGGAGTCATATAATGCTTTGCGTCTCTGAATAACTTCAAAATTTCTTTTCATGTTTCACCAAAACAAGTCATTTTGTAGGTAGCATGAGAAGTGCTTAAATTTGCGCTAGTCTGAAAGGAAAACTTGCTGTGTTTCCCTCCGTACTTAGATTTTAAAACTGAATGGTGTCTGTATTTAATGCAACATGTCATTTATTATTTCTTAATGTATATTGTTCAATTACCTATTCTATTGAAACATATCATTCAGATAAATTTTGATCTGAAGGTTCAGTCTGTATTTCAAAGAGAATTTTGCTGCTAAAGCATGTGATTTATTCAGCAGTTCTACAGATCTTTATTTTAATTACTATTCCTGGGTCTTACTATTGAACAATTAAACAATTCCTGGGTCTTACTATTGAACAATTAAAAGTATACCATGAATTCTAGGAGTTGCAAGGTCTGCCCACAGAGGCTGTTTAAAAAATGCAAGAAGTGTACAAAACAAGAAGCCTTCAAAAATATACTGAGTATGTGGTCCATTTTCACAGCATCTGAGGAAGTGTCGGGAGAAGAATTCATTGCTGCAGAAGTTGAAAGCAAGTGCTTTCAATAATGTTAGTAAGATATTGGGGTTTTAAGTTCAGTTTCACAGTCTTAAAAAATGTGGAAGAGCAAGATCAATTTGAATGTACTTTTTTTCCCCAGACTAAAATGATGGGTTTGGTCTTCTAGATGTTGAGCTAGAGGAAGCTGTAATTTACCAGATGAACAAGTTGACATCATAGCGCCAATCAGGATCCCCAGAAGTGAAGAAACAAAGCATGGTATCGTTAGCATATACATGAAATTTGTGCCTTTACCATAAAACTACTCTTCTGAGGAGCAGCACAGAAATAAAGAGGAGGGACTATGGATTAATATTTGGGGACTCTGGAGATGAAATAGAACAGAAGAAAGACATTTAACACTTCTCCTGTTTTATCATTCAATTAAATCATAGCTGATCTGTAATTTCATTTAATTACACTTGTTCTGTATCTCTGGAATTCCAATACTGAATAAAATCTTAAATTTAGCTTTAAGTCAGTCAACTATTCATATCTTTGGAAAGACAAAGTGTTCCAGTTTCCACCATGCATAAAAGTAATGTTTCCTGAAATGGCCAAACATTGGTTTTTAAATGATGCCTCTCTTTCTCTGTGTTCCTAAGAAAGGATTTAGATTCATTAACCACGAAATTTCTGTTATCGTTTTCCATATCTCGATTAGATCACTCCTCAACATTCTAAACATGAAATCAAGCAACTTTAATGTAACTGTATAATTAAATCCTTTAATCTTTGTTGTAATACTGATGAATTTGCAATGTACCCCATCCAAGGCCGATATGATTCAATACTTAAAACTAAATGCAGTGCACTAAGCAGGGTTTGATACAGTCTGTGTACAAATGAAGTTTAAAGCACTGATTACAAGCAGACATTTCATAATTGATCATACAAAAGCAGTTGGAGATTACCTTTGATACAAATTAGTGGAGCAGGCATCTGTCCATCATGGTTTTCGCATTGCTTTTATTTTCCTTTCTTTTTAATTACAATTTTAGAACTGTTTAACCAAACAAGATGGACTGCATGGGTTTACTGCATAGAAACAAACAATTTGGCACAAGTCCATTCTTATGTTTATACTCCATTCTAGCCCACCATTTCTCATCTAAATGTATGAGTGTAACCCTTAACTGATGTGCGTGTTCAGCCTCTATTTAAATTGACCTCATCTAATCCTGTGGTGGTCAGTTCCACATTCTAACTACACATCAAGTAAAGTAGAACCTTCTGAATTCCCTATTGGATTTCCTGGTAACCATCTAGTATTGATAGCCTCGACTTATGTTTGTCCTAAAAGTGGAAATGTTTTCTCTTTATCCACTCTATAAAAACTCTTTCTAATCTTAAAAACCTCTATTCGTCATCCCTCAGCTGCTTTATCCTAAAAGAGGAGAGAAACTGAAAGCCTTGCATCTTACAAGAAGAGCTTTTTAAGATTCTCTTTGGGATAGCTATTTGCAGTGAGTTTATTTGAATTGGGTTTGAATGTCCTGTGATTACTGTGCATAGCTCACTTTGACAAAGTCTAATTCATTTCAGTCATTGATGCAACTAAAAATGCTTGATCACTTTCCACTCTTGGAATTTCAGACTTTGGTTGATTCCTATTTCAAATTACTGCATTGTATGTGAAGCTTTAATTCATCGTCAAGTTTATTGTCATGTGCACAAGTGCAGTGAGGTACAGTACAATGAAAAACTTGCAGCATCACAGGTACACAGGTAGAGACAACACAGAATATAAATTATGCATAAAATTTATACCATACAGTAGAAGAGACTGCAAAAACAAGACCTTGGTGCAAAAATAAACAAAGACACAATAAAAGACAAGTCCATGGTAGTGCAATAGGAGGTCCGTACTATTTTATTGCTGAGGTAGGATTAGGGATGTGCAAATCGGTTCAAGAACCTGATGGTTGTCGGAAAGTAGCTGTGTCTGAACCTGGTGGTGTGGGACTTATGGCTTCTGTACCTCCAGCTTGACGGTAGCAGCGAGAAGAGGGCATGACACAGATAGTGGGAATCCTTAATGATAGATGCTGCCTTCGTGAGGCAGCGCTTCCTGTCGATTCTGTCAATAGTGATGAGTGCTGTGCCCGTGATGGACTGGCTGTGTCCACAACCCTTTGCAGCCTCTTGCTTTCCTGTACATTGAAATTGCTTTACCAGGCCATGATGCAACCAGTCAGGATACTTTCAACAGTGCAACTGCAGAAGTTAGAGTACTTGGTGACATATCAAATCTCCATGAGCTTTTAAGACAGTAGAGGTGCTGGCGCCTATAGATGAGCTCAAAAGTATTTTCCATCGGTAATATGGTGGTGCATCAGAGATGGGGCTACCACAAACTTGCATGTCAGAAAACTCATTTTCTCAAGCAGTTAGAATCGTGTTGCAAGCTCTGAAATTGACAATTTGAGATTATCATGAAAAATGTGTTCATACCCACTTAGCCTATTGTTTACTCCAGTACAAAAATTAGAAAACTGCATCATGTTCTATTAAGGTTGTCAGTCGATATACTAGTTAGCTTTCAAAATCTTATTGCCAGCGCAAACTGTTTTGTATTCACACACATTTTAAGACTGAAATCCAGCAACTTTTCCTTTCTCTTACTCTCTTCCTGTCTCTATTGTGCCCAACCCAAGGTTTTTTAAGAACGTCTTGTTTGTCCACTATGGGAAAAACCTGTAATCAACATTGTTGATCAAAACTCCACTTTCTCCTCCATGGCCCTTCTTAGGAATCTTCAGAAGCAGTAATGACCATTGACTGCACCTAAGCCACCTCATTGCACAGTTCCAAGCAGTTTTCTCACTGGGATTGAGATATTATATGTAATCATCTGGGTTATTGCTGCACAAAGATGTCCAGTAAAGCAAAACAATTTATACTAATTCTTTACAGAGATCTCTTCCTTTTTCTATCAGATTATTTATTCAGGTGACCTCATTTAGGTAACTTCTTCATTCTGGAAGTGCATAATTCTCCTAATTTTGGAACATAAAATCGTGAATGAGTGCAAAAATAGACCATTCAGCCTTTCCGTCCTGCTTTATCATTCAATAAGATTATGATTGAATTTCTACATCAACACATTTTGCTGGACATCCCCAGCCTCCATATCCCACTTGATTCTCTTTTCCCCCAATGATCTATTGATCTCGAACAAAAACAAAATTACAGAAACATTGAGCAGGTCAGGCAGCATCTGTGGAGAAAATTCAAAAGTTTCTTGCCAAAGTAGAGGTTATTGTCATATTCACAAGTACATATATGCTTAGGTGTAATGATAAACTTACTTGCAGCAGAATCGCAGGTACATAACATCATATAGGCAGCACTCACGAGAAAAATAAGTTATACACAATTTTTACAAGAAAAGCACAATACGAAAAAAGTGCAGAGTGTAGTGGCCCGTACTCATGGAACTCGAACCGCCATTGGCGGCCGTGGGCAGACGCATGGGAGCACTTCGTAGACTAACTGCGGGGTGGGCCTTCCGGCAGGAACCTTACATCACATCCGCCAGAGAGGCTCTCAGGTACTTCTGCACGTGCGTGCTTTGCTTGTCTCAGTAAAGTGCGCTCCAGTTCAGCCTCCACGTCTCTGAGTTTTCCTTTCGGCAATGCGCCACGTTCGGCTACATTTGGTGACCCCGACGCTTCTGGATGGCATCTGGAACTCGCGACATGAATTCTAACGACTCACACAAAGCAGTCTCGCTCAAGCTCCCAACTTTCTGGGCCACTCAGCGCCACGTTTGGTTCGAGCAGGCTGAGGCCCAGTTCAGTATCAGAGGCATTACAGCCGACACCACGCGGTACTACTACGTGGTCAGCGCGCTCGACCAGGATACGGCAGGCCGGATCATCGGCTTCCTGCACCATCCACCAACGGAGGACAGGTACGCTAAGATCAAGGAACTCCTCATCCGCACTTTCGGACTCTCCCGCCGCGAACGAGCCGTGCGGCTTCTGCACATGGACGGCCTGGGCAACCGTAAGCCATCCAAGCTGATGGACGACGTGCTGGCGCTCATGGATGGCCGTAAGCCCTGCCTTTTATTCAAGCAGTTGTTCCTCGAGCAACTGCCAGAGGACATTCGCCTCCTCCTCGCTGGTGAAGATTTCAGTGACCCGCACAGCCTCGCGGCCAGGGCGGACATTTTGTGGCAGAGTAAGCAGCGGGGAGCGGCTTCCATCTTCCTAACCACGACCGCACAGCCTAATGCCAAGGCCCCACAACAGAAGCCACTGAGACCCACGGGGGACAAGGATGAGGGTTCGGATCAATGGTGCTTTTACCATCAGAGATGGGGGTCAAATGCGTGCCACTGCCGTCCACCATGTGCCTTTCCGGGAAACATTGGGGCCGGCCGTCGCTAGTGGCTTCGACGGCTGGCCATCGCGACAGCCTCCTGTTCCTTTGGGACCGACACTCCGGGTGACGTTTCCTGGTGGACACCGGGACTGAAATCAGCGTCCTTCCCCCCTCAAACATGGATACCCGTAACATGGCCTCAGGCCCCAACTTCACTGCTGCAAACGGCACCACCTCGCGTACCATCCCGCTGCGTTTCAGGCCCAGCTGTTTTACCTGGACCTTCACAGTAGCAGTGGTGTCACGGCCGTTACTGGGGCGGATTTCCTACGGGCCAACTGTATTCTGGTCGACCTGAAGGGCCTGTGTTTGGTCCACGCCGAGACGTTCCAGACCTTCCAGCTCGGAGAAGCCCAGTTCCCAGCCCTCCATCTAGACTCCGTCACACTCTTGGGTGACGAGTTCGCCAGGATGCTGGCGGATTTCCCCTCCATCATCACCCCACAGTTCTCCATTACCGGTCCCAAGCACGGCGTGCACCACCACATCCCCACACAAGGACCACCGCTGCACGCCCGTGCCCGTAGGTTCCCACCCGACAAGTTCCACCTTGCCAATGAGGAGTTCCAGAAGACGGAGGAGATGGGGATCATCCGCCGCTTGGACAGCCCTTGGGCGTCTCCGCTGCACGTGGTGCCCAAGTCTGCAGAAGGTTGGAGGCCTGCGGGGACTACAGGAGACTCAATGATGCCACAACCGCCGACCGATACCCAGTGCCACACATCCAGGATTTCACAGCGAACCACGGGGCGACCATCTTTTCAAAAATCGATCTGGTCCAGGGGTACCATCAGATCCCCGTGCACCCCGATGATGTGCCCAAGACAGCCCTCATCACCCCCTTCGGATTGTTCGAATTCCTAAGGATGCCTTTCGGCCTCAAGAAGGTCACCCAGACTTTCCAGAGGCTTATGGACTCAGTGGGGCGAGGCCTGGATTTCATCTTCATCTACCTAGACGATATCCTGGTGGCCAGCAAGTCACGCAATTTGGCACATTTGCGCCAACTCTGCCAGCGCCTGAGCAACCGTGGACTGGCAATCAACCCGGCGAAGTGCCAGTTCGGGCTGACGGAGATCGACTTCTTGGGCCACGGGGTCAACCAGCACGGAGCCGCCCCTCTGCCAGACAAGGTCCAGGCCATCCGCCAGTTTCCCAAACCCAGCACGGCCAAGGGCCTGCAAGAGTTTGTGGGGATGGTAAATTTCTACTATCGGTTCGTGCCGGTGGCGGCGCGCATCATGAGACCCTTGTTCAGTCTGGTGGCCGGCAAGGCCAAAGAGGTGGCATGGGACGCGGAGTCCACGGAGGCTTTCGAGTGGGCCAAAGAGGTGTTGGCGAAGGCGGCCCTCCAGTACACCCGAGAGTCGATGTACCCACGGCACTCACAGTCGACGCTTCCGACGGGGCGGTCGGTGGAGTCCTGGAGCAGCTCGTCGTGGGCCAGTGGCGACCACTCGCCTTTTTCAGCCGACACTTGCGACCACCGGAGGTTAAGTACAGCGCTTTCGACAGGGAGCTGCTAGCGCCCTACCTAGCTATCCAGCACTTCCGGTATTTCCTCGAAGGAAGGGATTTCACCACGTATAAAAACACAAGCCTCTCACCTTCGCCCTTGCAAAGGTATCGGACCCATGGTCGGCTCGGCAGCAGAGGCACTTCTCCTTTATTTCGGAGTTCACCACAGATGTCCACCACATCGCAGGGAAGAACAATGTGGTCGCCAACACACTGTCTCGCCCCCACATCCACTCAGTGACCACCTCAGCCCCAGGGATCGACTACACGGTGCTGGTGCTGGCGCAGGCACAGCAGGCGGACACCGAGATCCCGGCCTACTGCACTGCAGTTTTAGGACTCCAGTTGGAGGACGTCCCTGTCGGCCCGACAGCGGTTCAGCTCCTGTGCGACGCGTCTACTGGCAGACCTCGGCCTGTGGTACCAGTAGCATGGAGGCAATGGGTGTTCGACACGCTACACAGCCTGGCCCACCCGTCCATCCGGGCGTCTATGAAATTGGTAACGGAAAAATTCGTTTGGCACAGTTTGCACAAGCAGGTCGGACACTGGGCCAGGACCTGCGTACACTGCCAGACCGCTAAAGTCCAGTGGCATGTGAAGGCCCCCCTCCAGCAGTTCCAGCCAACGCTCGGGAGGTTTCAGCACGTCCACGTGGACATCGTCAGCCCCCTGCCTGTCTCCCGGGGCGCCAGGTATATATTTACCATGGTCGACAGGTTCACCAGATGGCCGGAGGCCATGCCACTAGCGGACATGTCCGCTGAATCCTGTGCCAGGACGCTCATCGCAAACTGGATCGCCAGGTTCAGACTCCCAGCAGACATCACCTCCGACAGAGGGGCACAGTTCATGTCAGGTTTGTGGACAGCACTGGCGCAGCTCCTGGGCACCCGGTTACATCACACCACGGCGTATCACCCACAGTCCAACGGTTTGGTCGAGCGGTTCCACAGGCACCTCAAGTCAGCCCTGATGGCGCGCCTCAGAGGGCCCAACTGGATAGATGAGCTCCCCTGGGTTTTACTGGGCATCTGCACGACCCCCAAGGAGGACCTGGGCACCTCCTCGGCGGAGTTGGTCTAAGGCACTCCCCTGACGGTCCCGGGCGAGTTCGTGCCAGAGGCCCAAGGTCAAGCAGGGACACCAGCAGAAGTGCTGACGGGCCTGCAGGACAAGGTAGGAACCCTGGCACCAGTTCCGACCTCCAGACATGGCACTACACCGTCCTTTATCTCCAAGGACCTCCGGGACTGTGAATACGTTTTCATTCGCAGGGGCATGCACAAGTCACCTCTACAGAGGCCATACGAAGGACCCTTCAAGGTGATCCGGCACAATGGATCTACGTGTGTCGTGGAGGTGGGTGGCCACAAGGAGACTTTCACAGTGAACCGGCGCATTTGGACATGGGGCAGCCGGTGAAGGTACCCTCACCGCGCCGGCAGGTCAGGCCACCCAAGAGGGACACACAGACTGGGGGTCCTACAACCCCGATGGACATTTCTGGGGGGGAGGGGGCGGGGTGGTGTGTGGTGTAGTGGCCGTACTCACGGAAATCGAACCACCATCGGCAGCCGCGGGCGGACGCGCAGGAGCCCGTCATAGACTAACTGCGGGGCGGGCCTTCCAGCAGGAACCTTACGTCACATCTGCCAGAGAGGCTCTCGGGTACTTTTGCGCACGTGCGTGTTTTGCTTGTCTCAGTAAAGTGCACTCCGCTTCAGCCTCCAGGTCTCTGAGTCTTCCTTTCAGCAACGCGCTGCGTTCGGCTACAAGAGTCCTGTTAATGAAGGAGTTTTATCTCTCTGTTTTAAATGACCAATCTCTAATCCTGATGCACCAACCCCAAGTTAAAGATTCTCCAGTTAGGGCAATAAGTTTCCCAGCATCTATCCTGACAACCACCTTAAGAAATGTATTTATTTCAATAAGATTGCCTCTCATTCTTTGAAACGTCAGAAAACATTGCACTTTTGATTCAATCTTCTTACAAAACAGCTCCCATCCTAGCAATCAATTGACTGAACATTTGTTACAGCCATTCAAAGGCATTATTGGGTAAAGAGATGAAAATTGTAGACCGTATTCTAGGTACAATCTCACCGAAATCCCATGTAATCGCAGCAAGGCTTCATTACTCCTGCACTCAGTTACCTCACAATGGCAGTTAATGTAGTGTTGGTCTTCCTCATTGTTTGCTAATAGGCATGTTAACTCTCTGTGATTCAGAGACATTATTAAGGAACATCTAAAATGATAAAGTTGAATAGGAGCCTCCACAATACTCTGGTTCACTCTTTAATATCCACTGATACCCAATCCCTTTCTCAGATGATCTTCCTATGTAACGGCACCATCTATCCAATACCTACACACCTGCCTTCCCTCTAATACAACCACCACTCACCACTCCTGCCACCACCACCACCAACCTTCCTGTTGTTCAGCGACCTAAATGCTCCTTCCAGATGAGGCAGCAATTCACTTGTACTTCCAATTTAGTATAACATCTTCAGTACTTAAGAGGTCATCTCCTCTCTGTTAGAGTCAGAGAGTTGTACAGCACAGAAACAGGCCCTTTGGCTCACCGTGACCATGACGACCTTCTTGCCCATCTAAACTAATCCCATTTGCCCACATTAGAACCATATTATTCTATGCCTTGCCTATTGAAGTGTCTGTCTAAATGCCTTTTAAACAGAGCAGCTGATTCATTCACCTCCTCTGGCAAGATGTTCCAAATATCAACCAATTAACCATTCTCTGTGTACCCCCAAGATCCCCTTTAAATCTCCTACCTCTCACCTTTATGACCTATTTTTGACCGTCTACCCCGTTTATGCATCTCAAAATCTTATGTACATCTATCAGATATCAGTCTCCTTCGCTCCAGGGAAAGCAATCCCAGACTGTCCGATCTCTCCTCGTAAATGAGGTCCTCCAATCCAGGCAATATCTGGTGAATCTCCTCCACACCCTCTCTGTGCAATCTTAGCTTTACTATAACGTGGCAACCAGAACTGTACAAAATACTCCACCTGCAGCCTAACCAGTGTTTTGTAAAGTTCCAATCTAAAGTCCCAACTCTTATGTTCTATGCCCTGACTTATGAAGGCAAGCATGCCATATGCCGCCTTCATACCCTGTCCACCCATATTGCTATTTTCAGGACATTACGGGCTTGGACCCCTAGGTATGTATTTTCATCAACCTTCATTAACTATCAACATCACATAAGCTCGGGTGAAAAACATCTGACCCTATTTCACTTTAATTCTACACACCACACTCATTTTAGCTTCCAACACTGTTTTGATGAAGCAGAGGGTAAGTTCAAGGAATGGCATCTCCCAACTAATTACTACAGCCTTGGGACTCCACAGTGAATTCAACAATTTCACCTCATCAACCATTGCAATCTTTTATCTCACATTTCCAGCCTTCAGAGTTTTTTCTGTTCTCTGGCTAATTTCAGATTTAATTCATCATCTCCATCCCAATGTCTCTGCAATTGTAAATTTGTTTTATTCTAAACTTTTCCAGTTCCAGTGGAAGGTCATCAACCTGAAACTTTAACTCTCCACAGATGCTGCCTGTGTTTGTGCAATGCTAATTTTTTTGTTTGTTTTTATCTTTGAAGTTTAGCAGGACTTAGTAGTAAAAGATTGTAGTTGTCAATGTATGAAAGGCTGAGCTAACCTAATCAGTTACATTTCATTTCATTACAGGGAGTGAAAAAAATGCTGTGCAATTCCCGCAGAATTTAAATTTTTGTATGTTTTTCCTGTCTGCTTCTTCACTGAGTGTTCCTTATCATACTGAAAACTTCTTCAATCAAAAAAGTAGATTGGATTTCTCCATAAACTGCTTTTAATATCAGTGAATGATCATAGAAAATCTAGATTTGCTTGACATGTTTTTATATATCTGTGTTCCTCCTTTTCTTGTGGCCCAGCTCTAGTTGTTAAAACTTGCATGGAAGAAACAAATAATTGTTAGTGAATTTAAGATTCAAATTTGAATCCTTGTAGTTGGACATCAATGAATGTGATCACTTCTTTCAGTTGTGTTCAGTATAACCCAAAATTATATTTCCATCCAGTCATAATTTGATTAATTATTTAATTCTAATAAAAACACTCCTTTATAGGTTTTGTATTAGACACTCAGATAAAGTGTTTCATTCATTCCTGATCAAGTTGCATGGGAATAATTGCTTCTAATCGGCAACAGGGTTTTTTTGGAAAACTTTGTTCAAAAACTCTTTAATATTTTAAAGGGAACACGCAGAATAGAAGTCCATTTGCAAGCGACAGCTGGTTCAATATCTGGTCCATAAGAAAACACTGAGTTGTGCTATCACGTTTCAGTGCATGTCTGACCCCCCCCCCCCCAAGGATTTTACAGCTGTTTACTTTCATAATCTCACTCTTTGTCCACATTACAATGCAGCAAACAAATAATAACCATATTGTTAATAATTATGGAGGTAATGCTACAACATAGTCATGATCTATTTGTTTTTAACTGCCCTTGATTGGTTTTGGTGTTGTTTCAAGTTGGAAGAAGAGCTGTTGAAATTATTTTTGTCTGAAATAAACTTTTGTACAATTGTGTATTCAACTCAAAATGTATCAAACAATCCATTATTTTTTTTTAAAATTTCCTTTAGGTCATGAAAAATTTTTATATTGAATAGAATCCTGATATTGATGGACATTTTTCCCTTCAATAGTAAATCCAAAGTATCTTCCTGTACTTTTATAAAATGGAATATAATTTTATTTGTTTCATAAAAAAATCATTTTGCAGTATCCTAGGCCCAGATGCAGTCACTTGTCTTAGCACAAAATGCTGGAAAGCTTTGTCTATTTCCTTTCTCACAAAGACTAACCTCACAACCATCTGAGATCATTTATTTAATGCCATGGTATTATTCTAAAAATTGCCAGTCTCTTTTAAAATTATTTATTCATTGTTTATCATGTACTAGTTTCACAGTTGTTTTGAAAGGTCACTTGGTTTATGAATGATTTGGACTTTGCTTAATGATTCTTGATATCTATGCTCGTGCTGCTTACTTCCCTTTGAGTGATTATATTTGTGACTTAAGTGTACTCAATTAGTAAATGGGTATTTCCCTTTATATACTAATAAGTCCTTGGATAATTATGAGTGATGGAGTATACAGTTACATTTCTGACAAGTTTTCCCAGCACTGAAAAGTGCACCCAAATCATGCAGGGTTAGAATTTACTCTGAGGGAAAACTAAATGAAAATTCTGGGAAAATGAAATAGTAACTGAAATGAAAATAAACTAGAAAATGTAGGAGCATCAATTCAGCAAAGAGAAATTAACATTTCGAGCATGCTGCTTCCATATGTTTGGTCAAAAACCCCCATAATTATCATATTCAAAAATAGGAGAGGAGAATAGAAATTATGGACTGAAATATTCCTGTTATCATGAACATTGTTCTGGTGAAAAAATACTTGAAATATTGAACTACCTTTCTCTTTCAAATGTTAAAGATGCAAAAATCAATTTAGATTTTTATCTTCTATTAAACTGTAATATTACTCATCAGTTTAAATGTTGTCAGCTTCTCACCATTGTTCCAGCGCCCTCTTGAAAAAGAGAAAGATAATAGTACTCTATAGATAGTGGGATGACAATATCTTTTATCTACATTTTGTTTTATTCATTTGTTAACTCTTTATAGCTTTGTTACACATGAGTATTAAGAAAAAAATTTCAATGTGCATGATGGAAAATTATGAAATTGGATTCAAAGTTTAAGTTTAAAATTGCAAAGTGAATCATATTTGATATAATTTGATGTGATCACATTTGACGGTATGATGTGAATCACATCATACCGTGCCAGGCAGGCACGGTAGTGTAGCGGTTAGCGTACTGCTTTACAGCGGCAGCGACCCGGCTTCAATTCCGGCCGCTGCCTGTAAGGAGTTTGTACATTCTCCCCATGTCTGGGTGGGTTTCCTCCGGGTGCTCTGGTTTCCTCCCACATTCCAAAGACATACAGGTTAGGAAGTTGTGGGCATGCTGTGTTGGCGCCGGAAGCGTGGCGACACTTGCGGGCTGCCCTCAGAATATTACGCAAAAGGTGTATTTCACTGTGTGTTTCAATGTACATGTGACTAATAAAGATATTATCTTATCTTATCTTACATTTTATAAAACTAACAAGAGGTATCAGTAGTTCCCATTGAGTAGTTAATCATTTTACAATTCTTAACAAAAATAAAAAATCCTACAATAATTATATTTGAATATTTTACTAATCTTGGTTTGTCTGAATAATGGCGACAACTGCAAATCACAATGAAGTCTCAGGCACGTTTAGGGACTTGTTCACACCCCTTAATACCCTGAACCAAAAGTTAATTGATGGAGCACAGGTCTTGTGGAAATGAATTATTGAAACTATTAGTGCATGATTAAAGTAAAATATTTTTCCCCTCTGCTGCGTGGTCACTTTCCTTTGCACAGTCATGTGTATTACAAACCAGCTGAACAGAAATTTTCCTTGATTAACTGATAGAAGGTTCACTATTAATGGAGAAGGATGAATACCAGATATTCTTGCATTTCTCTCGGCAGACATCTTAAGGCAATTGTTGACCCCATGATAACTGTATTCTATCTGAAACAAGCATAACCTGTCAGCTTGCCTTGATGGTTATACATTTACTTTTGAGCCAGTAGACTTTGGATTCAAAGCTAATTACTGAGAGAAGTATGTTGGAGGTATCATCTTTCAAATTTGTTTAAATCAGGATATTATACAAATGGATGCAAGGCAGGGAGTTCATTTGTTTTTATTCTTAACTTAATGTTGCCAGAACACATTATTGTCATTAATTCTCATTGCTGTTTGGAGGAATCTAATCTTTGTAGATTTCTATGAAGGGTCTTAAGAAGTAAAAAGTTAACCATGTTTACATCTCTTTCTACAGATGAGCATTTCCAGCCTTTTATGTTTTAATTTCAAAATTCATTTATGGTATTTTTCTTTCAAATATTAAAGTTTTATTTTTAAAAGATTATCTCACAGCAAAAGAAATATAAAATGTCAGGTGTGAATGGCACCCAGCTGGTAATTGGCATGCTGTTTTAAAAGAACAGTTCAGATGAAGAGCAGTCAGCTAGAGTCATGGCAAATAAATTGTTGCAAATTTTGATCATTTCTGTCAAGGAGGAATTCTACTGGTGATCAGAGCTGACCAAGGAACATCAGGTATATCAGCTTTTGCTTTTATCAACCTGCCTCATTGATAGAACTTCTCCCTTTGACAAAATATGATATGTTCATAAGGTTAGATTGAGAGGTGGGAGGGGGTTAAATGAAGCAAAAAAAGGCAGGTGTCTGTGCTGTAGACTCCATATAATTCTACATGTTGGTTCAAGGTACATTCTGGCTTTTGAGTACAAATGGTTGGTATTTTATTGCATTACTGAGAAAGTGTTTTCAGATGTTGTCTTTATGAATGAGATGGATACTCTTTAACATAAAACAGTACTTTGCTCATGAAGAAAAATATTCTTTTTTTTCTTGTACCTATTGTTTCTGTTTAAAACCTGATTCACTTAAGGAACATACCAGTTTCTTTGATATATAGTTGAGGAACATAGGTGAATAATTGTTACATGATCCAGGACAGCATTAATATGTCTTGCTGCAGTTGCACCATTCTTTATCTGTTTGATTTGCAATAAGGCTGAAGAAAGTTGATTACAAGTGAGAGGAAGTCTTCCAGTTTATACAGAGTACTAGGACCATTTTAATTTAATGACAGAAAAGGAAAAAGCAATTCAATTTGTCTCTGCTTATATAGCAAGGTATTTGAAAGATTTTTGAAATTGTTCAAGTTTCATATCTTTTTGCTTTCTTAATTAACTTCAAAAGAATGAGAAACTGTATCACGTCTTTTAAGGTCATGACTGAACAAGAACTCCCTAATGAGTTAGGTTATGACACTCAAGTAAAATTACTCTAAATGAAGCCTTTTTAAACCTCTTTTATTTTGATGTTTCATTTAAGTGAGGGTAATCATAATATTTTCTGTATCATTATAAAGAATTTGTCTTTGCTTTTGCTTGCTTATGGATCTGGTGAAATACATTAATGTCATTATCACAGTGGTACAAAATGACCTGAAAGTGCTGTCAGTGGCAAGCTGTCCTTGCTCCCAAATGAAATATGGAGAAAGTACACATTAACTGTTGATGAATCTCCTGATGGCAACTTCCTGATAATGTTCCATTCCAAAGTGGCAAGACACAACGAGGCAGCTGGACTTTGTCTGATAAAATGTCATCACATGGATGAATTGAAACAAGGATCGCCCAAAATAACTGGAGAATAAGCCAATGACTGGGGAAATCTAATCCAGCTTTGACAACTGTCAAGTACTTTGAAAGTTTCTCTTTTATTCAGAAATGTTCAAAGGTGATTTATAAATTAATTGACATTAAAAAATTAACCATGTAACACAAGCAATTCAGAAACATTAAAACTTTTTTCCAAAAAATTACTTTGTATTTTTTTGTTCACTATTACTCCTGTCCATTCAAATGAATCAAAGAATTGTTGTTATGCAGAAGGAAGCCACTCAGTCATTGAATCCATGCTAGTTCCCTCTGAAGCAACCTATGCAGTCCCATTCTCTGTAAACTATTTTCCCTCGAGTGTCAGTTCAATTTCCTTTTGAAAGCCCTGGTTGACTCCACTTACTGTGTGTTTCAGACTATCAGCAGTCTGACCTGATAAAACCGCTCTTTTCCTCGCATAGCTCCTGATATTTTTTCCTTTCACTTTAAATAAATTGCATCCCCTCAGTATTAATCAACAAGCTTCAAAACCTGGGCCTCTGTACCTGGATCCTTGCCTTCCTTATCTGGAGACCACCGTTTGTGCAGATCGGTAACACCATCTCCTCTGTGCTGACAGTCAACACAGGCGCACCTCAAGGATGCGTGCTTAGCCCACTGCTCTACTCTCTCTACACTCATGACTGTGTGGTTAAGCACAGTTCAAACGCCATCTATAAATTCACAGATGACACCACTGTTGTTGGTAGAATCTCAGATGCCAGCGAGGAGGCATACAGGAGTGAGGTAGATTGGCTGGTTGAGTGAAGTCGCAACAACAATCTTGCACTTAACATAAGCAAGACCAAGGAATTGATTGTGGACTTCAGGAAGGGGAAGTTGGGAGAACACACACCAGTCCTCATTGAGGGGTCAGCGGAGAAAAGGGTGAGCAACTTCAAGTTCCTGGGCGTCAACATCTCAGAGGATCTATCTTGGGCCCAATACATAGATGCAGTCATGAAGAAGGCACGCCAGTGGCTCTACTTTGTTAGGAGTTTGAGGATATTTGGAATGTCACCAAAGACTCTTGCAAATTTCTACAGATGTACGGTGGAGAGCATTCTGATTGGTTCCATCACTTCCTTGTATGGAAGCTCCAATGCGCAGGATTGCAGGAGGTTGCAGAGGGTTGTAGACTCAGCCATCTCCGTCATAGGCACAACCCTCCCCACCATTAACGACATCTTCAAGAGGCGGTGCCTCAAGAAGGTGGCATCCATCATAAAGGACTCACACCATCCGGGACATGCCCTCTTCCCGTTACTACTATCGGGGAGGAAGTACAGGAGCTTGAAGATCCAGACTCAATGATATAGGAACAGCTTCTTCCCCTCCACCAGCAGATTTCTGTATGGTCCATGAACACTACTTTGTTATTCCATTTTTTGCACTATTTATTTATTTTATAATTTATAGTAATTTTATGTCCTTGCACTGTACTGCTGCCGCAGAACAACAAATTTCATGACATATAAGTCAGTGATAATAAACCTGATTCTGATTTTGATTTGATCTTTGTAACATATGCTAAGAAAACCAACTTATCTCTATTTAGATTTATCCAAATCCGTCATGATCTTATGTCTCTAACAAA
This sequence comes from Pristis pectinata, assembly GCF_009764475.1. Taxonomy (NCBI): domain Eukaryota; kingdom Metazoa; phylum Chordata; class Chondrichthyes; order Rhinopristiformes; family Pristidae; genus Pristis; species Pristis pectinata. Next base: position 24,359,379 of record NC_067418.1, on the reverse strand, counting down.
TCCCCTCTCAACCTTCTTTCCTCTAAAGAGAAAAATCCCAGCTTCACCAATCCAGTTTTTTGTAGCTGCAATCCCTTATCCCTGGAACTATTGTCATAAATGCCTTTTCTACACCCTCTCTTGGACCTTAGCATTCTTTATAAAGTATGGTGACCAGAATTGAATGCAAAACTCTAGTTCTGGTTTGCTGTTCCCATGCCAGGTATAGCCTGATGCATGTTTAACTGTATAACTGCAGGGGAGTTTATCAAGTTTGTTCTAATCTGCTAGAGTACAGCCAGGAAATCACTGGCGGAGCTCGGTCAGCAAGTTCCAAGCTTCCACGTTTACATGGAATTCATAAACTATTCAATGATCATTGAAGTTATTTTCCAAAAACAATGCTGAGCAACTTGCATGACCTTGCAAGATCTCTTCTTCAACAGCCTAATTCTATCTTTCAAGTGGCAAAGCATTTTCTGTATACAGAAGTTGTCAGTTTTTTTTTTCCTCAACATAACTGTCAATTGTGGAGTAAGTTTGGTGCAGAGCTGCTTGCATTTTGTACCAAGGTGTGGCCCATGGGCAGGCAAGTTTAAGTTCTGCAGATCTGATTCACTATAGCAGATTTACAGAAAGAACAAACACAACTCTGGGTACTAAAAATACATGATCTGATCTGGTGCCTTTTACTGCATATCACACCCTAAATAAAGCATAATTCCATGTTCAGTCTGACAAGCTTTTAAAATAGTTATTATTCAAAACAGCAATGGTATCTGTATGCAGTTAATTTGGTGTTCACAGGGATACCTTGCATTGTTTATGGAAAATAACTTTTAATGTCATTGAGCAACGCCTATCAACTTGGCGTGCTGGCTGAGTCATCATGACATGTTGTTCTATGATATGAAATGATTTATTCTCTTCATCCTTAAAATTATGGTTAAGGCAATTAATGAAAGAAAGAAAAGTGAAAGAATGTGTGTGGAATGAGAGCGAGGTTACAACATGCCCTTGCAATTATGTTGAAATCATGTGAATAAAAAGATTTCGTACATGTGGTGAAAGAGCAAGAGGCGTGGAGAGGAGCATTCTCATCCTTGCTGCCCTTGTGTGGTCATTGACCATTTCTGTACCTTTTATAGAGTCATGCAACACAGAAACAGGCCCTTCAGCCCACCATGACCATGACGACCATCAAAACTCCATCAATACTATTCTCATTTTCCTGCACATGGCCTGTAGCTTTCTATGCCTTTGTAATTGAAGGGCTCTTCAAGATACTCCATGCACTAACCCCTCAGGCAACGTGTTCCAGATTTCAACGATCCACTGGTTAAAAATAAAAATCTTCCTCAGATAACCTTGAAATCTTCTACCCCTTACCTATGTCCTCTGGTTTTAGATACCTCTGCTAAGGGGATAAGTTTCTTACTATCTACCCTATTTATGCCCATCATAATTTTCTTTCCCTCAATCAGGACCTCCCTCAGCCTCCACTGCTCCAAGGAAAACAAATATAGCCTATCCAGACTCCCTTCACAGCTGAAATCATCCATCCCAGACAACATCCTGGTGAATGAGAAAATAGTTGAGGCAGGTACAATAACAACATTTAAAAGCCATCTAGATAAGTACACAGATAGGAAAGATTTAGAAGGATATGGACCAAATGCAGGCAAATGGGACTACCTTAGGTGGGAACCATGGTTGGCATGGATGAGTTGGGCCGCAGAACCTGTTTCCATGCTGAATTACTCTATGACTCTGATCTCCCTTGTACCCTCTATAGTGCAATCATGTATTGCCCATGATACAATGGCAACAACAGAGATCTGACTCAGAGAAGGGAAAGATTTTTTCTGGCTCTGAGGTAATCAGCTAAGATGGAAGAAAGGGATGGTGGTATTGATCAAATAAACTATTATAGCACTAGAGAGGGATGATATACGTGAGAGATAAAAAGCAGACTCTATAGTGTTATATTTCAGAAACTATAGAGGAGCTCTTACATGATTTGTTGCATTCTGTAGGCCACCTAACAACGGAGAAGGGATAGGTGAAGGTTTGTAGGTAAATTTCATAAAGATGCAATAACTTTTGTGATAATAGGAGGCTTCAATTATCTTGTATTCATGGATGATGACCATAAAAAGGGGGAAGAAGTGCATTAATTCAGAAATACATGTAAGAGAAATTTCTTGATCTAATATTTCCAGCCCATTAAGGAAGGAAACAATTCCGGGTCTAGTTCTGGGGAATTAAATAAAACAAACATTTAAATGGGATAGCATTTAAGGAACAGTAGTTTTAGTACTAACAGGTTTAGAACTGTAATGGGAACAGCTGGCAAATATTGCCCATCCATTTTAAGTGATCCTTTGAAAAGTGGTGGTGACTGCCTTTGAAAACTGTGACTATCTATGTACAAAAGGTGCTACTGGAATACAGTTAGGTGGAATGTTCCAGATTTTAATTCAACAACAATAAAGGAGAGGTCATAAATTTCCAAATCTAGGTAACAGAATGTGTCATCTGGAGAGGAACCTGAAGGTGCAGGTGTCAATTTTTGATTTTATTTTGGTACACAATTAAAAGAACCATAGAATACAGTACAATTGGCCATTTTACCACATTCAGCTCTTTGATGGTTCTGTTCAATTAGTCTAGCTCCCCTGCTCTTTCCCTGTAACACTACATTTTTCCCCATATTTATTCAATGTCTTTCAAATGCTGTTACTGAATCTACCACAACCTTCTTTGAAGTAGTAGGTTCAAAGTCACATTAATTCATGTTTTAAAAATAATCTTCATGTCAACCCTGACTCTTTCACTCATCACCTTAAAATTGTTGTTTTGTTGCTGATTTAGCTGATCACCTTGAATCTTTGAGCTCTGCTGAAACAAACATTTTCTCCATATGTACTCCATGAACGCCCTTTTCAAGCTTTTGAATTTCTCTGTAAATCTACTAACGGTCTCTGATTCAGGCAGAATAACACCCTCACTCCCTTTCTATTCTGATTAATGTCTTCTGCATCCTAATGCCATATCCTTCCTAAAGTGCCCTAATGCCAAATCCTTCCTAAAGTTCCCTAATGCCAAATCCTTCCTAAAGTAACAGTCCAGATGAAGGGTCTCAATGCAAAACCAACTGTCCATTTCCCTCCCCAGATGCTTCCTGACCCATTGAGTTCCTCCAGGATCTTGTGTGTTGCTCCAGACTCCAGCATCTGCAGTTTCTTGTGTCTCCTTCCTAAAGTGCAGTGTCCAGAAATGAACATGGAAACCAGTTGAGGTTTAACCAATGTTTTCTAAAGCTTTAGCATAAATTCATTGTTCTTGTACTCTATCAATAAAGCCAAGGGTCCATGTCACTTCTTAGCAGCCTTCTCAACTTCAAAGATTTGTTTACCTGCAACTCCTGGTTTCTCTGTTCCTGCCCCCAGTGAAAATTCTATCATTTAATTCTTGTGCTTTCTTCCATTTTTTCACTAACATGTCTCTTCATACTATTCAACGTTAAATTTCATCAGCATATGCCTGAAATCCAGATCATTAATCTATCGTTCACCCATAAGAAAATAAAGGATCAGGAACAGGAATTGGCCAATCAGTCCCTCAAGCCTGCTTCATTCAATAAAAACATAATCTTGGTCTCAAGACTACTTTCACTCTCTTCCCATACCCCTTGACTGCCTTATAGTTCAAATGTCTGTCACTTTCCACTTCGAATATCTTCAATGACTCCCCCTCCATAGCCCTCTGAAGTAGATACTGCAGATACAAGAAATCAAAAGCAAAAAAAATACAGGAAATACTCAGATCAGGCAGCATTTATGGAGAGAGGCAATGCTAATTTCTCAGATCTATGACTTTTCAGCAGAAGGATTCTACTGATCTGCTGCATTCACTCTTCTCTATTTTTGTTTTATGTCATTCTAATACATGAATTTTTCAAGTCACATCACCCATGTTAATATGGTCAGCATAACGCTATTACAGCGCCAGCGACCCGGGTTCAATTCATGCCACTGTCTGTAAGGAGTTTGTACGTTCTCCCCGTGACTGCGTGGGTTTCCTCTGGGTGCTCCGGTTTCTTCCCACATTCCAAAGACATACAGGTTATGAAGTTGCAAGCATGCTGTGTTGGCACCAGCAGTGTGGCGACACTTGCGGGCTGCCCCCAGAACACTCTATGCAAAAGATGTATTTCACTGTGTGTTTCAATGTACATGTGACTAATAAAGATATCTTAATCTTATCTTAATCTTATCTTACCTGTTAATAAAGTAATACTACCACATGTAGAATAATTAAAACATCAGAAACAGATATATCAAAATACGTAATAATCTTTTCAAAAATCAAGGATACATTCAGTTTAAATCCCCAAAAAAAAGTGTTTCCAGTAATTATGTAGACACAAGTGACAGCCTGATTGGTCACCTGAACCTCAGTGACTGAAATGCAGTTTGCAGAGAAGGATGTGTTTACAGAGATCCAGAGGCCAAGTTCAAAGCCATGGTTAACTTATTCACTGAAACATATGAGAAGATATACCTTACACTCAACATCAGCAAGGCACGGTCCTCTGCCAACCTGCCACCCACCCTACAAAACTGCCCTCTGTCAATGAAGGTTCATGAGAAGACCAGGGAAGACTTATCTTGGGAAATGCCATTTGGCAAAGGCAGATATCAATGATAAGATTCACCATTGCTTTCAAAGGGCCAGCACAGCTTTTAGCAAACTGAGGAATGGGGTGTTTAAAGATCACCAGCTCAGGCTGGACTCAAAACTTGTAGTTTACTGGGCAGCAGTGATCCCTGCCCTGCTACATGCTTTTGAGACTGGATTACTGACAGCAGAACTTCAAGACACTGGAAAGGTACCATCAACTCTGTGTCAGTAAAATCCTCCAAAATACTGAAAGGATAAGTGAACTGATGTTAGTGTCCTCTCCCAGGCCAACATCCCTCAGCATTGAGTTCCATATGGTTAACTCCATTGGACAGGCCATGATGTTTGTATGTGCAGCACTAGACTCCCAAGTTGATTCTCTATTCCAAATCCTGCCACAAGAAGAGATTATCAGAATGAAACCCAATGTTTCCACAATAGGGTAGGTGTGAATATGTTGTGTAAGAACATCACAAATGTTTGTTGTTAAATGGAATCCATTAATTTATACCTCTTTTATAGTTTGTTACTATAGTATCTCTCAACCTGCTTTTGGACTTATCACATTATTGAGTCTTGTAAATAATAAGGAAAGAGATAGGGGAAAAATACAAAATCATGATGTATCAAGGGAAATCAATAAATCAGCCAGTTGTTTGTTCAATTTACATTGTAGTTCATTTCATGTCTGTTTAAGAACTACAAAAGAGTTCAGGGAAAATGCAATGCACTGGCAGCTGCTTGTTGGTGTAAGCAGTGATGTGGCACTTTTGCCATTGAATCAGCTGTGTTGTTAGCAACAAAATCTCCCTCGTCACAGTCCTCACCATAACAGTGAAGTGTGCCTACAGTTCCTGGGTGCAAACATCTGTAAATCATCAGTAAACTGATATCTGGTAATATCTGTTCTGTCTGCAGTGTTGTGAAGGGAAGCTTTTCAATGAAGAATAGATGATGATGATGAGATTAAGCAGCAGTTGTTCAATTCATTGCCACTAAAAAAAAGGCAACAAGAAGGACAAGGGAGCTTTGCAATATCAAATACAATTTGATATTGTCAACTAACCAAGATTTAGAAGCAGAGATTGTTGCCAGTTAGGATGTATAACCTAATACACCATTTAAAGTGTGCATAAAGCAGATTTATCATGCTGCCATTTATTGTGAAGGTGACTGTGCATGTCAAAAATAACTGCCAGAAAGATGTGATTATTTTACATTCATTCCACTCTATTTATAAATGCTGACAGCAGATGAAGGCAATCGTGTTGTTGTTAAAAATATGAGACTTATGGACATGGAACCAAAATAGCTGCTGCAGTCTGGTCCAGAATTCTTTTTATTTATCTGATTTTTTTTCCATTTTAACTTGGCTTATTGTGGACATATAACATTTGTTGACATGTATCGTATTTTTCCATTGTTCCAACCCAAGCATTACATTCTCTGGATATTTCATCACTTTGTGATCAGTAAATGTTTGAGGTTTAATTTACTGTTGGCAACTCCACAAGTGACAGATTAGTTTTGATGAACCTAATTTAGTGTAATAATAAATGGATGACCAGCTTTAAAATTAGTACCATATGAAACTGTTAGACAGGACAAAACCAGCTAGTCCAAAAACTCTGGCAGCATAATGACTAGCAATATCTGTCTTCTCCAGCCCAGAAAGTAAAAGAAGTTTTCAAACGAAGAAGTCACTTCAAAATCAAATCCATAATTCAAAAATATGAAAGATATAAAACTAATGGAAAAATTAAAGGTAATGAAACTCAAATAAATCAATCATGGCATATTCCAGTAAATAACCCCCAGCTACCCCTGTAATTTCCAATGGTACACAGTTCAGACATAAATACAGGTTACTTCAGAGAAATGAATCTTACTCAGTCAGACAGGCCACAGAGTTTTTCTCTCCAATTTCCCTTCTCTCTATGGCACCAGAGTCTGGAAGCTGGATTTATTCTAGCTATTTTATCGATTTAAAATCAGTATCAAGATGGTGAATTGTCAAGCGTGCATTGTCTCTGTGCTGAAAGTGCAACCACATAGATTAGAATGTTTCCCCATAAATACCTGGGCCCATCTTGAAACTGACAATGGGTCTATTGTATTCCAGTATCAGGAACTCAACACCTCTTAAATGACACCTTTTTGAAATTGGTCTGAGATTCCCAGTTTCATCAGCAGCTCAACTGCTTAATCTTATTGTGGAGCTGCCCTATGTAAAAATTGTGCACTGATAGTCCCTTCTCCCCAAATCAGCTTCTCCTGAAGCTGTACCACATCTGCCTACCCACCAGGACCAGAAATAATGGACAGGGCTTGCCAGTCCAATCCTGATGAGGTACCCTTGCCTCATTAAATCACAATTGAATTCTGAACCCAATTTTTTTTAGACCAATACTACCCTTGTTGACTGGCTACCAATGATAGCCTGGTATTCTTTGTTATCCAGCACATATAATTCATAAATCATTAATATCCATGGCCATTAGAAGAAAAAACAAATGTTACAGTTTATTAACTTATTCATAACAGTGACAAGAAGCCTGCTTTGGCTTCATCTGCAGCAGCTGATATTCTGGTACATTTGGATTTTCTAAGAGCAATTAACATAATGATCAAAGTCCATAGAGGATAAGAATGGAAAGATGAATTGCTCAAGAGATCAATGTAGTTCTGAAGGAGCTTTTATGCTTGGAATAATGTTTCTTTGTTCTTTATAGGAATGCACTGTATAGTGTGCATAAACAGGTTAATCCGATCATTGGAGGACTGACCAAAAATTTAGCTATGTCAAAATGGACCTCCAATTTCTTGCATTTGTATTGCTCTGTAAGTAGATTGAAATGGTCACCTCTTGAAAGTTAGCAAAGAGCATGCTGTAAAATTGTTGAGTTCAGGAAAAGTGAATGACAGTGAAACATGGCTTTCACTCAAAATTTCAATTGGGATCTTTGTTATTAACTTACTTTTCTCACAGCATGGATTTTGAAGGCAATAAATGGGCAAGTCATCTTTGGTAAGTGCATTATAAACCACTTAAAGGCCTTTCAATCATACAGAATACTGCCTATGGATGGCCACTTCCATTATGATTTAATGCTACTTTCAGATTTTCTTACTGCTAACATCCAGGGAATTTTCATTTTTCCTTTTTTCTTCCTTACAACTCTGTTAATCATTTTGATTTGAAGTTCATTCAGAAAATTGTTACCTTGCTGCAACTCTTCCTCAGAGTTAGGTAGTAATTCGTATCTGTGGGGAGGTGAGGTGAGAGATCAGGAGTGGATCACGATTCCAGGGAGGTCCTCCATCAGGTTGGCAACAGGAGGAAGATTTTTTTTGTGTGGGACTCAGACAAATACCATTGCTTTCCCAAACCCATGCAGAAATAAAACAGAGAATTTTCTGGGCCCTTCCTGGAGTATGGCTGTCCAAAAGTCACACATACAACACTTGTACCTGAATTTTACATTCAAGGAATCTGATTCTCAAGCTTATTGAAACTTTTCCATCTGTATCAAACAGACAGGCTGCTTACCAATTTATCAGCTCATCTTTAAATGGTGGGCTTTGAGTTTTCCCTGACTTCAAAACCAACTTTCAAATATTAGATGTCATGCAAAACAGGTGACCATGTGTTTAATTTCTCCCCTTCATTTTCCACATTCATACATTTTCCTCATAGTGTGAAATATCTCCAGTGCGCTTGATGTATTAACAAAATGCAACTTGAAGCATGAATGAGATATTAGATACATTTCCATGATAGATTGAAAAGGTTTAATTTATTTTTGTGGTCTGGGAGTATGTCTGACAAGACCAAGCAAATCAGAGTTGAAGTCATTCCTACTAATAACAAGATTTTATGATTGTTGCACACAATGTCTCTGGCTTAAATTATAAACTTCCTGAAACTACCTATATTACATTTTGAAAAAACTGATTTGGGTAAGTAATATACAAGCCTTCTGATTACAAAAGATCTTGCTCAAGTTCAGCAACTTATTGCTGAAAGGAGTTGAAGAATTAATTTGTAATTTCCTATCATGATGTATCTTATATCTCAACTTTTTCCCATCTTGGAAAATGCAGAGAATGTTGACACCATTCCATGCAACATTTGCTTGGGCAGGGCTGGAGGTAGTGTTAGCTCTAGAGACAGTTATCTGTTTTATCAGCTTGGAATTTCTGTATGATCTTATTATGCAGTGTTGCAGTTTTAATGTCGCTTCATTACTTATCCATATATCACCTTGGAACAATATTGTTTGCTAAACACTCCTCCAATGTCCAATTCTTAGACCAAAGAAAATATTTTTATATTTCAATTTATTATTCATTAGAGTCAGTACAAAAGATATGCATCTTTAATTGATAAATGTGTGATTCCATAAATCATTTAATTTGGCTTCTTTAAGTAATTCACTAAACGGTTCTGTAGCCATTTTGAATGCTACCTAATATCATCATTAAAAATCTTAAGATGCACTTCTGCTGTGACATGGACATATTAACATTAAAAAATTCTGAAATTGTTGGGTTGAAAAAAATAGAAATTACTCAGTCAAGTAGAAATCTCGTTACAGCACAAGCCTGTGACCACTGAGTTGATCCTTTGTTATGTAGCTATTTCAGTTATCTGCTGTGAAGCAAAACACAATACTGCCATCTACTGATGACAAGATATTATGTCCTATCTGCATTCCAAAGAGCTTTTATTCTTGCCTGCAGTGTAACTTCTTGAAATATTGAGCATTTGTGCAATGGAATTCTTATGGAATTCAAATTCAGACCATCAAGTCAAAAGTCTAATAGACTTTTGGAATTAACAAACTAATTGGAATTAATTGGAATTAACTAACTTCGTTATATATATTTACCTTATATATCAACATCATAGCAAGACCAATTTAAGTTCAGAAACAACTTTAATTTTCTGGTTCATTTTTTCCCAAACAGAATAATTGTTTTATATCTATTTGTTATTTCAAAAAGTTCCTAAGCTATCTTCAGGAATTGCTTGGGGCATTTCTGCTTCATATTGGTTTATTGCTGCTTGGTATTCATAAATTAAGAACTTCTAAAATAGTTGGGTGGGGGAAAAATCTGCCTCATAATTCTCTAATTTTATAGGAAATCATTTATTGTGCTGATATTCCATGGCAACCCAAAGCAACAGTGCTGTATTTGTGGGATTTAATCACAGCATAATATTTACTATAAACATTACAATTATTTAATAAGAACACAAGTTCCCAGTTACAACATCAGAATCAGACGACACATTTTAAAATAACTGGTTTTGGCTGCACTTAGCTGGGCACAAGACTACTGCTTGGTGTTTCTGAAGGCCAGGTCTCACCTGGCCAGTGCCAGTCTGCCAGATTCAGCTTACTGCAATATTGAGCAGACTACCCAGAAGTTCCCATATACAATGATGAGCCTGTAGGCCCAGGAACAATTGTACCAGTCATACTCCAAGAAAGTCCCTCCTAACCTTTTTTTGGGCTCTATTACCCTGTTTCCAAAGGTGGGAGAAATCAGAATCACTCTGCTTTAGTTCATTTTCAGGGAATGTTTTCAAATTAAGTGAGGAGATGATGGGAATTTAGCTCCATCTAGTGTCAGTAAATAATACAGCAAAAGAAGTAACCACACAAAATGCTGGAGGAACTCAGCAGGACAGGCAGCATCTATAGAGGGAAATAAACAATCAACATTCGGATCAAGACCCTTCATCAGGACTGGAAGAGGGCAAAATCCAGAATAGAAAGGGAAGGGGAGGGGGAGGAGCACAAGCTGGCAGGTGGCAGGTGAGTCCAGGTGAGAGGAGGAAGGTAGTTGGGTGGGGGAGGGGGGATGAAAGGGAGTGATGTAAGAAGAAGTAAACTATTTAACTTTGGTGTCTTTTAAATTGATAAATGTAAATAGTATGGTTTCAAAGCAAATCTATTTGATAGTAATGGGGGAAATATAAGGTTTTATTTTCACTGAATTATTGTCAATTGTGCTGCCTGTAGCGTCTTTGATGGTGCTGCTTACAAGCACCAACAAAGTCTCCTTCATTGAAGGCAATCAATCTGTTCTGTGGGCATATGTCAGAAAGATTGATTGTAGAACCTCTATGGTTCATTCTGTGGAAACACTGATCCCAAAAGGAAACAACTCCAGCTACTTTGAGTTGCTATCAACTAGCAGGAGGAAATAGTCCATTCCCATTGAAAGTCATCAAAGTGAACCACTGGAAAGGAAGAGCTGACCATCTCCTCCTTTGCATCAGAGCTAGGGCAGTTGTGGCCTGCAGTCTTGATGCACCAATCAGGACCACCAGATTTTCAATGTCCCGATCAATCCCAGGCCAGCACAAAACTCTCTGGCCACCACTTTCATGTGGATATTTCCCATATGTTGAGCATGGACCTGTTCAGCATATGCCTTCAAGGCCACCATACTCTGTGGCTGGCCTAGCTGAGTTTCTAGGCAATGGTGACTCACATTTGATTATGTCAATGCCATTAAATGTCAAAAATAGGTGGTCAGACTCTCTCCCGTTGGAGATGGTCATTGCTTAGTACTACAGTGGTAATTGTCAGCCCATGCCTGAATGCTGTCTAGATCTTGCTGCAGGCTGGTTTGGACTGTTTTGTTTGCTGAAGAGTTGCAATTGGAATTGAACATTGTGTAATCATGAGTGGTCATCCTCACATGAGATTAGGAAGGTCATTGATGGAGCAGCTGAAGGTGGTTGGGGCTGGGACACTGCCCTGAAGAGCTTTTTTTCAAAATTCATTTGTCAGGGTCTGGGTGTTGCTAACAAGACAAACATTTATTGTTCATCCCAAACCTTGAGAAAATGGTGATGAGCCACATTCTTGAACCATTCATCTGTTTGCATGCAGTGGTAATGATAAAACTGTGTGACATGCTAAGCCATTTAAGAGTAAATCCAATAGGTGGGCCTGCACTCACAGACCAGATAATGATGGTGGATTTCCTCTCTGTGAGAGAGATGGGTTTTTATGACAATCCACTGGGTCATCATGATCAAGATTAGTTGTTATTGTACAAATTCTGTATTATTAACTAAATTTAAATTACACAGCTGCTGTAGTGGGAGCATATTGGTAGTCCAGACGTCTGGATTACTAGTCAGTTACTGATCCACTGCACCACCACATATCCATTCCTGGGCTGGATTGATTGATCTCCAACAACCACAATCACTTCCTTTGTGCAAGGAATGACTTCAACCACTAGAGTGTTTTCCCCTTGATGCCTGTTAATTTCACCAGAGTTTCTTGATGTTACACTCAGTCAGATGCTGCTTTGATGTCAAGTCTCCTGTGAATTCAGCTCTTTGGTCGATATTATTGGTAAGTTAGTGCTGCTTGAAAGCACAACACCTGTTATTTTGCTGATTGTTGAGAGTAGACTGGGTAATAATTATTCAGACTGAATTTATCATGTTTTTTTTTTGCGAACAAGACATACCTGAGCAAATTTTCAAATTGTTGAGTAGCTGCCAGTATTGCAATTACAATGAAGTTACATGGCTAGAGCACAGTTAGTTCTGGAACACAGGTACCATCTCTGAGATCTTGTCCAATCCCATAGCCTTTGCTGTATCTGGTAGTTTCAGCCATTTCTTGATATTATGTAGAGTGAATCAAATTGGTTGAAGACTGGCTTCTGTGATGGTGAACATCTTTGGAGAAAGCAGAGAATGATCATCTACTTGCAACTTCTGGTTGAATACAGTGGTGATTTGCCAGCTGATGGTAAATGGCAACGAGGAAGAGTGTTCCTTGCCCATGTTTGACCAAATGCCGTGAGTTTTTTTGGAGACCCCAATGCTTTCTGAACAGTCACAATTTATGAAATGTTGCAAACTGAACTGCTGAGTTGATGTTGGGATGTGGTAAATCATGTGGTTAGAAACATTGGGATAGTTTTTTGTTAACATAATCCATTATCCCTTACAAATTTGCTCAAGTATGTTTGCAATACACCAAAAGAAAAATCCGCTAAAATCAATGCATTTTGAAATGAGGTAATCATCTCTGGATTGCTACCTGAGCCACGTACAAATTGGCACAGGGTAAATAGATCAGAGAGTTAAATGCATGGCTCAAAGATTGGTGTGGGAGAAGTGGGTTGGAATTTGTGGGACATTGGCACCAGTACTGGGGAAGGAGGGAGCTGTTCCGATGGGACAGGATCCACCTGAATCACGTTGGGACCAGGGTCCTGGCGAATCACAGAACTAGGATTGTGGATAAGGCTTTAAAGTAAATAGTGGGGGGGGGGGTGGGTTCAACAGATTGGAAAAGTATGGATAAAGTAAAAGGGATGAAGAGTGCAGGAGAGGTTAGTGAAGTCTCCAGAATAAAGAATAAGAAAGTTTAGAAAGGGATAAGAATTTAACTTCAGGCAACATGGAGACAAATTTGAGAAGAAGGGTGGTGAATACAGGACTGAACGTGTTATATTTGAATGCAGGCAGTATATGAAATAAGGTAGATGAGCTTATAGCACAGTTAAAAATTGGCAGGTATGACGTGGGCATCACAATGTCATGGTTGAAAGAAGATCACAACTGGGAGCTAAACCTCCAGGGATACACATCCTATCGAAAAGACAGGCAGGTGGGGTGGCTCTGTTGGTAAAAAATTAAATCAAATCCTTAGCAAGAAATGACATTGGATCAGAAGATGTAGAATCCTTGTGGGTAGACTTAAGAAACTACAAGTGTAAAAAGACCCTGATGGGAGTTATATACAGGCCTCTGAATAGTAGGCAGGATGTGGGGTACAAATTACAAGAAGAGATAGAAAAGGCATGTAAAAAGGGCAATGTTACGGTGGTCATGGGGGATTTCAATATGCAGGTAGATTGGAAAAATCAGGTATGTACTGGATCCCAAGAAAAGGAACTTGTAGAATGCCTACAATATGGCTTTTAAGAGCAGCTTGTGGTCGAACCCATGAGGGAAAAGGCAATTCTGGATTTGATGTTGTGCAATGAACCAGATTTGATTAGGGAGCTTAAGGTAAAGGAACCCTTAGGAGGCAGTGATCATATGATAGAATTCACCCTGCAGTTTGAGAGGGAGAAGCTGAAATCGTATGTATCGGTACTACAGTTGAGTAAAGGTAACAGCAAAGGCATGAGAGAGGAGCTGGCCAAAGCTGATTGGAAGGGGACCCTAGAAGGGAGGACAGTAGAGCAGCAATGGCAGGAGTTTCTGGGAGTAACGCAGAAGACGCAGGATCAATTCATTCCAAAGAAGCAGCATTCTGAAAGCAGGATGAGGCAACTGTGACTAACCAGGGAAGTCAAAGACAGCATAAAAGCAACAGAGAGGGCATACAATATTGCAAAAATTAGTGGAAAGCTAGAGGATTGGGAAGCTTTTAAAAACCAACAGAAGGCAACTAAAAAAGCAATAAGGGGAGAAAAGATGAAATATGAAAGTAAGCTGGCCAATAATATAAAAAAGGATGCCAAAAGTTTTTCCAGATGTGTAAAGAGTAAAAGAGAGGGAAGAGTGGACATTGGTCCGCTGGAAAATGATGCTGGAGAGGTAGTAATAGGGAACAAAGAGATGGCAGACAAACTGAATGAGTATTTTGTGGCAGTCTTCACTGTGGAAGACACCAGCAACATGCCAGAAATTCGAAGGAGTCAGGGGGCAGAAGTGAGTGCAGTCACTATTACTAAGGAGAAGGTGCTTGGGAAGCTGAAAGGTCTGAAGATAGATAAGTGACCTGGACAGGATGGACTCCACCCCAGAGTTCTGAAAGAGGTAGCTGAAGAGATTGTGGAGGCATTAGTAGTGATCTTTCAAGAATCACTGGAGTCAGGAATGGTTCCGGAGGACTGGAAAATCACAAATGTCATTCCACTCTTTAAGAAGGGAGGGAGGCGAAAGACAGGAAATTATAGGCCAGTTAGCCTGGTTTCAGTGTTTGGTAAGATGTTAGAGTCCATTATTAAGTATGAGGTTTTGGGGTACTTGGAAGCACATGATAAAATAGGCAGAAGTCAGCATGGTTTCCTTAAAGAGAAATCTTGCCTGACAAATCTTTTGGAATTCTTTGTGGAAGTAACAGGCAGGATAGACAAAGGAGAGTCAGTGGATGTTGTTTACTTGGATTTTCAGAAGGCCCTTGACAAGGTGCCGCTCAAGAGGCTGCTAAACAAGATGGGATCCCATGGTACTACAGGAAAGGTACTAGCATGGATAGAAGATTGGCTGACTGGCAGAAGGCAAAGAGTGGGAATAAAGGGGGCCTTTTCTGGCTGGCTGCCAGTGACTAGTGGTGTTCCGTAGGGGTCGGTGTTTGGTCCACTACTTTTCACGTTATATGTCAATGTTTGAATATTTTGACTCCAGGATGATGGAATTGATGGCTTTGTGGCCAAGTTTGTGGATGATACAAAGATAGGCAGACGGGAAGGCAATGTTGAGGAAACAGGGAATCTGCAAAAGGACTTGGACAGGTTGGGAGAATGGGCAAAGAAGTGGCAGATAGAATACAGTGTAGGGAAGTGTACAGTCATGCACTTTGGTAGAAGGAATAAAGGCGTAAACTATTTTCGAAATGGGGAGTGAATTCATAAATCAGAGGTGCAAAGAGACTCAGGAGTCCTAGTGCAGGATTCCCTGAAGGTTAAGACAGGGGCAGATAGACACTTGATAAGCAAGAGGGTGAAAGGTTACTATGGGTAGATGGGAATGCAGAATTAAGGTTGCAATCCAAATCAGCCATAATCTCATTAAATGTCAGAGAAGGCTTGAAAGGCTGAATGGCTGACTCCTACTCCTAATTTGTATGTTCACAATCAAAATATTCAAACATTAACTGATGTACACACAAACTGGTTCAAAAGTTCCACAAATATGATACTTATTCTGTTGATGCTAATTGTTTATAGATTTTTCTACATAAATTGATAATGCCAAACTCCTCAGATTATCAATTTATCCTGTGATGGTTTTGCATATTTTAAAATTCCCAAAGACACCCTGACTTCTTGCTCAATAGGTCTGCATTTATTCTGGACCTTTAAAACAAGTACCCAATCTCAGCTGGTACACAATGATTTATAGAGAGACAAGGGACTGTGTTAATTCACAGAATGGATACAGCACAGTAAGATGCCATCTCCTTGATGCTATCAAGTCCTTACCATCTCTTTGGAAGAGCAATTGAGCTAATCACACTCCGTTTCTCTTTCCTCAAAGCCCTGCAAACTCTTTCCTTTTCAGCTCTCTTTCAAAGGCTACAACTTCATCTGCTTCCACCACTATTCCTCTTAGTGCTTTCCAGATCCTAACCATTATGCATGTAAAAATCAGTTCCACATGTTACATGTGGTCCTTTTGCCAATCATATACCCCATTCTTTGTCCTCTAGTTCTTGACCAACTCCCCCAAGGGGAAAAACTTCTCTCTATCCTCTCTGCCTATACCCTTCCATGATTTTAAATATCAGATTCTCCTACAACCTCCTGTTCTAAGGAGAAGAACCCTAGCTTCTCCAATCTGGCCAAATATCTGTAGTTTGTCATCCTTGTAAACATTTCAGCAAATCTATTTGGCACCTTCTTTGAAGCTTTTACATTTTTCTTAACAGCCAAGAAAGCTCACTGGCATCTCTGCCTCCTCAGGAGCCTATCCCCTTTGACCTTCACCAATTTTTATTGATGCACCATAGACAGCATCCTATCCAGATGCATCACGGCTTGGTATGGCAACTGCTCTACCCATGACCGCAAGAAACTGCAGTGAGTTGTGGACACAGCTCAGCACATTATGGAAACCAGCCTCCCTCCAAGGACTCTGTCTACACTTCTTGCTGCCTCGGTAAAGCAGCCAACATAATCAAAGATCCCACCCACCCTGGACATGCTCTCTTCCACCCCCCCCCCCCCCACCCTGCATCGGGCAGAAGCTACAAAAGCCTGAAAGCACATATCAACAGGCTCAAGGTCAGCTTCTATTCCACTGCTGTATGACTATTGAACAGTTCCCTCTTATGATAAGATAGACTTTTGACCTCAATCCTCCTCATTGTGACCTTGCACCTTTACTGTCTACCTGCACTGCACTTCCTCTGTACTGTAGTTTATTCTGCACTCTGTTATTGTTTTTACCTTGTACTACCTCAATGCACTGTTGTAATGAATTGACCTCTATGGACGGTATGCAAGACAAGTTTTTCACTGTACCTCAGTACATGTGACAATAGTAAACCAATTTACCAGACCTGAACACAATTGTTGTGGCTGAACCAGTGTTTTCTAATAGTCCATCAATACTTCCATACCCTTGTATTCTATGACTCCTATTTCCAAAGCACAGCATCCTATATGATATTTATAGCCTGCTCTGGCATTTTCAACAATTCTGCTCCTATACCCCCAGATCAGAACCAGAATCAGGTTTATTATCACTGAGATTTGTCGCGAAATTTGTTGTTTTGCGGCAGCAGTACAGTGCAAGACATAAAAATTACTGTAAGGTACAGAAAGAAATAAGTAGTGCAAAAGAGGAAGAATGGGTTCATGGACCGTTCAGAAATCTGATGGTGGAGGGTAAGAAGCTGTTCCTGAAACATTGAGTGTGGGTCTTCAGGTTCCTGTACCTCCTCCCCGATGGTAGTAATGTGAAGAGGGCATGTCCCGGATGGTGAGGGTCCTTAATGATGGATGCTGCCTTCTTGAGTCACCGCCTCTTGAGGATGTCCTTTATGGCGGGGAGGGTTGTGCCCGTGATGGAGCTGGCTGAGTCTGCAACCCTATGCAGCCTCTTTCGATCCTGCACATTGGAGCCTCCATACCAGGCGGTGATGCAACCAGTCAGAACGTTCTCCACTGTACATCTGCAGAAATTTGCAAGAGTCTTTGATGACGTACCAAATCTCCTCAAACTCCTAATGAAGTAGAGCCGCTGGCATGCCTTCTTTTTGATTGCATCAATTGTGTTGGGCCCAAGATAGATCCTCTGAGGTGTTGATGCCCAGGAACTTGAAGCTGCTCGCCCTTTCCATCACTGACCCCTCAATGAAGACCTGTGTGTGATCTCTTGACTTCTCCTTCCTGAAGTTCACAATCAATTCCTTGGTCTTGCTGACATTGATTGCGAGGTTGTTGTTGCGACACCACTCAACCAGCTGATCTATCTCACTCCTGTATGCCTCCTTATTGCCATTTGAGATTCTGCCAATAACATTGGCGAGTTTATAGATGGCATTTGAGCTGTGCCTAGCCACACTGTCATGAGTGTAGAGAGAGTAGAGCAGTGGGCTAGGCATGCACCCTTGAGGTGCGCCTGTGTTGATTGTCAGCAAGAAGGAGATGTTATTTGCCGATCTGCACTTACTGTGGTCTCCCGTTAAGGAAGTTGAGGATCCAGTTGCAGAGGGAGGTACAGAGGCCCAGGTTTTGATCAGTACTGAGGGGATGATGGTGTTGAATGCCAAGTTGTAATCAATAAACAGCAGGCTGACGTATGTTTTGCTGTTGTTTAGGTGCTCCAAAGCCAAGCAGAGAGCCAGTGAGATTGCGTCCACTGTAGACCTGTTGTGGCAGTAGGCAAATTACAATGGTTCAAGGTCCTTGCTCAGGCAGGAATTAATTCTAGCCATGCCCAACCTCTCAAAGCACTTCATCACAGTAGATGTGAGTGCTACTGGGCGATAGTCTCTCTCTTGTCTCTTTTAGAACTATGTCCCCTCATCTATGCTGCTGCTTTAATTTTTGCTAACAAAATATAACACCTATTTTCTTAGAATTAAATTTCATTTGCCCGTTCTACCAGTTTGTTTATATCTCTTCAACATGGCCAAAGTTCAATTGGCCATTCAGGCATCTGCTACAATGACTGGCTTTACTGATTTGCTTTGAAAGTGGGTCCAAAATTCTAACTTAGCAAGAGGAATGGGTATGAAGTAAAATTAATAAAAGGGCAATTAATCATTTTGAGTCTCTGTACCCTAAGAGTCCAAACTTGTCATCATATGCTTTCCAAGCTAAATCAGTGTTCTCATTTATTTGCATTTATCTCAAAGCCGAAGATGCTAATAAATCTAATTTAGGATTTGTCTGATTTAGGATTAGTCCACAAAAGTATCAACAGTGCTCAGAATTGTCCTACTCAGCCCACAAAATTCTAACAAAATAAACTACTGAGTAATTAATACAAGTACAGAACTCCTGAGTGCCCAAGTCTCATGGGCCCACATCCATGTAATTTCTGAACTGTGGTTTATACACCATTATTTTACTACAGGCAGTCCCCAAGTTACGACAGGGTTCCATTCCTGAGAACTGTTCATAACCAAACTGCTCGTAAGTCGGGGATGAACAGAAGTAGCTGTGATGGGAGAATGAGCAGGCACGGGAGGAGCAGCTGCCAGCAAGCCTCACTGACTCAGTGAGTGAGCAAGTCTGCTCAGTGCTCCCAGCTCTGCTCGGCTCGACCTGGGTCCCCTGATTGTTGTGGTCTGGGGGGAGGAAGGGAGAGAGAGAGAGAGAGAAGGCACATGGAAGTGTCCCGTTCCCACCCGGCAGAAGATGCCCGCAGCCCCACAGTAGCCGGCGAATCCATCCCCATCCATCCCACTGGTCTCCCAAATTCTGATTTCTATGTACGGCTGTCCATAAGTTGGGCATTTGTAACCTGGGGAGAACCTGTATGTTAAAGCAAAGGACAACAAATGCGAAACAGAAAATAGGTCACAACTGGTGCTTTAAGAGTTGACTGAAAAAAAACGAATGTCCAACTATACTTTACCACTTCATGTTCAGAGATCTTTTTGGATAAAATTCACAATTAAGCATTGTCCTGGTGAGTACAGAGAGAATAGGGATTGCAGTGTGTCTACGTGGACAGAATGTAGTTAGCTTTTTAAGTTCCTGGAATATAGGATCATAGAATTATAATGGCACAAAAGAAGGTCATTCAACCCTGATGTTGAATCAGAGTAGAACAAACCCTTCCTCTCCATTCCTCTGCTCCTTTCCCCCAGAGCCTGACAGATTATTCTCTCAAGTGCCAATTCAATTCTCTTTTGAAGGCACTGGTTGATTCTGTTTTCACCACCCTTATCCAGACCATGCAAAAAACTTTTCCTCACTTTCTCCCTCATATCTGTTCCCCCAAATTTTAAATCTGTGACCCCTGGTCCTTGAATCATCTGCTGATGAGAACTACTTTCCAACCAGCATGTTTCAATAAACAAAAAAGATTTTTACATTAACTCTGCTGCTGTGTTCTGTCTGAGTTGTTTCTCACAGATAAGAAGATAAGGGAGACCTGTCTTTGGCAGGATGCAGGCAGACTGCTTAGTCAATCGCAAGAACATTTTCTGACCATTTGGCCTTGGAAAGCCTACATTGATTAACTATTTTTGAGGGATCCAAGGATAAGAAAAGCAACTTTCGCTATCAGAGTTTGCCAAGTGGAAAAATACAGCAGGAGGACTAATAAATTTTAAAAGTATAAAAGTCACTGCGTAACAGTCTACAGTGCTGCATTCAAAGAGGAAGAGGGCATTGGTTGGTTGCCAATTAAAGATCTACACCAGAGTCACAGCCAAACCAATTTAGTGTCCTCGGCATATGTTTATTTTGCTTGTGATAATTTGTTTTGTATGAAATGTAAGATAATTTGTATGAAATGTAAGATAATTCGAAGTCAAATAAAGCACTTGAGTTTAAAGGGATAGCTTTGTTCATGCTTTAGGGATTCAGGGATACACAAGAGTATTATCAGATTCTCACTTGTAACTAGCTGACTAAGTGGGAAGAACTTATCCAATCTGCAATTTCATATATGCATGTAATATTGGAGTACTTTTAAGTGAAGTGAACTTTAGCTCCAAAGTCTTTGTCTCAAATTGTCAATTTCAAATATCAGATAACTAAAACCATGTGTGCTACACTTATCACTCTGTCAAAACCTGTTGTTGTACATCTCCATCATATCTACTCTCAACCTTCTTTGCTCCAAAGAGAATTTTTTGTGACCTATTTGTTTAAAGTGTTCATTTCATATTAATATTTTATGGACACGGATGCACTGATGAATAAGAAGCCATTGCACTGTAAAGTTTGCAAGAGTCACTTTTGATAGTTGAGGTGTTTGTCACTAACCTATCCCCTGAGATGGAGACAAAGAAATCCAGATGTGAAGGTGAGATCAGGCTGGAAATTGACAGCAAAAGTATTGAAATTTGAGTTCTGTCTGAATTCAGGAAGCAGCATCAATACAGTTGTCAATATACTGGGAAAAGAATTGAGAGAAGGAGCCCATGTCGAACTGAAGCAAGCACTGTTTCAGTTTTCCAGCAAAAAGACTGGCATAGTTTGGGGCCCTGATTGTTCCCATCACTACAACTTTGATAGTGCAACATCAAGTACACGTTAAGCAAATACACACACAGGCGTCTTTGCTCTGTGGGCTTAATTTTCAGAGTCAAGATTGGACTCATAAGCCACTTGAGAGCCCATAAATAAATCAATGGAATGAAGACCATCATCCTCGACTTCGAGGGATAGCCACGATGACGGACAACTTTGATGTGGAGAAAATGAGAGGAGGTGAAGAAGAAGTCAATCAATGTGAGAAAGAGTTCAGTCAGGTGAATGAATGTTGGTGGGGCAACCAGTTGGCCCTCTGTTCCAGGAAATGGAGAACCCTCAGAGTATCCTGGTGTGGACTGGAGGTGTAGAGGGATTGTATATCAATTAAGACAAGGAAATTAGCAGAGGGCATCAGAGGTTCATGATGCAAGTGTGAAAGGTAGTAAGAAATAAATTCTTTGGGGCAAGACCAGGCTGAAATAATGGATCTGTCTACAAAGTCCTGCCTGTGGATCTTGGGGAGGAGATAGAAGTGAGCTTGGAGACTAGAAGACCAGAGGGAAGATCTCCCAAGGAAATGAGGTCTGTGTCTGTCTGGGAGACAGTGGCTTGATGTTCACTGGTGGGGTCATGGTCTTGAGGGAAGTCTGGGAAGGTGTCCGAGAACTGACATTTGGCCACTTTAAGATAGAGGTTAGTTTGCCAAACCACAACAGCACCACCCTTGTCAGCAGGTTTGATGACAATATTGGTGTTGGTCCTTAGTGGGCAGAGTGCTGCAAGTTCTTTATGAATAAACATGCCATAAAATTACTATTTTAATTTTAAGATTACGTGATATAGCTAATAAGAGAGGATGAAATGCATATTACCAGGTTTCTTGAGCAGCATTATAAAATTTTAAAGAGGTTTTCAGTGAATTTATAAATTCATTCAAATCTAGTATTCTGGGAATTTCCTGCAGACATGAGAGAAAGTAGATTTGACATCACCTCTTTTAGGGATAAACAAATCACTTGAACAAACATTGATCGATAAAGGAGAAGTGGGTAAAAACTTTCAAAATTACAACCATCGCAACCTAAGACAACTAAGATATTGTTATATTTCACTTCAGTTTGTGTATAATTTCAAGATCTGGACCTTTCCTTTCGACAGTGATAACTTGTTATATCTGTTTCTGCAACCTACAGAGACATCAACTAAATAATGAAAAATTAACAATTTACTTGATTATTTCATAAAACTTCAAATCTCTTTATGAATAAAAGAAATTCACCCTGAGTTGCCCTGAGCTAATGAGTTGACTCATTACTCATCAATCAGTTTATCACTGAAAGAGCTGAGACCAGCTTGCTGCACACCAGTCCGGCAATAAATTGCCTTTGTCTCAGATAATCAACCTGACTGAGTGAGTGACCTTGAATGTTGTTTTTCTTGCTATCCCTAGAATGAGTTTACCTTCATCTTCTGCCTGATTCAACACTTCACCAGTGTGCATGTCAATTAAAATCACATTTCAGCAGCTGATTCACACCAAGTTCGAATTAATCGGTTGTCTTTGTGATAACAAATGGGAATTTTCAAGAAACCTGTGGCAAGCGTATTAACTTTTGTTTCTGAACACATAAAGGCCATGTACGATGAAAGCTGAAACTGCTCCCTCATTTGGAGCTGTCACATGGTGAAGGTCATGTCTGCTGGGCCTCTGGTCAAATGGAATCCACATTGTGATTCAAGCAGTAGCTCTTTTGGCCACTGGGAGGTGGTGGTTGAGGAAATTCCCAAGTGATAACTTTCCCTGTTGTAGATGGCAGGGAAGCTCTTCTGTAGTTAAGGAGTCAGATTTTTCTCTTTTTAGAAGGTAGTCACAATTGCAGAGTCCATGAGGACCTTGGCATGTGCTAATGTTCTCTGATGTGGAAGATGAGGTTGTGCATTTGTGTTGTAGATCCTTTCCACCAACTTTTAGAACTTCTGCAGGGATACCATCTTCTTCCTTGGTCTTTTTTTTTGGATGCACTTTTCAACTCCTTGTTGGTTTGTGTGGGTGGCAAGACTGGACCAGATAATTTTCTGTGGTATAGAATCAAGGACACTTATGCCAAGCACAGAGTCATAGTTGAGGAGTCGTTTGGAGCACTCCTTCCCGTTGACCCTGACTTCCTCCCTGGCTTTGGTAAACTCAATTAATTCTTTGCTCTCCGCAGGGTGCTTGGAGCCATAGATGGTCTTGACAACACTGAAGAATCACACAAATTGTGATCATTTGCAAGTTACTTGATCTTCTGCATTCTTTCCACACTTTAGATCACAGGTTTTCTGTTGGACTTCAGCCTTCAGGTGCCTGTAGAATTTTTTATTTTCTCTTGAGGCTTGGTATAGTTTCCAACCTAAGAATGCTTAGTGTTTGTGGATCTCCTCTTTCTCATCACATCAGTCTTGGTACTTTCTGCTAGAGAATCCAAAAGTCTCTTCATAGTTACTAATTATGGTGAGTTTCAGGGTAGTGTAGATGCTGTAGACAATTTGTGGCCCCTGTTCATTGGGGGTTGTCAATTGTCCATCAAACACTGTCTTAGAAGAACTCTCATTGCTTGTCCTTGGGACCTTCATCTTTGATATATTTGTACCAGCATTTTGACCTCACAAAAAACTTTGACTTTGTTAAATATACAGAGGTACTGTATCAATCTCAAATCTGGCTTTCCTCAGAAATTCATTGCCACCCTACATCTGCTATGTGATGGCATGCAAGCCACAAATTTAACCAATGGATCCCTCACAAATCCAATCTAAGTCCAGATGGTGTCAAGCAAAGCTGTGTTATCACCTCAACAAATTTCTCAAGCTTTCTTGCCATAAAACTGCACTTCATCTCCAAAGACCATCCTGTTGGAACATAGTTAACCTACAGGACAAGTATAAAACTATTTGACTTGCCCCACTCTACTTCAGTCATCAAGTTGCAGTACATGTGCTGTCTCAGAGGCCAAGCTGCAAGTCATTGTTGACTCATTCAATGAAGCATATAAGGGAATGGGCCTAAACGCAACATTGACAAAACAAAGGTCCCACCCCGCAGCACAACTGCACCACCTGACACTGAAGTTCCACAAGAAATGTAGATGACAAAATTCAGCATTGCCTTCAGTGCTCCAGGAGAGCCTTTGGCTGTCTGAGGAAAAGACTGTTTGAAGATCTAGACCTCAAACTGAGCATGAAGTTCAAGGTCTTCCAGACAGCAGTTGTCTGAGTCATGACCTACATGCATGGTACAACATCAATAGCCAACACTGCCAACATCATTGCTCTAACTACACTCAGCCGACTCCAACAGCCAGGACACTGCTTGCATGCTTGACACCAGACTTCTAAACAGGTACTCTATTCTCAGATTCATCATGACAAAAGAAGGCTAGGACAGCTGAGAAAATGATTCAACGATGCTCTCAAAGTTTCCTTGAGAAAGTGTAACATTACCATCAACTTGGTGGGAACCCCTGGCACTTGAATTCTGAAAATGGAGAAGGATCACTCAGGATGGCAGTTAGAACCTTGAGTTCCTTCAGGAGGAGCACACATTTGTCCCCACACAAAATGATGGAAGGAGTATAACACCTCCTAAACAAGGCACTTGCCCATCCTGTCAAGCACCCACTGCTCCACCTGTTGCAAGGTCTGTGAGTCTCTATTGGCCTCATTTTCCACATCAGAACCCATGGAACTAGAATGAAAGCAAGTCATCCTTGACTCTGAGAAACTGCCTGAGAACAAGTACAAGCACAAATTCACGATCACCTATGTAGGAATTTTAACCTCTCCACCTCAACAGCCACAGCATGTGGCAGTAAGGTAAATTTTAATCCTGTGTGAACCACTTCACTTTAAAATTCACTACTTTAATGCATTTTTGAATCCTTGCTATGAAAAATGGTTTAAAATGATGGAAACTGACAGTTTCACTGTGTGCTTTTGACTTTTTTAAACTTATTGCTTAGCTTTACAAAACTGGTGTTAAGTTGAGAGTGATCTCAAAATGGAGTTACCAGACTGTTCTACTTTTACATATCTATCACTAGGCAACCAAAGCACCTGTCTGGTTGGGACAGTAAGTCCATTTTATTATACAAAGAGGTCCTTTGATGTATATTTTTATTATAGTTCATTTTTTTATGGGCTTTGCTGCCAAGGCCAACATTTATTAGACAACCCCAACCCCCCAACAGTGGTGAGCCACTGTTTTGAACTGGTGCAGTCTGCATGGAAGCTGCTCCCACAAAGCCCTTCGGTAGGGAGTTCTAGGATATAGACCCAGTAACAATGAAGGAGCAACAACAAAATATTTCCAGGTCAGGATGGGAAATCTGCCATTTCCTGCTCCTTTGTTCTGCTGGGTGTTGGAGGGTATTATTTTAGACAGAACTATTTGTAACATCGGCATGTTCTAAAATATTTCACACATTCCCAGATTCCCTTTATACCTTTGGTTATTGTTATTAAATGTTGAAGCAACTACTTATTATTACCTATTTCTCCAATGATCAGAATCATGGATTGATTTTCGTCAGCTGTCATTTCATATTTACCCTGACAATAACTTTTAAGATAGATGTTTTAAGAATGTGGCTTTAGCCAGGACAGAGAATTAACTATTCTAAGTTTTGAAGTATACAGAAGAGATTGTGTAACATTTAAAGGATGAAAGGTGGCAGAGTTAAAGATTCCATTACTAGTTTTTACAGGCTAGTGCAAAATCTATCCTGCCTACCAAGCCTATTTGTTTTGAGGTGAGGAATTTGAAGTGAATTGTTATATTATTGGGAGTATGTTATACAGTGCAATTGAAAAAAAGACAGTGGAAATGTCTTTCCACTGTCTACGCCTTGAGCACTTGAATCACCGTCTATATGTTTCTTAAATGTTGAGAGCACCTGATTCAGCCACCCCCTCAAGCAGTGTGTTCCAGATTCCAACCTTCCTCTGGGTGAAAAAATTCTTCCCTGGTTTCCCTCTAAACTCCTTACATTAAACCTATATCCTTTTAAAACACAAAACAAAGATAACTACTGGTTTACAAAATTTTGGTAATTTTCATTAAATTACAGTAATGGAGTCATACAATTTGGAGTATTACAAGTTATAATAAAAAAAATCAAATAATTGTAGCACCAAAGGAAGCCATTCAGTCTTTCAAGTCTCAACTGGCTCTTTGCAAAAATAATCTGGTTTGCTGCATTCCACAGATCTGTCCCCATAGCCCTGCATTTTTTTTTCCTCTGTATCTTTCTGATTCCCTTTTGAAAGCAATGATTGAATCTCCTTCACCATCCTTTCAGACAATGTAATTACAGACTATGACTGCATGTTATATGAAAAGTTTTTCATATTTTCCACAAATTGTTTAAATTTATGTTCACAGCTTCTCCACCATTTCACCAATAAAAATAGTTACTCTTTTTTCACTTTGTCAGAGGAGTACTTGGCAATATGTTTGTGACTGCTTTCGAAGTATAATAACTTTTTTAGGGCAAACTGGACTAAAATGAATCTGGTTTTAGGAAATATGGCAGCCCAAGTTGGCAAAGGGACTGATTGTGCTGATCTCAGACAGACTTTTGCAGTCACTACCACTAGTTCCACGGCCATATCGGTTCTCGTTACCACATGGCTCCCAACACACTAATGATTTCACCACAAGGTGGTATGAACCAAGGCCTGTACAGCATCCTTATGGCCCACTGACTGTTCAATAACTCCCTTGTGCATGTGGTTACTATTTTCCCTTTGCCTTACCTAGTGGTTCTTCACAATGGTACCCCACTGATGACTTTCAGCAGAGGAGAGTGGAAAGGATATAGAAGCAGCTCTAATACTTGGCCTGGCTACAGACTGTGCCATCCAAGGGTGGGGAGCAGCAGGCTGACTAGCAACAGCAAGGTTGTTTGGAAAATAACATAAGTGGACGTATTAACGTTGATATCCTAGAGAGAGAACATACCTGATTTGTTCTCCACTGCCGCAATGCTAATGTTAATTAAAGAGTGAAGCTTGTCGTCCTCACCGAGTATCACCTACATGTATGACTGTGAGATAAAGGAGTACTGTTTATCGGGAATTTTACTAAACTGCTAAAAATTGCTTGACAAACCAGTAGTTATTTTTGTTTTGTGTTTTAAAAGGATATAGATTTAATGTAAGGAGTTTAGAGGGGAACCAGGGAAGAATTTTTTCACCCAGAGGAAGGTTGGAATCTGGAACACACTGCTTGAGGGGGTGGCTGAATCAGGTGCTCTCAACATTTAAGAAACATATAGACGGTGATTCAAGTGCTCAAGGCATAGAAAGCAACAGACCAAATGCAAGTAAATTGCAACAATAAACAACCAGGGGAAAGAAAACCTAGTTAATCACAGGGCTTTTATTTTGTTTATTCACTGGGTGTGGATGTTGCTGGAAATGTCATCATTTATTTTCCATCCCTAATTGTTCCTGAATTGAGGCTATAGTTGAGAGGCAACCACATTGGTGCACATGGCATCACATTTAGGCTAAAAGACAGCTGATTTCCTTCCATGATTGAACCACATGAGGTAGAACTGAAAATGTTGTTAGTGCATGCAGTTAACTGGCATCTTAAACTATTTCTGTTTCAAAAAATTGTGTCCAGTTACAGCAAAGAGGATATGCAACGTGACCAGCATCTGCCCTTTGCAAGCCCAAACTAAATGAGCAGAAGAGATGCAAGGTAGTGCATTGAATAAAGTATTTGAACTTATTGGTATTGGTTTATTATTGTCACTTGTACCGAGGTACCATGAAAAGCTTGTCTTACAAACCGATTGTACAGGCCAATTCATTACACAGTGCAGTTACATTGAGTCAGTACAAAGAGCATTGATGTAGTACAGGTGAAAACAATAACACTACAGAGAAAGTGCAGTGCAATAAGATGCAAGGTCACAACAAGGTAGATCCTGAAGTTATAGTCCATCTCATTGTATAAGGGAACCGTTCAATAGTCTTATCACAGTGGGGTGGAAGCTGGCCTGAAGTCTGGTGGTATGTGACTTCAGGCTCCTGCATCTTCTACCCGACGGAAGAGGAGAGAAGAGAGAATGTCCCGGCTGGGAAACGAATCCCCCCCCCCCCCCGCCCTTATAAAAAATGCCAACTCTTCATCAGAAGTTAATTGTAAATATAATTATTTTGTGAATGGAAGCATTTTCAGATTGCTTTTCACTAAATTTCTTAACAGTTCGCACACTAATGGGCGCTTCAACTCCAATGGGCAGACGTAGCTTGTAACCTGATATTACCAACTATAAAGACGGAGATAATAACTGACAGTCCAGTTGACACACACACAAACAGAAGCACGCAAGATCAATAAGAAAGTAGATGGATAAACACTTCAAAATCAATACACTGTGAACCCAGAAAATCTGAAATAGATAGTGAAAAAGGTCGGAAATGCCTAGCAGATCAGGTAATATGACAACTGGCGTGCAACAATAACTACCATTTCTCCAAGAACGTTTCCGACCCCTTGAGTATTTCTGGCACTTTCTGTTTGTACCTCATATAAAGCCATACTCATTTCCATATTTTCGCACGAATAAGCTCAGGAGGTTAAAAAATCAAGATGTGCACCTCAGTGCCCGAGCAGGGATTTAATTTCGAACGCTGGCAGAGTAGCAAATAAATAACAACAGGCACATAGCTTTGTCAATGGATGTTCAGGGACTCGCACTGATTTATAACCCCCCACATACACATTCGTGGCAGAACTGCTAAAAAGTATTTAGTTAGCATTATTATTTCTCAAAGCATGGTGGTTTCGTGTGCCTCAGTGATCTAACTTTGAAGCTGTGTGTTGTGCTGCCAGCCCCTACCATCGGGAGTGCTGCGGAGCCGAGCGCCAGCTCTCCACTCGCCCTGTATCTCCCTCACTTTCTCTCGCTCTGTTTCCACTGGCTCTCCTCACACGGCAGCAGCCACTGACTGACTGACACGGACCAAAGTTATCCCGGAATAAGGACAGCACGCATGTGCCGTCAACCCGGATGTAAATCACTTGTGGCGAAACAAATTGGCTGAATGTGTCAGCGGGACCGGGCCAGTCCGGACCCCGCTAACTCTTCATACACTGACAGAGCAAACAAAGGCGACCGGCAAGGACATCGCAGATCACCACGCTCATGAGGTAAATTGGCCAATGCACCCGCCCAAGCAAGTGGGAGAAGTCGGTGGATTTGGGCGAGACAAACCCGGGATAACCGGGATGAAGCAAAGCCGAGGTCGGTGCTTCTGGTACTTGGAGATTGATCTGATGACAACTCCCCCAGGTGATGTACAGGAACGAAATACCGCCTCACTGAAGTTCTGAAACAAGCTGCAAATAAAATGCAGAGATGTTGGATGAAATTGAAGTGGCAAAATAAAACCCAGCCAAAATGCAAAGATTTTTAACTACTGCATTGTTAAAAATGAAGATGTCCATTTGTTTTGTTGTGGGGATGGTAACGGACTTCGTTTTGAAAGGTGTTGCTGATTGCGGAGCTGTGCGTTTCTGTTATTGTAGACAGTTATATTGTTACCAGAAAGAATTTATTACCAAGTTACTGCACTGCTTCTTCCGCGTCTTGGGTATCATTCATTCCCGAGGCAAACAACTAGTTTTCCAAGTCACAACAGCCAACGTTCCTACCAGCCCGGTCCAACCCAGCCTGCATCTTCTGGCACTTCCTGCATTTACAGCAGAATCAGTCTGCACACACAATGACACACGTTCTACCAGAACGGGCAATCGTTGATTCGCATTCATTTCCCACTTTAAAATTAGTTCCTTTCCAATTTTTGACAACATAGTTGATTTTACTTTGTTTGCAAGAAAATGTGTCAGTACCTTTTTTGTTTTGGTTGGTAGGCAAAATGGTATTCAGGAGTAATAATAATTATAAAGGAAAGGAGGAAGATTGAAGTTAAATATCATCTTCAACAACTTTGGGAGGCCAGAATCGATTTGTAGTTAGTGCAGTACTTTTTAAACTCCTGATGAATGCAGGCAATCATCCATAATAGCAAAGTGATAATGGACAGCTGTTGATCGAAGCATAACCGCAGAGCCAGAATACCAGCAGCAACTTGTCTGCTCCTCTAAAATAATGCAATTGAGAGGGCAGATGGATCTGCAGCTTATGTCTTACCCAGAAGATGACACCTCCCACAATTCTGCACTTCCTCAGTCCCACTAAGTGTTAAAATCTCTTGGGGTGGGACTTGAACCCTAACCTTCTGATTCCTTGGTGCAGCTGTGATCCGCTGAACCATAGCTGACCCCAAAAAGCGGATTATACAGCTGTGCAGGTCAGAGTGGTGCCTGTCCTTTAAAGAGCTGCCAAACTTGAGCAAGTCATTGCTTCAGTCTCAAAACCCTGTGCTCTCCAAGAAAAACTGCAGATGCTGGAAGTCTGAAATAATAAAAAAAAATTCAAGCTATTGGTGAAAGTACCCCCAATCATCAAGCAACATTTTTGGATTATGTCAGGGAAAATATACAAATTCACTTTTTTTTTCCCATTAAACCATTCAAACTGATTCCAGGGTGTTGACTTTCCCTACTCTTCAAGTTTGATCACCTTGTCTGAAGAATTTACTGATTTCTGTCCTAAAATTAACTTTGTTTTAGTCTCTGTTTCTAACCCACTTCTGAACTTTAATTTAAAATAGTATTGTGGCATTACATTTTCATTTTCTTTATGATTCATTTAAAATAGCATATTAAATAGCTTCTTTTATGATTAAAATACCTAAATTTAAATAAGCTCATCTCATAATTCAGACTCCACATTAGTTATCAGGCTTGACTCTCTGTTTAACTGCATTCAATGTTTCAATAAGTCCCATGTGTCAGGAACAAGGTGTGGCCTGATCAGAACCCCAAATTTTGATCTTCTGAGTTGTATTATATGTTTGGCGGGTTTGTGATTGCTACACTGCATTAATTTAACATGTTGAACAAAGGCTTCTTGGCTACTTCCAAGTTCTCAGTTATTTTAATGCCATTCATGGAACATGTTTCTTATTTAATTTTCTTTCCAATATATAGTACCTCATGGTTGCCTGAATTATTCATTGTTTGGTATAATTACACACCGTGTTCAGTGACGTTTTGAACTGAACTCTCTGCTTCTATTCAACTGTCTTTTCTAATTTAGTGTAATGTGCATTTGATTTTAACTTAATGGTTTACTGTGGTGACAGTATTAATCCCAACACAGCTCACTGACATCCACTCAGTTCTTACTCTCTCTCAGCTCTAACATTATTTTCAACTGTTCAGTATACTTGTTATCAATATCTGGAATTTACTATGAATGGCCACAGGTGTAATTGTTAAAAAACAAAAATAAACATGTGCTTCTTGCTCTTTATTAGTAACTGAATAATGGTTGTGCGTCTAAAGGTTGTTACTTGTGATATATAATCTGTTTTTCTGGTACATTGATTGAGCTATCCCAGAAAGGAATCTCAATATATTGTATTATCTCTATTCAATTGGGTTGGTAGGTCATGAAGTGGACTGAAAGAGCCTATAAAGGGATATAGATAGGCTAAGCAAATGGGTGAAAAGTTGGCAACTGGAATACATTGTTGGAAGGAAGAAAGAAAAAAGCAAATTATTATTTAAATCATTTGAGACCACAAAATATTGTAGTTTAAAGGGATTTGGGATCCTGGTGCATGAAACTCAAAGGATTGGCATTTGGGTACAGAGAGTAATTTGGAATGTATGTTGGCCTTCTTTGCAAAGGGTGTAAGAGTAGGGAAGTTCTGACACAATTTTACAGGGTGCTGGTGAGTCCACACCTTGGTCTCCATATTTAAGGAAGGATATACTTGGAATGGAAGCAGTGCAGAAATGCTTCATTAGGTTGATTCATGGGAGGGAGGGATTGATGTATGAAGAGAGGTGGAGCAGATTGGTCTTATTAGAGTTTCAAAGAATGAGGTAGGGTCTTACTCGAATGTGTATGATTCCAAGGGGGATTAACAGGGTTGATTTTGAGAGGATGTTTCCCTTAATGGGGGTATCTATAAAATCATTTCAGAAAAAGGTATGGCCCGTCAAGATGGACATGAAGAGGATATTTTTTCTTGGAAGGTTATGACTTGTTGGAATTCCGTACCCCATTGATCTGGGAGATAGTCAATGAATATATTTAAGGTGGAAATTGACATACATTTGAACTACAAGGGAGTCAATGTGTATGGGGAAGTAGCAGGAAATTAATGTTGAGGACATGAATCATCTTATTGAATGGCTGAGAACACTTGACGGTCCAATTGGCCTACTCCTATTTCTTATTTTTAATATATGAACATAAGGAAAGCTGGTTTTATAAGAATGCAGCCAGTTTCTCAACAATCAATGATATTAATCTTGAATTGTTTTCATTGAAACAGTTTTGATTGCAGTATGGTTTACGTGGTATCTTCCCCACAAACCAGAGAATGGATGCGCATTGTTATTCTAGACCAGTTTTCTTCCTCTAATCCTACTGCTTTTGGATAGCCTGATGCCAATGTGAATTATTTCCATTCCCCCTCAAGTATATCTATAACCTATGTAGTGTGTACTTCACACAGTCATAACACTGAACTGATTGAGAATTTTTAAGTTAAATTATGTTTCAAACTGCAATATTAGCTCAGGTTCATGATAGCCACACATCTACTCTGATTTATTGTATATAGAAGTTGTTATTTTACCAACTGCTCCTCGCTATATCTTGCTTTGTAATTTCCATACAATTAATAGATGGATGTTACATTGATTCAGGGAGCTTGGATTATTTAAAAAACCTGTCATGACTTGATTGTGAACATGAACATTTCACTTAGTATGTTTTCCTGGATTGTAAAATGACATTGCAGATAAGCATTTAAGATGCATAATTTCACACTTAATGTCTTCCAGCCTAGTGAGATGTGATGGATTTCCGAGGCAAAAAGTATGAGCGAGGAAGTAACTGGTCAGATCCTGAGGTGGTGGAGTTGCTGCAGCTTTGGGCTGATGAATCTGTTCAGATGGAGTTGGAGAGTTGCCTGAGGAACCAGCATGTCTTCAACAGGATAGCTGAAGTCTTGAGGGAAAAAGGTATCCACAGAACAGGAGACCAGTGTCGGGAGAAGATCAAAAAGATGAAACTTGAATACAGAAGAATTAAGGATAACAACAAAATCTGTAGGGGTGGCAGAACCTGGAAGTTCTTTGAGGTGATGGATAGAGTGCTGTCCAACAGACCAAATATTTGTTATAGTACTGTAGGTAACACAGTGATAACACAACAGATACCACCAGGTATTCTGGCAGCAGGAGATGGGTACATTCATCATCATCACCACCATCATCTGACTTCTCCTCCACTTGGTATTTCTCATTCACATCATCCTCAGGAACTAATGGATATTAAATGTGAAGAAGTGGATTCAGATGAGCACAGTGAGACACCTGAACCACCCCCCTCTCTTGTACTCCAGCAGAGTGGAGATGATCATGGAATGGATGGGAGTCTGTTGGAAGGAGGACAACATGATGGGTCATCAGCTATTAGGGTGGATGTTCCAACAGAGAATACCATTTCTCCATCAGGTTGGTACTTAACAGAGCTTTTATGCTCTATCTTTTTCTCTCTCTGACTTTTTACTGTCAAATTTTCAGCCTCTCATTTCTTTTTGTCTTTATCTATTTCTAACTTTCTTTGTCTCCTACCTCTCTCCCTTTCTCCACTGCTGGCTCTTCTTCTTGCTCTCTCCCACCTTCTTGACTTCTCTTTCTTCCCCTTCTCTTCCCTCATTTTAGCTCCTCTCCGGCCCCTATCCACCTCCCTCCAGAAACCCCTTGGCTCAATTCCAGACAATGTTAATCATCCCAAATCATTACCTTGGCAGCAACCCCACAAACCTGTGACGCTCAGTCCTTCCCTTTAATTGTCTATTAACCCATAACTCCAGCCTCTCCCGTCACATCACTTGGGCCCACTGCACCTCTTTCCCTCCTTGGCTCTTGCTCTCATTTTCCCTCAATTTTTATTTTTCTGTTTTCTGTTCACTCTAAAGATGCTTAAAATACTGAAATATTTGTTTTGATCTGAGCAGCCTGTTTAAAAAAAAATGTGCATTTCACAAAAATCCATTCTTAATAGTACAACAGAACCTTACTATTCTTGACCAGCCAACGCTGCAGAGAAATTGCAGTCATGTGATGTGTGCTTCCATTCACTGGCATTTGCTGGTCTTATGAAGCCTTTTGTATGAATCTTTATATGTAGCTGGAGGATTTAATTTGGTTGAATTATGCCATCTATGTCTTTTAAATGGCACTTTGGGTAACTAACGTCAGTTTGGCCTTCATAAAGGGAATAACAGGAATTTATATATATGTGGTACATGGAAAAATTATCAGAAAAGACCAGCTATGTATTGGAATTGGTTTATTATTGTCACTCGTACCGAGGTACAGTGAAAAACTTGTCCTGCATGCCGATCATACAGGTCAATTCACCACACAGTGCAGTTACATTGGGTTAGTACAGAGTGCATTGATGTAGTACAGGTAAAAACAATAACAGTACAGAGTAAAGTGTCACAGCTACAGAGAAAGTGCAGTGCAATAACGTGCAAGGTCACAACAAGGTAGATTGTGAGGTCACAGTCCATCTCATTGTATAAGGGAACCGTTCAATAGTCTTATCACAGTGGGGTAGAAGCTGTCCTTAAGTCTGTTGGTACATGCCCTCAGGCTCCTGTATCTTCTACCTGATGGAAGAGGAGAGAAGAGAGAATGACCTGGGTGGGTGGTGTCTATCTACAGTATCTGCAATAGGAAGTCTGTACAACTTGCAGCTGGTACTCTTGCAAACTTTTAGTTGTAGCACCAAAGACTAACTTCTTCCCTTTTATTGAAAGGAAAACTACCTATTTTGTTAACCATTTTAAATTCTGTATTAATACACTGCCCTGCTTTGGATATTTTCAGGGCCTTGGTAACCCTAGAATTATGTAACTGACTCAAATTGGGCACAATATTGTAGATGTTGCTGAATAAAGGTCTTGTACATGATGAGAATTGTACAGTGGTTTAGCTATATATCTTAGCTCTTCGCTTTCACATTCATTCCCCTGATAATGGTCATGGATTTACAATATCTTGTGAATTAAGACCTTTGCTCTTTCAGCTCTGCACCCTTGAGAGGTAAACCTTGTGTCACGTATACTTGTCTGAAGTTGATCAAGCTGGAATGGATTTTTCTATATTGAAAAGCATCTGCACCACAGGGGCCATTCGCTATTCAGTCTACGTGTGTTTGTAGACTGTTAATCCAAAGTGTTATTGCCTTCCTTTTTTAATATACCTGTTAGTATGATACTTTCATTTTAAGTTGGAGAAATTATTATTCTACAATTAATCTATTTCTCTGTAATATTGGTCATTTTTGTAACTATTTTCAGTGTGCAGTTTGAAAAAGGAAATATTTGTATATACTATTTTGTGTCATTATTGAAATTCTGGAATGTTTTCCTGATGCAAGATCGTTAATAAAGGTTAAGAAGATCAATAATGCTAACATTAGCTTCTGCAATTTTGGCCATTGTTCAGTGGGAACCCCTTGCTCTAAATGACAACTACAGTGTCCCACTTAGAAAGTTTAAGCAAATAATCCTGGTTAACATTCCAGTACGGCACTGGGTTGGTGTGTTAATGAGTTAGAATTTATGGATTTTTTTTAGATATGAAGTTTAAATAAGTCACATGAATCCCTCAAAGCTAAAAAGATTAGAAGCAATCCTTGGAACTACAAGAGATTATCTTTGCAATAATAGGCAATTTGACCAATTAAATCCTTGAAGATATTTAGCTAAGTCTAAAAAAGATGATGACAACAAGAGCCATGGTGGACTTCACTGAAGTATAGTTGGCCAAATTTATAAGAATATAACTAAACAATGAGTTAGGGGATAAACCGAAAATTCTGGTCACGCAGCTGAAAGAGAAACAGAGTTAATTTTCCCATTTGAAGAAGGGTCTGCTGAAGTGTCTTCACTCTGAAGCATTTACTCTGTTTCTCTTTCCACTGATGTCGCCTGACCTGCTAATTGTTTCTAGCTTTTTGTTTTTATTTCAGATTTCCAGTGTCTAGGGCGCTTGATTTTCAAGGGATCTGGGATGATCAACTTAGCTCTCAGAAACTTTAAGAATTGCCCTAAACAAGAATAATCATGCCCCAAAATAAGACATCAGTTAACCAAATCGTAGAGAGTTGTTTTCAGTGTTGTTCAACGTGCCGTGAGACAATATATTCGGCTAAAAGTATCAAATTAGTTAAATCCTCAAAAAAGGTAATATCATTCATATATTGAGCAACTCAAGAAAAATATGTGCATTCAGCTCAGGATTTTCAGATTCACTCAAAGGGACTGAAGCATTTCTCAGCTGTGAGTCAGCTCACAGTCCTCCACATACTCAGGGCATTAAGGTAAAGTTTACCCTTTTGATCACAGGATATCAAATTGTAACCTCGTACCGAGATAATTCTAAGACCTCTGATGAACTCGACGTGCTGTTTTCTCCATCATAAGTAATGTTATGCTTTTATCCTTTTAAGACTTTGTTAATCATACAAACCATTTGTTCTGGGAAATTATACATATCATCTGAAAGTAAGATAATAACAGAGTCGTGGAGTTCATCGTCATACTGCACAGAAACAGGCCCTTTGGATTACCAAGTTTGTGCCGACCATCAAGCACCCACTCACACTAATCCTCGGGTATTCTCCCAATATTCCCTTCAACTCTTTCCCCTCTGCATTTCTTTTAAAAAGTTTGAAAAAAGTTTGAACCTCTTCAAGGTTTTGTGTAGTTTTCCATGCAATTTGATTGCTCCATCCAAAATCAATACATAGTATTTGGATTTTTTTTCTTTTTAAAGCTGTATTATTCTCTCATTTTGTGATAGTCTCTGCCTTTACCAGTTTTTAGTGGAAAGATACTTGGAGTTTTTCAATTCCCTATTTCACGTTATCCTTGTACACTCTGCATTGGTTGCTGTTGAATGGGCAAGGGATAGGCATTTCAATAAGCCATTCTGTGCTGCACAGGCTTGGCCTGACCTAATCTGGCCAAATGTGAACTCTATATTTAGAAGGGTGAAGGACTCCAACAACCACCACCACCCCTTTTTCAAGGGCAATTTTTTACTGGCACCCACATCCAACAATGGACATTTTTAAAAAAACACTACTGATTGTTTAGTACCATGGTCATTGGGTCCTCTGATGCTACCTTCACAGGGAATAAATAAATGTAGCAGTGGATAAGATAAAGTATTTTGCAGCTTGTTCAACGTGCTTTTAATTCGACCGAGATTTTGGCTCAGCATCATTAGTAGATTAAACAATAATTTGAGGGTGTGAAAAAGAACAGGGAGCAATTTTATCTTTTGGAATAGACTATATTTTGATTTGAAAGTGGGCTGGATTAATCAGAGTAGCAAGTGCCTAGTGAATTTGCAGTTTATTAGAGAAATTAAATTGAGTTTAAGTTACAAGGGAAATAAAACCAAATAAAAAGGATTAAACCATGGTGCTTTATAGCCCATTCTCAACGTAACGTTGAGGTGCCACTCGCTCTGAGATCATGTGCCCTTGTGACTTAAGGTGTTAATTGGTAAATCAGTAGCTACTCAGACACTTGTACTTTGCCCGACATGTAGAACACAGATTGCAGCTGAAACATGCTTGGCACATGCTGAAGGCATGCTATAGTTGGAAGGTTCTGAAAATTAAGCAGGTACTTTTAAACTGTGGCTTAAGATTTCCGTTGGTTGCTGGGGGATTTGCCCCAGGAACATTAACCATGTTAATTGTTATTCTTTTGAGCCTTTTTGTTCAGTAATTCTTTGTCGATATTGTTTCAGGCTGACATAGATTTGAAAAAAATACTCGTGTATTTGTCCAGGAATAGACTGCATGTGAGTGAATTTGAAACAATTAACCTGGATATGGAAGTCTGTATCTCTTTAACGGCAAGCAAAGGTTTCATTTCCTTTTGATTAGTTGGAGTTGTAAAACAATGATCTTGTATTTAAATAGTTCTATCACAGCCTGAAGACAGCACAAAATGCTTTTCTAACTAATGTAGTGTTTTTTTGAACTGTCCGCACGGTATAAGGAAACATGTCAGCCAATTTGTGCACAGCAGATTTTTACATGCAGCGTTGCAATGCTGAAAAGATAACCTATTTTGGTAATGCTGGTTGAGAAAAAATATTGACCAGGATATTGGGCGAACTTCCCTGTTCTTTGATGTTTTATGAGAACTTGAAAGTCTCATCCAAAACAAAACATCACTTCCAAATGTCAGGATTTCAATAGTACACCAATCCCTTACCACTGCTACTTATTTACACATTTTAGGGATGCAAACATTGCTGCCAAGGCTGATGTTTATTGCCCATTTAATTGAAGGAGCAGCCAGTTATTTGCAAGTCAGCACTGCATATGAAGCAGAAGGAATTTGGAAGTGGTTGTGTTCTGATGTGCCTGCTGTCCCAGGTGGAAGGGGCAATATTTGGGAGAAGAGACGGCCTATGATGTGTGCAAATCCTGAAGTAGAACATGCTTGGAACCTTCTGAGGGGAGGATGGTATCACTGAGCTCATTCTGATGCACGAGTTCAATCTTAGATAATTTCTTTAAATGTAATGGTTGTTTATTATGACCACAAATAAATTGTTTTAAGTGACCATGTTTTGCTCTAACTTGGGCTATCAGAATTTCAAATTCTGTAGGTATTGGTGTGACTTATAGTGGGCTTTAGAGAGTGAAATATTTCATCAAGCATCATCCAGTTGTGTGGATGCATTGCATTGACCACAGCTGCTGCTGCATTTGAAAGTTTGTGGAATAGTCAATGTTTCTCGGCAAAAGTTAGCGGTTCACTGAATTTATTGCATTCAAGTTAGTGAAACTGGGAAAACCTATTCAATACTAACATCAAATAATAGCATTGGGTATTGTTCCTCAGTGGGACCCAATTATTGGAAGCGTCATATAATATCTGTTCCACAGATTTTATCATAAACTCATTTCACAGATTTTAGGAGGCAGCATCCCTTATAACATATAACCCATCTTGATCATTGCTGCATTTTATGGGGGGGGGGGGGGAGAGAGAAATGATGGGCAGATTAAAGATTGAATGAATAAACAAGTTACTAATTGTGTGTATAACCAACTTTGATTGAATATTTTTTTTTGCTGGCATCTGAGAGGAACTATTCGTCTGCTTCACCACATCCTTTCTCCTTTTAGGACTTGGAACCCACAGCTAGTGGATTATTTCATCCTCATTTATTATCGCTCACAGTATTGCATTTAAAAGAAACCTACTTTTCGAGATGAATGGCTGCATGCAGTTTCCTGCCCAGCAGCATTGCACAACCTAAACCAAAGTAGCCTTGTGGATTTCTATTCTGATCTTGTATTTTTAAAAATCTATCCTTATTTTCTTTGCAGTTTTGCACTTTTTTTGGAAAAATAAGGCATGTGTTTTTGATTAAGTCTGCATTTCTTTATTTCAGACTATGTCAATCCAAATATAGGTGGCAGCTCTTCTGGAATGCACACTTCAGGGCCTGCATTTTCTACCCTTCACAGACTTCGCCGGAAAAGGAAGCCACCCCGGGTGAAGGATCCCTTAGATGACATTCTTCTCAAATTTCTAACAGCACAGAGAGTAGTGGAGGAACGTTTCCTACAAATGGAGGAACGCAGAATGCAACGGGACATGGAACTAGAAGATAGGCGGATGCAATTGGAACAGCGTCGGATGGAACTGGAAAGGGAGCACGAGTACAGAATGTTCACAATATTTGCTCAGATGGTGAATGCACTTCGACATGGTGGCTCCATACAGACTTTGGGCTTGGACCTCGGCCAGGTCTTTTCACAGCCTTCTGATCAAGCCACTGAAACAGTTGGTGGCCCAAGCTGGGCTTCCACCTCTAAAGATGGTAGCAGCAGAGTGCTGCAGCATCAGAACAAACCTTTACCTAATGGATTGAGAGATGTTGTGGCTCATGCAGAACTGAATCCAACATTCCAGCACCTTCAGTCAAGTATTTATCTATCAAAAAGAGGAAATGAAATTAATAATTTTAGTGCAACATTTCAGAAAGATTATGCCGCCTATCATGCAGATAAGTACGATGAAGATAAAAATCCTAATGTGAGTCTGTTAAGCAATGTTAAATAACCAGTTGTAGGTCTGAAATACTATGTTAGTTTGAGGGGTTGTATTCATTTCCTTGTTGTTCAGGGCATTTAGCTATCCATACACTATTTCAGATAGAATTGGTTAACAGATTTTTAACTAGGGTTCTGTGCTTTGTTCATTAAGACACAGTTAGAAGAATCTACTTAAGAAATTTTGGGTCTGAATGGAAAAAGTAATTTGCACAACATAAAGCTTACAAATCTAGCACAATTTTTAGGATTCTAATATTATGTGGAGACGGTGGTAAATTGATGCACAAGTGCCTTGGTGCTTGGGTTTACTCACCTTGTAGTTGGATACATATGAGAAGTGTTCTAGTCTTGATCACATTAACATTGTTGAGTTCATTCTGAATATTGTACATTAAGTTTCAGAAGTTTCCTTTTGACACTAATTTGCACACAGGTTTATTGCCTATGTACCCCACTCTAGATCACTGCACTTACCCATGAAAAGTTCTTGAAGCAGCTTTCTCAGTAGTGGTTAAAGTTGTTTCTATTTCTCTCTAGTGTTGATCCCCTTGCATCACAACACCAAGCAGCTTAATGTTCATACCTTTGCAGTCAGTAGGAAAGTTTAAAAACCATATTGTTGAAATTTGATTTGGTTTAATTCATCATTCTACTTGGAAATGTTAGTTATTGATGGAAATAATGAATAACTTTCTAATTGCTGTTTTTAAAAGTGTACAGAGATCTATAAAGTATTTTTAGACGTGCAGAATCAGTTATTGAGTTGTGATTTATTGTACCACTTAATTGCATCGTTAACCAATTGTTTTAACTGGGCATGCTAATCTTACATTTATTAAATTTCAGGGGAAAGGCTTGCTTTGGTCATTACTTGCCAGTAACAATGTCCTTTGTTTTTTATTTCTGTTGGTGTTCCTGGAAATCATAGTGTGATAGATGTTTATAGCATGGCTGATACACAGAGACCAGAGGAATATTTTCTCCTTTCCCTTCTGATAACTCAGCAAAAACTGCTTGTTTCAGTGAGCTGCCAAACTCATTTCGAGCAAGGCCTGTGATTGTTTTAAATAAAGTTTGTTACTTGTAAATTGGGTAATTACCAATGTTCCATATCACAGGCAGTGAAAATTCACATGTATTCTATGTGCCTTAAATTGAGTTTGACTTGTTGACTGGAATTGGAGCCACCTCGC
This sequence comes from Pristis pectinata, assembly GCF_009764475.1. Taxonomy (NCBI): domain Eukaryota; kingdom Metazoa; phylum Chordata; class Chondrichthyes; order Rhinopristiformes; family Pristidae; genus Pristis; species Pristis pectinata. Next base: position 24,317,822 of record NC_067418.1, on the reverse strand, counting down.
AGTAACATCATGGGGGAGTTTTCTAAAGTATGTTTGAATATAGTTTTGTTTTGTTCAGATGGTATGTATTATTATATTTGTTTTGCTTTTATCCTTCCAGGGCATTATTAATCTGGGAACCAGTGAAAACAAGCTGTGCTTTGATCTGCTTTCCAAAAGGGTATGTCCATTTGTACTTCAGCCATGTGAAAGCTCTTTTAAAATATTATATCCTTCAAAGCACAATTTCAATATCATTTCCAGTATTAATGACATTTTGCACAAGATTCCAAATTTTACACTGCAGATTAGAATGTTTCTCACTTTTGATAATAAAACCATTTTGCATTTCTTCCAAATCAGTTTTGATCATAGTCTGTTGGTTGGTAGACTGCTAGGAGTTTAGTGGAGAAATTTCACAAACCAGCAATTTGTCCACATCATTACATGACCATAACTTTAAGAAATAAGAGTACAGCAGACTGTAGCTTTAAGAAATAAGAGTTATAATCATAGAGTTGTACAGCACAGAAGTGGGACCTTCAGCCCACCGTGTACTTGCCCACATTTTCCCCATCTGTACTAATCCCATTTGCCCACATCAGGATCATATCCTTTAATTTGAAAATTTAAGTACAGATAGAAGTTTATAAGACTATCTTTGTTCAAGGAAAATCAACTTCTAACTATCCAATCAGATGTCAATTGTAAGTATAAGATGTTAATTGGTGGGAGTTTTATCACATGGAGACAGAGGATAGACGCAAAACTTTGCTAAGCTTTAATGGGAATCCGGTATTAATGCTTTATTTGATTATTTATCAGCATTCCTGAACAACAAAAACAGGAAATGGAAAACTCACTAACCCTAGGAAATTTGAAGTTATTAAATATGGTACAGATGTTTGGAGATAGCAAGTGACAGTTTTCACTGGAACTTTTTAAATGATTTGTTAATATCACAGAGCAATTCATCCAACTGTGATGCACAATTCTTATTTAAAAAAAATAAATACCAGCTCACAAGAGAAATGCATTGCAGAGTGAAACCATATTTAAATGAGACCTTCAAACATGTCGTCAATGGGTAATTTGTCACTTTGCTGTTAATGGGATCGTGCTGCATACAGACGGACTTTTGTGCTTGCCTGCATTAAAATAGTGACAATAACATAATTCATCAGCTTTAAAGCAGTTTGGAGTACTTGGTATTCATGGAACATATACTGGTTCCTGTTCTGAACTACTTAATGGATTCTGAATGACTTAATATATTGTGGACTAGGTGCCATTTTTGTTTATTTTCTGGAAACCAAAGATCAAAATGTAGACTTTTGACAGGGAGTGAAGTCATTTACACTTCTCTCTCCAACTCAGAATGTCACATGATTGATGCTCTGAGCTGATTGAATTGAAAGCAGCATTAGTTTCTTGTGATTAGCCTCTCAGCTTCTTGAAGAGAGAGTGGCAAGGGGGAGAATGAAGAGGGAAAGGCAGGGTTTCCACTGCTGATAGTGCCACAAGAGGACAGCATTGGGCTCATATTTGCTGCTTTTCAAAGCCAATGCCGGTCCTACTTTGGTTTAAAGAATGCCCAAGTCAGTATTAGTTCCTTTTCCTTCCCCACTAGAAAAACTATTCTCAGGCAAGCAGTTGACTCATGCTGCATCCAGATCAGTTTTATTTCCAAAATAAGCTGCCAGCGTATATATCATCTTGTGTTGCATTTCTAAGCCCTGTCTTCAGAAAACTACTTGACTTCTGTTTGATGCATGCCACAACTGAGGAACGGAACTGGATTTGGCAAAGAAATAGAAATTGTGGTTTAATTCTATTCCCAATATGTTGCTGTTCTGCTGTGTTGACCCAAAAACATCCTTTCTAGTGCAGCTGTACTTAGTCGTAATACTTCAAAATGATTCTGTAAAATTTTTGCAGAACCAGTTGCATTTGTGATAGTTATTTGGGTTGTCAAACTCAAATGTTATCTTGCAATTAAGTGGAGTTAAAGGATGATGTAATTGGATTAAGGCATGATCATTAATCAGTCTTCATTTTAAAGTTATACCTTTGATCTTATACATTAACTTTTGCTATAAATTAACATCAGTCTGGAAAGCAAAGAAACTAACTTTTGGTAGAGTGCAGGAATATTTGTGGGATACAAAGCTATGGTCCCATTGTGCTACCACTTGTGGACAATTAAATTGCAACCAGTTTTGATTATAAATGTAGAAGTTGGAATTCATTAGTTCGTCATCGAAAGAAAGATTTCTGGAAAAAGTCATCTGGGAAAATATAACCATATTATTGGCTGAATAGGATTTAACATATAACTTTTTTTCAGTGTAGACCATGGTCTTGTTTCTCCCTGTTTCTGTATTCTAGAGCCCTCTGAGATTGCAGTGCTGCTTCAATTCTGGCCTCTGTATGTCCTCACTGTTAGTTGCTCCTCAGTTAGGAGCCATGCCTGGAGCTGCATTGCCCTTGAGCTCTGGAATTCCTTCCCTAAACCAGCCCAGTCTCGAACCTTTGTGATTATTTCAGAGCACTCATTAAAGCTACATCTTCGACAAAGGATTTGTTCATCTGTCTATAGCTTAGTGTCAAAGCTGTTTTTGTAATTTTGCCATGAGCTCAAAAATAGAAATTATCAATCACATAATACTAGTATTGATTTAAAAAAATTCCGAATTTATTTGCTTGGGTAAAACAAAATACGTATGACTTGGTTTTTTTTGAACTAACTTTATGTTGCAATACTATATCCTTGCGTAGTGTGACAAAATCTGTGAGTTAATCTATTAGTACAGGAACCACATGCCACTTCACCCAAGCCAAGACTCGCATTTGATTTGAACTTAAATTTCTTTTCCTCTTCCTCCTTCTTTTTCTTCTTCTTCTGCTTGGCAGTCCTTCAGGATTGAGGATTACTTAGTGAATTCATCACTACACTGCAGACAGCAAAGCCCAGAGCAATATGGATTTCACTGTTTTGAAATTCCCCTCAAAAGTTCTTTGCTTCACCAAATCTCCCGCTTCCTTTGAGAACTTCTCAAATCCATTTTTTTGACCAAACGTTTAAATGCCCTTACTAAATTTAACCTACTTGATTCAACATTTTCCAATTCTAATGTTTAAAGTAATTCAGCTGCCATGTTTGCAAATGCATTTCATGTTTATTACTTTAAAGGCACTTGGTAATCTGTTTGAATATTACAGAAAGTTCCTACATTTGATTTCTTTGAAAGATTTATGGTTGTGTTTCTGTTTCATGTATAGAATCTTTCATATAAAACTCCTAAATGTACAAATCAACAGACAACAAAATTCAAACTATTTTCATAGCTGACTTGTAGACTTATAGTTATTGAATGATTACTCCTGTTTAAGCATGTCCTATAGAATTGTAATTGCTCTTTTTTTGCAGTTGACGCAGACTGACGTAATTCAGATAGACCTGCCACTCTTGGAATATCCAAACTGGAAAGGACAAGAGTTGTGAGTACTGAGTAATTTTTATTTGCTGTTTATTGATTTTAAATCATGTAGACAGAAACACATACTGAGTTGAAAATCAGTGGATTCAAGTTCAAATACAGGAGTTGACTACATGTTCTGGGTTGATATTTCAGTACTTGTTGTTGGAGATATTATGTTTCAGTTTAGATATTTAGCGGAAATCTTTTCAGGGACAAAAAGCCCATGATGCACATTTGGTCCATGGGCTCAATTCAGTCTGCAGGAGAATTCAGTATGGTTCTACCTGTGTCAGTGAGCAGCAAGCTGCCAATGCTCATTGCTGTTCTGTTTGCACATGTTAATAGCAACGACTTGGTCTGTGAAGCTGGTCCCTGATTAGAAAGGCCCTGTGTATTCCTGCTAAAAATAAAAGCCCACCTACAGGAGTGCTTAGACAGCCAGGTACGCTGTTTCCCCAGTCTTTAATAAAACTTTCAAATGACATTATACCATTTAAAAAAAGGTGTTACATTTTTAAAATATAAAAATAAAGTATTTCAAAAATAATTAGAGCATTTAAAACATCAGAAACATCAATAAGGAATTAAATGTGTTTGATGACTCAATCTTAAAAAAAAGTTTGGCTCTTTTCCTTGGAGACATCCCTCTGCATTGAATTGAATGAAATTGCTCATAGGCCTAAAACAGATTCAGCGGAAAACTGCAGGAAATTATTACTTCATCACCGATGAAATCAAACTAGAGGAAATCGTTACTTCATCACTGTTGGAGGGACGGTCAGAATGAAATGACAAGGGTCTCACAGGAAGTTTGGATTCTCCAGATTAGTGTGAGTCGCCCTCAGAAGTGTTGTGGTTTACCAACCTGGCCCTCCCAACAAAAAAAAATGTTGTGCAGGTTTCTCCCATTGCTTTGGCCAACATTTATTTCTGAGTCATTTTGGTGTCTCTTTGCTGTTTTCAGTGTTTTATGTACATAATGACTGGTCCATTGTTTACAGAAGAACAATGACTGCAATACGTGGGCTGTAAAACATTTTGGGACATGAAAGGTATCATCTCATCAAAATCGTCCAATTTCCATTACATCAAGAACATAATTCACAAATACTATTAATGCTGTTTTGTAGTTATATCACTGAGAAGCATGTACTTTATTTCTTGTTTAAGCACTGATACCTTTCCCCCATCACCCCTTCTCCAATCATTGTCTGGCAAAAATAAAGTGAAGCTACACCAGCTTGGGCCTTGTGTTGTCAATATGGTAACTTGGTAAGCTATAGAACACTATCCAAGCATAGATAGTGCCAGGTAGGAATTCTTACTGAATTACTTCTGTAACAGTGAATTGTCTTTTTCAAACTTGACACTTCAATTAATGGTGTATTAATTTGTGATGGGTCTGCATTGGGTAAATGGGAAGAACATGCTTGTATTGGCAGGAAGTTCAAACATGGGGGTATAGGAAAAGGTTATTTGGCAGAAGGAATAGGAGGAAATTCAGGAAAGGGTTCAGCCAGAGAATGACAGGCAGCAAGTTACAGCTGTCTAAATAGGTGGTGAATGCAAATTATTTGATGCCTTAACCTATAGGATTATATGCTGAAAGGTGAAAAATTATATTAGTCTAGATAGATGATTCTTGACAAGCATTGATACAGTGGGTTAATGAGTGAAGCTCAATACCATTCAGCATTAAGTCACCTACTTGATTCCTGCGCTGCCCATCTGTCTAATGTGACACTGGAGTGTACCATCTCCAGTATTTCTCACATAAATTGGCCAGGGCTTCTTTCATAGCACCTCTCAAGTGCGCAACCTCTACCAACTAGAAGGACAAGAAAAACAGCTTCAGATCCACTCCAAGTTGCACACTGTGCTGATCTGAATGTGTATTCCATCATTCTTTGCCACTGGGACAAAATCTTGGAACTGCTCTCCTTACAGCATTGAGGAAGGCTCACAGCTATGATTCGAGAGTGGTAGTAAATGTTAACCTTGTGAATGGTGATCACATCCCTTGAATGAAGAAAGAAATATAAAAATCTTTAATTATATAAAACTGTAATACTTTCTTCTTTTAATCTGTTTAATTTTTTTATTGTGTTTTGCTTTAAGTCAGAATTTCAACATTGAGAAATTTACAAAAGGCAAATTTATTCCTTTTGTCTTTTCACGTTTCTGCCACCTCAGCCTCCGAATGGAAGTTGGAAAGTTTTTGACGCATCACTGTAAGGCACCTGTGTACCTCAAGCCCGACAACGTGAGTAATGGAGCAACCAGTAAAAAGAAAAAAGGAGTATCTGTGCATATTAAACTTGAATTTTATTGAACAGAATAGTGAGGATGGAGATGATTCAGAGAGCTTCGTGTTCCTCTGTGCATGTTGGTGATGTTCTTCTAAAAGCTTTTGTTTAGCTGTTTCAGAGGGAAAAAAATTGGTTTATGAAGAATGTAGAGTTTAGCACATGTACCCAGTGAAATTCTTGTGCTAAGTGGTGTTTACTTCAGGCAAATCTTCTCGGTATAAGTTGCAGTCTGAACCAGATGGTGTGCAACCTCGTTGTTCTGTCATTCCTAAACTGAATCTCAAATTCCACATCTGGTCCTTCATCAAAACAGCATGTTTCCACCTCATTCACAGAATGCATTTTATGCCAGTCAGACCCCTCTGCCCATGAGAAACAGGTCTAGTCCTCTTGCAACTGATTTCCATTTGTCAAGCATCCTCCCTGCCACTTGTTTAAACTTTCCTCTTTTTGCTCACTCATTCTTCTGACCTTATGTGTTCAAAATATTTGCCATGTTTTACAATCTCGACCTTCTTCTACCTCTGCAGAATCCTACATCTTTTCTTTAAAGGCGCTTGGGCAGGTATTTGGATAGGAAAGGATAGAGGGATATGGACCTCCATGCAGGCAAGTGGGACTAAGAGTAGATGGGCATCACAGTTGGCATAGATGAGGTGGGACGAAAGGGCCTGTTGTTGTATATTTCTTTGATTCTATGATAAAATTGTGCAGTCAAGTTCACAATCCTGGTAATGTTCCTGCTACATATTCACTGAGGCAATAAAAAATGTTAGGACATTGATTAACAAGATAAACAATAGCAAAGTGTGTTGGAGGTTTGCCCTTGTGATCATTCCACTCGTGGATTCAGTTGGTGAGTCAGGCTGCTGAATTGTTCATCAGAACTGCTCTGTGATACCTTAAGCCTGCTTGCACTAAATTATCAAATTTATTGCAGAGAGCAACATTTAAACCCCCCCCCCCCCCGGCATTCCAACTTGAAAGATCACATTTATTTACCCCCCCCCCCCTACAAGCAGGAGAGACACTAGACAACTCGTGTGTTGCTAGATAGCAGACAAGTTTGAATTCTTGCAGGTTATGGGTATTAGCTATTCACAAGTTATATGGTTTGCTTTACAACTTAACATAATATAGATGAATGAATTGCTACAATCCACTGATTACAGAAAAGGCATTCAATGGTCAGTATTCCCCATGTCAGTGCAAAAGCAGAACTTGAGTCATGGCTGCCTGTAACCCAAACGTGATTGGTACTGAGATTACAAACACAACAACTTTAGCATGTCAGGCAAGAACTGTACAGGGGGAAACAGCGTTATTTCAGATCGATAAGAATGTCGTTGGCTTGAAACATTAACTGTTTTTCTCCACAGAAATCTTCAGCATGTCTTGTTCTTGTATCAATTTTCTAGTATGTGCAGTTTTCTTTCTGCTTTTTAGTACTAGGCCTAAATTTATCTTTTCACACTTGAACAATGAATAAAACTTCTTAGAAATCATGAAAGCTTACTTTTGTGCAGCACTTCTGATATGAAGAACATCCCAAGGTAGTGCATGGATAGAAGTAAACAACATGTTCTCCAGTCTAGGAAGGAAGAGGTTAAGAGTAACTGTGATTACAGTGAGTTTGAGTAGCTGCTACTTTTCCTTCCATCTAAAGTGCTGCAAGAGGAAAAGTATAAAACGCCGTTATCACAACTCTGATGGATGGTGTAACAGAGTGGTTTCTCCTAGTCCAAGTCCAAGCATTCTACTTACCCATGCAATGATGTTACCCCAACATATAAATGGAAGAGGGGGCAGGAGTAAATCTAAAACTAATATGAAGTTAATAATGTGAGAATTTGTGGATCAAAACTTGATAAAATCATGGGAGGTTTGTATCAAAAAACAAACTGTTGTAGGAACTCTGTGGGTCAGGCAGCATCCGTGGAGGCAAAGGAATAGTCGGCATTTCAGGTTGAGACTCTGTATCAGGACTGGTTTGTATAATTGATTATCAGATACTTGTGTAATGCCAACCCTCACCCCACCCCCCCACCTCCTTTTCCACACCCCCACCCCCAAATGTAATACTTGTACATGAAATGCTTAATCACAAGAATGATCCATTCAATACATTTTTCATTATTCTAGATAGTGGTGGTTAATGGTTGTGGATCTCTCTTTTCTTCATTATCTGCTGTGCTCTGTGATCCTGGAGGTAGGTGAAAGCTGAAACTTCACAGTTATTTATTTGAAATGGCAAAGTATTTGGGTTTGCTTTTCAGTTGGGCAGGGTTGTACTCTGGATGTGATGTTGTTCCTTGATGTTTGATGTATCAATATTGTAAAATTAACTTTTAGACACTGCCTAGTTTGAAGTGGATGTAAATGAAATATTAAAAACTCAGTTCCTGATCTGAAATGAACATAAATGTAGAAGAGGAGTGAGAGTAACTGTGCTTGCAGCAAGCACTATTCAAATGAATTGGCAACAAAGGCCCATTGCAAACCTCGAATCAATGGGAACACCTCCCCTCTCCCCACTGATGAAGGTGATCATGATTGTCACAGGCTAATCATTGCAGATCCAGGGCATTACTGTTGGTATTCCTTGTGGTCTCAGGCGAGCATTCACAGAGCAGCTGCTTCATCATTGACCTATCCTTTTGACATTGTCAGGAATAGTTTCTTCATTAACAAATGTGGAATGTTCATCTCTGTTAATTCTGTAGTGTGTTAAAGTATTCACATTACACAAAGTTGGTTGATGCTGCAGTTATACTCACAAAAGTTTGGAACACATTTGAGAGGCTAATTTCAGGGTCAAATATGACATCAAGTTTGCAGGAGAGAGAAGAGACTGGAAGCTGGAGAAAAAAATTGAACTTCTGGTGCAACTTGTCAGGTCAGGCAGCGTTCGCGGAGGGAAATGGACAGTCAATATTTCAGGTCGAAATCCTTTATCTGGCCTGAAAGAGTAGAGGGGAGATAGCCAGTATGAAGAGGTGAAGGGGTAGGGTGGGGCAAGAGCTGGCAAGCTATAGGTGGATCCATGTGAGGAGCGGTTGATTGGCAGATGGAATCAGGTGTGTGGGGAAGGATGGAGATGGCGACAGGAGCTGGGAGGTAATAAGTGGAGACAACAAAGGGCTACGAAAGGAAGGTGAAAAACTTGTCCCACCCCCTCCCCCTCACCTCTTTATACCGGCTATCTCCCCTCTGTCTTTCAGTCCAGATGAAGGGTCTCAACCCCAAATTCGACTGTCCATTTCCCTCCACAGATGCTGCCTGATCCATTGAGTTCCTCCAGCAGCTCATTTGTTGATCAAGGTTGCAGGGTTGCAGTCAGAGTTCAACAGGGAGGGCACTGCTATGAAATGGTGTTTGTGATGGGGAACAGTGTCTTCCTAATATTTACATGTCCATTCATCTGAATAAAAAAGGGATGTTTCCCACTTCCTACCTTGTCTACAGTGTTCATATTAAGTTCTGTAGTGATTCCCAGTCATGACTGCTGCAGTTTGTTTCTCCTCCCCAATTTGATATCAATGGGAAAGTTTATTCTTGCCATCAAGAGTGATGTTTAACATCTGCAGGCTTTGCTTACTTGGTAAAGCAATGCTTGACTCTTCCCCTGCACTGAGCCTGGTCCTTCAGTTGCCCATAGAGCACATCCCTAGGAATGCGGTTTTGCGGCATTCACTCGACATTCACCAACCAACAAAGCATACTGACACCTGGATTTGCTGCATGAGCTGTAGACTAATGATCTTATGGATTTGGATGTAGCTAGTGTGCTAAACTTATTAGAATGGTAGTCCTTCCAAAGATTAAAGCTGCTCAGTCCACAGTGTAGTTTTATGAAGATAATCTTTGATAACAATATAGTAAATAGATACAAGCTCCATGTACTGATACCTTGATCTTCACAAAGGATTACTTGTTGCTCCAGGGACGTGCAGTAAGTTTGCCAAAGGTTACTCGGGCTTTGCTAGTGTGTGTATTGTCTGTCAAAGTAGCACTTGAGCCTAGAAAGAAGAATTGCTCACATTTATAATGTGATTCATTGGTTGCATACATGTTTCCCGAGGTGTCAGTAAGTTGTGAGAGGAGACTTGAGTCCTTATGTTGATGATACTATTATTTATTGCAAGTGTCAGAGAACTTGCTGTTCACCTGTGGCATCAACTATAAGACACTAATCGACACCAATGTATTGAGTAAAATGGCTTTTGTTTTAACCAGGTAATACTAAAGAAACTACCATTTTTGTTTCACTAAGTACTCTGCTTTTGAAAGCATAATGGAGAAAAACGTAAGAAGCCTCTAGGTGCCTAGAAACAATCTTGCTACAAATTGTTGTTGATATTCAAGGTTTCACATTCTTCCGGAATAGAGGGTGTTATTTCATCCTGGCACCCTTGTAAAAACTGGAGAACTTTATGCAAGCATATTTTACTTTGGATCGTACAAATGTTGCTCATGCTGATAGTGTTGAATGTTTTTTGTGAGTTGGCAGATGCTGTGTAGAGGTATGTGCGCTGCTCTTGGCATTCATCCTGCAGCAAGCACACTGGCCCTCAGGGTAGACTCAGCAAGGATTTAAAGCCTTTGTGCAAATCTTGAGTAACCAGCTTCTCAACTACACTAAGCAAGGATGTCCCATGATAGGTGTTACTATGCATTGTAGCTCAAATTATTTTTTATCGTGTTAGTTATCTTTGCAACCTTCAATTATTATGCTCTCCTTCTAGCAAGTGAAGAGGAAAGTGAGAATGTCAATGATTGGTTTTTGCCATCCTTCCTTCTGTTAATATTTGGCCATTTCCTGCTGCTTTGGAAGGCACATTTGCCTAGATAGGTTTTATTTTTATAGCTTGAAGCATGAGTGATGTTTAGAACTAGTGTCTGCATGCAAAGCAGCTAGCACAGATTGTGGCATCCTTTAGAGTTCAGATCCCTGTAATGATCTGTGGATTGTCAGGTGGTTATTTTTCTTTCAGAATCAAACCAACTGTAATGTTTTTTTGTTCTATTCCTAGCCTCAACAGCACCTGACACAGGGAGTAATCCTGACATTGCAACTTCAGAAGTCCTGTTTTTCATAAATTATTGCAGACGTTTTAGAAGTTGGTCCCATTGCCAACACTTGTACCTTGTAGATTCTATGTAGGTCACCCCTTTCAAAGTCACTTTGATTTTTTGTTCTGAAAGTGCTTGCACTGCTTCTGGTTGCTTTTTTTGACTGTAGCCTTAGCTTCTTTGAACTTGAGAATCTTGAATTGCCCTGTTTACTGAAATAACATTCATTTTTGTTTCTATCAGGGAAAGTAAAATATGCACAGTAAAGCACAGGAACAGGCCCTTTGGCCCACATGTCTGCACCAACCATGACTCTCTCTGCTTCACTCCATACTCCATCTATTCATGTCTCTGTCTAAGTGCCTCTTAAACATTGCTGTCGTATCTGAGTGGGTGCAGGATATTCTGAAAGGGGAGTGTGGGCAACCAGAGATTGTGATCCATATGAGTACTACCGTCATTGGCAGGAAGAGGGATGGGGTCTTGCAAATTGAATATACGGAGTTGGCAGACATTTAAAAAAAAACAGGGCTTCTAAGGTTGTAATGTCTGCATTACTCCCTGTACTAGTTGCTGGTGAGGGTAGGAATTGAACACAGAACAGTATGGCACAGGAACAGGCCCTTTGGCCCATGATGTTGTGCTGAACTAATTCAATGCCCAGTTAATCCCTTCTGCTGAGTCAATGCCCAAATGCCGCTATTCTCTGCACATTCATGTGCCTAGTTAAGAGCCTCTTAAATGCCTCTACCGTATTTGCCTCCACTGCCACCTCTGGCAGTGCATTCCAGGCACCAACCACTCTCTGTGCAAACAAAAACTTGGCCGCACATCTTTTTGAACACCTTACTAAAATCAATGTAGGCAGTATCCACAGCTCTACCTTCGTCAATCACCTTCATCACCTCCTCGAAATACTCAGTCAAGTTAGTAAGACGTAACTTGTCCCGCACAAAGCCTTGCTGACTGTCCCTAATTAAGTCATGGTTTTCCAAATGCTCATAAATACTATCCCTAAGAATCCACCAATAGCTTCCCTACCACTGATGTGAGACTCACTGGTCTATAGTTTCCAGGATTATCCCTATTTTCCTTCTTGAACAACAGAACAACATTAGCTACTCGCCAGTCCTCCAGGACCTCACCTGAGGCTAGGGAGGACACAAAGGTCTTGGTCAAGGCCCCAGCAATCTTATCTCTTGTCTCTCTCAGTAACCTGAGGCACATCCCATCAGGCCCTGCAGACTTATTCACCTTAACGTTCTTCAAGAAACCCAACGCTACCCCTTTCTTTATCTCAAAATGCCCTACATAAAAGCATGCTCCACACTGATTCCACTATCCTCCACATCCTCCTCCTTGATAAATACTGACACAAAGTACTCATTTAGGACCTCGCCCATGTCCTCCGCCTCCAAGCACATGTTCCCTCCTTTATCCTTGAGTGGTCCTACCCTCTCTCGTTATCCTCTTGCTCTTGATGTATGTATAGGATGCCTGGGATTCTCCTTAATCCTGTTTGCCAAGGACTTTTCATGGCCCCTCTCCTAATTCCCATCTTGAGTTCTTTTCTAGCTTCTTTATAATCCTCAAGGGCTCTGTTCGATTTTAGCTTCCTAAACCTTATGTATGTGTCCTTTTTCTTCTTGACTAAATTCACCACCTCTCTCGTAATCCAAGCTTCCCTTAGCTTGCCATCCTTGTCCTTCCTTCTTACTGGAACATACCTGTCCTGTACTCTTGTGCAGTTGGTCTTTAAACAACTTCCACATGTCAGATGTGGACTTGCCCAAATACAGCTGTTCCCAGTTAACCCTCCCTAGCTTCAGCCTAATGCTCCCGTAATTTGCCCTGCTCCAATTTAATATTCTCCTGCAAGGTCCATACTCATTCACAGCTATCTTGAAATTTAAGGAGCTGTGATCACTGTTAGGATGAGGCAGGTGAATCTGTGGCTGAAGAGCTGGTGCAGGTGGGAGGGCTTCAGCTCCTTGGACCATTGATATCTCTTCTGTGGCAAAGGTGACCTGAACAAGAGGGACAGGTCGTATCTGAACTGGAGGGGACCAATATCTTGCAGTACAACAGCAGAGCCTGTCATGGTACCAGTAATCTGGCTGCTGCTGTTGCTTTCCCCTGAGAGGCCACTCCCTCATCCTCCAACAGAATTTAAAACAGTATCCTTGTTGGAGAGGGGAATAGCCACAGGGGGCTCCTGCAGTATCTGTCTGCCTCTCCTGGCAGTCACCCATCTATCTGGCTGAACCTGTGGTGTGACGACCTCCCTGAAACTCCTCTCGATGAGACTTTCTGCCTCCTGTGTGTTCCTCCAACTGTTGTTCTAACCAATCCACGTGGTCTGAGAGGAACTGCAGCTGGACACAATTCCTGCAAATATCGTTGTCAGGGAAACTTGACCTCTCCCTGATCTCCCATGTTTCACAGGAGAAGCATACCACTCTACTGACTACCATTTCTATCACCCAAGTTACTTCTGGGTAAAAAGAAAGAAAGAGAAGACCTTACCTTGATTTGTCTTGTCACTGCTCACCCTTCTCATCAAAGCCTCCCTCATCAAAGCCTCTGCATTTAGGCGTCAAGCTCAGCACTTTGACCTCAAAACATCCTTTCTCAGAAAGGCTGCTCCTGCTAGAGCTTGCCTCTCTTTTAAACTCGGTCCTTGACCTCGGCGCTCGGCCTGCAGTTAGGTAAAAAACTTGATGTTCCAAACACATCCTTGACTGTTGACAGATAGTCACAGTTTGTGTTTACTTTTGGAGGTGATCAATTGTGGGATTCTATTCAAGTGCTTGTGAGAATTTTGCAGTTTCATATCCATTTTGCAGTTGAAGTTGCCAAAAGGCTTGTGTTTCGGTTATCTAAATGAACGTGTTTATAGTGTCATTCTGACTGACATGTTCAGTATCACAAAGTGCACAGCCCAATGAGTGAGCATAGAGTGCATCACAAATATCACTATGTGCAAAGGTCAAGATAATGCTAATGTCTGGAGTGAGAGTGCCTTCTAATGACTTGGCTGCAGTTGATGAAGTTTGGGAAGTGCTGAACTTGATACCATTGACACTATTTTAAATCCCATACTCGCACCTAATCTTGGATGCTTAGTAGGAAAATATAATTTGGCGTGAGACCACAAATTTGTTTCACTATTAAACCATAATACATTGGTTACTTGCAACAGTAGTCTGGAATATAAAATTGGATGGTTCACCAGGCCAAGGACTGTTTAAATTCAAAGTTGCTAGTTATTTGCTCATATTATTTTATTAAAAACACTTTTTCTTCTGTTTTGGCAGACAGAATTCTACTACCCACTCCATACTATGGTGTTATCAAGGATGATATTTTTCTCTACAGCAAAGTCAAACCACTGCTTGTGCATTTGGAGAGCAAAGTAGGAGAACAAATACCTGAACATTTGACTGTGTGGTTCCTTGTATTTAATAGTTGTACATTGTAAAAGCTGTCATGAACATTGAGTTTCTGTTGATCTGTATGTTGCTTATTACATAACTTGGAGAATCAGCATTGCGTTTGGAAGTAGGATTTAATAGCGTTTTTTTTGTTCAAGACGTTTGTTGATTCTAACACATCAGTTGGATCTAATCACTAATACACCCTCAAATAGCATCAGAACGTGTACACCAACCTCTTATAATTAGTTCACTGCGTAATATGATTCCCTTTCGCTTCTGGTTTCTCCATATCCAGGCTTTGTAGAGAAAATTCCTTTTAAATTCTCCTCTTACCCCCATGGTCTGCAATTCCCCAAATGTGAAAATTGTATACAAGTTGTTTTGGCAAAGGAATGTTATGTGAGCTCTTAGTGTTGGCTTCTGTTTGCATGTAACCTTCATTATATAGCTAAAGGAACTGCAGGAAACTACATGATAGAAAATTATAGGAAGTAAGCCCAAGTCTTGCAGTGAATATCTTTTGGCCTTGTTTTAGGTGACTGATGGTGACACACGTCCATTTCAACTAACAGTGGGAAAGCTTAAGAAATCAATGGAAACTGCACAGCTCCAGGTGAATGATTCAAAAATGTTCATCACTTTTATCATAGAACAGTAATTCCTTTATAACTTAGGTATGGAATGACATTTTTAGTGACTTCAGAAGGTGAGAGTTTGAAAATGTTCATCAAAATTTGGTATATGATGTAAAAGAATCTTACAGTGGTCATTACAACAAGCCTAAAGCTTCATTTAGCAATTTGTCCTTTATGGTCACAGAGCAAAGGACACATTATATCAACAGTTTTCTACCAGTAAACAATTACAGAAGTTGCCAAACATTTTACTGTGCAAGTAATTGTTTCAAGCAATATGTTTGCTATTTCTGTTGATGTACAGGTGACTCCCCCCCACGTTAGGGCTGTTTGGATAACGGAAATTCACCCTTACAGAATTCACAAATCACTACCCAAAAATTTGAGATAGGGAACAAAACTCACTCTCAAGGAATTTATGTGGGGGAAAGACACAAATAAACAAATTATTTCAACTTGCGTTTCTTGATGCATGCGCAGATGACAGTATTACAGATAATTGAGATACAAACCATTTTCTAGGAATACAGTCATTTCCACCCCCACCCAGCACACCCCCCAGATTTAGCTTTTTTCATTTTTAGTCAACTTTAAGACTTGATATATTTCCCCTCTTTAACATACTTGAAACATTTTGCACAATTTGAGAGACTGAGAACAAGGTGGGAACAATTGTAAATCCGAATCAAAAAATGGAAGATGCACATTTGCAGCACCTGAAAAATAAATAATTACAAGTCTGTATTTAGTTATTATAATTACCATTGCACGACTCTCAAAGAAAAGGCATTATTTTATTGGAGGTCCTTTTTTAAAATAATTGGTGGAATATTAAAGTCTTCATTCTAATTGGAATAACTTTTCATTGCAAGGTTGTTTTGCATTTGAGCTAATATATTTTTCCTGTATAACCACAGGGTAAGAGAGTTACGGCCATGATTCTAACAAATCCTCACAATCCCCTGGGTGATATTTATTCGGCAACAGAAATGAAAGAATTTCTTGAATTTGCTAAAAGGTGAGATATCAGCAGTTCCAGAGTGAAAAAAAGAAATGTTTTTACTTTGATACATTCATACAAAAACTTTTAAACTTACTCTTCAATGAGATCGTCTAATGCTCCTGCTGTTATCAGCCTTAGTCTTCCAATCATCCAATTTTAGAAAATAAATCTGACCTTACACATTTTTAATATTTGATCTTATGTACATTTCATTTCATTTCCTTCCTTGTAATTCCACTTGAGTCTTAATAGTGGCCTGTAGTCTGAATCTTTATCACAGCTAAAATGCTTCCTTGGAGGATGGGATATAATTGTTTGACCGTCACTGAAGTAGATCTGCAACAATTGCCCTATTTTGCCTCAAAAAAAAATTACTTTGTATTTCTACACATTCCCTTGACCCATCATCCTCTTGATCCTGTTGGAGTTTAGATCATTAATGTGTGCTGATAAGATTGAGGTTATTTCCTTGCATGTTTGAATGCAAAAAAACTATGATCAGTTTGATTCCAAAGCATAGTTCAAGTTTCTTCGCTCATCTTCTTGATCCTGCATTTTGGTTTAGTTCAATTAGCAGAAGGATTTGATCAGCATGAAGGACACCTGACTGGTACAATTCAATCATTTTAACCCGTGCAATATCATGGATGTACTTTGTGCATGTAATTTCCCTCATATTTTTGGAAGTGGTGTCATGTGATCAATAAAAAAGGCTGTTGCTTGTCCACTGAGTATTAGAAATCACAATCTATCATTTACGTGACATTCCCAGTGTCTTGTTATGTAGATTGGTACTGATTGAGGTCTCCGAAACCATTTAGCAGTTTGGAATATTTGCATTTGGCTGTGTTATAGTCTGGTGGAAGTGAGGGGGGAATAGCAGCAAGGTATAAAATTAAAGCTGTACTGTGAGTAGAAATAGTCAATGACTTTGAGTGATGAAGTAAAATGGGAAAGGTAGCTGATGGTCAAATTTACACTTCTGTATTTATTTTCTTTGGCCTATGCCTTTCTGATGATGTAGAGTTCAATGAAGATTAAAAAACAGGCTCTCAGTTTGCTGTTGCCATTTTACACTAATACACCAAGTCAAGATCTACCTCCATATGCTTTAAATTTATATCATGGAAATATTTTGTTAATAATTATCCAAGGGGCATTTTCCATTTAGGATATTCTTTAAAGAACAAATTAGTTCATCCAGAATGATCTGTTCTTCAAGTGACTTAGATTTTATTTTAGCTAAGGCTACTTTTTCCTGCCCAAAGTTCTATCAAGTCTCTGTGCCATTGAAGGCAAAATGACTGGTAACCCTGGAAAAAATATCAGAACCTTTTGAACTGTTTGAGATTTATAAGTAACTTGGTTAAATGCTTTTTTTTCCCCCCCTGGTGATGCAGATACAAATTGCATGTAATTGTGGATGAAGTGTTCATGCTTTCGGTATTTGATGATGTGAATTCATTCCAAAGTGTCCTCAGCTTTGACAAGTGAGTCTTATTTTTATTTTAAATATTACAAGTCTGATAATTATTTTGATGCTTTGACAATAATTGTTGTGATTGATTTACTTTCATCATCTAGCAGAAACCCATCATCTTTTTTAAAGAATCTGAAGCAACTTGTTGAGGAACGTGGCTGCCTGCTTGCTCTCTCCATGGAGCGAGGCTGACACACACTGGCCTCTGCCATTCACCTTCTCCAAGGCCGTTCCCCAACCAATCCCAGTAACTGCTTCCCAACTGTTTCCTCAGTCCCCACAGCTGTTCCCAAAACACAGATTGGCCTGCCTTCACCTCCAACTGCAGTCCTGGCAAACAGCAAGTACAAGGGTGTATTTCTGCTGCAAATTCATGGCTTCATCTCCCTCATGTAAGAAGTGGTGAATGTGCCAGGGACATCAGTTGTTGTAATCATGACCTTCGAAAAAGGAGCCATCTGATTTCAGTAATTACAGAGGAGTCTCCCTGCCAACTGCCCTGGAGAAAGTCATTGCAAGGATCCCTGTTATTTTCCTCATTGCAGTCGCTGTTCTGCAGTGTAGATTCTGTGCATTGAGAGGTACAAGGGATGTAATCTTCACTGTGAGACATATCCAAGAAAAAAGTAGCAATAACTGCTCGAACCTCACAAAAGCCTCCATCTGACAGAACGAGAATCCTTCTTAAATGTGGCTGTCCTCAGGAATTCAGCACCATTCTCCATCTGTCACAATATGATACGTAGGCCATGGTTTTAACTAATGGATCCATTGCATATCTAACTCCAGTTAAGACTGTGGTCTGTCAAACCTTTATTATTGCTATGACCTCTCTTCTCGATACTGCATCTTACCATCAACAAACTTTCAGCTTGAGTGGAGTTTACAGTTTGAGCAAGAAACTACTTAACCTTCACTTTTCTACTCCAAGGTCACCCCAACATCAGTCATCAAATTATAGTTCAAAGACAACACTTCAGTGTTCATCATTGCCTTCTTTACTGACGCATACAGAAAGATGGGCAATACACTTCAAAGCTATGGACAACTTAACATTACAGCACAGTACAGGCCCTTCGGCCCACAATGTTGTGCTGATATTTCATCCTGCTCTAAGATCTATCTAACCCTTCCCTCCCACATAGACCCCCCCCCCATTTCTCTGTCATTCATGTGTCTATCTAAGAGATAAATGTCCATAATGTATCTGCCTCCACAACCTCTGCTGGCAGTGTGTTCCATATACCCACCACTCACTGTGTAAAAAAAAAACTTACCCCTGACAATCCCCCTTATATCTTCCTCCAATCACCTTAAAGTTATGTCCCCTTGTGTTAGTCATTGTCACCCTGGGAAAAAGTCCCAGGAAAACTTGCAGTAATATTTCAAAGCACTGGAGAAGTATTACCGATGTTGTCTCCATAACGTCCTATAAATCAGGTGGCACGATGGATGAACCAGTATCAGCAATCTCTCCAAGCCTCAAGGCTCTAATCATGCTCAAACAGCTCCAGTGGGTGAGCCACACCATCCATGTGCCTGACTGCAGATTTTGAAACAAACACACCACCCTGAGTTGCATCACCAGATTTCCAGAAAGACAGATAGTATTTCAAAGGCATTCTCAAAGTCTCCTTAAAAGAATGTAACATCCTCACCAACTCATGGGAGACCCTGGACCATGACCATTAAAAATGGAGAAGGATCATCATCTTGGAGGCCATGTGTAAGCAGTGGAAGGACCCCACCTGCCTGCCCCATCAAATGTTACCCACCCAATCTGTGGAAGAATGTGGATCCCACATCTGTCTCGTTGACCACCTTGGCCAGACTGGAATGGAAGAAGGTTATGCCTGATCCTAAAGAACTGACGAAGAAGAAGACTGAAAATGTACATTAGGCATTTCTGGTTTTCTGTCCCAGGGTCCACATTCTGCTCTCATAGGGAAAATCTAACTCATGGATTTCCAGAGCCACTTTTTTTTTTGAAAAAGGAATGAAGTTGCACATCTAGTCCTTCACCTTTACTGCCTGCCTTGTTCAAGTACCAAGTTGCCAAATTTTTCTTCTCCATGTTGAGTAATTGTGAAATTCATTTTTGGGTGTTATACAACCAGTGTACATAATAGACCGCCTTGGTTACAGTTACATTGTGCTGAACTTACATTATGCCAGCATAATGTACTAACCAGCTGTAATTTACAATATTTGATGCTACTATTTTCATGGAATGGGAATATTTGCATTTGAATTGGTTATTGATTGATGACCAGCCTTTGTGTTTTTTAATTTCTTTGCCTGATAATTCAAGACACATTTGTTATCTTTTGCTTAACCTTACCTTGTGCTTTTAAAATAATGAAATATACAGAATTGACAGCTCTGTGGTACTTTTTTTTCAGGCTTCCTGATCCACAGAGAACTCATGTTATGTGGGAAATTAGCAAGGTAAATTTATCCATTACAAAATCTGTATGAATGCATGAGATGCATGTAATGTGTTAAGGCAGCAAAGTGGAAGAGTGAATTGGCACTTTGACGCATTGTGCCGGAGAATGATCATCTCCCATGATGAAAACCCATCATCTCCCATGATGAGTTTTGTCTCTGCTGAATTCATCTGGGAATATATTAAGAAGAGCCACCCAGCTGAAGTGCTGTGGTGGAGCCCAAACCTATTGCCCTATTGTTCTTTGTAGGAGGTGCGGCAGAGTTTATGGAATCCTAGACATCTTAGTGCGGAAGGAGGCATCAGCTTTGTGCCTATGCCAGTTTTAAAATAAAAACTCTTGGGATTAACCCCAGTTTTCATCTCTCTGGCCATTGTTCCTTGAGGTTCCTTTATAAATGCAGTAAGGGTTCCATCATCCTTTCAGATACACAGTTCTGGGTCCTTACTACTCTCTGGGTAAATAGTTTTTCCTCATATCTCCTCAGATACTTCCACCTAAAATTTATGCATCCTTGTAATTTCTCAGCTAAGGGAAAATAGGTCCTTCCTATTCACCCTGGCCAGGCCTCTCATGAATTTATATACAAAGCTACAAAAAAGAATTTCAACTCAAAAAGAGAAACTCTGTTCAGTTTATCTCTGTAATATTTACTTTATTCCAGGAGGGAATTCAGGAAAATCCTCTTTACTCAAGATGTTGTAAAGAACAGGCTAGATAATTGCATGAGAATTAATGAAATAGAAGTGTATGCTAAAGGGATTAAACAAGGTTAAGCTGTAGGAGAATATTGTGAGGCATGAACACTTGACTTGGCTGAATGACTTAATTCTGTACTATCAATTCACTGTGAAGTTACCTCACTTTGATAGTAAGGTGCCCTAATCATTGTTTAAAATAAAGAATAATAAAAACCTTTAAAGGGTAGCTTTCTTCCTGTCAAATGTGATTGAAGTAGAATTCATTAACCCTCTTCAAAGGGAATTAGTTAATTGCAAAGAGAGGGATACTGGGAAATATAAAGGAAAAAATTAGGTAAGTCATGGAAAAATGGTGAGCTGAATTGGCCTGTTGGGTTTTTTTACTGTTGTGATCTTTTCATGGATTTCTGTGGCAAAATTGTCAGTAATCCAAGGCTAAGTTATCATGATGATCATTGTACATTTTCTAATGACGGTCAAAAACATTGTGAGAACTGGAGGAGAGATTGCCTATTGACAAAAGTGGTGCAAGGTAACCCGAAGGGAATAAGGATAAGAATGTAAACAGGAGTGAGGAAACACAGTGTTTTAAAATGTTTTGTTCCTGTTATTGTAGAGATGTTCAGGTCACACATGGAAAATGAGTTTTATGAGAGAAATGAAGGTCAATTTAATATTATCAGTGTTGGAAAAGATTACAGTTACAACAGCAGTATGTTGTCCCTCTGTAATAGCAAGATATATCATGAAGCTTAGCTAGAGCAATATCAGTGAAAACAAATTTTTCACTTCAACACAAAAGATGTGAGGGAAGAGGTGCAGAAGTTGAGTGAAAGAGAGAAGTTTTAAAGCAGGAGACTAAGTTGGCATGGCAGTGAGGTTTAAGGAGGGAATTGCGGAGCTTTGAGTCAAGGCAGTTAAACTCTGGGGTGAACCAGAGGTTGCATTTGAAGGAGTGCAGTGATTTTGCAGGCTTCAGAGATTGGGAGGGGTGAGGCCATGGAGGGATTTCCAAACCTGGATGAGGATTTTAAAATTAAGGGATGTTCAGACCAGGAACCAGTGTAGGTCAGAAAGATAAATGTGATGGATGTGCAGGACTTGAGGTCAGTCAATATGCAGGGAGCAGAGTTTTAGATGAGCAAAAATGCAGTTAGGATGGAAGAAGGGAGATTGAACATTAATCTAGTTTGGATATAACAAAGATTTGGATGGAGATTAGCAGCAGATGATATGAGGTCTTGTGTTACAAGTGGAAGTAGATGCCTTTCCATGGATTGGAAATGGGACAGGAAACTCGCCTTGAGGTCGTATGCATCACTAAGGTTGCAAAGAGCCTGGCTTACTTTTAGCCAATTACTGGGGGTAGAAATAATGGGCAGGGAAATAGTTTTTGATGGTGATAAAAGGCATTGGCTCAAGTTGGAGGAATTTTTTGTTATTCCAATGTTGGGTGTTGGTTATGTCAAATCAGAACCAGTCAAGAGGTTCACATAGTTGATGGTGATATGGAATTCTGTGTTGTCTGTGTATATGGACCATAATACTGCCAAGGAATAGCATGTGAATAACAGGGGCTAAAGTGAGTTCCATGGATGAGTCAGCCCATAGATAAAAATGTAGGACTGCGGATTACAGCCAGATTATTCTCTGGCTGTAAATCTATATAACAGCATGAAGTTGAGCAAGCAGAGTACACCAAGGTAGAACTTATTTTCACAAAAACAGAATAAATATCGTAGAATGGTTAATTTTGGAAATTATGATTAAGCTGGAAGCTAAAATATAAGTGAAATAAGTGAACTTAATTTGTTTTACATTTTGATATATTCACTTTAGTAATTTCCAAATACCTGCATGTAATTTGTCATTTAAGCTGAGTTTTTTTAAATATGGTAAATCATTTTTGGGCATCTGGACACTGATAACAAGGCCAGCATTTGATGCTCATCCTTGAGTTCTTGAGAACTTGGTGGT
The DNA here is from genome assembly GCF_009764475.1 of Pristis pectinata. Taxonomy (NCBI): domain Eukaryota; kingdom Metazoa; phylum Chordata; class Chondrichthyes; order Rhinopristiformes; family Pristidae; genus Pristis; species Pristis pectinata. Next base: position 24,295,296 of record NC_067418.1, on the reverse strand, counting down.
CATCCACCATCTGGATTCATTACAGTGCTGTTGGGGAGGGAGCTGCAGGGTTTTAGACCCAGTGATGATGAAGTAACTGGATCAGGATAGTGTGCAACTTGGAACCTGTAAATGGGATTGTTCCCATGTGTCTCAAGCCTTGTCCTCCTTGTTGGTAGAGATTGCAAGTATTGGGGGATACTGTTAGAGTGACTTAGGTGAGTAACTGCAGGGCAGTTTATCAGTAGTAATCGATGTGTGATCAGTGGATGGAATGAATATTATAGAGCAGGCTGGCCAAGTTAAGTTTCTGATCAATGATGACCTCAGGATGTTGATGGTGGAGAACTTGGAGATGGTAATTCCATTGAATGTCAGGGGTAGGTGGCTAGACTCTTTGTTGAACATGGTCATTATCTGGCACTTTTGTGGCGTGAATTTTACCTGCCACTTATCAGCCCATGCCTGAATGTTGTCTAGGTCTTGCTGCATGCAAGCATGGACTTCTTCATTTGCTGAGGAGTTGTGGATGGAATTGAACATTGTGCAATCATCAGCGAATATCCCTTCTCTGACCTTATGGAAGGAAGGTCATTGATGAAGCAGCTGAAGATGGTTGGGCCTGGGACACTGCCGCAAGGAACTCCTGCAGTGGTGTCCTGGGCCTGGGGATGAGATGATTGACCTCCAACAACTACAGCCATCTTCTTTTGTTCAAGGTTTGCTCAGCAGTAATTAATGGCTTAGTATACCATCTTCAAAAACTTGCTTAGACCTCACGTCAAAATTTACTGGGTATTCTGCAGTGAGGCAAAATCTTACGTGGTTTAACTTCACATCAGTTCAGGAGATTTCCTTTGATTCTGTTATAGAAAGCTGCAAACAAAGAAGCCAATATAGTGAGACACTGGATCAATAAAAAAACTTTGGATTTTGCGGAGGGCAAAATCCCAAGGTCAGTGTCACTTTCACAGAATAATGAAGACAAATGCCGGTGGTTTCACCATTATTACCACTGCAAAGTCTGAGCCATTAGGTCATAAGACTCATCCCAGAACTTCAATGTCTGGCACTTTTGTGGCTTGAATGTTACCTGCCATTTATCAGCCTATGCCTGAATGTTGTGTAGGCCTTGCTGCATGCTAAAGTGTGATGCACGTAAGGGAGCATACTGATTGCCAGAGGGAGAATAACCCTGAAATTTACCTTTGTGCGACTACTGTCATTGCAATCTGAAATTGCAAGCTTAAATCGTATGTGAATTTGTTACAAGCCACCAACACATTACGGCGAATCTCTTCACTGGTGATTATCTTGCAGGAGCAAAATCTATTGACTGTGCATAAATAAAATTAATACTGAATCTCATCAAGTGCACATCCTATTGAGTGGGCACATGGTGACAGTTCTTTCTGATCTCCAGGGAATCTGTTGCTTGGCCTGCTTGCTTGAGGATGTTGAGTAAAAATGCATGACTAAATAGACTGAGGAGATGTGAGCAATATCAGGAGATAAGTAAATTAACCTTGTTTTATCATTATTTAGGATTTTGCAGCCAGTGGACTTCACATCAGTACCCTGCACACTGAGAATGCAGACGTTATTAGTGCCCTTGGCCGACTTTCATGCTTCCATGGTGTTCCAGGTCCCACACAACGTATAGTAACACAATTACTGAAAGACCAAGGTAAGATACCAAAGTCGAGAAGTGCCGTGTTCCAACTGTGCGTGGAATATATATGTCAATTAAGCAGTGAATTGGCAGTGCTTCACATGAAATATATTGCCTTGCATGGATTGGAAATCTAGGGCAAAACAGTTAGTTAGATACAGCAGATCATCTTTATTTCTTAAGCAACACTTTTGGATCTTTGTGTGCTGTAAATAGTCCAGGTCTCAGAAGCAGAATGAAGGGCAGGGATCACAGCTGCCCAGAGGCCATGAATTTTGTGCCAGGTCTGACATCTTGATCTTCAGATGCCCTTTCTCCAGTTGACAAAAGACTGTGTTCATGTATTCAAGGTGGTGGTGAATTTCATCACTGGCATCTGCCTTTGCTGAGAGGTGGCTCCTGAGAATTGGGAAGTGGTTGACATTTTCCAGGGCCTCACCGTGAACGTTTTTTTGTAGGCTTTGAGTTGCTGCCTGAGAAGAGCTGTGGCACTGTTGAAAGATTCAACGTTGATCTTCTTGCAGCAGCACTTCTGTTGATACTGGTGTTTTGGTGTTGGGTTATTCATCTGTAGCCTGAATAGCATTTTATACAGTTCCATCACAACATTCCTGCTCTGACATACAATAAAAAAACTGGTATCCTGTAGGCTGTCTTAACCACCTTATCAATTTTGTGTTGATTCTGTACTGATCAAAGCATTAATTGTGAGAAAATATCAGTGTGATCTTTGAGTTTAATGCTAAAATTTGTATAAAAAGACCTCGTATGATGTTATTCCAGCTATAAAGGTAATGTGATGAAATGTCTCTTTAAATTGTTTGGTGTAAAAGTGATTTTCTATAACTTGTGGCATTTTGTGTAACAGATTTTCTTTCCAAGATGATGAAAATTTCATGCAGTCTCCATAAAAGTCAAGTCCTCCATTGATATTTTTGTCTCCATTTTTCTGTAGATTGGTTCAATCATGTTTTCTTGCCAACGAATCGAGCCAGATTAAAAACTGCCCACAAGTGTATGACGAATGAACTAATAGCAATGGACATTCCATTCCTGAACCGGCGTGCCGGCCTTTATATCTGGGCTGATCTTAGAAAGGTATTCACCACAATCTTTTTTTTCATTGGTTTTCTTTCTTTGCTGTACCAGAAGTATAAAGAAATTAACTTAGGATTCATTTCAATTATTTCAATATATACATTCTATAATAAGAAAAGGAATACAGTTGTTTTGACAAATCATATTTTTCATGTTACGAATCTTTACTTTTGATTTCAGACCAGGGGAATATGTAGGATCTCTTGCATGAAATGCATGTGGCAAAGACTTAGTCTGTTCCAAGTAGATGAGTTTAAATTGGCAATTTTGCCTTGATAAAAAGTGTAGCTATGGTTATGTGGCCAGAGAACTGTATCATAGTGGTGCATTGAGAAGCAGGAATGAAGGCAAATTTTTTGAATGTGGTGGATGGCATTCTGCTTGTGCATTTGGTCTGTGCTGTGCAACATAATGTCTGTGAAGAGTAAGTCTTTCAGCACTCCTGACCCTCCTTTCAATAGCTACCGTAATGTTTCAAGAACATAAGACAAATGTAGGCTATTAGTGTTTTATGTGCCACTTTGTATGAAAAATGCAGAGGATTTAAGCTCTCATTAAAGCTCTCATACATGACTTAGGCCATTCTGCTAATAGTTGAGACAAGAAATGACAAATACAGAGATGACAATTTGAAGTGCAAATAAATTGATGTAGAGATAAAGACTGTGGAGAGATGATGTGGATGAAAACAACACAGAGAGTAGTTAGTGTACCACAATAGAGAGGGCATTGACTTTGGATGGTGATGTTTTCGTGCTTGGTAGAGATAGAGACCTGATCAGGGAGATTCGGGTAGGAAGTTGTGAGAAAAGGGGAACAAACTTGAGGGAACAGAATGTTCATGGTCTGGGGTGAGATGGTGGTTCAGACAAGATGCACATTAGAAGTTTTGCCCTCCACCATGCAGAATTTTTGGACAATGATTTTAAAGGGCAGAGAGTAAAGGACAGGTTTTGGTGAAGGGATTGATGATGATTATGGTGATTGACTACTTTGTCTTTTTGTACTGAATTGTGAACATTCACCAATCCATTATTCTAAAACAGTTGAATCTTCTAGACGTTTTATTGAATTGAAGTCTTTCATTGGTGGAACATTTATGTTCTTGCATACCTCCTGTTTTGAGATTTTTACTATCATGGCAAGGGTGAAATAATAACTTGTATTACGTGATTCAGCAGACGGACCACAGCAATGAAAATCACAAATATAATGTATGTGCATCTTCCCATTCAGTACTTAAAGAACCCAACATTTGAAGAAGAAACAAAACTATGGAAGCGATTTCTTAATAATAAAATCCTTCTCAGCAGTGGGAGGTCATTTGGATGTTGTGAACCTGGATGGTTCAGCATTGCATTTGCTGACAAAACCAATTGGCTACAATTAGGTGAGTACAGTGACAACAATAACTTTGATCTGTTGGTTCCAGTTTGGTGTTTTTATCTTCAGTCTTTTTTAGCCTATCTCATCTAAATATGTATTTACCACAGAGCTTTTCCTTTGGCTGATGAGCATAAGATCTGAGTACAATTCAGATACAAATTCTAGCGTTTCTGTTGTTACAGAAAATCAACTGATGCAAGCTAGTTTGGTTTCAAACATACAACCCATAATATTCCAATTTGTTTTTAATGATCTGAAGTCATTGCATCAACTCTTATTGTAAAGCAAAGATCATTCTGTTTTATTTTAATATTAATGCTGGAAATCAGTTACAAGTCTTCTTACCATGACCTGGCATCACCCCAGCAAAGTCACTTGAGCTTGTTGCCATTCTCGTGGTGACTGAGTTACATTTGCTTTTGGGAACACTGTTGGTATTTGGAAAGAAAAAGCTGATTAGATTTCATGGAACTAAAAACAAATATGGTGACGTCCTGGTAGAAAGTATCCAGATATTTAATTAGTGCAAATTTGTGTCGTGTGGACCCACATGTTCTCTCCCATTGTATAAAATGCAGCATTTTTATACTTAATCAGAGACGTGGTATAGTAACTCAAAGTATCCTCATCCAATGTCCAAAAATATTTTTGCTGGCCCAAAGCCAACCAAGTAAAGATTAGCTTGTGATCAGTCATTTCTGATATCACTAGCCCTGTGTGATCACTCTGTGCTCTGCAGCCCCATCTCCATTAGGGCCTGGATGTCCTGCACTGGGAAGAAAGGAATGTCCTGTTCAGCCATAACTAAGTCATGTATCAAGAACAGACTGTCCATCTCCACCCTCGCATTCCTCCTTGAACCTTGGTCTTCGCTACACTCCCTTATATCACTCACTGTCAAGGGGCTAACTCTGACAATGCTATTATCTCTGCTGCACTCCAGTGGAAGTCAGGCTGTCCCTGACCCCATCCTTTTTGTGGCTTAGCAGAAGATTGTTCCGTCCTCCTTATTTCTAATCTACCTTCTTGATTCCTCTGCATGCAGATCCTCATGGTTTAACTTAATTAGCTATAGACAGCAAATGTACATTGCTGTCTTACAAGTGCAGAAATTAACCCCCTGCTGTCTCATTCTTACTCCTATTATTTTCCCCTTCATCCTGTGTAATAACATTACTATTGATGGACATAGTGAAGCCCATGTAGATGGCTCCAAATTTGAAGCTATGTTGGAATGGGGCAAATCAGTGCTACAGAGTCCAGTATATCAGTGTGAGCAGTTTGTAATAATAAACTGGGATTTTGGACAGTAAAATCATGATGAGTGCCTTAGTTTTACTGTGCAAAATCCCAGTTTATTATGTTATTAACAGACTTAATTGGCTGACATGATTGTTCTATGGGCATTCAGTGAATCATAATTTCCAAAGGAGTTGAGTGGAGACTTAAAAATAATGTTGTGGTTTAAATTTGTTATGTGATAAATATACCAGTCGTTCATTGCCGCATTCCTAAATAATGAGACATGAATTTTGTTCTGTTAGGAATGCACAGACTTAGGAAGGTCCTAGAGGAGCAAGATTCAGTAATCCAGTCTATTGAAAAAGAGCCTAATTCTGATTCTGAGAATAGAACCAAAATTGCTGAAGATGTCATAGAAGTTGGTGTTCAGCCATCTCAAGCAGACCCTGCTCTCGATGGTCTGATTGGACTTCTTCGTGAACAGATTCGAACAACTGACTGGTTACAAAGAAACACTGCTGAACAGTTTGCTCAAGAGAATCCTGAAGTCCATGAAGTTTTCTGCAAGCTTGCAGAGAAATAATCTGTCTTGTAATTTACAGAAATGCGTTAATGAGAATGTATTAGTCATTAATTTCAGGGACTGATAAGCTGGAAACATAACACTGAATTGGTACTATAGAACTCTGCTGGTAATTTTAACTTTTATCTTTTTTTTACTTATTTCTAGTTTTATCTGTACACAAAGCCACACTTCCCATTCTAAGGGAATTTATGACTTGATGCGTTGAGAAATGTCACTTTCATGGGACTGCAGCACCATCAAGACTTGCAATTTCATTAATTGATTAAATTGGGGCAGAAGTGACCAAATACAGGACAAGGACACCAAAAGATCTACTTCCTTCTGTCACACAATTAAACAATAATGTAGAATCCATTGCACTATCCCCTTAATAATGAGGACATCAGCTCATTTATTTTATACAGGCTGCAAATAAACTAAATCCATAGAAACCATATCAGCCTTTTATTGTGAATGAAACTACTTGATAGGTCTCATTTGGGTTTTTAAAATGTTGGTTCAGATATTGTCAACTGCTTTCTTTGCAATGTTATTCGTGACTATCAGGAGCCACAGTTGATTTTTTAGTTGTCACTTTTTTGTGTATTTTAGGAGAGGAGAAAGGACTTGCTCATGAATCCAAGGCAGATGTTTTTAAATCTCATCAAATGTAAAATGAAACGTTCTAATGTACAGTCCATTTAGACTAATGTGTATTTAGGGCAATAAAATTGTGAAGCTGAACATAGCAGAAAATAGTGTAAATATAAAAATAATCTGCAGCAGACTGATGAGCACTTGAAAAAATAAAAACGGGTGGGTGAAGCCCTGCTACCAAAAATTAGATTTTGACAAAGGGCTGCACCTGAAACAGAACAAATTTTCTTTGTTGCAGATTGTGCATTTCTACTATCTTCTGATTTTGTTCAAAATTTCTGGTACTTTTAACTCCACAAGGGAATCCACATCCATTGTGCAAGGGGCTGCAAGTTTGTCCAAAGCTTTGATTAACTCATTCATATTTTGAAAGCTCACCAGTCAAATTAAATTCCTGATTCAAGGATACAGTTAATAATGTCCTTGGAAGATCAAAGCTCTCATCTGTGAACAAGTAAGAACATAAGCAATGAAGTCTGCCATAAAATTCACATGTGGGAATGATTGTACATAATCTATGACTGCCAGAGCATGCTGTTCTCGTGAGTGAAGTAAAAAGCTGGCTCCAGCCATTTAAAAAATATTACATGTGCTTTCCATTTGTTTTAAATGATAATAAATTGTTGAAGAAAAAGAAAGAACAATGAATGGGAATGCACATTATATGACTGTACACATGGCATTAGGAAGACTTTCAACTCCTTCAACTAAACCACAGTAAAAGAAAGAGGAGGATGCTGTAAAAGGATTTCTACACCATTCAAGTGTTTTGAGTATGTCTCAGCAAATCATCTTTAGTATTCCTGTTTGATGCCCTATTAAAAATTATTTTTTAGTTGAAATACATTGAGTTTTTGTGGGCATTTTGAACGTTAGGATGGTTAGATGGTTTGTAGTTATTCCTTCAGAAGATATTTCATACCATGATAAAATTATATTGTGTTTACATTGAAAACATTATTCAGAAAGAATACTAGATGCTTCAGATTTTGTACATCCTATTTATTAAATTTACATCACTTTTAATTGCATTTAATGCCAAATTAATTTAAATATGTGGCGGTGTTTGTGCATCCTACTTGTCCTTTCTCGTGGCAACTCATTTTTAGGAGGAATATAGTTTTTGTCATTTGAATGAATACTGCTTCTCTTCTGAGGGAATTTTTTTTTAAATCTGGAGTTCCATGCTTTTACATTGGGAAGGGTTTCTAATTTGATGGCTGCCATTGGTTATGATTTTTGAGTGCTTAAAGTTAAAGTTATCTGTTGAAGATGTGAATGCTAAATGATCTTCCAGTTGAAGAAGCTTCCTGAAATTGTTACAACTATGGAAAAACCTCAGAATTATCATTATTGACCAATGTGTTTTTTGCCTCCCTAATTGGATAAAATAGATAAAAGTTTAAATATTTTGACATTGGTCAATACATCATCAGAAACCTTCACCACAAACATTACCAGTCTTTTTTAGAGGAAGAGAGCACACTAATTCCAGCCTTGGGATAAAAATTAAAAGGGGAATAAATTACAAGAGCTATGAGGAGACAGAAGTTGGACTAATTGGATAAATGTGCCAAATAGCTTGCACATGTATGATGGGCTAAATAGCTGTATCACTGCATGATCATTTTCTATTTCAGACTGTGACTATTTATGTGAGTTATTTTTCTCTCTAAAAGTTTAATCAGTCTCAAACATGGGATTTATCAAGGTTCACTGAATAAAACTAAACTGAATAGTTAAACAGGTCTACTTCCTGTTACATCCTGCTACCTTCATAATTTGTCAGCTCACTGCTAAATTTAACTTGTGTGGCAGAGAGGACCAATGTTTTGATGGAATACCTTTCACAGTATTTGGACTGAGTTCTGTTGTATTGTTATTTGGCAGTGTGACTTGTGATGCTGGTTTTGTGTGGTTAATTAAATTGGCAGTTTCATGGAAACACTTTTAGGGAATATTGAGTGTCTTGACGTCACTGAAATGAAATGTGCATATATCTGATTTTGTAAATATGATTGTATTCCTGTTGTCCAAAAAGAATGAGGAACCATGGTTGATTTTGGGGGGAAAATTAAAAGAAAAAAGGAACATTTTAAAAAAAAGTATGTAGTTCCTTATTGACAAGCATTTGTCAATTTTCCATTTTAAAATGAAATATAATGATAGTATTTCCCCGTCTGGTTCACACTTAAGTTCTAGCAGGTGATTAAATTACTAGAAAGGCAAAATAGCACAGATGCTGGAAATCTGAAATAAAACAGAGCAAAAAATTGCTGAAGATAGCAGGTCAGGCAGCATCCATAAAGAGAGAACAACATTGGAGTCATTAATCTGAAATGTTAATTCTACTTCTCTCCCCACAGAGTCTGCCTGACCTGAGTATTTCCAGCATATCTTGTTTTAGATCAAACTACTAGGTTTTTCATTTCCTTCAGTACTGAAAGTACTGTGGAACTCTGTTACGTGAGTACTTTGTATTGGTCTGCCTTTAATTTTGCTTTCTTCCAGTAATGGCTAGTGTTTCAATCAATGGCTGTCATTATCCATGAGGCACAAATGTAATATGTCAATTGTTATCTTAGAACATTGTCACAAGGACTAGGTCACCATGTGGCCTAGATGCCTGAAGCTAATATATGTAGAAGTAAGATTTAATTGTCTGTTTGTGTTATGAAACCCAAATGGGATGGGGAAGGCAAATAAATTTCATATAAAATATGTTGGATCCAATGCTGTACAATATTGATTCAATGTGATATACATTTAGTGTTTAAGCAGTTTTAAACATGCCACTTGTTAATATATTGATTATGTAAAATAGTTTTTATTTTGAACTCTTTATTCATATGTCCAGTAAAATTATGTTATTGCCACTTTAAGTACTTTGACTCTGCATTTTATATAACTGCCTTCATGTCTTCCTTTTTCAACAGTCCCTTGGGGTGGAGAGTGGTTTGCTTCCACTCCAGTTCTGTTGGTCTTAAGGCAGCTTAAGAGTGATGTGCAGGAACTACAGGTTCTACTACAGGTGAGCTTCATGGGTGTGTGGTTAGTGTATATATCTTTCCATGTTTGCGAATACAATGCCCTACACAAAAATAAGAGTCTATATCATGATACAATTACATTCCAGGTAAAAACTATAGTAATATATATGTGATAAAGAAGATTTTAGTACAAATTAAATAATTAATTGAAAAGCCCAAAAAAAAGCTGCAAATGGTGAAACTCTGAAATAAATGCAGTACTGGATATGCTCAGCAGGTTAGACAGCATCTGCAGAGTGAGAAATAAAGTTAACTTGCAAGTTGCATACACTTCATCAGACTAACGAATGGTTATTGAAGTCTTAATGCCTTTCTTGTCTTCACAGAAGCCACCTGACCTGCTGAGTATCTCCAGCATTTTCCATTGTTATATTAAATATAGAGTATTGGTTTATTATTGTCACTTTACCGAGGTACAGTGAAAAACTTGTCTTTCATACTGATCGTACAGGTCAATTCATTACACAGTGCAGTTACATTGAGTTAGTACAGAGTGCATTGAGACAGTACAGGTAAAAACAATAACAGTACAGAGTAAAGTGTCACAGCTACAGAGAATGTGCAGGTAGACAATAGCAAGGTCACAAGGTAGATCGTGAGGTCAGAGTCCATCTCATCGTATAAGGGCACCGTTCAATAGTCTTATCACAGTGGGATAGAAAATGTCCTTAAGCCTGGCGGTATGTGCCCTCAGGCTCCTGTATCTTCTACCTGATGGAAGAGGAGAGAAGAGAGAATGAGCCGGGTGGGTGGGGTCTTTGATTATGCTGGCTGCTTTGCCAAGGCAGCAAGAGGTAAGAGTCCCAGCAGGGAAAGCTGGTTTCTATGACACGCTGGGCTGTGTCCACAACTCTCTGCAGTTTCTTGCAGTCCTGGGCAGAGCAGTTGCCATACCAAGCCATGATGCATCCAGATAGGATGCTTTCTATGGTGCATCGATTAATAGTTGGTGAGTGTCAAAGGGGACATACCGAATTTCTTTAGCCTCCTGAGGAAGTAGAGGGGCTGGTGAGCTTTCTTGGCTGTGGCATCTACGTGATTTGACCAGGACAGGCTATTGGTGATGTTCACTCCCAGGAACTTGAAGCTTTCAACCCTCTCGACCCTCTAGACAGGTGCATATATACTGCCCCCTTTCCTGAAGTCAATGACCAACTCTTTTGTTGACATGGAGTGAAAGGTTGTTGTCATGACACCATGCCACTGAGCTCTCCATCTCCTTCCTGTACTCTGACTCATCATTGTTTAGGATACGGCATACCACTGTAGTAGGAGTTAGAGCAGAATCTGGCCACACATTAATGAGTATATAGGGAGTAGAGTAGAGGTCTGAGGACGCAGCCTTGTGGAGCACCAGTGTTGAGAATAATCGTGCTGGAGGTGTTGCTGCCTACCCTCACTGATTGCGGTCTGTTGGTCAGAAAGTCAAGGATCCAGTTACAGAGGGAGGTGTTGAGTCCCAGATCTCAGAGTTTGGTGACGAGTTTGCTTGGAATTATAGTATTGAAGGCAGAGCTGTAGTCAATAAACAATAGTCTAACATAGATGTCTTTACTGTCCAGATGCTCCAGAGCTGAGTGTAGGGCCAGAGAGGTGGTGTCCGCTGTAGACCTGTTTCAGTGATAGGCAAATTGCAGTGGGCCGAGATTTTCTGGGAAGCTAGAGTTGATGTGTGCCATGACCAGCCTCTCAAAGCACTTCATGATGGTGGATGTCAGAGCCACTGGTCGGTAGTCATTAAGGCATGCTACCTTGCTTTGATTGTGAATGTAATATTGTATGATTTCAAAAGATCTGCATTGTTTCATCAAGTTAGGATAATAAAGAACTCGGCCACACAGAGGAAGAAGGTGAAGATTCAATTCTGAGTTAGCTATCTCTACTGTGGTGATTGTAATGGCCATACCATTGCAAATAGAGTACGAATAAACAGGCTATCATTACATTGGGTGTCTGTGAATAGAGAGGCACTGCAGGGATTGGTTCTGGGGCCCCAACTGTTCAGTGTATATCAATGATGTGTATGAGACAGTGTAATATGTATGAAATGATACTCACTTGGGTGGCAGTGTGGATTATGAGGAGTATACAGGGAGACTTCAAGAAGATGAGCACAAGCTACATGAACTGGCGAGGACATGGCAGATAATCTGGAAAAATGTGAGCTCATTTACATTAGCAGAACAAAAATTGAAAGGCTGAGCATTTTATTAAATGGTGAGAGATTGAAAGGTGTTGATGTTCATAAGGACCTGCATGTCCTGTTTCACAATTCACTCAAAGTCAATGTGGAGGTAGAGTAAGCAGTTAGGAAAGCAAATAGTATATTGACCTTTATTGTAAGAGAATTTGGTTACAAGAGTGAAGATGCCTTAAGCAGAAATCTAGTGCGACTGCATCTGGAGTATCGTGTACAGGTGTGGTTTCCCTGGTGAATGAAGGATATTCTTGTAATAGAGGGTTCACTAGATTGGTTCCTGGGCTGGGGGACTTTTGTTCTATGAGGTGACCTTAAGCAGAGTTTGGAAGAATGACAAATGATGTCAGTGAGGCGGCACAGCAAGGAGTGCTGCTGTCACACAGCTCCAGTGACCAGGTTTGACTCAGATGCTGAGTGTGGAGTTGCAGATTCTCCCTCTGACTTTGTAGGTTTCCCTGGGTGCTCTGGTTTCCTTCCACATCCCAAAGATAGTAGGTTAATTGGCCACTGTAAATTGCCTCTTAGTGTTGGTAATTGGCAAAAGAATCAAAGGGTAATTGATAGGCAAATGAGAGAGAATACATTGCAGTAGTGTAGGGAAATAAGAAGGGGAATGGAACAGATGGGATTGCTCTGAGAGCTAACATAGACTTGGGCTAAATGGCCTCCTATGATGTAAGAAAATATGAACAAATGAGAAATCTCATTGAAACATCCATAATTCATATGGGGCTTGAAAGGTTAAATACAGGGCGGATGTGTTTTGGGTGGGGTGTCAAGAAGCAGAGGTCACATCTTAAAACAAAGGGTCAACATTTATGAACAAATTAAAAAGCAATTTCTTCACCCAGAGGTTGTGAATCTTTGTAATTCTCCACACAGATGGCTGTGGAGGTTCAGTCCTGGGGTAAAAATGGGCTAATGCTGGAGCAGGCATGAGGGGCTAAATGTGTTCTTCCTGCTTTCATTTCATATTTTCTTATGAACGTTACCTTCCCATTGAGTAAAGGACAATGAGAGTGTACTGGCACTTTTATAGGTTACTGCCAGACACTTTTTTCTGCTTGTTATCCATAGCGCACTATACATCCCATGTCTTTACATTATCTTATTAAATAGAAGAACTATACTTTGGTGTGTGTTCCACCACATACTGATCAAGAGTGGAAAAACTTTGGAATCATGGAAACCTTGTGCATGTGACTGATGTAAATGACTCTGCAATGTGTGATAGAACACCGATGTTCTGAATTTAATTTCAGTATTTTAAGCAGAAATTCTGCCATTCTTTTTATAATTTGTTCCTGCCCACAGTGGCTTTAGTTCTAAGATTAACCTATGCCATTTGGTATTTTAACCATTTAACATTATGGACATTTTTTAGGAATATTTTCATCAGTTTCTTTGAAAACCATAGCTGAACTGTCTTCAATCATTTTCTTTTCTAAAGCAACTGAGCCCACATAAGAACATGGAACTGTACAGCACAGTAACAGACCCTTTAGCCCATGTTTCTGCACCAACCATGATGTTAATCTAAACTAATCCCATCTGCCTGCACAAGGTCCATATCCCTCCATTCCCATTATTGAGTCTTTTCCTGTAACATTGGTTCCTAATACCCAGAAAATTGTTGCTGTTCTCTTCTGTGTTCTTTCAAGACAAATGAATATTAGTAGGTGACCAGAGCTGCGCTCAGTACCTGAGATGGAGGCAGATATTCTAATCCTTTGTTGATTTAAGCCAGCTTCTTATCTACTTTTTTTTACTGTTGCTGAGGGTTTCCCAGATTTATTCATTGTAACCCCTACCTCTCTGTACTGATGAAATGTGATACCACTGTTCAATGTAAAGCATTCTTTCAACTTTGATTCTATGTTTCTATAATGAATTACTGTGTACAGCTGCACTGAACACAATTTATCTAATTACTTGAAATATTGAAACACTTTTGGAATTATATTGTATGTTTCCTTCTCATTCACTAAAGCCTGCCGTTTAAATTAGCTTACTGTGCTTTAACCTGCATAGTTTTAGATTGCATACTACCTACATCAGCACTCGGTGCATATATCAGATGATTTCATACAAAGCAAGAATATTTCAAATTTAATCCACTGTCTCTCCAAAACTAGTAACTAGTTATTTACAGTGGGTACTGAAGATTACTTTAATATTTCAGGGTAAAAGGAAAAAAGTTGTTAAAGATTTCTATCTCGTTATTCAGTGATTCCTGTCACTTTGTGTGTGCATGAGATGGAGTTGGGGCAAAGTAAGGATCTCCCTTAGGTTTGATATTGACAGTGGTGGAATATTCTGCTGAGACTCACTATTAGAAGACTCGATTATTGATGATGCATCAGGGCACAATATTGTCTAAAAGCCTTGAGAAACAGAAGGAAGAGAATTATATGGGGGTGGGAAGCAAAAATCATGTTTGTAGACCACTACAGGAAAACACAAATGTTCAGAAAGATTCTGTACTTGAGCAGTTAACAAAATATTGGTTCCCCATTAATGACGTAGATTCTAGCATTTCTGCTCTATACACAGGAAGACCTTGTGGCTTTTTAGTCTTTCATTTCCTGTTTCATCGCTGTTCGTTGACATGCATCATTAGTTGCCTTACTTCAGCCTGCACTGTTTCTTTTTTATAATACAGCTTGAGGATTGGTTTTGGTTTTAAAATAGAAGCCAATGTGAGAAAGATTGCCAATGGTTATCGTGAACCACTGGACGGTGTGTGGAAACTGATATTTCCGTCAGTACAAATGTGTTAGAAAAGCTCATGGCAAAAAAGTAGTATAATATTGAGAAATGATTATTTTCAGAGAAAATTTCAGGATTCTACAATTTTCTGATGTAATTTTGTTGGTTATCAAAGATGGTTGTTATGCCCATTTCCATTGATCCCCTTTTTTTTTTACATTTTAACTGCAGTATAGCAATCTACTTTAATGAAATTATCACCTTTACCTATTTTTATTATTGCGGATGAAGCATTGCTCCATAATGACTATCTGAAAGTACATGGTTCTCATTATATTGAAAATTTTCTTGGCACAATATATGCACATTTCATAATGCCACTGTTAAAGAAATTTTTGCTTAATTTTCTTCAATCAGCTACACGCAGAAGTTGAATCTCAGAAATGTGATATTCAAATTAATTTGAATTCACAATTGACGTATTCTCTTTTCGCTTTGTTCATGCCACTACTACTCAAGAGCAATTGAGAACAGTTTTTGATATGAGCCTTGACTCTGCAGGTGTCAGCAATTTTCATGATAAGAAATTGATGTGAAACAAGGGAAATGTGTTTGTGTGTATGATACTTTTGTTATGATACCCAAACCCAATGCACAGTAAAAGCAGGCCTGTATGTTTTAATGGATCAAAAGAGTCACTGAATGTCGACAGTGCATATGTTGTTTTTGTCCTTCCGGTAGAGATTGCAGTTTTGGAAGGTGCTCTCAGAGTGGCCTGGGTGAGAAACTGCTGAACATGTTGTACACAGTACACACTGCAGCGACTGTGCTAGTGATGGAGGGAATGAATGTTTAATGTTTAAAGTGGTTGTTGGGGTGCCACTTAAGCAGGCTGCTTTGTCCTGGATAGTTTCAAGCAGTTTGAGAGTTGCTGAGCTGAAATTAAGATAAGAATGTTCCATCACGCTCTGATTTGGACCTTGTAGGTGGTGGAAAGGCCCTAGGGTGTCAGGAAATGAGTCACTTGCCACAAGATACCCAGCCTCTGAACTGCTCTTCTATCCACAATATTTATGTGGCTGGTCCAGTTGGTCAATGGTGATCACCAGGATATTGAAGATGGAGGACTTGGTGATGGTAATCCCATTTGAAGTTAAGGGAAAGTGCTTTTGGAATTAGAGATGGCCATTGCCTGAACTTCTGTCATACAAATGTTCTTGCCATTTATCTTCCATGCTTGAATGTATCTGGGTCTTGCTGAACTCCAGCATGGACTGCTTCGTTTACTGAGGGCTTGTGAGTAGAACTGACTGTTGTGCAACATCATCCAACAACCCCAGTTCTGACCTCATGATGAAAAGAAGCTCATTGATGAAGCAGTTGAAGATGTTGGGCTTGGAACACTGCCTTAAGGAACTCCTCCAGTGAAGTCCTGGAGCTGGGATGATAGACCTCTGACAATCACAAACATCTTCCTTTGTACACGGTATGACTCCAACTACTGCAATGTTTTCCCTTCAATGCTTATTGACTTCAGTTTTACCCCAGGGTGCCTTGATAGTAAGGGCTGTTACACTCCCCTCACCTCTGGGATTCAGCTCTTTGGTCCATCTTTGTAGTGTTTTTCCTTTCTTGTCCATTGACTTCAGTTTCACTATGTACTGTTGTACATTGGACTGATGGAGCACTTAGTGTATGGATCAAAAACATCAATATGAAACACTCAAAGCTGGGATAATTGCTTGGCACCTTCATTTTGCAGGATTTGAAACTCAAAGCTGTGCAGTCACCAGTGTGCTACTTAAACAGGCTATATGGATCTTTAAGGAGTATAAAATGTATTTTGTTTAAGGACAGAATTATTAAGATCTGGTACACGGGACTTCATCAAGATGAATATAATATGTAAGTATTTGTAAATTAAAACCAGAATATCAATCAAAAAACAAGAAAGTAAATACAAGAATAGAAATTTATATTAGAAAAAACATCATTTAAAACATAAATTGGGTAAAATAAATAAAATCTTTAATTAAAAGAAAATAAACATGTAGGGTCACTTAGCAAGTAGGAAAATAGTGTAAAAACATGAGGAGGGATTAAAGTGGTTGAATACTCAAAGATGGATGAAGAACTAGAGCAATGAACTCTTATGAGCTCTTTTACGGTTTTGCGTCTCGACCACTATAGTTCAAATAACATTAGTAATTGCTACCTATCCAAGTACATAAGCATCTTCACTTACAATGACTTTTTTTGTTCACAATATAGTTCAGTAGGTTTAAAAGTCACTGCAATTTAAAATATTTTTTAAATAATGTCACTTCTCCAATTCCTTAAGGAAGACAAAGTCTGAAATAATCTTTCTTTCCTAAACCGGTTCTGAAAATAATCTCAGCCTCGTTGGTCTATTGGTTCCCAGAAGCTGGAAAGACTTCAACTTCACTTGATACTAATGTTTATATGTTCTCTTGAAGTATTGAGTTCCTGTTCATTTTAGGCACTGGTTCTGGAAGTGTGCATTGTTCTATTAAGTAGATAATTGGCAAAATAACTAACAATGTGAGACAAGAACAGATTCCCATCCAATATGCAGAGCCAAGTTTTGTGAAATCATTCTTGATTTGCTCCTTATGGCGACTGGTGTATGAGCACCATGGGATAAAATATAATAGAGCTGAAAATAAAATAAAGGAAAGGTTATTGTGATTAGTCAAGCAATTATTATGTTATACGATGATTGTAAACTATGACAACTGAAAAATGCCTCATGAAAAACAGTTGCACCATGAAAATTATCCATCCTATATTGATGTGATAGTGTTTTTCCAGGCACCTTTTAATCTCCACTTAGATCTGTCAGTTGATCCACTGATATTCTTTCAAAATAATGAAGTGGTTGACAAGGGCTAGTCAGTGAGCAAAATACAAAGCCCTACTTTCAGTAAGTTCTTTGTATCAAATTTAATCATGACATCAGCTATTCACTTCATGCAGTCATCTATAAATTTAATTGAATACTCCAGTAGTCAGTATAAAAAGCTGAGTTTGGTAACACTTTGTGCTTTATGAACATATCACAATGAATCTGTTTTATTTCAGTGTGTTAACGGTTCACACACAACAGGAATGTAACAAAGATCGCTGTGCAGAGAAAACTGAGGCAGAATTGAATTACCACCTTGACAGGAGAAAAACTGGTAAGATTCTTTGACTTATCTGATAACTGTTGACTTGTGCTATAATTCAGGTATGGACTACATCAGGCACACTGTATGATAATCTAATACAAGTACCAATTATCCATCCTGTGCAAATTAATGAGAGTCAAACAGAATTTCAGTTATTTTCTGTATGTTTGTAAAGTCTTTCAAACAATTTTTCTGAAGGTTAATAACACAAAGATTCTGTATTATTGTCATGAGGCATTGCAACTTCATGGATTTTGTCCAATGTCTACAATATTCAAGAAGTTCCTGGAAAATTCCATCCCTGCACCAGTTTTCTCCTTTTTCTTGCAGCTCCCTCCACCCTTGTTCCCTCTCCTGAAAGCATTGACTTGACTGGTTCACACAAAGAGTGTCCCAAAAGCCTCTGATATATCAACTAAGTCACTATTCTTTTTCACAGAAACATAGAATGATGCGGAACAGAAATGGGCCCTCTTGGCCCACCTTGTTCATGCTGATCGTGATGACCATCTATGCTAATCCCATTTGCCCACATTAAGCCTGTATCCTTCTCAGTCTTTCCTCTCCAAGTACCTGTCTAAGTGCCTTTTAAATGCCGTAATTGTATCTGCCTCCACTACCACCTCTGGCAGCTCATTCCAGATATTCAGCACCCTCTCTGTGGAAAAACCTACCCCTCAAATCTCCTATAAATTTCTCCCCTCACCTTAAAACTGTGTCATCCAGTTCTAGACTCTCCTGCCCTGGGAAAAAGATTCTGACTACTTACCCTACCTATGCTGCTCATAAATTTTATAAACCTTATAGAACCTTATAAAATTATGAGCAGCATAGGTAGGGTAAATACCCCTCAGCCTCCTACATTTCAGTGAGAATAAACCCAACCTGTCCAAACTCTCCTTATAGCTGCAGTCCTCCATTCCAGGCAATATCCTGGTGGATCTCTTCTGCACTCTCTATATTGCGACTACATCCTTCCTGTGGCGTGGTGACCAGACTAAACACAATATTTTAAGTGCATTCTAACTAGTGTTTTGTACAAGTGCAACATGATGTCCCAACTCTTATGTTCAACAGTTCAGCCTAAAAAGGCAACCATACCAAATGCCTTTTTCACCATCCTGTCCACCTAGGTCACCACTTTCAGGGAGCTATGGACTTGCACCCCAAGTTCTTCTGTACATCAATGCCCCTAAGGTCCCTGCCATTTACTCCATATGTCTTACCAAAATTTGACTTCCACCAATTTGCAAGATTTTTTTTAGTGCTTTGAGAGGCTCTTCAGATGAGGGACATCACATCTGATGTTCACATTCACTTTAAGCAGTAAACTTCAGATAATAATCAGGAATGATAACCTTTGTCTGATTTTTGCTTTTGGGGTTAAAGTCAGAACGTTGTTCATAAACATGGTTTGCTTACTCACTGCTTTATAAAAATGAATCATCAATCATGATATTCTTACCAGTTGGCATCAGTATTATAAGTAGCAGTTTTCCAGGATGCCTTAAACGTCCAGGATTCATCTTGGACTCACTGTAAGTGTCTGGATCCCAGCAAAAGCTAAACAGCAAACAGAGACAGATGGCTGTGCCTGCCATCATACTCGCTATCACTCCTAACACACGCTCTGTTTCTACAGCTGAAAAGGAAACCAAGGATTAACAAAGCAAAAAGTACACACAGCACTTCATATTTCTGACTCAGTTCTGTATTGTTTGTCCTTCACATATTTTTCTGTGGAAATACAATACTATCATACTGGACCAGACAGATTCTTCAATGCTTTACCATACAAACACTAATTAGGAGAGAGATGCCTTTAGATTTTGTGCAAATACCACAATATTTGATAACTGTGCCACCCCCTTGGAAAGGCAACTGAATGCTCCTTCCCAATTCACCTTGACCAGCTAGCTTGAGTGATTAGTACTTTGGATGTAGATTGATTGCTAACCACTAAGTAGAAAACAGAAGATCTGAATTGGCATTTAAAATGTTTTCCAAATATTTACTCCAAATATTCCAATGTGAAATATTGTGATTGCCATGTAATTTATTTAACATCTCCCCTGCAATTTTACTTAACATAGATTTTTATTCCAGAAACTGCTCATTAAAGTTTCTCTTAACAGCACTGTGGGCGGAGTGGAGAAGTTTGAGTCTGCAGAGCACGAACTAAGCTAAAACAGGAAATCAGTAGGATTAGACTTCATCATCAAAAAGTATCACAGCTGAATGCCTCTGTTTCTTCTCTACCTCTGTCCCCACCTTCAGCAGACTTTGCATATTTGATGGCATTAACCTTCTTCTCAACCCATCATTGTGTCTCGCTGCATGAATCACAGTGAAGACCATCTCCCCTCATTATTTTCTTGTATCACCCTCCACCCAGATCCCCCTTTCTCATTTCCAACCCACTTTCTTCTGTGCCAGTCTTGGAAATACTCTTCCCCAAGTCACCTGCAACACCACTTTCAAACTTGTAACTGAATGTTTCCTCCCACCCTCATCCCAGCCTTCAGCAGAGTCTTCTATTAATTGTGGCAGCTTGCAAAAATCAATCAGCCTTCATTTCTGGGTGGGAAAGTAGAAGACAGCTTAAATGACACAAAACATTTTCCAAGTTCATTAAATTAGAAAATGTTGGAAACATTCAACAGGTCAGGCGGATCTGTGGAAAAGAAACATTTTACTTTTCAGATGGAAGATCTGAAGTGGGAAAATGAGAACAGAAGTGAGAAAAACCTTTCCCAATTCTGACAAACGGTCTTCTACCTGAAACGTCAACTGTTACCTGTCGGCCTGAAGAAATTAAGAATCTGCAAACCTTGGTCAACCACCCCCTCCCCAGAGGCAGCCCGGCCTGCTGAGTGTTTCCTGCATTTTCTGCTTTTATGTCAGATTTCCAGCATTCGCCTGCGGTTGTTTTTCTTTCCCAAATGTCGTGATGTCGGTAGTTCGACATACTCTGTAATCTCTGTAACTATTATTTATTTTTCTCTGCACATGGCTCACTATATTCAGTTCATTGCTCCAGTCCGGGGACGTGCGAGATTTGATTGGCTGGGTTTCCAGCTGCGGGTTTAGGATTGCGCGGGCAGACGGCAAACGCCGGGCGTGCCAGGGATGGCGATCAGGGAGCCTGGAAGCAGGACAGCAGGTTAGGCAATCTGGCCGATTGCGGTACGCTCCTGATTTTGCAGTTTGCAATTGTAGTTGTACCACAATTTAAGCAGGGCCACAGTGTTAACAACCACATTGCCGCCGCGGAGGGCTGAGTGGAGCGCGGGAAGTGGCGGAGTGACATCGGCCATCACCCAGGATTTCCTCAAGGCGCTGTCGACATCATCAACTTTTATGCTCATCGTGGCGAAAGCTTGGTTCAAACGAGTGAGCATTAAGGACGGGGGGCGGTGGTGACAACTGATGCCCTGTCCTCTCTCTCGCTGGAGAGGGAGGGGAGGGAAATTACCGAGATTTAGCCCTTAGTTCCGGAGCCAGAGAGAGCGATGGGTCTGGAAGGATAGCTCTTTCAAGCAGCAGGCAGAGTCTCAGTGGGCCGAATGGCCTCCGGCTCTGTATATAACCATGTGCTCCCACCCACTGGAGAGACCAGAGGCGCAAGGTACAGCCTCTGATGAAACCCTTTACCTCGGCTGAGCTGGGTCGCCGGCTGTGTGATGTCCGCCGTGTGCCACAGCCCTTTCCCCTCATACCACTCGGGGCTGCAAACCGAGTAGATCAGAGCGACGGAACCGATGATTCCCGAGATGTTTTGCAGCAACCTGCACCTCAGCCCATTTCTCCGCATCTTTCTCCGCGGGGCAGCGATGTCCGCGGCGGAAGAAGCGGCTGCACACGAAGTGATGCCCTTATATAGCGTGTCCTTTCACTTGTTGCTCGCCTCTGTGACTGGGGGCAGTCCGTGGATGCCGAAGAGCGACTGGAAAGCCCCAGATGTCCCGCGATGGCTGGGGATTCCCGGGACTGCCCGGAGAGAGAGATAGCGGGCCACGGGTTCTGGTGCAAATCTTCAAACGGTGCAAATGAGGCGGAGATTCACATCAGACTGCAGGAGGGGAGGGTCGAAGATGTTGATCAACCATTTAAACGTCTACAAGAGACGCGCACATGAACACACATTCACACTGTTGGTTTACAGTCGGGCGGATTTAACAGGACTTTATTTCGCAGTGTTATTTCTGGATCGGGTTTTCCTGTTAGCGGGAAATCAGCGGGACGCTTCCGTCGGGGAAAAATTGTTTTTGGGAAATGGCTTGTTGGTTACTGATCAAGCATCCACAACCAAGGCAGCCGAGATTGTTGTCAGTCGGCAGTCATCTGACGTGAGGCAACAGTTTAGCCTTAAGTAAAATCTAACCGCACTTTAATCCGTCTTTTTTTAAATAAAAGACCATGTGGCCCCAGACACGCGATCAGGGTGTGAAGAAGCGAGTTTGGGGCGGGGGTGACAACTCAGGGTTGGCAGCTCGCTGCGGCGCGTCTTTCCTTCCTTGCCCTCCCACCCATCCTCCACTGAAGCCGTGGCATCAGAAGGGGAGGTAGAGGAGAATTTTTTACCGGTTCCCTCGTTACTTGTGTGCAGCTGAGGGAGTGCTTGGGGTAGGCCCTAGAGGGGTGGCCTACCTCCCTGCACAGTAATCGTCCGCTTTCCATCCACCTTAAGTGTCACTTTGACCTAACTTTTGCTTGTCCAGCTCGCAAAGAGGTCAATGATTTTAATTCATTTTCCTGGTCCCTCAATGTACGTGAAGGAAAGTCAAAGCATCTGCAACAGACTGAGGGTCGTACTTGTGTACTGTCACAGCCGGACCTCTTCCTCTGGGGAGAGTGTGCGAAGCATCTACCTTTGGAACCAGCATGTGATGTTTCCCTTCCCTTTTCTCTGAAGCCTACAGCAGCTTCAAGTGTCCTTCAGCTTTCGTGAAAATCATCTCAAAATATTAATTGCCTGGGAAATTCTGCAGGCAAAACATATCTGTGGCTCTGAATCCTCAAGACTTGAGAAGCATTTTACAAATGAAAAACATGGCACCTATCTGATGGTATCACAAACATGTAGGCTGCTTGCCTCAATTCACTGCTGTGGATACTTTGAGGGACCAAGTTACTCTTGCTGGTATAGAGTGTTATACTGGTGCCCAATCATTGAGATCCACCTTTAGGACAACAGTTAACACCAGTCCACACCCAAGAAAACTTACACAGGACACAGAATTCTCAACATCTACCGTCAGGTCAAAACGCGACTCATTTCTCAACAAGAAGCAGACCACTTGATGTTTGCCAAAAAGAGGTGTGATTAAAGGCAATGTTTTTGCAGTTTAATTTCTTTCAGCTCTGGGTTTCATCCTTGACCTCCTGTTGCGGAGCAAGTGCATCCACTCCACCTCTTCTCAGGGTGATGAAGGTTGGTGAAGTAGAAGGCATTGTCTTCCTTGGAAACAATGGCAGACCACAAACATGTCTAGCATTCTGTGGTTTAGGAGACTGATGCTGTTTGGGGGCCAGAAGCTTGATGTCAGTTAGTATATGAATAGCCAGCAGAGGTGAGTGTTGCAGCATTAATGATTGCTAGCAGCTAATTAGCAAGGGAAGTATTGGGTGCTCAAAATATGCAGATAAAGTATGCAGCCAAGCAGCACCAATGTGAATAGACAATGTGTAATGTGGGTTTGGTGTTCTTGTTTCGGTGAGGATGAATTTCTCAGCCTTGATCTTCAGCATTTTTTCTGGCTGCCTCCTGACACTAATGCTCTGCAGGAAATGCTGTAACTTTGGCATCTGAAGAAGCATTCCATTTCGTTGAGCTACTTTGATATTCAGCTGACGATGAAAGCAGTAGTCAAGGCAGTGATTGGTGAATGCACAGAAACATTAAGTAAGATTACATGCTGACAAGCACACTGAATCTATAAATTATGAACATGTCTAAATTCACCGATGACACCAATGTTGTTGGCAGAATCTCAGCGATGAGGAGGCGTACAGGAGGGAGATAGATCAGCTGGTTGAGTGGTGTTGCAACAACAACCTCACTCAACATCAGCAAGACCAAGGAACTGATTGTGGACTTCAGGAAGGGGAAGTTGGGAAAACACATACCAGTCCTCATTAAGGGGTCAGCAGTGGAAAGGGTGAGCAGCTTCAAGTTTCTGCGTGTCAATATCTCAGAGGATCTATCTTGGGCTCAACACATTGATCATGAAGAAGGCACCCCAGTGGCTCTACTTCATTAGGAGTTTCAAGAGATTTGGTATGTTACCAAAGACTATTGCAAATTTCTACAGACGTACAGTGGAGAACATTCTGACTGGTTGCACCACTGCCTGGTATGGAGACTCCAATGTGCAGGACGAAAGAGGCTTCAGAGGGTTGTAGACTCAGCCCCATCGTGGGCACAACCCTCCCCACCATCGAGGACGTCTTCAAGAGGTGGTGCCTTGAAGACGGCATCCATCATTAAGGACCCTCACCACACGGGACATGCCCTCTTCATGTTACTACCAGCGGGTAGGAGGTACAGGAGCCTGAAGACCCACATTCAGTGTTTCAGGAACAGCTTCTTCCCCTCTGAATGATCCATGAACCCATGAACATCACCTCGTTATTCCTTTTTTGCACTATTTATTTTTGTAACTTGAAGTAATTTTATGTCTTTATGTCTTGCACTATACTGCTGTCGCAAAACAACAAATTTCACAACATACTATGTTAGTGATAATAAACCTGATTCTGAAGCATAGATTTCTATAGCTCCTCTCCAGCTGTCAGGGCAGAGCTGAAGCCATTTGTTTATATTGTTTCTTCACTGTGCTCAGTTGACAGTAGTTAGAAATTCCTTAGCACTGTGACTGGAGGCGTTTCCAGATCCTACACTCACAGCTGGTCACAATTCTTAGAATGGACGTTAGTAATGGTATGGGTCAGAAGTCAAAGACTTGGAATTTGATGCTGCAGTGTACCAAGTAGCTTTGATTCTGGACACTTTTAATTTTTGTTTAATTTTTCCTTGCATCATCAAAAGAGAACATTCAGTCTATAAAGTCTGTGCTGACTTCCAGAGGGAACTCATCAATTCCATTTACCCAGTTATTTTCCTGTAACTTATTCTCTTTCACATGCCCATCAACTCCATCCAGGTTCCGATTACCTACCTATATGAGGGACAATTCACAATAATCAATTGACTGACCAACCAGTGTGCCATTGTAATGTAACAGTAAACCAGAGTACCCAAGGGAAATCCACATGGTCACATGGAGAATGTGCAAACCCTGCAGAGACAGCACCACAGGTCAGGATTGAACATGGGTCACTGCAGCTCTGAGGCAGCAGTCCCAACTGCTGTGTTATGGTGCTGCCCTCTGCTGCCATTTGATTTCTCAAAAGTTCATGCTTGACTATTCTGTTGGGAACCACTCTGCTGCATCTTCATAATTTAATTGTTTTGACGTTCTTTAGAAAAAAAAATTAAAAAAACACAGGAGCAGGGATAAGTCAATTGGCCCCTGAGGCCTTCTCTGCCATTCACTAAGATCTAGCCATGACTACAATATTGCTTTCCCGTGCTCTCCCCCTGACTTTTGACTCCATTGTAGTTCAAATATCAGTCAGTCTCTGCCTAGAATACATCTCAATGACTTTGCCTTCACAGCTGTCTGGGGTAGGGAAATCCAAAGAATCATGACCCTCTTGACGGAAGAAATTTCTCCGTTTATTCATCTTAAATGGGAGACCCCTTATTCTGAACCTGTGCTCTCTCATTCTTGATAAACTAGCTTCCGAGTCTCCAACCTGTCAATCCCACTCAGAATCTCATGTTTCTACAAGATCACCTCTCATTGTTCTAAGCTCCAGTGAGTGTAGGCACAACCTTTCTTCATTGTATCAATCCCTTCATCCCAAGAATTGACCCAGTGAACCTTCTTTGCTCTGCCTTCAAGGCAAGTATGTCCTTCCCTAAATATGGAGAGCAAAAATATATGCAGTGCTTTGGGTCTGGGTCTCACCAATACCCTCTAAAGTTGTGACAAAACTTCCTGACTTTTATACTCCATACCCCTTGCAATAAAGACCAACATTCCATTAGCCTTCCTAACTACTTGCTGTGCTTGTGTTCCAACCTTTTATGTTTATGCACCAGAACACCCCTCCCACCCGAACCCCTGTGTACCACAGCATTTTGTAGTCCCACTCCATTTGTAATGATTTGCATTTTAATTCTTCCTTCCAAAGTGGATAATCTCACATTTTCCCATATTGTATTCCATTTGCCAACTTCTTCCCAGTCTTTTAAATTATCTCTACCTTTTTGCAGGCTGTTTTGTGTCCTTCTCACAACTTGCTAACCCTTTTGTTTCATCAACAAATTTGCTCCTTCATCCAATTCGTGAATATAGATCAGAGATATTTGAGGCCACAGCCCTCCACAAGTTACTAATTGCCAATCCAAAAATGACTTATTTAGCCAAGTTTGTTAACCAACCTCCTATTTATACCAATACATTACCCCCAATCCCAGGTACTCTCATCTAAAACATTCCTCTAAGTACCAACCAGTAAGGCTGCATGTGAGATTTCTAAATTTCAGTTACTGCCTTTATTCTCCAGTTTAAGCCAGAAGGATTCCCAGATCAGCCTCACCAAAGTTGGATATTTAGCTTTCCCTCGTTGTTGACCTTACATCATTTATATTAGCTCAGCCAAGATAAATGATAGGGATCAGCCCTATTTCAGTTGGCATAGATGCCTGTCTTGGTACACATACAAATACACAAGGGTGTCTCAGGAAAATATAGCCATAAATATTTAATACAACACTTGAGATTATCCATGCTTCCATCCTTGACTCTATATTAACTAGTTATAAAAGCAACTATCATTGAATATTGAGATTGCATTACTGTAGTTTTTAAAAATATCTCCCCAGATGTTGTCTAATCTACTGAGTGACCTTGGTTACAGCTTATCTCCACAAGTCTCGTCTCACCTTAGCGGATCTTCTCTTTGTCCTACTTCTCCCTCCCCCAGACTCTCTGCACTTTAAACCAACTTGTTTTCTCTCTTTCCCAGTACTGATGAAGGGTCTTTGACCTGAAGCATTAATTCTGCTTGTTTTTCCATACATGTTGTATGGCCTGCTGAGTGTTTACAGCATCTCCTGTTTTCATAACTTTCAGGTTGATGACTGGTCATGAGAAGTGGAATCATTTAGTTATTTTTAAGTTGTGGAGAAGGGACAAGGAGAACAAAGAGACTCTTTGTGATAGGGTGTGGACCAAGAGAAAGTTCATGTAAATTGAGAGCACATGTCAATGGCCACCAATTCATCTGAAGGTGTAATTGGAAGGAGAACAGAGGATAGAAAAAAAACATGCAGGATCAGTGAGATGCAGAACGCAGTAGTTGCTGGAAAGCTGAAATAAAGGAGAATGCTGGGAAAGCCTAGCAGATCAGGTAGCATTTTTGGAGAGAGAAAACTGGCTTACAGCAGAACTGGCCAGGGATTGAAAAGAAAAACAAAAGCAGGAAGTGCTAGAAACACTCAGCAAGCCAGGCGGCATCTCTAGAGACAGAAACAGTGCCAATGCTAGAGGCCAGTGAATAGCTATTATGAAAGATCATGGACCCAAAATGCTGATCTTAGCCCTCTCCATACAGATACCACTAGACCACCCCTAACATTCCTTGCTGTTATACCACAATTGACCGTAGCTGACATAAATAGGATAGGTTGGTTATCTGAAAATGTTGAACTTCGGCAGCAGGGACCTGGCTCTGCTTAAGAAATCTAGGAGTCTTCAAACAGTGCCACATGATTTTCAATGCCTGACACTAATAGCAAAAACTCATATAGTGCTTTTAACATGATCAAAATGTGCATTGGTGTCCTATTAGGGGGGTTACTAAACAAAATGTAATGCCGCATTACTCAAGGTGATATTAGGTAGATGTTGAAAAGCTTTGTTGAAGAGATCAGTTTTAATTAAGTATTTTAAAGAAGGAAAGGGATATGGAGAGATGGAAATGTTTAGGGAGATAATTCCAGAGCTTACGGTCTTGACAGCTGAAGTTCCAGCTGCCAGTAGTGTATTGACTGGAAAACAAGAAGTGAACAACAAATCAGAATTGAAGGAGTGCAGGTAGCTCAGTGGATTGTAGTACTGGAGAATTTTACGGGGGGAGGGGGGGTGGAGAGCTGCTACACACATGCTAGCTTGAGTATGCAGGCTCCAAGGAACTCATTTGGTTCTATTAATTGGTCACCAACAACCATAACCAGCCCACTTTGTGGTGGGTAGGGGGTGCCGTGGTTGATGGCAGGAAGAGGGGTTCCCCTTGACCATGTTGACCTCTGTTTCAATGTCATAGCTCATTGAATGCTGGTTTATTATCAGGGGAAGTACTGAGTTCTCATTGGATTTTCAGTCCTTGTGTCCATGTCTGGTATTGAAAGACTATAATGAAGTTTAGAACTAAGTAATTCTATCAAAACACAAACTAAGAAATTCTTAATTTAAGTATGTAGGTTTTTTTTGACAACTAAGAAGATATTAAATTTCATTCTCTTTAATGAAGCTGTAGAAGTTAATAGCTCACAGTAAATCATGTATACCTTCACAGCTTGTATTAATAAAATATCTGTACAAGTTCTTAACATTTACAGTCTCTTACAAAATCATGAATTCACATATACACAGTGCTTACAAAACTCAGCATTTCAGAATGTCTGGAGTAATTCTAGATCATTCCATTCAGTTTAGTCCATTCATAAATATCCTGTTCACAGACTATGTCTGAGTTGATGAGCAGGTATCTGTCTCCCACACAGAAATGCTTTTGACAAGCAGCACATTTAAAACACTCCAGGTGGTAAACCTTATCCTTTACTCGCATTGTCATTTCATAGGCTCTGATTCGCTTGTCACAGGCGGAGCAAAGTCCATCTTGACCAAATAACCTAGGGAGGAGAGATAGGAAGTTAGATCAAAGCAGAGTGGAATGGTGAAGAATACAAATTAAACTCTTACTCCATCAAATATATACCAATTGATCAAGGAACAATAGTACTGTATGACAGGGTTAAAAGGACCACAGTAGGTTCCTTACTGAAGTATACAGACGTAGAAAAGTCCCAAGTTAAGTCTGAGATTCTACTCCTGATTGCTGAAGAACGGACATTGGGTCTGGCTACAGTATTCAGGCCTTGGGTCACTTGGAAAAGTTAAATTAATTTTCCTCAAGAATTTGCATCTCTCTCATCTGCAGATAGTTGACAGTCTGATTTAGTATTTATCCATTAGTGAGGCCAGAGCATTAAACACATCTTTTCCAAAACTCCAGGCCACACCTCCAGCACGGGGAAGGGAACAAAATGGGAGAAGTTTGAAGGCAATATGCAATTAGATATCTCACACATTTTAGACATCTTGAATCTAGATCTGAGAAAAAAACAAAATTGCATCTTCTTGTGATCAAAATTCAGAATATAGTGAGTTTTCAATGTAAATGCCAAAGCTTATGAAGTGTATTAGTATAAGCCTCAAAAATGAGGGAAGCAATTTTGGAGACCGTAGAAGTGATACTTCAGAATTCTATTAGCTCTGGGCTGAAGAACAGCCAATACATCACCCCTTTTCAAAAAGAGATCTCATCAGGTAAATATGGGTCAGTTCAAATGTAATAAGTAACATTTTGTAATCTATAACTAAAATGTAAAATGATCAATATCTCAAAAATGATGCATTTTCCAGAAAGGAATATCTGCTTGCCAAGAATTCCTTGAGGGGATAATGGATATTGTGGGAAACTTTCAGAAATCTCAGTGAAGGTATCATTCAAGAGACCACCGATCAAATTGAAAGGTTATGGAATTAAAAATCAAGGAGCAAATTTTATTGAAAAAAGCTGGTTAGAAGAGATGACAAGGGATATAGGAGTTACAAGTAGCTTCTCAAGAGCTATTTGGATAAAGTTCTGGTGCAGCTTTTGTTCATCAATGGTTTGAATAAGAGTTAGAGTGTTCTACAAATATGCAGACTGAACTGGAATGGAAAGTTATTTTTAACTCTGAAGACCAAGGAAAGTTATGGAAAAGATGTTGATAAGATCCAGTTCCATTCAGTTTGCTCCCACAATAAATGCAGTCTATTATCACAAGGAACTATGCTAGACCATATTGTTGCATGGAGTGATAAGGGGAAAGGAATTTTAATGTTTGAGCATTGACCCAGAAAAGAAAACTCAACAATTTAATGGCTTTACTGTTTCTGATTATCCCCACCTCATGAAGATCGCCACTAACCAGAAACTCAATTGCACCAACCTCATGAAGCAACTCATTGCCAGTATATTGTGCAGTCTGGATGACTGCCTTTATCTGGAAAGTCTCTCCACCATATAGAAGACATGTCAAAAGTGTGATGGAATGTTTACCTGACTGGAGAGAATTGAAAGGACACATGGAAAGCTAGAAAAAATCCATTCAGGACAGGGCAATGCATATGATTCACATCTCATCAACTAGCTTAAATATACCTCCATGTAACTTCCAGTGCTTGTTGTACCAAATCTCAGTTTCATCATTTTGTTCATCATGATGAACAAAAGAGAAGCTTTTAACAAGATAACTATGCTGATGTTCGATTCAGATGAATAGGTAAAAGTTAAGAAACAGCCAAGTAAGTGGAGTTGAGGTACTGAATGGTGCAGCAGGTTTAGACGGATGAATGATCTACACCTGTTTAAATATTACTCTGACAATAACAAGAATGGAAGTATTTCTATATGGTTTTCTGGTGAGGGCGTGATTAGACTGGATTGTCATTCATTGCCTGGAGCCACACTGTGGAATCCCAGAAATTTACAGCAGAGAGACCACTCACCCCAAATTCGTCAACAATGGCGAGAAGTACAATTTAGGTTAATTTCACTGGCCAGCTCTCCATCCACAGCACTTAAAGTGCTCATCCAGTTTTTAAAAATGTTAAGGATTTGCTTCTCCATTACCCTGTCATATAGAATTCCATTCTTTGGACAGTTATTTTCCCCTCTCAGATGGGCTGCTAATACTCAATGTCCTTATTCACACATACACAAGTTGAAGTAACCTAAATGCTATTTCATGTTTTATGTTATCTTCTCTTCCACTCTTTCTTATGCTCTACAGGACACATTTTTAATCTTCAATCATCTTTGACAAATAGAGAAACAGTAATGCTTTCTTCATGTACAGAGCACTTGTTTCTGCAGCAATTCCTGTGGATCTGAAATCTCAACATAGCTGCAGTGGTTGAACTTGTAAACCAGTGTGAACATCACTCTCGTGTTCAAGTATTTGCTAATTTCCTACTGAACGACTTTTGGGAGGAGAGAAACAAAAACATCATATGATCTTTAAAACAAATTGCATTGAAAAAGACCGAACTAAATGAAGGGCGATTGATACATTAATGCAAGTTTATTTGCCAAAGGCAGTAGATCATAATTATTAGTCAGCCCAAATCAAACATAATCAACCCCCAAATCTTTGTTGCAGGAAGACTGCCCTACTGTTGCTGTGAAGGGGTGATTGAAAATAAGAGGCAAATCAAGTTTAGCATAAGCAACAAAGTCAAGCAGAACATTAATGTTTTGAGGCCATGTTTTGGTTAACTTCTGCAGAGAACACAGGATATTAATTGGAGTCGTATTGTCCAGTTCTGGTAAGAGATGCCACTGATGTGGCAGTACTATGTAGTGTTTTCTAACTTGTTAATCACTGTGGAGAAAAAAACAGCTTAATGATTTTGTGTCTTACTCCATCTTGGAAAATGCTTCCTTAGTTTACTTTTAATGAGATTGAAGCAGCTCACTTGTGAAAAGCATGACATCCAGATCTGATCACAAGGAAATATGATTGTTGCACCTCTGACCTATGCACTCCTATCATTAGACATTGGGAAATGCTGGCACAACTCTTCCCTTCTTCTTTGTCCTTTTATAGGAATGAAAACATCAAAGGTAAGAGTTTTGCACTTTTTTAAATTCACTGATACAGGAGCTTAAGTATATTAAAGAATTAAAATTCAAAGAAAGCTGTAGTACCTGAGATAATCCCTGCGGCAAAGCTTTCTACCGAGTTTGTAGTACAGTCTCCTACCCACTTCTCCCAGTCTACAGCCACACAGGTCACAGCTCAGACAGTCTTCATGCCAATACTGATCAATGGCTTTCAGGAAATAACGATCTCCAATATTCTGCTGACAACCCCCACATGTTAATAACGAAGGTGGCATCTGTAGAACCTCATCCACTGGCTCTCTGTAAAGAAGCAATTGAAGTTAGAGGCAATTTGTATTAAAATCTGAGCAAAGTATTGAGAGCCCTTAAAGTCATTCAGTAAGAATTGAGAAAATTATGCCTTTGGTCTTAATATTCTTGGGCTAGACTGAGGTAGTGGAGGGAATGCTACAAGCTGACACTCATGTTAAGGAGGCGAAGATGAGATGGGGTTCTGATAGTTATCCAGTTCTTAGTGTGTTCAAGAGAAAGAGCACGATTGGTCATGGTGAAATCAGTGGAGACTTCAAGGCTTATTGATTAAAACTCCAATAACCTGTATCTGGCTCACCCATTAGTTCAGAGTTGGGGGTCCAGGCTGCGAGTGGGGTGTGTAGCCAGAGCTGACAGTGAACACTGGGGTCAAATCTGAAACATGCAAGCTGAAACTCACCAGGTTCTATTTTCAACTCCCTTTAAGCTCAATAGGTATGTTGGAAAATTTATTATACTACTTTGTAACATAAATAATGCAAAGTGTGTTGGGCATTAATAGAAGAAAGATCCAATAGTCTGAAAAATTTGCTCATCTGACATCAAAGTTGCAGAGGGTACTGGATTTTTGGAGTTTTACTGTGTGTGGTTAAGTGGATGTTTAAGAGTAGGTACAATCAAGTGATGCTGTATTGTGCTCAGCTGAGATGTTGGAGGTAAGCAATCAGTATTCAAAAGCTCTCAACACAAGGTTGAAGAAAACTAATGAGTACATGTTGGAGTGAATGTTTCACAAACACCATCAGTATAACCTTTATATCTTTCTTCCTCATATGGTCCACAGCACCTGCTCACCACAATCTTAGTGTCACTTCTCGGTAAAGAAGTTTCTTTCAAATTTTCTTTTTGATAACACCATACTGGAAAGGAATGCAGTGCTCTTTGTCCAGGTTCATTCTGCGCAGCTGTGTAATACAGGACTCTGTTCTATGTGCTGTTCCCAGGGATGATTCCCGAGACAAACATCAGCTGGTGCTGGAAGATCATTAACTCAGTGAAAGATGCCCTTTGGCCTGCCCCAAACTTGTTTGCCTTCCAGAGCAAGGGTATGTCCACAATCAAATGCTGTGAACTGGCAAATCCCAAAATGCATGAGTGTGCATTGAGGGATGCACTGAAGCTTGGTGTGGCCATCACAAAGGCTTTGTGGGAAAAGTACATAGTCCTGGGCCCTGTTACCATTAGACACAAGGCTGTCAGATCTTCCTGCACACTATTGCACAATTCTGGTCGGGGCGATTTACCAATCCCAGAGAAGACTTGATTGGTGATGGCCTCGGACAGAATCTTATTATCCACATTTAACAATGAGACGAGTTGCCAGTTTCTGATCTCTTTCCTCTCTCCCTTTACATTAAATGACGGTGATGATGCCCTTCCTCATGGATTCTGACATGCTGCCAACAGGAAGCATAGTACTGTACACTTGCAGCAAGTCTGGGCCCAAGTAGTCTCACAGAGCCAAATATAACTTAGTTGGTAAGCCATTGCTTCTGGGAATTTTATTTGTCTCAAGAGACTTAAATTCATTTGGCAGAATGCCTCATCACCAGAACTTTCAGACAAGCACCAAGATCTGCTTGGCCAGTGGTGACTATCAATCCCACTGCTGCCCTCTAGTTGGCAGCAGTACAGATAAGACCGTCATCCACTTCCTTGTAGACAGTGTGTGTATCAAGGAGGTCTGGAAAGGCAGGCATGGTGTTTGTTGAGGTTCATCCTGAGAAGCTGTGTAACTTGATCTTCCAGTGCAAGGTGTTTGTAACTGAATACTGGAGAATGGCATACTCTGAGGTGCAGGACTACATACTGAGGGATGCACTGAAGCTTGGTGCAGCCATTGCAAAAGGCTCTATCTGAAAGACTGCAAGATAGGCATCTCCTGCAACAGAACACCAAGGGGCTGGGGCCTGTGTAGTAACCTTGATCACTGATGAAGTGTATAGGAAAGTAAAATTGCTTCATGTTGACCTAATATCAAAATTGTAAGCAAATGTAAAGATATGTTAAGTAGCGGGAATGGCAAAGGATAGCTTCCATTGTAATATGGCAAATATTATAAAAGTCTATTTTTGGAAAACAAATAATGTTGGCCACTGAGCTGCCTTTTCTCATCACTGTGCTATAAGAAAATTTGCATTTGCCTTTTGCGGATTCCCCCCACCCACCTCCTCCAACTGCTTACCATGTCGACATTCTTGTGAAGGATTTGTTAAGTAGAAGTCATTCTTACATAACTTGGCTGAGGGTCAATGAGGGCAGTGTATTTGATGTGGTCATCATAGATTTCAGTAAGACTTTTGAGAAAATCCCATATGGCAAGTTGGTCAAAAAATTAAAGAGGTGCATGATATCCAAGCAACAGTGACAAATTGGATCCAAAATGGTTCTGTTTCATCTAGAGTCAGTACTTGATTCTTTTTATTATATATGTTACTAAATCAGACTTAATATAGGGGGCATGGTGGAGGGACTGGCAAATAACATGGATAATAGGGAGGAGAAAAGTTTTACTTAAAGATACGGAGCTTAGCGGCATGGTAGCTTAGCAATTAGTGCCAGTTATCGGGGTTCGATTCCCGTCGCTGTCTGTAAGGAATTTGTATGTTCTCCCTGTCCCTATGTGGGTTTCCTCTGGGTGCTCCGGTTTCCTCCCACATTTCAAAGACGTACGGGTAGGTTAACATGGGTTTAAAATGGGTGACACGGACTCATTGGGCCAGGAAGGCCTGCTACCATGCTGTATAAATAAAGTTTTTAAAGTTACAAGTGGAATTGAATCAAGAGAAGTGCATTTGGGGAGGTGCAAGATCATACACAATAAAAGGGAGGATATCGAGAAGGGTGGAGTACAGAGAGACCTTGGGATGCAGACTCACAAATCCTTAAGATTACAGGTCAGTAATGTTTTCAGAAGGCATACGGAATGCTTTCCTTTGAGGCATATAATACAAGAGCAGGAGGTCTGCTAGAACTGTATACAACATTAGTTAAGCCACAGCTTCAGTACTACATTCAGACTGCAGGAAAGATGTCATTGCACTGAAGAGGGTATGGGGGAAATTTAGAAAATGTTAGCAGGACTGGAAAATTTTAACCATGGGGATTGTTCTCTTTGAAACAGGGGGTTGCTGAAGGGAGACATAATTGAGGTGTAAAATTATGAGGGGCCTAGATAGGGTAAATAGGAAGCACCTATTTTCCCTAAACGAGGGGTTTAAAAAACCTGAAGGCACAAATTTAAAATGATTGGCAGAATGATTAGAGGTCAAATGCAAAGAAAACAAAAATCACCCAGTGGGTGTTTATGTTCTGAAATGAATGAGAGAAGAATGTTGGGAGGCAGAAACCCTCATCTCATTTAAAAAATATTTAGAGGTAAATGTGAAGTGACATCACCTGCAAGGCTATGGATCAAGTGCTGGAAAGTGGGATTAGGTTGGGTAGCACTTTCTTGACCAGCAGATGCATGATGGCCCCAGTGGCCTCCTATATTGTAAACCTTCTATGATTCTACATGCCATTGGTACTATTCTCTTAATAATCATAAAAGTATTGGCTGATTGACAGAACTGTACAGGTCCTCTCCAGGTTATGGTTCCATTCCTGTGACTTGTTCATAACCCGCACAGTTCGCAAGTCAGAAATGCGGCTGTGAACAGAGTTCCCAGGCAGCTGAAGATGCCTGCAGCCCCGCAATAGCTGACAAATCCATCTTGCTGGCCTCCCAAATGCTTGTACGGAGATACAGGTAGTACATATGTCGGGCCTTCGTAACCCAGGGAGGACCTGTTAATGGTTTTGAAGTGGCACAACAGTATTCAATGAGGCCAGCAGGGGGATCTCCAGTCTAGGTTTACAGCATTTGGGAAAGGCCAACATTTGGTAAAGTTTAAATGATTTACAAAATATTTGTTCAATACATCTCTGTTTACCAATTTAAGATTTACTTTTTTTAATAAGTGATTTCTGAATATTTTAGGGTTTTGGCTATACATTTTCCCACACTGTAGTGCAGTTAATTGGCAGTGAAAGGATTTTCCAAATAATGTTCAGACTTTGAGAGAGAAAAACAAAATATTATCAACATGGCTAATCATCCCAAATTTATGAAGATAATTCAAAAGGAAAATTGCAGCCAAGTACTAGAAGGCAAAATGGGTATACACTTGGTAAATAAATGTCAGTTTAATAATTGTGAAATGTGTACTTTTGTGAAGAAAGGACACATGCTCAGATATTAAAGTGGTAGGAATGTATTTATAGTGACCGACACTACACGTACCCTGTGGTATCACTGGCATGTCCATTGTACTCCTTACTGTTCAGTTGCATTAACTCTCAGGAGGGAAATACAAGGTCTAGCCAATACTAAAGGATCTGTCTAACAATAGCAATCAGAGACAATTGAATCTTGGCATATACAAATCACAAATCATGATATGTAGTAATGCTCAATATATAAAAGCATCCACCAAAGGGTCTGGTTGCATTAGCAAACCACTGGATTGTTATTAAACTCATCTGCTTTACTGATGTCTTGGGAAGAAAACCTGCCATTCTTACTGGGTCTAGCTAATATGCAATTATAGATCCATCAATGTAGCTAACTTTTAATCACTTCTGCAGTTTAGAGGCTATTGGGGATGGACAACAAATATACATTTTAAAAATTGACAGAAACACCATCTCAGCGTCCATCCAATGTGCAGGGGAGTGCAAAACTTGGGAGGCCACAACTGTGAATTAGACCCTAATAAATTTAAAAGGGAATGCTGGAAGGATGTCTCACACAGAGGTAAGAATATGCTGTAATAGTCAAAACCGTTGCAAGTACACAAGGAGGAAAGATATGGCAATTGGATTAGACGAAGAGCGGAAAAGCAGAGAACCAGATGGTCGGTGAAATGGATAGTGGTTATGTCTTAGTGAAACTTGCATGTTCCTGTACAGGATCCAAATTGCAACTGCCCTTATTGCTTGCCTTTCATTCTGCATTTTAAGTTTATCTTACGCTGCTTGTGATCTGTCTCATATCAGTTTTGATCAGATATGATGTGAATTTAGTCAATTCACTGTAGCCCAAAGTTATTCTGCTGAAAAAGTTATGATTTGTAGGATTGATGTACACATACAATATCCTGGTAATGGGTGTCACTGACTTGGACAGAACTGAGGCAGCTTCATTAGACTCAACTATTCTTTTAATATTAATGAAAATCTGAGATTTTAAACAACTTCCTTCTGGCCAACATTAAACGGAAACAAAAATTAACTTGAAGAGGGAGGCTGAAGGGCCATGGGTCCTGTTTACTGGAAACTGACACGTTTCAGGTGAGTTATGGACATCCCAAAGCAGCTCACCAACAAAGGAAATTGCAACTTCATGCCCTTCTCAATGTGTCCAGCAGGTGGGAAAGGTGTTGTGGAGGGTGGGGCAGGTGTGGTGGTGGGGGAGGGTTGAGGCAAAGAGAAAGAATTGGAAAGAGATGATGGGAATGACCACGGAGTGACTGGCAATAGTCACTTCATTGCAGTGGTCAGGGAGTAGCAGGAGTGAGCCTATTTCTTGACAGCGGTCTCAGCAATGCCATTGAAGCTGGCTAGTCCATTGAAGAGATCAGATTTTCCATCTGGTGTAGCCCAAGGGCAGGGAGTTCTCCCAGGATACAAGGCAGCAATCTTCTCTCAACCAAACACTCGTAAAGATAGCTGAAACAATCTGCCATTTATTTCATTTGCTGTTTTTGTGAACTGTACTTCAAAGCCATTAAATGGCTACACCTGCTTTAGGGCGTGAGTGTGACAATGAAATGCAAATTCTTGCTACTTCAGTGTGCTGTGATGAAACAGCTGTATAAACATTTAATATTTATTTTATTAGTCACGTGTACATCGAAACGCATAGTGAATGTGTCTTTTTGCGTAGAATGTGCTGGGGGCAGCCTGCAAGTGTCGCCACGCTTCCGGCACCAACATAGCCCGCCCACGACTTCCTAACCCATATGTCTTTGGAATGTGGGAGGAACCCAGAGCACCTGGAGGAAACCCACGCAGACATGGGGAGAACGTGCAAACTCCTTACAGACAGCAGCAGAATTGAACCCGGGTCACTGGTGCTGTAATAGTGTTACACTACCGTGCCACTACACCACCATGCCACCAAAGGTTGAGGCTTCATGGATCATTCCTTCCAGATGTCAAATAACCTCTGCCATTTTTGTTTCTATCATTAATAATGAACTGTACAGTCAGTTCAAATATCCACTAACTTTAACAATATAAATCATTTCTAATTAAATTCATCTTTTTTTTGAGTGAGCAAAGGAAGCATTATAACATTTGTACTCACACTTCCTGTTATCTTGCATTACCAACCTTAGGATTATGCAAGATTGAAAAATGTATTATTTACAATGGAAGTTGCTTCAAAGTGGTATTTCACATACACAGATGCCGTTACCCAACATTCATAACTGCCTTCAGCAAGTGTACATTGCTACAGCTACAATGTCACCACTGTTCCAACACTGGTGATTTGCTATGCCAAAATTAGAACACCAATTTCTTGAATTTGGTAAGTGGAAGAATCCAGTAATACAAATAACCCAATGTTCTAATTTGGTGAGAGGAAACAGGCCCATGGTGCAAATAACCCCTTCCTCCAGTCACTGAAAAGAGGTACTGAAACTCCAGCGGCTATTTTTGCTGAAATGAAAAAATTCAGCAGCAGAGATTGTAAATAGCTCATGCCTGGCAACATTTAGCCATTATTTGGGGAAACAGCCTCGCACCCTGATGTATGTTTGATATTATTGACTGTTAAACAACATTCGGCCCAACTGGTCCTTGCCAGTTTCCAGCAGAGCAATTCCATCAGTCCCATTCCCCTTATTTTCCTACAGCTCTCACACACACACATGCCCATCATCTCCCCTTTGATTCTTCTGCCACTTATCTACCCTAATTACAGTAGCCAATTAACCTACCCTCATGTCTTTGGGATATGGGATGAAAGTGAAGCATCCAGCAGAAACCCACACGGTCACTGAGAGAGCATGCAAACTCCACACAGGCAGCATCCAAGGTCCAGATCAAACCCATGTCGCTGGAACTTTACCTTTTGTGTACTTCTAAAAAAAAATTTGGGATTTTCTTTGACTGCTGGTATTTTTTCCTGCCCTCTTTGCTTTGTTAATGTCCTTTTTAATTTGACCCCTGCAGTTTTTATATTCTTCTAGGCTTCCTGCAGTTTTGAGCCCCCAGTATCTGATAACTTCCCGATGTTTGCCTCATCTTACCCTCTATGTAACTTGTCAGGTAGGAGCTCCTGATTTGGCAGCCTATCCCTTCTCTATGGGGGTGTGGAGGGCGGGGGGGGGGGGGGGGGAAAGAGGATGTATACCTTGAACTCTTTGAATGTCCTTCATGAATTCTTCCCATTGCTGAAACAAATTTTCCATTAAGTATCTGTTTCTGGTCTGCTTCAGTCAAGATTGGCATAACCCAACTTAAAACTCCAGCTTCATCTGTGTTCTTGCATTTAGATGTATACCAGTAACCTCCCAATCTTTGTTTATTGTTCCCTCAGGACCACAAACTCTTTATCTTTGTCATTGGTACTAATATGGACCACAATCTCTGGATATTTGGTCTTACCCTGCAGAATATTCTGCATCTGCTCAGTAATATTCTAGACCGCAGCACTATAGAGGCAACATGACATCCTAGAATCATGTCTGCAAATGCAGAAGTCCCTGTGAAATATTGGCATAGCTGGAGTCCATTGATCTACCACAACCAGCTGCAAATAATGTCACCTCACCATCATTTCCTATAAAGGGAATCCATCTCTTCCTCCCCATCCCTAGAAATACCAGTGCTAAGTAATTTAATTTCCAGTGTTAGCAATGGTTGCTATTAGCAAATGAAAGGGATGTTTGAAGGTACTAGCTTCAGCGAGAAGATAGTGACCAGCTTGGTTTGCAGGAGACACCACTCCACTGGTAAGAGCAAGAGTAAAGTTAGTGAATTGCTCATTCTAGAAAGATCACTTTAAGGACTAGTTTATGGAAAGTACCAAGGCCCAGCAGGGCTCGTCAGTTGAGGCTTTGACAGAAACCACTCTCCCCTCTGAGAAAAATGGGTTTCTCAATTCAAAAGTAGCACAAGGATCATCCCACTGTATGCTGGAGCAGGGCAGGCACAGTAGTGTAGAGAGCAGGCATGGTAATGTGGTGGTTAGCATAATGCTATTACAGTGGCAGTGACCCAGGTTCAATTCCGGCCACTGTCTGTAAGGAGTTTGTACGTTCTCCCAGTGTCTGCGTGGGTTTCCTCTGGGTGCTCTGGTTTCCTCCCACATTCAAAAGACGTACGGGTTAGGAAGTTGTGGGCATGTTGTGTTGGCGCCGGAAGCGTGACGACAATTGCGGGCTGCCCCCAGAACACTCTACGCAAAAGATGTATTTCACTGTGTGTTTTGGTGTAAGTGTGACTAATAAAGATATCTTATTAAGATGTCATTTATGATGGCTTTGAAAGGAAGGCCACTCATTATTCGGTCCCTGCATGGGACTACCCAAAACATATTTCATTACCCCAGTTTCTCCTTAAGGGTTGAGGATGCTTCCACTAAAGTTCTGTGGGTTCTGAAGTAACCAAAGAGTCCTGTTAAGGGTCTGCAGATTCTGCCACAGGCAGAGATAGTGGAGCTTGACAGGGCAGATGAATGGATTGATTTGGTGCATACACACTGCTTGTACTTGGCCTCCACGTGCCCCCAGGGTGTTCAGCATCTCCCCGCATGCTTCTCCACCATATTGAGACATTTTCCGCAAGATTCCCATGAGTCAAGAGGGTCGAGAACATTAAAGATTTTTCTCTGTGATAAGAAAATAAATCACCAGCCACGAGGAACTCTGTCTGTTGTCAGGAATTCTGGCCCCTCAAAGCCACTTGAGTGAGATCAGAGCCTTAATGTTGGGATGTTGTCCTGGAAGAGGGCGCTGACATTAGTTTGCCTCTCCTGCCAGTGGATTTTGCAGCAGCAGTGTTAATGGTACTTCTCCTGTGTTCTATTATAAATTGCTCATGTCTTGGATGTATACAGGGTAAGGATCCCTGTCCTTTGATACAGCACGAGCCTGATGCTGCTTTGAACATGATGGCACAGTGGCTCAGCAGTTAATACTATTGCCTCACAGCTCCAGGGACCTGGGTGTGGTCAAGCCCTTGGGTGCCATTTTGAGATGTTTGCAGATTATCCCCGTGATTAGGTTTCAACTGGATGCTCCAGTTGCCTTGCACATTCCCTCAGTGTGCTGGCAGGTTAATTGGCTACTGTACATTAACACTTGAATAAGTGGCAAATGATTCTTTTGCCACTTATTCAAGTGTTAATGTACAGTAGCCAAAGGGGAGTTGATGGGCATGTGACAGACAATAAGTTACAGGGATACAAGAAAAAGTAGGAGAGGGAGAAATGGGACTGATGAGACTTTGGCTCTTACACAATAGCCTACCTGCTACAATCTCAGCACAATCCCAGCCTGAAAAGGGCATTGTATAACTGTTTGCTGTTTGGGTGTTAGCTTGCCTTATATTGTCAGCTTATCTTCCTGGCCATGTACAACTTTTAATTTTAGATCAGATTTCTTTTAAATTCAGAAATGGGGAGTCAAGTATTGGATATTGTTATGTATTGTATTTCTATAGCTTCAGCACGAAAACAACAAATAAATGAATCCTGGCTTATGCAATAATACAGCAGATAGATCTTTCTACTGAAGCTCTTAATAAAATGTTCAGAATTTTTATTGAATTGTCTCTGCTGCTGTAGAATAAGTCTCACTATATCAGGCCTCCTTATAACCACAGGGACTTTATAAATAGGATCAGACTATTCGTCCAATCCAACTTGATCCACCATTCAATCAGGTAATAGCTAATCTGCATCTCAGCTCCATTTAGCCCTCTTCTGCATATCCCTCGATAACAAAATTTAGTATTCCAGATCTGAAAGCTCCAAATGTTCTTACATCTTAAATCTTCTGAAAGGGAGAAGAGTTGCAGATTACCTTCACTCTTTGTGCGAAAATAATGCTTCCTGATTTTGCTCCTAAATGACCTAGCTCTCATTTCAAACTAAAACTCAATTTAGTTTAAAATGAGGTTTTAAGTCCCCAGCAGAGGAAACTCTCCACATCCTCTGACTCAAATCCTTTCAATTTTCTACACTCAAAAAGAATACAATCGAAGTTTATACGTCATTCCTTCATAACTTGTTCAATAGACTAACCATCTCAGTCCTACTATTTTAACTGCAGATTGTCATATTGATATAACTCCAACAAAGCCACAGTCTACCTTCTTGATGGCTTTAATGTTCTCTACAATGGTACATCTAAAAATTTGTGAATATACTGAAAGCAGGCCAACTGATGCCTTGAGCTAAATGATCACTTCCCGTGTTTTCATGTTTTGAAATCCAACATGCATGCTGCCTCAGTTGTATGGTATCCAGGGTTAGGGATAAAGGAACAGAATCTGACCTTCTCTTGAATTATGATTTTTGCACCATGTTTTGCTAAATGATCAAATTGAAGCAACAACAATATTCATCTATGAGGTACAACTCTACCTCTTGAGTACTCAAACGTCCTCCATAATAGTTTCACCGTTTTACAGGGGTCTTAAAATGCACACATTTTTTCCATGGTGCAAGGAAAAGGGCAGTTAGATGTGTTGCTCATACTCTATTCATTTAACTGGGACCACTCCCTGCAGCTAACATTAATTCCAATTTGCACACTGGAGAACATAAAAGGGATGATATTAGAACAAAGGACTAATTGCAAATATGAAACCTATTTACTCAATCTAACCAATAATATACTAAAATCAGAAATCTAGTTACTTGGGTGCTACACACTTAAATTATAAGTGTAAATTTTCAAGAATAGATTTCAAGCAGCACCTGTGGAGGCAAAAGGTGGAAGTCGACATTTTGGGTCAATACCCTGCATCAGGACTGAGAGGGAAGAGGAAAGATTGGCAGTATATCACAGTAAGAGGGGTGGGATAGATTCTGGTCAGTGGTATGTGGAAGGAGATGATGAGCTGAAAGAACTGGGGGTGAGGAGCAGGAAAACAGAGGCTGGTAGGTGATAGAGGTGGAACCGGAGTGCCGGGGGGGGGGGGGTGGAGGAAGGAGGGAAAGATGAACAAAAGGAGAAGAACACTAGTTCACTGGCAAACGTGTGTGGAGGAAAACACACATCAGTGTTGTTCTCCCACACACATGTACATTCCTTTTTGATATCTGCTATGGAGCAATCTTCCAAAGTGGTGGAATAGAAATCTTCAAACATGCACAAGTACACTTATGTTTTGAAAGTACAGGAGGATTATATAACACACACTGGGACATTATGCTGGTAGTGGTGTGGGGGTGGGGGTGGGGGTGGCGTGCCAAACAGGTGGTACTACATCAGTTGCTTGCTCTGTTCTCTGCCCAACAGTCCATTCCATTCACTTCCATAGAACTGAATATTTTATATGTGGTACATTGATCAGAAAACACAGTACTGTCCATTGAATACCCTTGCATAATTGTATCTCTAATCTGTTAGTAAAGAGCAAAATCACAATGTACAATTGATGTGAATTTTTAAATTATTTTTTAAAGCCTAAATATTGTTTGGCAAATCTTGAAATCAATCAGATTGGACATTTCTTTGAAAACCTTCTAAAAGTATGACTCCTAAACTCAGTTGGAGTACAATTTCTTTGACATTCCAGTACCAGAAAAAGGATTTTTTTTTTCATTTCTTTTCTAAAATATTTAAAAGTAATGTATCAAGTTACATCCGTACAATTTCTGGTACATCCTCAGATCTCAAGTACTTTGAATTTATGGATTATTGTTGCTAAGTAGGAAAGGCAACAGCTGAGCTTCAGGAAGGGTATTGAATTAAGTGACAAATTAATCTGTTTTGTTGATGTTGGCTCAGGGAACAATTTTACTAAAAACCATCTAACTGTTCAGGCCACAGAATGACTTACACAGGAAGGTTAAAGGTCTTTAGTCTGAAGGACACTATTTCTGATAATACAGTGCTCCACCAATACTGTACTGAAGTGCCAGTCTAGATTTTGTGATCCAACTATCGAAAGGACTGGAACAGACAGGAAAGAGGAGCACCACTGAGCCAAACAGAATCTTACCTAGGTCAGGAAATATTTGGCTTAGGAAGAATGTAACCAAGTTTCACTATGCTGACTTCTTGCATGAGCTGTGAGTAGAGGTTTAGATTAGGTTTTTATCTGGAATTTAAAAGCACGAGAGCAATCACATCGAAACAAAGTGAAAAGAAGTCCTGAGAGAGATTGCCAAGGCTAACATTGGAAGGATATTTATC
Organism: Pristis pectinata; assembly: GCF_009764475.1. Taxonomy (NCBI): domain Eukaryota; kingdom Metazoa; phylum Chordata; class Chondrichthyes; order Rhinopristiformes; family Pristidae; genus Pristis; species Pristis pectinata. The sequence continues at coordinate 24,250,785 of NC_067418.1, read as the reverse complement.
CTGGCCGAGGAATCTGGAACTAGGAGGTGTCACAGAATAAGGGTCCACCGTTTAGGACGATGAGGAGAAAGTTTGTGAATCTTTGGGATTCTCCACCCATGAAGTGCTATTGATTCTTAGTTACTGAATATATTGAAGATAGATTGATGGGTTTTTGGATATGAATGAGAAAGAGGGTTATATGGATGGCAGGTTACAAGATAAATCTGCCGTGAGTTGGAAGACTGAATGGCCTACCTGCTTATATATTTTTTATGTTCCTATGTGATGTCTATATCTCAGAAATATTAATATAGTAGACAAGTTTCCTTTGGATTAGTAAAAGTAAATTAAATAATTTTGGCGTGCTATTCTGTGTAGGATAATAATGGTAAAATGGAACACATATCCATTTAGGAATATAAAACCATTAAGTAAACCGAGATGAGGCCATTCTAAAATGTAATCTCTGTGGGTTGGGAATCACTGAGGCTCGGATCAGATGCTCACAATATTTCATTATTTTGCAATGAATAAAATGTGACATGTTTGTGGATAAACTGCCTATTTTAAATATATATACACACTTAATAGAAAATTTGTTACTTCAACATACTTTGATATTAATTTCTCAATATTTTTTCGGCTATTTGTTTATCATGGTCTTTCAGTAAAATGTACAGAGGTTAGAAGTTAAAATAAAAATGGCTATAGGTTTAATCCATTTGGACCTTTCTGACGGGGAAGTTGAGTTTAAGATATCTCAGAATCCCCTTCAGTGGCTCCAAGTTATTAATATTTAGGTCATGGGTCCAGTTGATGACAAATGTTTATCAGGTAAGCATCAGATCAGATGGTGGGAACAAAGTCGTGTAGAATTTCGTTCCACTTTCCTTCCAGATTCCGCAGAAGTTTTTACGAGATACATAATATAAGAATAGGAAGAGTGCCACAAAGCCGTGTTTGTCAAACATAAAAGGGTTGAAAGTTACAACAGCTGCTTAGATCAAGTAAAAGAATAACAAATGTCTAATAAATCAAAACTGAAATTATAAATGTGCTTTATCTGAAAAGGATTTGCAGATCACAAAGTTGTGAGGCAATAACATGAAAATAAATGCATTTCACAAAATGTTGCCGTCATCAGAACCCCCGAGTGTATTTCGTTTCTTTTTAACCAGTCGTTAGGCCATTCTGCTGTTTTGCAGATTAAGACAGATGATTGTAATTGACATTTTCAGACAGTGTTATTCAGACCATTTGCTCTGACTGTGTGGGGATCCTGGCGCATGACCCTTGTTTGAAGAAGCAGCTTAACCCCTGATCGGTGCGACCGGTCCCAGCACCATCTCTCCCCCTTTACACCGGCTCGGAATTGGAATGAGATCGGGCCCGCGGCTACTTACTCTGCATTCTCCAGCGATTTCCTCTCGATTGCCGCTGACATTTGCTCGGGGAGCCGGTCGGGGTCGCTGGCTGTGGGCTGCCGGGCGCCTCAGTCACACACAGCAGCTCGGCAAGACCGCTGCCTTTTTTATATCGAACTCAGCCCCAGATCACACGTTTCCTTTTCCTCATCACGATTCGGACAATACACGGAAATTCGTGTTAAAGCCGCAGCTTTGAAGCGACGCCAAGGGACCGCTTCCTACAAAACAACACTCATCGCTTTTAAAGAGGCAATGCCCCGCTCCTGTTAAAGGCACATCACACATTTAGCAAATCCATTGCCGCAACGTTATCGTTTATATATTGTCGTGCATCCAATTTTGTATAAAATACTCCAGAACCTGATTACACGTGAATATTTTATGACACAGATCGATTTCAGGAAGTTCTATTAATTTGAATCCTGTTATTTTAGAAGATAAAATGGTGAATATGATCGACTAAGATAATCTAACATCATTAGCTAGCGGTTTAAACGATTAAATGATCGAACTTGGTTTTGGCAATGCTGTATTAATCTACTAATAGTTCTTTCGGTTGCTGGAATAATATATATTGATGGTGATGCAGCCAACCAATTGCATTCCCGAATAAATGAATCAAAAGCAGCTGAGGCTTGGTTTATCCCGAATAGTATATTGTTATCATCAAATTTACAACTAAAGTTTTATTTTTGGTGCTTTTCCCAACTCTCTTGATGAGAGAGTAACATCAGTACCTTCTCTTCCTGTGTTTACATTGTGCAATCTACTACCACATCCCAGCAGGAGAATCGTGAGTCCATAAAAATCAGGGTCAACAAAGTCAGTTGACAGGATAAGGGAGACTAACGAGTCAATGCACTGAGTTCATTCTGCAATGGGCACAAGTACTGATCAAATGTAAAAGCATGGTACCTGGTTCACTTCCTGTAGTGAATGTTAATCAATTTTAATTTGGAATGGAAGCAGGAAGGAAAAAGGATGGGAGCACAGAGATCAAAGATCTTTGAGCGCCATTCCCTGGGTCTGCTTTCATTGTTATAGGTAAGCTCTTGGACTAAATACAGCTTCATATCTACTTGGTTTTAAAAAGAGCACTTCTGAGGGATTTTTTTCATTAAGCAAGGTAATTCAAAAGCAAGGTCAGCTGTTCCTGTTTACTGTGTGATAAGTGCCTTTATGTTTCAAGTATGACACTGAAGACTATTTTGGTAAAGACCCCACCCACCCCGGACATTCTCTCTTCTCTCCCCTCCCATCAGGCAGGAGATTCAAAAGCCTGAAAGCACGTACCACCAGGCTCAAGGACAACTTCTATACTGCTGTTAGAAGACTATTGAACGGCTCCCTAATACAAGACAAGACATCTTTATTAGTCACATGTACATCGAAACACACAGTGAAATACATCTTTTGCATAGAGTGTTCTGGGGTCAGCCCACAAATGTCGCCACGCTTCCGGCGCCAACATAGCATGCCCACAACTTCCTAACCCATACGTCTTTGGAATGTGGGAGGAAACCAGAGCCGATAAGGTGGACTCTTGACCTCACAATCTACCTTGTTATGACCTTGCACCTTATTGTCTACCTGAACTGCACTTTCTCTGTAGCTGTTAAACTTTATTTTGCATTTTGTTATTGTTTTACATTGTAGTACCTCAATGCACTGTGCATTGAATTCATCTGTGTGAATGCTGTGCAAGACTTGCTTTTCACTGTACCTCGGTACATGTGACAATAATAAACCAATTCCACTTAAAGAGATTGGCCTGCACATCAAGTGTGGTTGAAGTATGCAGACCGAGCAGTTCATGACATTGGTTTGTGTTCAGGTCTGATTTGATGCCAGCAGTGCCTTCTTCGAGCTTCATATTCCAGCTGACACAGCCCCTTGTGACTGCCTAGCTGGATACACATGAACAAGTAGCATGAAGAACTCTCCATTCCCCCCCGCCCCCCATCCACGAGCCTACCAAGCAGCTCTATTTAAAGGCACCATCAATGACTTAACAGTCAGTTGCCAGTTTTGCTTCATTTCTATGTAGTTTTAATGCTTTCTATATTTGTTTCAAGAAGTGCACAAGAGTTTTTTTTACTCAAAAGCTTCTCTGCAAACCATTTGTTCCCACACATGGCTGCACCAGTAGGCCTTGGAGTCAAGCATGACCTGGAGAATAAGCAGATGCTTTGTCGATCAGGACAGGCTATCAGAAAGTGGAGGAGGTGGAGGATAAAAGGGAAGGAGAAGAGGAGGAGGCAGAGGAAGGGAGGTGAAAACCACACGGCCCTTTTCTGCCTGAGTTGTATCTGAAATACTTATGAAATATCATATTGGTCATTTCAACCCCAAATTGTAATTCACCAAAATCCTTCGGATGATAATCATCATATCATCCTCTTGGCCACGATACAAAATACTAAATTTCAAACCAGATTTATGAATTAAGTCATACTAATTTTATTTGTTAGGTTGTACATTCCTGAATGCTGTTATCCTGCACCATTATCCCTGGGAGGATGCTACATCACTGGTGGAGGCTGTTGGTTTTTGGCAGAAGAAACTGCAGATGGCCTTAGCTGAAGTCCTTGAAAAAAGACACCCAGCTTCAAACCAATCTGGTGGCAGGGATGTCATTATAAATGCCATTAACCTGAAAGACAACAGCATGTTTGTGCTCTATGGACCAAATACTAGGCAGTACCCCAGCAATCCGAATTACCTATTGATAGGAGGATGACTGGACTGGTGAGACTCTTGAAGCCTCCTTGAATACTGGAGCATGCAGGTATCATCACAATATACTGAGTTTCCACTGCAGCACACAAATTTTCATGGAAACTATTTCTGTTGCACGAGAATCTGAAACATAAGCTGTCAGATGTTAAATGGTGCTTGTTTCCACAAGTAGGCCACTGCTTCCATGCTGGAAAGCATGAGCTTCAAACTCCATGCAGTGCATTGTTCCTACGTTGGTGCTACACTCCCCATGTGCCTTGACATTTAACGCAGGGTTTTCTGGCAGATCTCCCAATGAAATAAGCATATTGTTGTTTACACCCAACCATCTTTTGTGCCCCCGCCCATTTGAGTCTTCTGTGGCAGGACTCGTGCAGCTTTGCCTTTGGGTCCCTTGTCCTTACCCAGGCTGCAGCACCTTGTTGCCGGTTACTTTGCTTGTGCAAATCCTACCTCTAATCTGCTTTTTAGGAATTGTAAAATATGATCATCTGATCTGATGGTTGCAAATCTGAAATCAAGTGACAATGTTTCCTTATCTTCACTGCCTTCTAGGTCCTCCACTACTCAGGCAGCTTACAGCTCTCTCGGATATCGAAGATGTCAAGAAGTTCGGTGTGTCAAGGAACAAGCAGAAAGTAAGATTCACATTCATACATCACTTACAGTGCATAAGCAGACAAGATTGTGCAGGGTAAATGATCTGAAAAGGGTTAGATGTGAAGATACCATTATCTTCAGTGGTTTCAACCATGCTGTTGCTTACAGCTTTGGCAATGCTCCTTGTGATAGGAGCCTACACCATCTCCTCCGTGGTGGTTGGAACACATACGTTGACCTCATACTTTGCAATTAGTTTCTGTTGCCTCTGCTTGAACATATCACACAGAACAAACCCTTCAGTCTGTGCCGACCATGATGCCAGTTTAAAGAAATCCCGTCTGCCTGTTCATGTGTCTGTCGAAATGTTTCTTAAATGTTGCTGTTTGCATCTGCTTCCACCATATCCCCTGTCGATGTGTTCCAGGCTGCTACCACTCTCTGTGTAAAGAAACTTGCCTTGCAAATTTCTTTTAATCTTCCCCCCTCCCACCTTAAAGTTCTGCCCTATGGTATTTGACATTTCCACTCTGGGGAAAAAGATTCTATCTACCCTGTCTATGCTGTTCACAATTTTATATACTTCTATCAGGTTGCCTCAGTTTCTGATGCTCCAGAGAAAACAATCCAAGTTTGTCCAACCTCTCCTTACAGCTAATACACTCTAATACAGGCAACGTCCTGGCAAACCTCTTCTGCACCCTCTCCAATGCCTCTGCATCCTTCCTGTAATGTGACCACCAGAACAGCATGCAATACTTCAAACGTGGCCTAACCAAAGTTGCAACATGACTTCCCGACTTCTGTGCTCAATGCCCCGACAGATGAAGGTGAGTATGCTGTATGATGTGTGCCATATGTTGTTTGTACACCACTTTACCTGCAAATGAATGTCCCATAATCTGCTTGGGTGACGTGGTCATCATACTGAGTAGCTTGCAGAATGTTTATGCTCTGATATATGGATGTGAGGCTAGCAACCATGGTAAGTGTGTGAGTTGAATTGACGTATGTGAATATTTGGTATGAATCTTGATAGATACCTGGTAGTTTTGGATGGGGGAGGTGGAATAAAGAATTGAGGCTTGTGCTGTAGTTGATGGTATGTAACATTTGAAGAAATATTCACTGACCTTGAAGTTCTTAAACTTGTGATATCGCAGACAAGTTTTCAGTGTAAACTCTTGACAGTGACCTTATTGACTCTTGTCTGTTCCTTTCTCAACATCTGGTTGGAAGCTCATCTGCATTCCTCCACACCCCACCCACAGATGCAGAACACTCCTGAGCTTTCCAGTTCCTTCACCAAGAACTCGATTACAGAGCTGAAGTGCCCAGTCTTTCCCAAGCTCAGCCATTGTTGGTTGCACAGCACTATTCAGCATAATCCCAGCAATTTCAACACCACAATGCATCCTCCCTTTAAGAGTTGCAGTGTAGCTTTAAGCAGTATAGATATGTCTTACATAATGCTAGGAAGTAATGTTACTGGGCCTCCAACTGATAGGTGGAGTCAATGAATGTCAGAGTCAATGCTGGCTGTATACAGCAGTCATCACAATGAATGGGCAGCATAAAGTTTTGGTGTCGCTTGGACTTTATTGAACAGGTGCAGGGCAATTGTGCATTATGATCTTCAGGCTGCATTTCAGGGCTGTCCACCCTAATCCCCTTTGACTTTTTACTGAAAGGAGATATGCTGTCGTGGTTTTGATTACCTTATGTAGTAACAATGCAGTCAATGTATAGAAAGCATTGTGATTTGCTTCCGAGAGATATGGTGCTATATAAATGAAAGCTCATTTATTCCTGTTTAGTTAATGGACTGGTGATAATGTTTAACTATGCAGTTGGAGGAGGGCACTTTGATTGGTATACAGAATTGGGGAAATATTAATAGTCTGTCAGAATCATGCATGATGTAAATATCAACAGCACATTTAATACTGGCATCCATGGGAGCAAAGTGTGGGTGAGATGAGTTTTCTGAAGTGAAACTCTAAAATTATAAACATTGTAGTATAAAGAGTGCATGTTTGTAATACATGTGTATCTTGGCTCAGCAGTAAAATCTATGCCTCTGAATCAGAACAATATCAACTCAATCCCAAATGTGGAGCCTGAGCCCATTATCCAGACTGATTTTCAATGAAGTACTGAGTGCCAACTGCATACCAAATGGTTCTATACTTGGGTGAACATTAAACAGATCTCCCAGTTGGAATAAATTATCCCGTGGTACAATTTTAAAGAAGAATAATGATTTCTATTGGTAAGCAGCCAAATAAATTTCTTCCATCGAGTATTACTGAATTCATTTATTTGGTTTTGTATCTTATTACTGTTTGTACTAAGTGTAAATTGGCTGTCATGTTTTCTGGCTATAGTAACTACATTTCAAAAATAAACTTAATTACCTCATAAACTAAGTGTTTTAGATTTCTTGAAGTTATGAAAGGCAGTAGTCAATTGAATGTCTTTACCCCTATTTTTCCTATTAGGATTAAACAAGAAGCTCTTTCCACAGAATTAGCATTTTTTCAAGAAAATATGTGAAAAAGCTTTACACAGTAAAACAAATTGCTTGTAACACTCAAGAGTCTGCAGGATTTCACTCAATATGTTGACCAGTTGGGCTCCACAAGGGCATACTAAATAAATGCACCATGTATCACTGAACTAAGTAGACATCTCAGGATCAAAGCTTGGTTGCAATGACTTATCCAGGATGATTATTAACTCAAGTATTTTCCTATTGTCTGTGCTTGCATATCAGTATTTTGTTTTTGTAACTGGACTTCAGCTCAAGATATGAATGGTCTTATGATGTCTTTTTACTTTCTTACTGTTCACACACTCTGTTGTGTTCACACAACTTAGGACAAGTACAAGAGCATGGAGTCATCGAGTGGCACAGCACAGAAACATGCCCTTCAGCCCACCATGTCCATGCTGACCTTTTCTCCCAACTATACTAATCACATTTGCCCGGATTAGGTCTACATCTCTCTATGCCTTGCCTATTTTCATGTCTACCTAGAAGCTTCTTAAACATAGTGATTGTATCTGATTCCATCACCTCTTCAAGCAACGAGTTCCAGATTTCAACCAATCTGTGTGTTAAAAATTTCCCCTCAGATCCCCTTTAAAACTCCTTCCTCTCACCTTAAATCTATGCCCTCTTGTTTTTGATACCCTTACCATGATAAAAAGATTCTGACAACTTACCCTTTCTCTGTCTGCTATAATTTTATATACCTCCACCAGATTACCCCTCAGCCTTCTTCACTCCGAGGAAACTAAGCTCAGCCTTTCCACTCTCTCCTGTCCAATCCAGGCAACATCCTGGTGAATCTCCTCTGCACTTTCTCCACCACAACCACATTCTTCTGTTATTGTAGTGCACTCTGCACCTAGTGGGGTCTAACCAGTGTTTTGTAAAGTTTCACCATAATGTCCAAACTTTTATATTCTATGCCCTGATCCTGCAAAGGCAAGCATGCCGTATCGACCTATATTGCCACTTTCAGAGAACTATGATTGGTATTGGTATTGGTTTATTATTGTCACTTGTACCAAGGTACAGGGAAAAACTTGTCTTACAAACCAATCGTACAGGTCAATTCATTACACAGTGCAGTTACATCAAGTTAGTACAGAGTGCATTGATGTAGTACAGGTAAAAACAATAACAGTACAGAGTAAAGTGTCACAGCTACAGAGAAAGTGCAGTACAATAAGGTGCGAGGTCACAACAAGGTAGATCATGAGGTCATGAGGTCATAGGTCATAGTCCATCTCATTGTATAAGGGAACTGTTCAATAGTCTTATCACAGTGGGGTAGAAGCTGTCCTTAAGTCTGGTGGTACGTGCCCTCATGGTCCTGTATCTTCTACCGGATGGAAGAGGAGAGAAGAGAGAATGTCCCGGGTGGGTGGGGTCTTTGATTATGCTAGCTGCTTCACCAAGACAACTAGAGGTAAAGACGAGAGTCCAAGGAGGGGACGCTGGTGTCCGTGATGCGCTGGGCTGTGTTCACAACTCTCTGCAGCTTCTTGTGCCCTTGGGCAGAGCAGTTGCCATACCAAGCCGTAATACATCCTGATAGGATGCTTTCTATGGTGCATCGGTAAAAGTTGGTGAGAGTCAAAGGGAACAAACCAAATTTCTTTAGCCTCCTGAGGAAGTAGAGGCGCTGGTGAGCTTTCTTGGCCGTGGCATCTACATGGTTTGTCCAGGACAGGTTTTTGGTGATGTTCACTCCCAGGAACTTGAAGCTGTCAACCCTCTCGACCTCAGCACCATTGACTATGAACTTGAACCCCAAGATATCTCTGTTCATTGACATTCCTTAGTGTCCTACTATTTACGGTATATGTCCTACCCCTATTTGACTCCCAAAACGCATAACCTCGCACTCGTCGGGATTAAATTCTATCTGACAATCCTCCGTCCAACTTTCCATTTGATATATATCCTGCTGTTGCCTCAGATAACCTTCCCAGCTATAAACAACACCACCAGTTTTCATTGCATCTGAAAGCTTACTAACCATATATTCACATCTATGTCATTAAAATATATCACAGATGACAAAGGTCCCAGCACCGATCCCTATTGTACACCACTGGTCACAGACTTCCGATCAGAAAGACATACTTCCACCACCACCCTCTGCTTCCTATCACCCAGTCAATTTTAGATTCACGTTGGAGACCATGTACTTTACACTTCGGGATCAGTCTCCCACGCAGGACCTTGTCAAATGCCTTACTAAAGTCCATACAGATGATGTTTGCTGTCCTGCCGATATCAGTTTTCTTATTTGCCTCTTCAAAAACCTCTATCAAATTAGGGAGACAGGATTTCGCCTGCACAATGCCATGTTGACTATCCCTGATCTGCCCCTGCCTTTCCAAATGTATATAAATCCTAATCCTTAGAATTTTCTCCAATAATTTCCTCACCACTGATGTGAGGCTCACTGGCCTATAGTTATCTGGCTTATCCCTGCTGTCCTTCTTAAATAAAGGAACAACATTAACTATCTTCCAGTCTTTTGGTATCTCACTGGTGGCTAAGGAAGATGCAAAAAATCTTTATCAGGGCCCCAGCCATCTTCTCCTTTGCTTCCCATAGCAGCCTGGGCTAGATCTAATCTAGCACTGAGGATTTAACAATACTTTTGCATTCCATGATACCTAACACTTCGACCTTCTTAATACTAACGTGCTCCAGACTACTAATATACTCCTCCCTGAACTCAGTATCTTCCACCTCCTTCTCCTTGGTGAGCACAGATGAGAAGTATTCATTTAGAATTTCACCCACAAACTCTGGCTCCACATACATGTTAACCTTTTGGTCCCTAAGGGGACCTACTCTTTCTCTGGTTACCCTCTTTCACCTGTTAAACTTATCCAATGTCATTGCCAGCACTTGTAGAACTTGCAAGACTGCAGTTATGGAAGAGGAATTCAACAGAACAAATTAGTTGGAAAGCGATGGGGGGCCAAAAGAGGGGCAAAAGAATTAAACTCAATCAAGTTACTAGCTGTCATTTATCTGGCACCTCTAATGTGATGAAATGTTCCGAGGACCCTCATTAAACAAAGTTTGACACCTACCAACATAATATATATTAGAAAAGGTTCCAAAAGGGCATTTTCTAAGAAGCATCTCAAAAGTAAAGAGAAAGCCAGAGAATAGAAATAGTTTTGAGAGGAAAAAACAATTGAATAATTTACATATGCTACATTGTACTCTACTAAAGGGTTAACCGGTCTTCCTAAATCTCTGTGTAAGAGCGTTTTGAGTTTTTTCCAAAGAATATCGTTCCCTTTATCTAAGTTAGCATCCTTCTTATGTTCAATGATTTCAGTCATGATTTCAGCTTCCAGCAGAAGATACTACCCTCCCCCCATAGCACGTGGAACCTTTAGATGGGGGGAAGGGAGGGAGACAGAAGGATGAAGGATGTAACATAAACAATTCCTGTCTCCTAAAGAATCAACTTTGAGACAGGAACTTAGGAATGAGCTGCTGAGAACTAGTTGCGTAAATCCATTTCAGATAGGATAAAACTTTGATGATAACCATACAATTTAGTTGCCTAGAAATTAATCCCAAGTCAGCATGATACATTCTTGTTAGCCTGTTGTACTTTGCCTTCAAAATTTATTCCTTTGATTTCTCGGCAGCTATATTTTGAAATCCACATAAGTGAAACAATTCCTTTAGTTCCAGAGGGCTATCCAAACGCAAACCAGTTGTTGCTACTGGTCAAATAATTTTATGGAAGATTAATGAAGCAGCTGTTATTTTAGAACAAGCTTCATATTTGCAAACTGAGTGTTTCCCCTCTCAGTCATTTGATTTTTTCCACCTCTTGGAAAGTTGGTGAGTCACACTAATACTTTCTCTGACACTGCCTAACAAGTAATGGGTGAAAGTCTCCAAAAATGAATATGGAAATTATGGTGCAGGAATAATCCATGCACATGCCTACTGATGCTAACCATGCTGCCTGCTTATTTGAATGGTCATTGCACTGTTCATTTGCTGCAAGGTTCAGCAGGGGAACGATGTTATGAGTGGTTTACTCTATTTAAGATAAGCCTGCCTCTTCAAAGGCCGGGTGCCTTGTGATGGAAATTTTTACATAATTTCTGGTCTATAATTCTTTGAGCAAAGACACAACATGGAAGATAGCAGGCTCTTATATTTCTTAATCGTACAGTTGTATGCTAATATTGCCGATTTAACCCCTTTTTACTGATTGCATCAGCCACTTTCTTATCATACTGGCCTGTACCAGCTTACTTTCACTTCTGCTTAAAGCTTGTGTGCGATGTCAAGTAGTAAAGAAAAGCCTGCATCAACTTTGGCACTGGTGCTTACTGGATTACACAGCCACACCACTCCCTGCAAACGTTTGGTACTTTAAGGAACTTCAGAAAGCACCAAACACTTTTGGGAGAGCAACAACAGCCAAAAATTAATCAACATTTAACCTAAAAATAGTTCATGATTTCTTTATATAAATATCGGGTGATATCCTGCAGTGGAATGCTTGTTAACTGGAATACTGAGTGCCAAAGTTATAATGCAAACAAAAAATCAGCACTGCACACTGATTGATCACAATCTACCCTCTAATTCAGTCAGGAATTAGCTATATATGTGTTAGCAGCCCATTCAAAATTCTATCGAGTCTTCCCAAATGTTAAGTGCAATTGTATCCAGTAATTTTGAACAGTCTTGTAATTTTTTACCAATTTCTGTGTTTTTTTGGGAATAATGGGTAACTGGGCCCTAACCAATGGGGAGACAATTGAATGTTGTCTGCAGTACTGAGTTCTTCAGGCCAAAATTATTCTAGAGTTGATTCCAGTGGAAGTCACAGCATTTGTAGATAAATTCAGTGCTTCGAACATAGCAAAATGTCCCAATGCACTTCACAGGAAACTCTGAGCCACATAAGGAGATATTAAGGAAGATTATCAAAAGCTTGGTCAAAGTGCTAGGTTTTAAGGAGCATCTTAAAAGAAGAGAGATAGAGAAGTGATAGGAGTTAGGGAAGAAATTCTGGAATCCTTGGACATGGCAGATGAAGCCACAGTCAACAAAGTAGAATAAATTATTCTGGGAACATTAAAGAGACAAGAGTTTGAGGAATGCATATCTCTGGGGGAATACACAAAATGTGCTGGAGAAACTCAGCAGGTCAGGCAGCATCCATGGAGGGAAATAAACAGTCTACATTTCAGGACTGATGAAGGGTCTTGGCCCAAAATGTCAACAGTTTATTTCCCTCCATGGATGCTGCCTGGCCTGCTGAGTTCCTCCAGCACTTTTTGTGTATTGCTCCAGATACATCCAGCATCTGCAGACTTTCTTGTGTGTCTATATCTCAGGGGGGTTGTGATGTGGAGGAGTTTACAGAAGTAAGTAGGGATTTACAAACAAAAGGTGTCGTATTTAAAATCACAATTTTGCTTAACTGGGAGCCAGTGTAGATTAGCAAGCACAGAGCTGACAAGTGAATAGGACTTGGTGTGAGTTAGGACAGTGGCTGCAGAGCTTTGGATAACCTCAAATATATGGTGGTGAGAATGAGAAAGGTCAACCAAGAGGGCAGAGGAATAGTTAAGTTTAGACATAACAAAGATGTGGAGGATGGTCTCAGCAGCCCATAAGTTGAGGGAAAGGCAGTTAAGGTGATGGAATTACGTTATTTGCTGATGCCATGACTTTGTGGACATAAGCTCTTGTGGCAACATCGCAAGCTGAAAATTTAGGCTCAGACATTTAAGATAAGATATCTTTATTAGTCACTGTACATCGAAACACACAGTGAAATACATCTTTTGAGTGGTGTGTGCTGGGGCAGCCCACAAGTGTTGCCACGCTTCCGGCGCCAACACAGCATGCCCACAACTTCCTAACCTGTATGTCTTTGGAATGTGGGAGGAAACCGGAGCACCCGGAGGAAACTCGCGCAGACACGGGGAGAATGTACAAACTCCTTACAGACAAGTGGCCGGAATTTGAACCCGGGTCGCTGGCGCTGTAATAGTGTTACGCTAACTGCTACAGTATGATGTGTAAGGAACACTTTGTGGCAGAGCCAAAGACATTGCATTCTGCTGATTGTGGTGAACTGAAAGCTACCTGAAATGTACAGATTACCGTGTCCCTGACTTATGTGCCCGTGTGCTGCAAAGCAGAAGTCAGGATCACATTGCAGGTCAAATGCCAGTGGTGGACTCAGCACTGAGATGGGGAAGAGCTCAGTTATGCTGAGCAGTGGGGCCAGATAACTTTGGAAAGAAGGAAAGTGGAGAGAAGGAGAATGGTGTGGTCAACTGTGGAGGGCTGGAGGAGGACATGGAATGATAACGCATCTTGCTGACAGCTAGAGTATGTCATTTGTTATCCAAAATTAAAACACTGCAGATGCCAGAACTCTGAAACACAACAGAAAATATCGAAAATACTCAGCAGTTCAGGCAGCATCCATGGAAAGAGAAATGGAGTTGATAGTGGAGGTTGACAACTCTCATCAGAACTTGGAACAGCTAAGCAATAAATCGAGTTTGACGCCTCAAGGGAAGGGGAGATGAGTAGAGAGAACAAAAGGGATGTTCTGTGATAGGAAGAAGACCAGAAAAGATTGAATGGCACAAGTGGTGGTGGTGCTAGCTGCAGCTGATAAAATGTGGTAAAAGCTGTTGAATAGAAGTGTAGTGTGTGGAGGGGGTATAAATGGGAGGAGGAGGATGAAATCCTGGTTAGGGTGATGTAACCTGGCAGGTGAAATTGAAACTTAGAATTGTAGGAAAGATGGGCATACATTAGGCAGGTCATAGCACTTCAGAGAAGTAAGGATGGTTAGAAATAGAACAGAAGTTTGCAAGGATGTAGTTATCATGGGTGTACTTCTCAGAGGAGGAGTGATCACTTATCCTTGAAAGGGAACAGAGCAATAGCTGAATGAAGAGATATGCTAATATGGGACTTAGGAAGGCAGGACAGGAAGTTGAGTGGTCAGCAATTTATTTAAGATAGTGTCATGACAGCAGGAAATGATTCTCCTGGATTCTCTCAGAGAGGTGTGATAGAGATAGTGGAGAGAGACTCAGGTTCAGGCATTCTTGTGGGGACAATGAAGGGAGTCTTGATAGCGTATGGAAGGGGAAGGAAGGGGAAATGCATGGGGATATTGCACTGTTTTAATTACTATCTGACTACTGATGTTGAAACCAGAGGATAAATTCTTAAATTGGCACTTGTTCTTGGTTCTCTGATGTGTACAGGCATAATTCATGATGCCTCTTTTCAATTCTCATTACTTTAAGGGACTGTCAAGCGTCAGCAGGTTTGGTTTATATTCCTTAATTTCCCATTGTGTTGTTCACCACGTGACGAACAATGTGGGACTCATGGATAATGCATTATTTTAGACAAAAACTGAAGATGCACAAGCAGTAATTGAAATTAAAGATAGGTTAGCATGGTGCCCATAATTCTTAAACAGAATATAACTGAACACACTGCAAAATCCCTTTTGTTAATAGGATTTGCAAAAACAAATTAAAATAGACCTAAAAGCACGAAGAAAGGTGGAAAGAATAAGGAGCAGCCAAGAGATCAAACCTTTAACCTGTTTTCATACAGAGGCAGGTTTCTTCAGCAGCCAGACTTTTACTACACAGGATTGAACTTCAGAAAGCTGTTCACTGAATTTTAAATCCGACAGTGATGTCCTCAAAATTGTTTGCAACATTACAAGTCCACATTGCTTTTCCAAGGAAAGGAATTATTTCAGAGAATTAAAACCAAACCTTGCACTGCAGAAATGTAAAGATTAAAAAGGTCATAACTTACATAATGCTCTGTGTACACATGATCCTGTTTAGTAGCAGGCGGCTAAAATAGTTCACACTGTTTTCAACAGCAAAACATAATAACAGGAAGTATGCATAAAAGGGTGTAGCTTGGCTACTGAGTTTAGTGTTTAACTTTTAATGCAAACACAGAAATAAACACAGAAAATGCAGCAAATGCACGTCACTCATCCTCTGTAAAGTGAAGAGAGGACAATGATTGAATTCAGTGGAATGAATTTCAGAAGTACAACATGCTAATGCTACTACCATATAATGTGTCTTCCAACCTGGGATAAATTTCTGGGCACATATGGTTCAGGGATAAATCAGAAAATGGTGAATATACTGAACAGGTCAGACAGCATATTTAGAGAGACAAAAAGTTAAATTGCAGGTTGAGGACCTTTCATCAGAACTGGAATAAGTTAGAGATATAACAGGTTTTAAGCAAGTTTGCAGACAAGAAAATTGTTAGGAGAATAACAAAAGGGAATTGGGTGGCATGATGGCACAGCAGGTAGTACTGCTGCCTCACAGCTCCAGTGACTCGGGTTTGACTCTGTCCTCCAGTTCCATCCATGTGAAGTTTACATATTCTTCTTGTCATCACGTGGAGTTTACACCAGTTTTCCTCTCGCATTCCAAAGACAGGCGAATCAGTGGGTTAATTGGCCATTGTAAATTGCCTATGTATGTAAATGAGTGGTAGAATCCAGGGGGGAGAATTGATGGGAGTGTGGGAAGAATAAAATGCAATTAGTGTAGGATTAGTGTAAATGGTGCAGATTGGATGGGTCAAAGAGCCTGTTCCTGTGCTGTATAACTCAATGACACTACATGAAAAGTTGCATTGAGAGGAGGTGCAAATGGTAAATACGGAGTCATCAATGACAGCTACTCTCCCAAATATATGGTCCAAAATGGTTCAATGATTTTGAATCCAGAAGGCTGTAATATATCTTATCAATAGTTGAAGTGGTGTTTCTCAAGCTTGAGGATATTGGAACTGTGTACGAAGGCCTTTGACAAGGTCCCATATACAGCATGGAAACAGGCCCTTCAGCCCAACTGGTCCATGCTGATCAAGATGCCCATCCAAGCTAGTCCCATTTGCCTGTGTTTGGCCAATATCCTTCTCAAGCTTTCCTATCCATGTACTTTTAACTGTCTTTTAAAAGTTGTTATTATACCTGCCTCAACCACTTCCTCTGGCAGCTCATTCCACATATGTACCACCCTCTTTGTAAAAAGGTTGCTCCTCAAGTTCCTATTAAATCTTTCCCTTCTCACCTTAAACCTATGCCCTCTAGTTCTTAATTTCCCAACCCTGGGAAAAAGACTGAGTGAATTCACCCTATCAATGCCCCTCATGATTTTATACACCTCTATAAGATCACCTCTCAGTCTCCTACACTCCAAGGAATAAAGTCTTAGCCTGCCCAGCCTCTCCCTATAACTCAGTCCCTCGAATCCTGGCAACATCTTTGTAAATCTTTTCTGCATTCTTTCCAGTTTAATAATATCTTTCCTATAGCAGGGTGACTAAAACTGAACAAAATACTCCAAGTGTGGCCTCACCAGCATCATGTACAACTGCACCATAACCTCCCAACTTCTATACTCGATGCCCTGACTAATGAAGGCTCATGTGCCAAAAGCCTTCTTCACCATCCTGTCTACCTTCAGTGGGACCATGTACCTGAACTCCAAGGTCCCTCTGTTCTACAACACTCCCCAGGGCCCTATTGTGAATGTCCTACCTTGATTTGACTTGATTTGATATTGGAGACTGGTTCAAAAGTTTAGGCCCCATGGGATCCAGGGCAAGTTGGCAAACTGGATCCAAAATTGGCTTGGCAACAGGAGACAGAGGGTAGAGGGTTATTGTTATGATTGGATGCCTATGACGTGGTGTTCCACAAGGATCAGTACTGGGATGCAAGCTGTTTGTAATATACATGGATGTAGATGTGGGAGGTATGATCAGTAAGTTCACAGATGATACGAAGATTGGCAGAGTTGTTGATAGTGTGGAAGGTAGTCTGAGGCTACAGAGATATACCAACGTGTTGGTGAAATGGGCTGATAGTGTTTAATCCAGGTATACCAACGTGTTGGTGAAAATGGCAGATAGTGTTTAATCCAGGTAAATGTGAGGTGATGCATTTTGGGAATATTAATGAGGCTCGGACTTACACCATGAATGGTGGGGTTTTAGGTAGTACTGAGGAACAGAAGGACATTGGAGTACAAGTCTATAGATCCTTGAAGGTGGCAGCACAGGTAGGTAATGTGGTTAGGAAGGTATATGGGATACTGGCCTTCATTAATCAGGGCATTGAATGAATTGGGCCAAGTGGCCTGTTTCCATGCTGTATGATCCTATGACTTCTGTGAAGCTGAGGACAGAAAGATCAGAGTGGGAGTGAGGCGAAGAATTACAGTGGTAAGTAGCCCAAAGCACAGGGTCATGTTTACAGACTAAATAGATGTATTCCTCAAAATGATCAAATACTCATCTCTCCAGAGTAAAGGAGACTGCATAGAGAATAGAAAATAGAACATGCTGAATTGGAAGAAGTAGAAGTGAACCTCTGTTTTAGGATTGGAATTGGAATTGGTTTATTATTGTCACTTGTACCAAGGTACAGTGAAAAACTTGTCTTGCATACCACTCATACAGATCAATTCATTACAGAGTGCATTGAGGTAGTACAGGGTAAAACAATACAGAAAGCGTAACAGCTATAGAGGAAGTGCAGCGCAGGTAGACAATAAGGTGCAAGATCATAACGAGGTAAATTGTGAGGTCAAGAGTCCATCTTATCGTAATAGGGAAACGTTCAATAGTCTTATAACAGCCTGGTGATACGTGCTTTCAAGCTTTCGTATCTTCTGCCCAATAGGAAGGAGAGGATAGAATGACCCAGGTGGGTGGGGTCTTTGATTATGCTGGCCGCTTTACCGAGGCAGCAAGAGGTATAGACAGAGTCCATGGAGGGGACGCTGGTTTCAGCAATGTGCTGGGCTGTGTCCACAACTCTCTGCAGTTTCTTGCGGTCCCAGGCAGAAGCCTTGATGCAACGAGATAGGATGCTTTCTATGGTGCATCGATAAAAGTTGGTAGGTATCAAGGGGGACATGCCAAATTTCTTTAGCCTCCTGAGGAAGTAGAGGCACTGGTGAGCTTTCTTGACTGTGGCGTCTTCGTGGTTGGACCAGGACAGGCTATTGGTGATGTTCACTCCGAGGAACTTGAAGCTCTCAACCCTCTCGACCTCAGCACCATTGATGTAGACAGGTGTATGTGCACCGCCCTCCTTCCTGAAGTCAATGACCAGCTCTTTTGTTTTGCCGACACTGAGGGAAAGGTTGTTGTCATGACACCATATCACTAAGCTCCCTATCTCCTTCCTGTACTCCAACTTGTTGTTATTTGAGATACAGCCCACTACGGCGGTATCATCTGCAAACTTGTAGATAGCGTTACAGCAGAATCTGGCCACACAGTCGTGAGTGTATAGGGAGTAGAGTAGGTGTCTGAGGACACCAGTGTTGGGAATAATCATGCTGGAGATGTTGCTGCCTATCCTTACTGATTGCAGTCTGTTGGTCAGGAAGTCAAAAATCCAGTTGCAAAGGGAGGTGTTGAGTCCCATGTCTTGGAGTTTGGTGATGAGTTTGCTTGGAATTATAGTATTGAAGGCGGAGCTGTAGTCAATAAACAATAATCTAAGATAGGTGTCTAGATGCTCTAGAGATGAGTGTAGGGCCAGGGAGATGGCATCCACTGTAGACCTGTTTCAGCGGTAGGCGAATTGCATTGGGTCAAGGTTGTCTGGGGGCTGGAGTTAATGTGTGCTTCTCGAAGCACTTCATGATGGTGGATGTCAGATCCACCAGGCGGTGGTCTTTAAGGCACACTACCTTGTTTTTCTTAGGTACTGGGATGATAGTGGTCTTCTTAAAGCAGGTGGGAACCTCAGATTGAAGCAGGGAGAGATTAAAAATATCTGCTGATCAGCACAGGATTTGAGGACACGGCCAGAGACACCATCTGGGCCAGATGCTTACCACGGATTCACTCTCCAGAAGGCTGAACTTATGTCCTCAACGGTGATGATGTGTTCAGGTTCATTGGAGGCTATTGGGGTGGGTGGTGACATACCAATCTCTTTCTGTTCAAAACGTGCATAGAATGCGTTAAGCTCATCAGGAAGGGATGCACTGTTGTCGGCGAAGCTGCCCAACTTCATTTCGTAGCCCCTTATAGCAAGTAAGCCCTGCCACAACTGCCAGCTGGTCTGGATCTGGATTTTGGACCGATATTGTCTCTTGGCATCTCTGATAGCTTTATGGAGGTCATATCTTGACTTCTTGTAAAGGTTAGGGTCACTTGATTTGAATGCTGGACTTCGGTAGGGAGTGGATCTCCCGGTTCATCCATGATACTGAATGGGAGAGAAGTATGAATGATGAAATGAGGAGAAATTAGTGAATGTCTGGAATTTTAGTCATTGAATTATGCAGCACAGAAATAGGCCCTTTGGCCCAAGTCGTCCATGCCGACCAAGGTGTCTATCTGAGATACTCCCATTCACCTGCGTTTAGCCCATATCCCTCTAAACCTTTTCTACCCATGTACCAGTCCAAATGTCCTTTAAATTTTGCTATTGCACCCACTTCTACCACTTCCTCTTACTGCTCATTCCATCTACCTGCCACTCTCTGTCTGAAGAAATTGCCCCTCAGGTCCCTATTAAATTGTTCCCCTCTTACCTTAAATCTAGATTCTCTAGTTTTAGACTTCCCTTCTCTGGGAAAAAGACTGTGACCATCCAGCTTATCTACGCCCCTCATAATTTTACATACCTCTGTAAAGTCACCCCTCAGCCTCCTACACACCAGGGAAAAATGTCCCAGCCTATCCGGCCTCTCCTTATAACTCAAGCCCTCCAGTCCCGGTAACATCCTCGTGAATTTTTTCTGCGCCCTTTCTAAGCAAGAGGACTGTGGAGGCTCAGTCACTCAGTATATTCAAGTCAGATATCAATAGACTTGTTGATATTAAGGGAATCATGGATATGGGGTTAGTGTAGGAAAGAGGAGCTGAGGTAAAAGAAGGCAGAGAAGGCACAAGGGGCCAAATGGCTTACTCCTGCATCTATTTCTTAATCTATTTCTTATGTTTTAATGCCATATAATAATACATTACCACAGCCCTGGGGGAGTTACCCATTCTCCCTTGTTTCCACCCAGGCATGTTATCACTTTAATTATATATCACACTTGGATCCTGTGCTGCTGTGGTTGTTTATCTGAACTCCAACCAATTTGTGCCTGAAAATTCCACGAATTATAGTGAGGAGGCCAGCGTGCGCTCTCTGATAAAATGCATGCAGGTTGATGATAGTATGTTATTTTTGGGAGGGGAGTTGTGAATGACACGGCCAGCCTTTTCCATTAACGTAATCAGTCTTTTTACTGGTTATTGTATTTCAAGGATGATCTTGCAAAGAAATGCTCAGTGCAGCAAGGCTGAACTCTTCAAAATGATAATTGTACTTTTTCCTGTCTTGACTAGTGAAAGCTGACTTTAACAATAGCTTTAAAATCTATCTAACTGCCCATGTTGTCATCTGATTGAAGAAGAATGATGGAATCAGAAAGACAGTGAAAGGTTATATATAAAAAGTCATAAACTTTGTTTCTCAGAACGATAAACTATGAATGCTGTTCTACACAGATAAGACAAACTAGAAAAAACAATAATATAAGTAGTAAATCCTGCCATGGAAAGTCAAAATATTTCACACAAACTGTTTCCTTGAATGAAATAGTTGACAAAACTGTACCCAAATTAATAGGGCCACAAGCCAAAATTGATTTAAACAATTGCAATCTGTAACATGTGTTTCTTGTTTTAGCCTACAATAAATGTTTTAGTTCATGATTGATGAACCTCCATGGTCTGGAATAAACCCATTCTAATCCAGCATGCATTTCTACTCTGCAGCCTTAATGCTCTCATCAGATGCAGAAAGGACAGTGTAGAATTGAATTATTAGAATTTAAATTAACATTTTTAATAATGGCAGCTTGTATCACTCTGTAGCTGGGTGGAATGAACACTGAACTCCCAATGTTATGCTCTAAGTTTGCATTAACAGGCCCCAAACTTTGGAATGAAATTAAATTCTAAATTAATGGATTTGAAAAATCACTTCTATCTATCCAGTCCTTCTTTTAAACAAACTGAGATGCTCATGCACGTTGAGGGAAATGACCCATTTTAACTAAAATCACGAGAGAGGTTTAAATGAAACCTTTTCTCACCATTTATTTCCTGAAGATATTGGAGGTGATTTTCAACTTGCAGTCACACAATTCTTGCTTGAAAAAACATGGATGTGGCAGTTGAAGAAATGGATGAGGAAGGGTGGGGTGAGAAGGGCTGGGGTGGAGAACAAGGCAACCCTGTGCTCTACAGTAATCCTGCCTGTACCTGACACAGCTTGTAAAAGGCATAGACATAAGAAACTGCAAATGCTGGAATATGCAGCAAAAAAAAACAAACTGCTGGAGGAACTCAGCAGGTTGAGCAACGTCCATGGGGGGAATGGAACTGTCGAGATTTCAGGTCAAGACCTTGCATCAGGTTGTTTGTATGTTTTCTGCTGGTGAAAGTTTTCAGGAATTGTGCATGCTCCAACCGTTTGAACGAGGCAGGGTGAAGCCTAGTTCTTTGAGGGACTGCTGCAGACTGTTCATACAGATCATTCAAGGAAGGCAGAGCTGTAAAAGGAGGAAGGGGAAAAAGGAAAGTGCTTCTAGTAGAGCTGAACTCAGCTGCTCTGTAGAATCTTCTGAAGGTTTGCATGCCCATATTGTGTTGCAAACTCAAACTTTCAAACTTTAAATCCAAATATTGTAGAAAAATCCAAAGTACAGTGCACCAATATTGACACCTTGCGATGAGAATAGAGGATTATGAAATAACTAGTTATTCCATGATTATTTCACACATTTGACTTTATTTCAATACCAAAGAGCACTGTGGGGACATTCTGACGACCTGCTGAGGCATGTAGATACAAAATTACGAGGCTTAAATCTTCGGTCTGTGTTATATTACTAAATGTCAACCAGAATTGGAGTAGGAACATAGAATGTAGAACATAGAACAGTACAGCACAGAACAGGCCCTTCAGCCCACAATGTTGTGCCGACATAGCTAATCCCTCCTTCCTACAGAATGCCCATATCCCTCCATTTTCCTCTCATTCATGTGCCCATCCAAGCCCCTCTTAAACGCCCCCAGTGAATTTGCCTCCACCACCCTATCAGGCAATGCATTCCAGACATCCACCACTCTCTGGGAAAAAACGTACCCCTGACGTGTGTTCTGATCCTACCCCCTCTCACCTTAAATGCATGCCCTCTGGTATTGGATGGCTCAATAATGAGAAAAAGATATTGCTTGTCCACCCTATCTATGCCCCTCATAATTTTATACACTTCCAACAGATCACCTCTCAGCCTCCGCCGCTCCAGAGAAAAGAGCCCAAGTTTGTCCAGCCTCTCCTGATAACACATGCCCTCTAATCCAGGCGGCATCTTAGTAAACCTCCTCTGCACCCTCTTTTAAGCCTCGACATCCTTCCTATAATGAGGTGACCAGAATTGTACTCAATACTCAGACCTAACCAGAGTTCTATAGAGATGAATCATAACTTCTTGACTCCTATACTCAGTACCTCGATTAATGAAAGCAAGCATTCCATAAGCCTTCTTAACCACCCTATCTACCTGTGTAGCCACCTTCAATGAGTCATGGACTTGCACCCCAAGGTCTCTCTGCTCTTCAACACTGTTAAGGGTCTTGCCCTTAAGAGTGTACTGCCTCTTGACATTAGTCCCACCAAGGTGCAAACCTCACATTTATCCAGGTTTAACTCCATCTGCCATTCCTCTGCCCACATCTGCAACTGATCTATATCACGCTGTATCCATCGCCAGTCTTCTACACTATTCTTAACTCCACCAATCTTGGTATTGTCTGCAAACTTACTAACCCACCCATCAACGTACTCATCCAGGTCATTTATGTATATCGCAAAGAGCAGAGGTCCCAGCACAGATCCCTGCGGAACACCACTACTCACAGGCCTCCAGCCCGAATAAGTCCCTTCAACCACCACCCTCTGTCTTCTACAGGCAAGCCAGTTCTGGATCCACACAGCCAATTCTCCACTGACCCCATGCACGCAAACTTTCTTGATTAACCTATCATGTGGGACCTTGTCAAATGCCTTTCTGAAGTCCATACAGGAATGTTGCATGTGATCTCTTTATTTCTTGGTTAGGGAAAAGAAAATTGTCAGGGTTCCCACTTCAGACTGGAAGCTGGGAAAATGTGATTTTGAATTTGGGCAATATCAGACTTATCTGTGATTTCCCCCTCACCCAAACATTGTACTAATTGTCAAGTATCACACATAAATAATCAGCTGATTTGGCATTGAGGGCATTGGCCAATGCTCATGGAATTATACCTCACTTCCTATTTAACCTGGGAAGCATTGGAATTGGTGAGGCAGAAAACTGAAAAGAAATTCACAAAAGTATTACCTTATTCTTTGGCCATGGTGTTGTTTAGAAGCATGGAGGATGTTTGGCTGGAAAATTATGAGAGGAACATATCGCTTAGCTGGGTGCCCTTTGCTCAGCCCAGTGCTGCACCCCTCCCATATACAGTGTAGACACCAGTGTTAGGGCTTGGACCTGTTCTGTCTCAGAAGGGATGTATGAGGTGTGGGTGTCCGTTGCAGGCCATTGTACTCATCCTGGAAAAGATCAGAGTGGTTTTCTGTACTACACACCAGGGCTGTCCCTTAGAGGGTCAGTGTCATTCTCCCTGGCCTTTCTGAAGTGTGGATTTCAGGAGGTAAGATCTTTATTTCAATTTGTTTGCAGTATTTCAGTGTTGCTGCTACTTACTTTATACACCTGATGTGGACACTGAAGCAAATCTACCCAAAAGGGCACTTCCTAGGCAGCAGCTTTCACTGACTACCTCCGTATCATCTGTTGCATTGTCCTCAACAATGATGGATGTGTCTCACACTCACCAACCAATAGTTTCCAACCCAAGCATAGCCTCAACTGAGCATGCATGAGGGACTTCTGAGGCAGGCCAGCACAACAGGGCTAGTCATTTGTAAAAGCAGAGGGAGTGTGCTACACTTTCAAGTAACATTCATGCCACAAAACTGCCAGACAATGACCATCTCCAACAAGAGAGAATCTAACCACTTATCCTCAACATTCAGTGGCATTATCTTCACTGAGTTCCCTACCATCAATATTCAGCAGTCACCATCAAGCAGAAGGTCAATTGGACCAACCAGTTGAATACTGCGACTAAAAGTGCAAGTCAGAGGCTGAGTATCCTGTGGCAAGTGACTCAGCTCCTGACTCCTCAAAGGCATTCTGCAATCTACAAAGCACAAGTTAGGAGCACAATGGAAAATCTCTGCTTGCCTGGATGTGTACAGCTCCAACAACTGTCAGGAGGATTAACACCACCCAGGATAAACCAATGCATTTGACTTGTACCCCATCCACCGACCTAGACATTCATTCCCTCCACTGCCAGCACACAGTGGCTGTGATACGTACTATCTACAAGATGCATTGTACTTACTTGCCCAAGATACTCCAACAGCTTCTCCCAAATCTGCAACTGGTACCACCAAAGAGGACATGGCCTTCAGATGCATGGAAAGACACCATCTGCAGGTTTTTCTCCGAGGCATACACCATCTTAATTTGGAAATATATTGCCAGTCTTTCATTGTTTATGGGTCTAACTCCCCACCAGAAACATTGTAGCAGTTCCTGAGGATGGTCACCACCACTTCTGAAGGGCATTAAGGGATGACCATAAACGCTGGTCCTGCCAGCAATGCCTGTATCACAAACAAAATGAATGAAGTAAAAAGCAAGCCAATCCTGACTGCCAGCAATCATTTCTACTGCTGCTGCATTTTGTGGGGTCCGCCTGAGTATACTGTGACCTGAACCCACAATATCTGTTTCCTTTCCAAACTCCACTGTGTCCTGTGTCAGAGTGAGCAGGGGAAAGATCTTAGAGCTTGTTACCATATGGTCAGTTATATTGTACACCAATATCTTTTGTCATGTGTACTTTGTAGCCCTTAAAGAATAAATATTGACCTGTTGCACTCCATATGTTTAACATGCCTTTCCAGGCACCAAAAACTCCTGAACCAAAATTTTTAAAATTTTATTTATTGTTGAACATTTTCACATTTGAGTCAGCAGATTGACGAACTCTGGTGGTTTCACAAATCTGTGCTCACCTCCCATCCACATTTTCGTCAGAGATCAATGAAAAGCAGCCAACTTAGAAACGTTGAGTGTTATTTTCCTCTTCCTAGTCCCTGGCTCCCAATTTTAGCTCTCTTCTACTTTATCTGGGATTAGTTTAGTCAGGATAGAATGGCCAAAACTAAAACTGATATTTGTGATTTAAATAATTCAGTTAAACAGCACCTTTAGCAACTGCCATTGACATAATTTGCATTTACTTTTATGATATTGCTGTTAAGAGTTGGAACTCAAATTTAAGCTTTTATTTGTCAAATAGCACCTTATTAGCAAGAGCAGGAAATAGTGGAGCAATACTTTGTATGACATTTAGAGGACCCTAATTATTGCAGAAAATCCAAGGCAAAATGGAGGAATCAACACCATCACTTAGAGGAAAGGTAGGAGACAAATTAATGGGACTAAAGGCTGACAAGTTCTATGGATTGGATGGCTTGCATCTAGGGTCTTAAATGAAGTGGCTGCAGAGATAGTAGATGCATTATTTGTGATCTTCCAGAGTTCCAGATTCTGGAAAGGTCCTGAAGGATTGGAAAATCACAAATATACCACCTTATTCAAGAAAGGAAAGAGACCAAATGCTGGAACTATAGACACATTAGCTGGACATATGTCATTGGGAGAATGTTGGAATCCATTACTAAGGAAGAAGAAACAGGACACTTCGAAAATCATAATACAATCATGCAATGTCAACATGGTTTTGTTTGTTAGAGTTCAAAGGAACAAAAGGTGATTTTAAGTTATTTAGGAGGCTTGTCAGGGTAGATGCTGGGAGGATGTTTCCTCATGGGGAATCTGGAAGTAGGACATGTTGCTTCAGAATAAGGTGTTGGCAGTTAGAATGAAGGTGAGAATGATTTTCATTTCTGATTGAGTGAGGAATCTTTGAAATTCTCTACTGCACTCTGCTGTGAAGCCTGAGTCCTTGAACATATTCAAGGGCAAGAAGGCCAAGCGTTTTGTTCTTTGAAGCCCAATTCAATTTACCACTCAGGTTGCTACAGTTTTAAATACATTGGTAATTGGTTTATTATTGTTAAGTGTACTAAGATACAATGGAAAGCTTCAGTTTGCATACCATCCAGACAGATCATCGAGGTAGTACAAAAGGAGAAAAAAGAATGCAGAATATAGTGTTAGAGTTGCAAAGAAAGTGCAGTGCAGGTAGACAAATAAAGTGCAAGGGCCATGACAAGGTAGTTTGAGAGATCAAGAGTTCATCTTTATCGCATAAGAGGTCCATTCAAGAGTCTTATAACAGCGGAATAGAAGCTGTCTTGAGCCTGGTTGTAAGTGTTCTCAAAATTTTGTATCGTGCCCGATTTGGTGGGGGGGGGGAGGAGAAGAGAGAATGACCAGGGTGAGAGGGGTCCTTGATTATGATGGTTGTTTTTCCAAGGCAGCGGGTAGTGTAGGCAGAGTCAATGGAAAAGAGGCTGGTTTTTGTCATAAACTAGGCTGCGTTCATAACTGTTTGCAATTTGTTGCGGTCTTGGGTTGAGCAGTTGCCACACCAGGTTATGATGCATCTGGATAGGATGCTTCCTATGGTGCATCTGTGAAAATTGGTGAGGGTCAAAGGGGACATGTCAAATTTCCTTAGCCTTCTGAGCAAGTAGAGGCACTGGTGTGCTTTCTTGGCCATAACATCCATGTGGCTGGACCAGAACAAATTATTTTTATACTTATACAAAATATGAAATAAATTGATTTATGGTCCAGTTTATATTAATGCAGGACACTACAACAAAATGGGGAACCAGCATTTCCAGTAGCGTTTGCATGCAGGGCATGCCTATTTTAATATCTGGATCTCATTAACATGCTTTTTGCCAGCTTCCCAATCAAAATGCTTCAGGGTTGGCAGAAAGTGGCTCACTGACTATAAAACAAAACGCAAGGCAGCAGCTCATCACTGTAGTTCCTTGGCAATGATTCCTTATACAAGGCAACTGCTCTGCCTCTCAGAGGGCATTTCTCGACGGGGAAGAAGGATGAGGGAAATCCAACTGCAGGAGACACTCAATGCCTGGAACAAAATGAAAAACTCACCTTCCTGGGCCTCTATTTGACCTTGGTTGCTATTCCTGGCAGTTTTTGTGTGGAGGGAAATCATAATTGTTCGTTCTTCTCTAAGGTCTGAGGTTAAAATATCAGATTATTACCCAATGGCATTATTGAATCCTGTTCTACATACTGTAGGAGGAATTGTCATCTTCCATGGATGTCCTTGTGTACTTGGCCAGATCAGGGTGGGAAAGGTGTGGATAGATCCATTTAACCTGTCCTTTACCTGGTTCTCCCACATCTTTATTGTGAGTGAAAATCAGTTAGGTCAGTTACTTTAGCAATATTTCAGGCCATGGTGGTTTGGGATTTCATATGATTTACCAAGAGACTTGAATGTTCTTGTAATGGGATTTGGTGTAGGTTTACTTCCGTATAGATTTAATTGTAAGTAGACTGCATCTGATTTGTAATTAAAGTAAATATTACAATGGCACCTTTACACTGTATGTATATTCAGCCCAACAAATTCTAGCTTGTAAAGAATTTCCAGCAGATCTTGTTCTTTCCTGTATCTATCCTTCCTATTAAGGAAATTGCTTCCCTAATAGAAGGCTACCATGAAGAGACAAATCTGTGCTGGAGAAATCACCAGCCCAAAACTAATGCAATCCCAGCCAGAGGAAAGATCGATTGTGATTAGTACTGAGATATTGGTGGAAAATGGAAAGGGAATTAATGCATCTCGAAGTCTGCATTTATACATAGCCTCTGGGGTATTGAAACAAATAACACATCAAACTGATTTGGTCTTACCTATATTTTTGGTCCTGGAATGTGGCAGCTGTAAATTGACGCTGGTTATAACACTCACTATGTTCAGCTGTGTGGGTGAGGGGAAAACAACAATAATTCTAAGACTTGGCTTTTAAATTAGTAATGTGATTGTGCACTACTGTCCTAAAGGTATCACTACTCAAAGTTTTCTGATGCGTAGGCACAGAAAGCTATTCTACAACTATATACATGAGTAATTATTTTGCACCAGATGGTTGCCTAAACTGACATTGAACTGCTGCAGTGCTATGAATAGCACGACTTCCTGCTACTGCTTGCAGAAGTAAATGGTGCCAGCAGACATCTTTTGCCATTTTATAATTGTTTTAGCAAACTACTGGGAACCTCACTAACATTTTGTGTGTTTTTTGATCAGTTTGGTGTCCTACATGTGGAAATCCAAGGCCACGTTAAGAAACAATGAATTTTGTATACTTATCTGAAATACAACTATTCACTGAAAACCAAAGAGTAGGGCAGTAGCAAACGTTTGGAGATCCTAAGTGTGCATGGAAATACAGCTCCAGTTTAATCAACTGAAAACAAAACATTTTACCAGCAAAGGACACACACAAATTGCTATAGATGGTTTAAAACTCATTTTTTTCAGTACACAAAAGAAATGAATACAGCACTGAGATACTATTTTCTTGCAATAAATGGGATTTATCAGCACATTACTTTTATTTTGATTTGCCTTTATCATTAACTCCCTTCATTGTCCTCATTTTTAACTTCTCAATACAAAATTACCATCTGGGCTGATGAGAGCCTGTGATTGAAACCAAATTGGTCATGTAGCAAAAGATGACTTTTGTTTTTAGTTGTGGCACTGCATCCAGATAGGACTTCCTCCCACCCACTCACCCCACTGAAGAGCGTTCTGAATAGCCAGCAGCAACGTCAGTGCAGAAAGTGACTGAATTGAAACAGCAAACCATCATAGGAATATAGATTTATCAATGAGCATTCAGAAATTTGAGAAAGGTAATTTGAATGAGAAATCTTTGATAATTGTGATGAAATAAGAACATCACAACTATTCAATGATTTTTTTAAAGGTGGTGACTTTTGTAATATAGAGCAAATTGGCAGCCAGTTTAATGCAGTAAGGTCCCAGAAAGATCACATAATCGTTCTGGTTATGATTTGGTTAGCGAATGCAGAAAACTGGAAACACTATAAAAATTAGCTGATTTTCTTCAGATAGTGACAAGACATCTTCCACATCGTAAAAGCGTCTCAGTTTAATATCTCATCAGAAAGATGAAATATGACTTTGAAAAATCCCCTGACTCTGTCAGCCCTGTGCTTTATATTAATAACATCTATTCCTGCACCAAATTGCTCTTCATGTGGTTCTCCAATGGTGGGTGCAGCCAGTGAGATTTGGTCATGACACTTGTAAGGCTCGAGAAAGAGGAATGAGGTGTGATAAGATAATTATTATAAGACTTGAACATGAGACTCTTGAGTCTTACAACTGAGGCCAAGCCTGGCAGAGACAAATGTCATTGCACTTCTGGTCTCCTATCAAAATGCAAGACATATTCAAAGCGATAATTCACTTCACTGAATCTGAAACTAATTCATAGCTCCATTTATTGTATGTTTAATAAGTTGGATCCAAAATATCCAATCAAAAGCTCAGAAAACATGAATACAATTTCACACTGGCAGATCCTATAAAGGACCCTTGCAAACAGCACAAAAGTAGTTAGTTTATTCTGCAGAATTGCAAATAACGCAAGATTTCTATCAGTACAAAGAAATTGCCCCGATCTTTCGAAGTTTGCCTTGGGGGCGTTTTTAAAAAATTTTTAATTGGTTGAAACAAAAAGAAAAATTCATGCTCTAAAAATGTTGATTCTTTTACCTTTTTCCACTTAAGCAATTCTCCCTCCCAAACGTGGAATCCATTCTCTCCTAGCTCTATGTAAGTAGCTGACACCATGCATGTAACTGTGTGTTATCTCTTTTTCCTGTTAACTGAAGCATGCCAATCAGTATAATGGGTAATAACTACAATAAAATGCTGCCCAAGTGTTTAGGAATGAATCTCTTTGGAAAGTGTGGAATGTTCCAGCTGGAACTGCTTACTGTGCTTACTTCCTTTATGTTCAGTTACTGTTGCATGTTAGGTTCTGATAGGTTACTGAAATCCAGCTGTCTTCCTGTGGTAGGTTAGATATGCCATGAGGGACACTAACCGCAAACCTGCTTTGGTGTAAAGGACATAAAGCAGCATCAGCTGTCAGTCCCATGGAAGAATTAATTGTGATTTGCCTATCTCTCATATTAAAGCAACAGCTTCTTTCTCTGTACCAGGTTACATTAAAACAATTGATTTAATATCTGACTGTCTTCAAATCCATACGCTTACCATGTCACAAATTCTTTTCCATTTTGATTAACAGTGTACGTATAAGTTTCTTTTTCATAAATGGTATAGGAAACAGATACTGGTATCTGTGCAGCTTGTAGGGTTAAATCAATTCATTTGCGATCTCTCATCATTGTGAGGAGATCTTTAGCTATGCCTGGATTCAAATGAGGTGAAAAGTTACATCATTTAGCTCTGAGGCATATGTTTACCTCTTTGATTGCACAATCAGATGCTTTGGTTGCATATTATTCACTCCTATGATATCCTTTCAGTTACAGTGTTGAAAACCTGTAGGACGAGTAAAAGATAAAAGAGAAACCATTTTCCTAATTAATTTGTATGCAGAGACAGTAGTATTTTGAGGGCTCTATCAAGGACACATAGGTTAGGTTCATGGCTTGCATTCTATTATAAAGTGAAAGTAATTTCAAGACCTAATTCATGGTATAAACTCATGGCTTACTGGGCAGCAGTGATACCTATTCTCCAACATGCTCCTGTGACCCGCTATACCTTCAGCAGGATGTGGAAGTTTCCCACCAATACTGACTCCACAGAATCCTCCAAATTCACTGGAAGGATAAGCAAACCAATGTCAGTATCCTTTCTCAGGCCAACATCCCCGACATTGACACCCCGTCAGCTCTGTTGGGCAGGCCACATGCTTTGCATCCCCAACAACAGATTCCCGAAGCAGGCACTCTATTCGGAGTTCTGTCACAGGAAGAGATTACAGGACAGAACAGAGGCAGATATTCAAGGAAGATCCCAAAGCGTGAAAAAAATTGCAACATCCTCACTAACTGCTGGGAACCTCTGGCCCATGACTGCAGAAAGTGCAGAAGGAGCATTTAGCATGGTAGAATGGAATTAGAATCGCACGGTAGCGTAGCGGTTAGTGCGACGCTATTACAGCGCCAGCAATCGGGGTTCGATTCCCATCGCTGTCTGTAAGGAGTTTGTACGTTCTCCCGTGTCTGTGTGGGTTTCCGCCCACATGCTAAAGACGTACAGGTAAGTTAATTTGGGGTTTAAAAAGGGGGGCGCGGACTCGTTGGGCCGGAAGGGCCTGTTACCATGCTGTAAATTAAATAAAATTTTAAAAAAATTTTAAAGGCCATGCATCAGGAGCACACAGAAATCAGCAGAGGGGGAGCACTAACTCACAAACTACCCTGTTGCATTTGGCACCTCCTGCTCCACCTGTGGAAGCATCTCTGGGTCCTACATTGGCTTTATCAGTCAGCTCAGAACCTACTGAACCAGAGTAGAAGAGTTGATCCCATGGGATTGCTTATGAAGAAGGAGATTTTGAGGACATTTTGTGAAATCTTATAACTTTTTTTTAATTACAACATTACCAACACCAATTGCAGATTCTAAATTCGTGAAACTTTGACAGCAAATTTCAGAGATAAAATTGGTAAGTGAAGCTCCAATATGATGCTTACTGCAAGGTATTGTTTCCTGAAAATTGGATTACCATTTTTAGCATGCCAAAACATGGCTGCGTTTAGCACTATCAATCAATTTGGTAACCTGTAAAAAATTGCAAAATTAGCCTAAATTCAGTTTGAGACTTTGATAGGGTTATTTACAAGCGGAAACAAGTACAAAATGAGACCTGTCTGCTTCCAGGCTCATTTGCACACAGCTGCCAATGTTTGGCTATGCAGTAATCACAGAAGAATGTTCAGTCCTTAAAGGCAGCAGGGCCAACCAACTCATGGGTCTGGAGTGCCCCTGTCAATCAGGGGCTAAGAGGCATTTGAAGAGGAAGAAATCTGACCCCAGACCTTCCTGGCAGGTGCCTTTAAAACCAAGGTCAATGGGCTGACAATATACATGCACAGGCCCTCAATCATCCTGCAGAATGCTGACTTCAGCCCAGTGGACCAGCGCCATGGCAACAACATCAAAAGTTTGTAATTGAAAAATAAAATACTGCAGAAACCAAGTTAACTTTTCAGAAGGATCATCAACCTGAGTCATTACCTCGTTCTCTGCCTGACCTGCTGAGTATCCCCACCATTTTCTGCTTTTATGTAATATCAAAGGTTAGATTGGAAGGTGGGACTCTCGTCACTTAGGCAGAGATGATGGCTCATGCAGTTTTGGGCTGAAGGTGGGGGGGGGGAGGAAGCAGGGTGTGTGGATCTCCAGAAGTCTCTTCAAAAGCACACGGCATGGACAATGATGAAAATGCCACAAAGTGTTCAGAAAATGTAGGCAATTGTACATTCTTAAATTTATCCAGTCTCAATTCTTTATTAATTTTAATCTCCAGAAACCCTATTTCTCCTTTTACATTTCTTGGCTAGTCAAAAGAATATTCCTTGCATGTGCTGAAAGTTAGAATACTGGTACTTGTGCAAAACAATCTCACAGTATATATTGCATTACTTAATGGGAGTGCCAGGAAATAGCTGCAGCCAAGCAAAGTAGTTTGAAGAAGTCTCTTTGCTTCAAAAGGCACCAACAATTTTCCACTACTTCATTGAGAGAGCTCACTGTTGAAGATGGCAGCACTATTTCAGCAGACCATGCTCCTAACAGTGTAAGGCTTCAGCATGAGGACAAAGCAGCAGACTGCAAACAGCAGGGAACAGATGAACCAACACCAGGTTATGAGGTGAAACCAATATAACTGAATCAGTTCAATTCAGCAGGGAGCCCGTATTATGGAGTAATATTGATAATAGTTTAGAGGACTTTTGGATTATTAGGGGTTCAACTGCTGGTCAAAAAAGAACTCTGCAAAAATTCTCTTTTCCTGCTCAGGAAAATGTGCTGTCTGAAAACCTGTTTCCTTGTTAGCTGCACAATGGTGGATATGCCATGTAGATGTCTTATGTATGGGTGTCGTATTTAAGGACAATGTGGTATAACTTTTCACACCTTGTTGTTCAAGGCACTGTTTGTGGTTCAGTATAGACTACAAGTGACCCCCGTGTTATAGCTGTTCAGGTTATGGAAATTCTCCCTCACAGAATTCACAAATGGCTGCCCTGAAATTAGCAATATAGAATAAATTTGCTCTCACTAAATTTATGTGAAAAAAAGTTAAATAATTCAAGACAAAATTTATTTTTTGTCAACTTCATTTCTTGGCGTTTGTGCAAAAATTGCAGCTTCATGTTACGAAACGTCGTGATACAGAATGTTTTCTAGGAACACAACAGCACCCCCCTCCCCCCCCCCCCCCCAAACACAAGGGAAGAGAAATCAGTCAATGTTTCAGGTCAGTAAAGCTTCCTCAGAACTGTGGAAAGAGTGGAGGATTTACCATTTTCAAAGGAGAGTTGGGGGGGGGGGGGGAAGAAGTGAGATGTAAGACAAAAGACTGTATGGAGATAGGTTAAGATAGATCAGGTGATGAAGAGTATGAGTACTGACTATCAGTGAGGTGAGAAAGGGGCATAAGCATGACAATGGAAAACAATGAGAGGGTAGTTTACCTGAAGTTAGAAAATTCAATGTTCATTCCAGGGAATTGCAAAGTTTCTAGGTGGAAGATAAGATGTTGCTCTTGTAGTTTCTTCACGATAGCGGTGGAGGAGGCTGCAGATAGGTTGGTTGGGAGTGGGATTGAGAATTAAAGTGGCATGCAACAGGGAGCTCAGCATCATCCCTGTGAACTGAATGCAGGTGTTCCACAAAGTGATCACCCATTCTGCATTTGGTTCCCCGTTGTAGAGGAGGCCACGTTGTGACTTCAGTAGACTAGATTCAAAGAAGTGCAATTGAATTGCTGCTTCACCTGGAATGTTTGTTTGGGTCCCTGGATGGTGGGAAGGGAAGAGGTGAATGGACAGGTGTTTCATCCCCTCTGGTTGCACGGGGAGGTGCCTAGGGATGAGGATTGGTTGGTCGGGATAAAAGAGTGGACAAGGGAGTCACGATGTGAGCAGTCAGATCAGATCAGATATCTTTATTAGTCACATATACATTGAAACACACAGTGAAATGCATCTTTTGCGTAGAGTGTTCTGGGGGCAGCTCGCAAGTGTCGTCACGCTTCTGGTGCCAACATAGCCTGCCCACAACTTCCTAACCCATACGTCTTTGGAATGTAGAAGGAAACTGGAGCACCCGGAGGAAACCCATGCAGACATGGGGAACATGTCTGTATGTAAGAGTACAAACTCCTTACAGACTGGCCAGAATTGAACCCGGGTCGCTGGCTCTGTAAAGTGTTACGCTAACCGCTACACTACCATGCCTGCCCCGTGAAATACAGAAAAGGGAGGAGAGGGGAAGGTGTAACTCGTGATTGGAGCTGGCAGAAATTGAGAAGGAGAATATATTGAATGTTAAGACTGGTGGGGTGGAAGGTGAGTACCAGGGGAAGTCTATCTTTGTTTTGTCCTGGGGGAGAAAGGGTGAGAGTGAACATGCAGGAAATAGAGGAAATGTGGTTGTGTCCACTATGGCAGAGGGAAAGTCTTGTTTCAGGAAGAAGGAGGACATTTCAGAAGCATCAGAATGGAAGGCCTCATCATCAAAACAAAGCAATAGAGAAGAAGGAACTTTTGGATTACCAAGGATAGAGTCTGGCCATTTATCTGCTTCCGCTAACCGTATGATTGCTTTTGTTACATTAATGGCCAAACGATCCATTTTGCTTAAATGGAAGGATCCAATACCCCCTACTACTTTTCAATGGTTTTCTCAAACTATATCATGTTTAAACTTGGAAAAAATTAGGAGTGGTACTGTCGATCCTTCGCTTAAATTTGAAGATATTTGGAGTCCATTTATTCAATATTTTCACATGATGTAGATCCCGTTTCAATAACTTTCCAACTTGGAGGAACAGACTTGATGACATAATATTGCTCTGTTTCTCCTGAGAAATTTTAGCCCAGTTTTTTTTCTTTTTTTTTGTTGTTTGTTTTTTTAAAATTTTTTTTGGTTTAGTTTATATAGTTTATAAGTTTTCTTATTGATTTGGGTTTTTTAAAATTTATATAATAAATCTTTTTCTTTCCTTTCTTTTATATTATACTCATTCACTAAGAGATCGTTGGATCTACAGATTCTTTTTTATATTTTATTGTTCTATGATTATCTATGCCATGATTGTTATCCTGATCTCTTTGTATTACATGTATAAATATTGATGCTATATATCAATCTGTATTAATTTGAAAACTAATAAAAAGATTGAAAAAGAAAAGAGAAGAAGAAACTAAGAAACTGGAGTATTGTATGTTTGCATGGATATAGCATTCAAAGGGAAAGGGTGCAGTAGATACACATGCAAGATCTCAATCAGAATACCTCTTCTGAAGAGGTCTATAATTCCCAGGATTGTCCCCATTACCTTTCTTGAACAAGGGAACAACATTTGTCGTCCTCCAATCCTATGGGACCACTGCTGTGACCAGGGAGGATACAAGTATCATTGTCAACGCCCCAGCAATCTCTTCCCTTGCTTTCTGTAGTAACCTGGGGTATATCTGTGTTGTGGTGTTCCAATTTCTTAAGTGGACATGAACTTGTTTTCTGTGGGTTCAATGAGTAATTAAGGTCACCTGATCAGAGGAGATATTTGGGAATTTTGGAGTTATTTGCTTAATTTGATCCATCTTTCGCAACTCATATGAAGTTTGCAAAAGATAACAAAGACATTTCTTCTTATCTGTTGCCAAATACTTGTGAAGAATGTATTATTTGTTAGTTGGGCTGGTGTTTAGCTTGCTTGCCTTATTGGCAGGCGTATTGAGTATAAGAGTTGGGACATCAGGTTACAGCTGTACAAGACATTGGTTAGGCCTCATTTGGAATATTGTGTGCAGTGTTGGTCAGCATACTATAGAAAGGATTTGACAGCTCTAGAAATTGTGCAGAAAAGATCCATCAGGACGTTGCCCGGAATGGAGGGCTTTAGTTACAAGGAGAGTTTGGATAGGCTGGGATTTTTCTCACTGGCACGCAGGAGGCCAAGGCATTCTACGCCATATTTAACACCTGTTGTTCAGCTGATTTTCATGTTCTGATTTTTTTTCACTCAGGAAAGGAATCCGGAGAACGATTGTTGGAATTGAGTCCCTAGAGGATCATACAACTATTAACCCTGGTGATTGTCTACTTGCAATGGTGCACTTGGTTTGGATGTTTCTAATGGCTGTGGATAATCATCTGATGATGGTATAACATGCAGTACAATTAAAATGACTAAACTCACTTACTTGCCTTTTTTCTTGTGTTGTCTATTGTTTAGATTTAATGGGAGTTGACAGTATTAACTGCAGCTGTTTAAAAGCTATTATTTTTAATCTGGTTTCTACTGTTGCTTTATACTTCTTGCTCAGTGTCCACTGGAAACAGGTTTTTCGGTAATAAGTCCAAATGGTTATTCTTTATGCTTCAAAGTCAGTCAAACTTAAGATGCTGCTACCACACAGATTCCACTAAAGCACGGTGAGAAAACTACAAAACAATTCAGCAGACACGAGAAGACTGTCAGAAGATACTAACCAGTGACATGACATCTGATTGGAAGCTGTTCCTTCAGAGGAAGATGAAGCAATTGAAACTGCCTTTTTGAGACAATTTTGGGACACCATTCTTCAACGGTTTAAAAATCACCAGTTTGTAGCTACGGGAAAATAACATTGACTTGAACACAGCAGTTCATTTTCTACAAGCCCCACAAGATCTGCAATTTTGAAAATTGTGTTAAAATAAAAGCAAGGCTCTCTCACAAAATTATCAAAATGATCGGACTCATAGCGAAAGCTTGACAGTCTACAGATGAACTGGGAGAGCCTGAGACCTTACTTGAGAGAAGCCAAAAGTTTTGCTTTGAAACCTTTCTGTATTGTAATTTACCTGTTATCAATACCTTTTAGATGGTGAACAATAGTTTTGGAGCATTACGGAGACACAAGAGATTCTGCAGATGCTGGAATCTGGAGCAACACACATAAAATGCCGGAGGAACTCAGCAGGTCAGGCAGCATCTATGGAGGGAAATAAACAGTCAATGTTTCAAGTCAAGACCCTTCATTGTCACAGAAGGGTCTTGACCCGAAACATCGACTGTTTATTTCCCTCCATTGATGCTGCCTGACCTGCTGAGTTCCTCCAGCATTTTGTGTGTTTAGCTTTGGAGCATTGTTTGAATGCAACTTGTTAGGCATCACTGACAATTGGAAACATGGCACTGAACTTCCTGCACTTTAACCAGTGACTTGGAATAGAGCTTGCTTGCTGTTTTGATGAAAGTTAGTAATATTACTTTCTTCACTGATCCTGCCTGACCTGCTGAGTATTCCCACATTGTGTTTTTGTTTGGTACAATTTAGATTCTTTCTGCAGATTAAGCCAGATCAATCATCCAAACTGATGCAAGTTTTAATGCAAAGTGGCTTCAGTCAACATCCTCTCATATATACTTTTCTTGCAGACTTCTCCTGTGCTGCCAGTTGCAAATTGCGATGGAGAACCTGCATTCTCAATGATCACAACAATAAAAAATTAACAGATAAAAATTGCATCAGATGCATCTGTCTTATCTCTGATGAAATTTGAATAGGAACTGCAAAAAATTGATTTTGACATTGTAGAAAATTTATTTCTCCACAAAGCTTGAAAGAAACCAATCACTGAAAAAGCAGTACATGCATTCTCGGGAGGTTTTATATGTTAATATATTTCTACATTTTGCTCACATAATTACATGATGCAAGCATCAAAACACAGATTCAGTGGGAATGTGAAAAAGATTTACAGTACAAGAAATTAACAAGAGATTGAAGACAAAGAAGCTTCGAATCACCAGTGATATTCATAGATTCCTGTTTGGGGCTATCAGAATAACCTGGATTTTTAAGATGGCAGAGGTACAAGATAAATTGAGTATTTAAAAATAAGACTGTATCTGAGTCATTTTCATAAGGCAGTTGTCTTTTTCTGTTTTGTGGTAAAAATGTAGTTACTTTCAACATGGTGTTTTGTGCTATATCAGGTACTACTACTTATTACTACATTCATGTTAGTAATCAGGTACAGGGACTCTCAAAAGCAAGCCTTTTGTATTCTCTGTTAGATGTCACCAAGAATTTGGTGTTATCTGGATTTTCTTAGTCTACACCCTACTGTAGACGTTCCCTTTATTCTCTCCACCCCTTCCCCTCCACTGCAACTTAAACTGTGCTTGTTTTCTGACATTTCCAATTCTGGTGAAAAGTCAATGTTTACCCTGTAAATCTCTCTATAGATTCTACCTGAGCTGCTGAGTACTTCCAGCATTTTGTTCCAATTTTGAGCACCTTATAGCCTCATATTTTCTGTTTGCTCAAAGCCCTAATAAACTTAAATCCATTTCTGTATGACAACCAGACAGCAGCAGTGCACATTATGGCTACGTGGAGGAGAAACAAACTGCAGGGTAACAGGAGAGAGCTCCACAATTTAATAAAAAGGACAACGAAGTCCTAATAAATAAGATGCATGCCAACATACAAACCGACTCAAGAGCAGAGCCTATAAGAAATCTGCCAGGTAAGCTCACTGGCAATGTTTCATTCTGATGATTACATCCCCTTTGATATGATCTGGAGCAGACAAACTCATGACCATCTGCACGGATGTATCATCATGTTTTGGCTGCAGCTTACAAATACAACCACCTTCTGTTTTATCTTTCCAAGTTATCGGTCTCTCCAGAATCGAGGGAACAAAGGAGAAGGGTTTGCTAACGATTGATGACTGTTGTGGGTCATTACACCCGACACCCCACAGCACCAGCCCATGAGAGATGGACAGCTTTGTTCAGAGAGACACATCACAGGGAGATACACTAGGCACGGGGATTCTGGTGCAGGGACTCCCAGGATGTGCAGTGGAGGTACCATGCACCCCAGAGGACTCAGACGAGGAGCCTGTTTGAAGTGCTTTCAAGATGAGGTTGATATGGATGCACAAGCTGGTGAGTGCTTTGTCAGGAGATGGCTATGGATGTGAAGGAGTCTATCTTCATGCCTATTGCAGAAGGTTGTGCAGAGCCAGGAAATCTTGAACTCCATGGAACCAAGTGACCTTGATGTCTTCCCTAAAGGTGATATACACTTCTTTGCAAGGGCTCAGCAAGAAACAGCACCTGCAGACAGCTATTTTGAAGGCACGCTGAAAGTCTTTCTGACTCTGCACGGTCTTACCCTGATCTAGTTGGAAGTCTGGTCCCTGCCACAGAGCAGCTTAAAGCTCTTATGGAACATTGATGTGCCACCTGGAACCAGCCTGATGCACCAATGAGCAGGGAGGTGAAGCATGTGACAAACTGCTCTCCCATTGGAGCAGAGATATAGCATGTGAAAACTCATCCCTCTTCTGCAGGAGCAGAGAGATGCCTCCCCACTAACTCACATACCTCCTGAACCATGAGGAGAATCCTAATCAAATCAATTAGAGGGCACAATGCAAGGAATAGAGTGAGGACAACAGGGACCAGACATTTCTAATGCAAGGTCTGTCAGCCAGCTCAGCGCTCAGTCTAGAGGATGAAACAATGGTAATGTGGTCAGTTGGTGAGCCAGTTAAGACACTTATGTCCCTGCTCCAAAGGGCACTAATTCACCTCCCGCCTGTGTCTCTCAGACAGCATCTCACCCATGCTCAGAGCTGGCCATCTCAGTCTGCTCCTTCACTTGCCTCTGGTTAGTGGTCTGAAACTGACCCATCTATCACAAGTGCTTCTTGGGGTCATCAGGAACTCAAAGGGAAAGGGAGCAGCCAGACTGTAAATGGGGCAAGAGCTGGCAAGCGATAGGTGGATCCAGGTGGGGGTCTCCATCTGGCAATCAACCCTTCTCACCTGGATCCACCTATCACTTGCCAACTCTTGCCCCATCCCTCCCCCCACCTCTATATACTGGCTGCCTCCTCTCTACTGTTTCGGTTCAGATGAAGAGTTTTGGCCTGAATCATCAACTATCTATTTACATAAAACATAGAACAGTACAGCACAGGAACAGACCATAATGTCTGTGCCGAACACGATGCTAAATTAACCTAAATCTCTTCTGCCTGTACATGATCTGTATCCCTCCATTCCCTGCATATTCATGTGTCTATCTAACAGCCTCCTAAACGCCACTATTGTATCTGCTTCCACCACCACCCTGGCAGCCTGTTTCCAGGCACCTACCACTCTCTGTGTAAAAAAAATTGCCCTGCACATCTCCTTTAAACTTTCTCACCTTAAATGCATGTCCTCTTGTACTTGACATTTCTACCCTGGGAAAAAGATTCTGATTCTACCTTATCTATTCCTCTCATTAAAAACTTCTATCAGGTCTACCCTCAGCTTCCAACACTCCAGAGAAAACAACCCAAGTTTGTGCAACCTCTCATACTTGCTGTACCCTCTAATCCAGGCAACATCCTGTTAAACCTCTTCTGTATCCTTTTCAAAGCCTCTATTCCTTTCTGTAATGGGACAACCATAATTGCACACGATACTCCAAGTGTGGCCTAACCAAAGTCTTACATAGCTGCAACATGACTTCCTTATTCTTACGTATACTCAATTTCCCTCCACAGATGCTGCCTGATCCACTGGAGTTCCTCCAGCGGCTTGTTCTTTGCTAAAAATAGCACATTGCTTGGATGTGAAAGTGAACTTTACTAAAAAGGGAGAGGATTGATTCATTTGAGGAGTGCTGCAGGAAAATGTTGCTCATATTTCATGGCAAGCAATGAGAACCAATCATTCAGACCTGGAACAAATAAAGTTACATGCTCCCTTGTGGCCATAATGCTTAAGCAGAGGTAGGGATGTGAGATGGACAAATAAAGGAACAGAGAATACAATGATAGTTGTAAAATGGGAGGAGACAGAAGAAGAGAAAGATGGCAAAGGAATTAGGAGAATGGGATCAAGGAAACCTCTAGTTTGTGCAACAGCTTTGGGCTTTAATTGATGACAGGTTGTCTTGGAGTGAGTTGGATATGCAGCACTTGATTCACTGACTTGATTCAGACTCCGGTTTCCCAATATACTCTTTACTTCTTCTACCAATATGCAGTGAAATGGTTGGATACATTTAAAAATAATCTATGTTACGGACTCAGTGAAAGTCCCTTTAAGATAGAGAGTCTGTGTGTATGTGTGTGTGGGGCGTGCTTACGTCAATAGAAGATAAAGGACGTAATGACGTTGTTGAAGAAGTCAGAAGAAGAAGAAGGAGAGAGAGAGAGAAGGGAGAGAGACACCAGCCTGCTTGTTTTCTCTATCGATGGATGAGAAACAATAACTGTGTCTGCCACTGAAATACATGTATGGAAGTTGGAAGTAATCCGGTGGAGTTCACTTTGTTGCTGACCTGTAGAAGGAAACAGGTATTTGTGTGGACGACCACAATTCGGATGCTTTTCGGGGTGAGGAAGTCACTACCGAGTAAACACTGAAGTGTTGTTTGGGTTCCATCGTGGAACATTTGGATTTCGTATTTACTCTCCCTATGTTCTCTACACCTACGTCTTATCTTCTGACAACGGTGGTTGTTGAAGAAGCCCCTGCTCATGTTTCACCTTATGGCTTGCGGAACTGAACTTTTAAGAACCATTCCGGAACTGGGAGTTTTGGACTTTGCCACACACACACACACACACAGACTCTCTATCTTAAAGGGAC
Source organism: Pristis pectinata (assembly GCF_009764475.1). NCBI lineage: Eukaryota > Metazoa > Chordata > Chondrichthyes > Rhinopristiformes > Pristidae > Pristis > Pristis pectinata. The sequence goes on along the minus strand of NC_067418.1, from coordinate 24,208,355 downwards.
TTTCACTGAGTCCGTAACATCTATTATTATCAGATATTTACATAATTTTGAGCAATGTGGGCTATTTTAGTGCTAATATAAAATTAATTATTCTCTGTGCATATTTAATGGATTTAGGCAATGTTCATGTCATTAAAAGAATTAAGAAATGAAATACTAATAAAGATAATTAGGTGAAGCACATGATTTTATATATAACTGTTGAATTCTGTGTACATTGCTTCACAGAGACATGGCTCACCCCCAGCACTCAGGACACAGCACTCCAGCGCAAGGGCTTCACCATCCACTGCATGGACCAGACGGCGGCATCAGGTAAGGGTAGACGTGGCAGCGTTTGCTTCATGATTAACTCTTTGTGGTGCATAAACGTGGCGGTGCTGTCACCGTCCTGTTCCCCCATCCTGGAACATCTGGCGGTCAGGTGTCGTCCGTTCTACCTGCTGAGGGAGTTCTCCACATCATCCTGGTAGGGGCATATGTTCCACCCCTGGCAAACGTCAAGCTGGCACTGGGAGAGCTGAGCACCATGATGCCTTCCTGATCGTTGTGGGAGACTTCAACTAGGCCAGCTTGAAGAAGTCTCTGACCAACTACCACCAACACATCACCTTCAGAACCAGAGAAGCCAACACACTCGATCACTGCTACACCACCATCAAGAACACTTACTGTGCCATCCTGTGCCCGCACTTTGGCAAGTCCAATCACCTGGCTGCACTTTTACTCCCAACGTACAGGCAGAGACTGAAGACTGCAGCACCAGTGGTGAGGACGGCAAAGGTACAGTCAAGGGAGGCGGAGGAGAGTTTACAGGACTGCTTTGAATCAGTGGACTGGACCATATTCAGGGATTCATCTTCGGATCTGAATGAATATGCCACAGCCGTCACCGACTTCATCAAGACCTGCGTGGACGAGTGTCTGCCATCGGGAACATAACGAGTTTTCCCAAACCAGACGCCCTGGATAAACCCGGAGATTCACAGTCTGCTGAGGGCTAGATCTGTGGTGTTTAAGACCGGCAATCCAGAACCCGACAAGAAGTCCAGGTATGACCTACAGAAGGCCATCGTGAGAGTGAAAAGGCAATTCCGAGTGAAGCTAGAAGATACAATTGGATGCACGACAGCTGTGGCAGGATTTGCATGCCATTACTTCACATAAGGCGAAACCTAACAGCATAAATGGCAGTGATGCCTCACTCCTTGATGAGCTCAATGCCTTTCATCAAGCGTTGAAAGGGAGAATAACACTACACCTGTGCAAATCCCCACAGCATCCGATGACCCTGTGATCTCTGTCTCGGAGGCTGATGTCGGAACATTGTTCAAGATGGTGAACCCTCACAAGGTGTCAGGCCCTGACGGTGTACCTGGCAGGGTTCTGAAAATTTGTGCCGACCGGCTGGCTGGAGTGTTCAAGGGCATCTTCAATCTGTCACTGCTGCAGTCGGAGGTTCCCACCTGCTTCAAAAGGGCATCAATCATTCTGGTGCCCAAGAAGAGCAGGGTGAGCTGTTTCAACGACTATCGCCCAGTAGCACTCACATCTACTGTGATGAAGTGCTTTGAAAGGTTGGTCATGGCTAGAATTAACTCCTGCCTGAGCAAGGACCTGGACTCGTTGCATTTTGCCTACCGTCACAACAGGTCTACACCTGACACAATCTCAGTGGCTCTCCATTCTGCTTTGGAGCACCTAGGCAACAGCAAAACATATATCAGGCTGCTGTTTATCGATTACAGCTCAGCGTTCAACACCATCATCCCCTCAGTACTAATCAACAAGCTACAAAACCTGGGCCTCTATACCTCCCTCTGCAACTGGATCCTCGACTTCTTTATAGGGAGACCACAGTCAGTGCAGATCAGTAATAACATCTCCTCCTCACTGACAATCAACACCAGAGCATCTCAATGATGTGTGCTTAGCCCACTACTCTACTCTCTCTACACTCATGACTGTGTGACTAGGCACAGCTCAACTGCCATCTATAAATTTCCCAATGACACCACTGTTGTTGGCAGTATTTCAGATGGTGATGAGGAGGCGTACTGGAGTGAGATAGATTGGCTGGTTGAGTGGTGTCACAACAACAACCTCGCACTCAACATCAGCAAGACCAAGGAACTGATTGTAGACTTCAGGAAGGGGAAGTCGGGAGAACACACACCAGTCCTCATTGAGGGGTCAGCGGTGGAAAGGGTGAGCAGCTTCAAGTTCCTGGGTGTCAACATCTCAGAGAATCTATCCTTGGTATTGGTATTGGTTTATTATTGTCACTTGTACCGAGGTACAGTGAAAAACTTGTCTTGCATACCGTTCGTACAGGTCAATTCATTATACAGTGCATTGAGGTAGTACAGAGAGCATTGAGGTAGTACAGGGTAAAAACAACAGCAGAATACAGAGTAAAGTGTCACAGTTACAGAGTGCATTGCAGATAGACAATAAGGTGCAAGGTCAAACAAGTATTGTATATGGGAACCGTTCAATAGTCTTATCACCTTGGGATAGAAGCTGTCCTTCAGCCTGGTGGTACGTGCCCTCAGACTCCTGTATCTTCTGCCTGATGGGAGAGGAGAGAGAGAGGATGACCCAGGTGGGTGTGGTCTTTGAGTATTGCTGGCTGCTTCACCAAGGCAGCGAGAGATATAGACAGGGTCCATGGAGGGGAGGCTGGTTTTCGTGATGTGTTGGGCTATGTCCACAACTCTCTGCAGTTTCTGACCTGGGCCCAACACATTGATGCAATCATGAAGAAGGCACGCCAACGGCTCTACTTCATTAGAAGTTTGAGGAGATTTGGTATGTCACCAAAGACTCTTGCAAATTTCTACAGATGTACAGTGGAGAGCATTCTGACTGGTTGCATCACCACCTGGTATGGAGGCTCCAATGCACAGGATTGCAAGAAGCTGCATAGGGTTATAGACTCAGCCAGCTCCATCACGGGTACAACCCTGCTTGCCATCAAGGACGTCTTCAAGAGGTGGTGCCTCAAGAAGGTGGAATCCATCATTAGAGACCCTCACCATCCGGGACATGCCCTCTTCTTGTTACTACCATCAGGGAGGAGGCACAGGAACCTGGAGACCCTAACTCTATGATTCAGGAATGGCTTCTTCCCCTCCGCCATTGGGTTTCTGAATGATCCATGAACCCATGAACACTACCTCGTTATTCCTTTTGTTTTGCAATATTTATTTATTTTTGTAACTTATAGATTTTTATACCTTTGCATTGTACCACTGCCACAAAACAACAAATTTCACATCATATGTCAGAGATAATAAATCTGATTCTGATTTTGAAGGATGGATTTTCTGCAGTTGGATGTTGCACTCCTGCAGTTCACAACTCTGCTTCTTTTCAAATGAAAATGGAGTTCATTTTGTTTAGAATAACTACTGAAGGCTTCCATTAATTTAAGTTATTTTTCTGTAATGAGGTTTGCTTAACTTATCATGAAGTCTTCGAATATTTCTTTGCTTGCACTCAGCTCCAGACAAAACAAGCCACTGCTTGTAATCACAACAAGTCAATGTACTGTGCAAAGTCAGTTCCTCAATTACTTATTTTCCTTCCGCAGTCTACCGAGTAATGGCCTGTTTATCTTTTCAGATCATGCTTTTTCTGTTATTGAATGTAAGCTTTGCTGGTATTCTATTCTCCTTCCCTTTTTGAGACTGACTTACACTGTGGGATAATGTTCTGGCACCATCAGTGTTCAGTACTTCAGCCAAGCAAATTTTCCTGAAATCCAGGACTCTTATCGCTGCACTGCACAGAAATTAGTTAATTTAATGAAAACCAGATACAGATTAGCATCGTACTTGGTCATATCATTTTAAGTATTTCTGTTGTTTTATTTTATATGGTAACAATTAACAACCTGCAAATGACAATTTATATGCACCATGTCCTTTTGTTCTTTTATTGATGTTTATCTATTCTTCATTTCATAACATTTTTCACAGAATCATTATTTCTCCATCATGTGTATGTCTTTGCGTGCCTCAGTTTCAGGCTTTTGATTTGCACTAATCAGTAAAATCATGCACTAATCAGTAAAATAAAGCAGGCACTTACCAATTGCTTGTAATTTGATGGAAGTTGTAAAATTTGGCATTAACTTCTTACTCAGAAAAGGGACACAATTCCTAATCCAGCATGGTTTTGAAATTTGACATTTTCATTGATATGACAAACTGTAAAATATCCTGTTTTTATATTTAATTTGGATTGATAAATTGCACCAAGTGTGATTTTGATGCAATGATTTCTATTAAAGCAGTTGGCAAACATTGCTGGTACAAAATTCTGAGAAGCATGGACACTGTAGATATAGGTTGATTTACAGTCGATCAATTAGTTAATTAAACCATATGTACAAAACTAGAAAAGCTGTACACATTTAGCAAGCCTCAAGCAAGGGCCAAAAGCGAGTGTTAGTTTTCCAACAAACTGCTGATTATTAGGGAAAGCAGTTGTTGCTATATTAATAAATTCTTTCAGAAATACAGGAGAAAACCTGAATAGAAATTAGATTATTTTCTTTAAGTGGAAATGCAGATAATGAGAACCAAATAATTCACAAAGGGCAGTGGTTTCTTTACAACTAAAATGTGAAAACACCATATATGGAAAGGATGTGTATTGTACACAGTAGTCAAATAGTATTTCTGGACTTTTGCTTAAGGGGAGAGAAATCATAAAATTAAAATTAAAATCAGGAACACAAGTTGTTTTATTTAACCTGTCCTTTCTGGTGTAGCAGTCCTACAACTGCTGATTATATCCAGTTGAAGCTAAACCTGACAAAATACAGCAGAGACAAAAGCTATAGAGACAAAATTGTGTACAACTTTGTACACAATTGCACAAAGTAAACAGTGGACTAACTAATTTTCAATGACTAAAAATTTATCCATGCATTATATTGATAAAACCTAGTTGAACAAATAATCAATTAACTTAAAATTGCCTAATTCTCAGCAAATTATGTGCAGGTCCTCCCCAGGTTATGAACACCCGACATGTTCAGACCATACATACGAATGAGTGTTTGGGAGACCAGCTGGATGGATTTACTGGTTGCTGTGGGGCTGCAGGCATCTTCTTGCCATGTGGGAACTCGGTTCCCGGCAATACCTGAATGGCTGAGTTAAACATCCATGTTTCGCTACATGTTATCCTTAGTTGGCCTAGGTTCTTATTTAAATATTTCACCAGATGGCCGCATTTCCGACTTGCAGAATGTTCGGATTACAAACAGTTCTCTGGAATGGAACCCTGTTGTAACTTCGGGAGGGCCTGTACAAGAGCTTCTGCCTCCATTATATTCAGGTTTAACTTAGCAAAAACAATGGTGACAAACTGCATTATGTCCCACAGGAGTGGATCTGCTAGCCCTGTTCTCCATCTGGTGTTTTCTTTAGAGGGTTACATGTCCTTGTTGGAACATAACAATTTCCTTTCTTGATAATAAATTTGTTGCATTATTATTTTTTTCATTAGAACTGCACAGCTATTTCTTCATCTTCTCTGAGGTAGATCTTTTATCTATATTATTGGCATCAGGATGTGAGGATGACCATGTGAGCGTTTCAGAAACCTGCTGCCTATTTATTGATTATTCCAAAGGACAGGAAAACAGTTCCACAAACAACATCTCATCTAAAGGACTGTTTATCAGCTGTAACCTCAACCATGGGCAGAGGTACAATTGGGAGAAAACAAAATCATCAGGAAAGATTAAATTATCTGGGGAGTTTCTCTTGAAAGTGATGTATAAAATGAGAACTCTTAAAGATCTTTAAATTATAATAGGGCAGAATAGGATAGATGTAGAGAGACAGTTTCCTCTGTGGATGAGACCAGAACAAGGAGACCTTTGTTTAAGATAGCTGCAAATTAAGCTATCAGCTGGACATAGATGTTAGGAAGAGGGGCTGGTGCACATGCTCCTATTTACATCAATGGTGCTGAGGTCGAGAGGGTTGTAAACTTCAAGTTCCTCAGAGTGAACATCAGCAATACTCCTGTCTGAATCCAACCACGTAGATGCCACAGCCAAGAAAGCTTACCAGCGCCTTTACTTCTTAAGGTGGCTAAAGAAATTTGACATGTCCCCTTTAACCCTCACCAATTTTTATCAATGCACCATAGAAAGCATCCTTTCCAGATGCTTCACAGCTTGGTATGGCAACTGATCTGCCCATGACCATAAGAAACTGCAGAGAGTTGTGGACACAGCTCAGCACATCACGGAAACCAGCCTCCCCTCTATGGATTCTGTCTACGCTTTTTGCTGCCTTGGTAAAGCAGCCAACATTATCAAAGACCCCACCCACCCCAGACATTCTCTCTTCTCCCCTCTCCCGTCGGGCAGAAGATACAAAAGTCTGAGAGCGCGTACCATCAGGCTCAAGGACAGCTTCTATCCTGCTTTTATAAGATTATTGGATGATCCCCTTGTAAGATAAAATGGACTCTTGACCTCACAGTCTACCTCGTTATAGCCTTGCACCTTACTGTCTGCCTTACTTTCTCTGCAACTGTAACACTTTATTCTGCACTCTGTTATTGTTTTCCCTTGTACTACCTCAATGCACTGTTGGAATAAAATGATCTGAATGGATAGCATTTGCAAAACAAAGTTTTTCACTGTACCTTGGCACATGTGACAATAGTAAACCAATTTATCAATTTATCAAGACACCATTCACAATATTACCTTCTGAGGTATATCACAATAAATTAACATGGACACTAGGGCTCTAGATGGACTCTGTACCACAGAAGACCATGTTACTCAATTTATTCATTTTAAAGGCCAATTCAGAAATACCAGAAGATCTGGATTGTGGAGAGTGGAATGCTTGATACCCAAATCTGAATTAGCAATAGACAATGGACCTCAAGAGGATTAGTAACCAATTGTTTTGAGAACCAGCAAATAACCCTGCTCAGTTGACAAGGGCGGGATCTGGATCTCCATAAGAGCCAGCTTTCAATAGAATACTTTCTGCGCATTAAGGGTTACCGCAGACATTGGAGTCTCTGCCAAACAATGTGCTGCAAATGATGAGTAGAGGCTGTTAACTTTTCATTTGCTAATGCTTCATGTTAACGAATGTATGAAAAATTCCATGGACATCAGGGAGCCTGTGACAATCCAGGAGATACCTGCAGTCTAAGCAACTCACCCCAACACCACCATCCCTCTCCACTCCTTCCTGTTTCCACCACCTCCACCTTGCAATCCCACTCTCCTCCACTGGAAGGTTGGAAAACTTTTGCCATTGAGTTTAGAGGGGTCATAATCCAACACTCTCTCTCTCCCTCTTTGGACAGACTTTGGGATTGGATGGATCGGGTCACTAATGGCCACTTAACAACTTCACTGTTGAAATTTTGCTTCATACAGAGATCAGTGAGCATGGTGAGACTGAGCTAAATTGTAAAACTCACCTGAGAATCATAAAATGATCAGGCATGATGGTGCAATGTCTCAGAAACTTGCAATTAGAAAATGCATCTTGTGCCCTCTAATATATTGAATTAAAGTAGTCCAGCATCTTTGGTTACTCTGCCATTGAACAGGTCAGTGAAAGTTTTCTAAGATTCTCATAATTTCTCCTATTAAATTTTTTGAAAGATGTTATATTCTAATTCATTTACTATAGACAAAAAGTGATGAATTAATTTACAAGTAAGTGAATTACAGAAACAAATATAGAGGCACATACTGACTTAACAAAAAATAATGAGAGGTTAATTTGCCATTTTTAAATATCAGATTTGTTTTAGTTAGAAACAGTTGCTCCAAAAACACAAAATTATTTGTGTGTTTTGGTACAGGGGATATCCCTTTATCAAAATATGCATAATATAAACTTACACCTTGTTGTAGTTTTGCCCTTCTGATATGTTCTGGCTGAAAATCAGAATTAACAAACGAGCAACTGCTAGAAGCTGGATGATAAGGAACCTGAACTTTGAAGAGAATATATTAACTTTCGCTTCAGATAATTCATTGCCAACCAATCAGTTTAATAATCAACCAAGCAACTGAAACCCAAAATTATTTGGTTCAAGTCCTATGGTTCTGTGAAATGGCTGGGGCTCCATTTCTGTTACTTTGTTAATTCTATAAGGTAGTGTATTATTTAACATACTTAATTTCTAGCTTGATTATTTTGAAGGGATGTTATAATTTGCTGTAAATTTGCATGCTGTTCCTCCTTGGGGAAAGGATGCCTCTCCTTTTTCTGGGCATTTTTACAAAGTCAATGTGATATTAGTCATGCCTCTGTGATTTGTGCTGGAAATGATAAGTATTTTCTCAACTCCTCTGGAGTACATGACTCTACTGGAATGAGACAGTTTTATCAGTTAATTCAACTCTTTCTGGGAGATCATGAATTCACTAAATAGTGAGAGGAGATAAAGTTCACTCACTGATTTTTTTCCCTTTTTACTTGCCAATTTTCTCCCTTTCCCACTTCTGAAAGTAATGATGCCTTGCAGGCTAACCAGACACTCTCCAGTAATGTTGACTCAATGATCATTCTCCTTGTGTGAAAATTAACTGTATTTGTTAACAGAGTGGTTGATCACAGAAGCATTACAGCAGTTTGGCCCCATCTTCGTTTTACAACCAAACAAATGGGCACACACTGAGAAGGAACGTATATCAATTAGGAATTTAAACCATGATCTTTGTGTTGTTTCTCCACCCTTCCAGAGGCATATTGTGTGCCATTTTGCATCAGCTGTAGTTTGTATGTCATCTGCGCTGCAGTGGGAGCACTCTTATCTCTGAGTCAAATGGTTCTGGATTCAAGTCTCCCAACAGAGACTTAGGACTTAGCAAAAAAGAAGAGCAGGTAAGAGAAACAAAGGACTGAAGATGCTGGAATCTGCATCTGCAGATGCAAAGAAGAGCAGGTGTTGGCCATCCAGCCCTTCAAGCCTTCACTGCCATTCAGTAAGATTATGGCTGATGCAGCCTTGGTCTTAGCACCACTTTCCTGGTCTCTCCCCATGCCCCGTGATTCCCTTGTAGTTCAAATGTCTGTCAGTTTCTGTCTTGAATATATTCAATGACCCTACCTCCATAGCTCTCTGTGGTGGAGAATTCCAAGGAATCATGACCATATGAGAGAAGAAATTCCTCTTCGTCTCCATCATAATTTGGTGATTCCTTATTTTAAAACTATTCCCTTTTATTCTAGCTATCTCAACTTGGCCCAAATGCTCAGCCTCTCCATTAGAGTAGGTATATCTTTCATTAAATATGAAGGCCAACATATATATGCAGTATTCGGGTGTAGGCTCACTGGTGCACTGTAAAGTTCCGTAGTTTTTATACTTCACACCCCCTGCAATGAAGGCCAACTTTCCATTAGTCTTCCTAATTACTTCCTGTACATGCATGCCATTCCCTAGTGTTTTGTCCATTTGGACCCCTAGATCCCTTTGTACCACAACATTTTGCAGTCTCACTCCATGGAAATAATAATTTGCTTTTTCATTCTTCCTTCCAAAGTGGATAATCTCTCACATTACCGCAGTGTATTCCACAGAAGTCCATGCTGGCACTCCGGAGCATTACTGAGTACTGTTGGAGATGCTATATTTTGGGTAGGTATGTATGACTGACTGTGGCATCAACGAGCCCTGGTAAATCTGAACTCAGTGAGCAACAGATTAATAATATTGGGACTACAATCATTGGCAGTTAGAAGAATTAGAGAAGATCTTTTTGAAACATGTAAATTTCTGAGGATGGTGGAGAGGATGGATGCTGAGAGGATGTTTCACCTAGTGGAGATATCCAGAGGTAAGGGCATAGTTTCAGAATAAGGAATCACTCATTTAAGCACAAAGGAATGTGGTTAGTGGTCAATCATCCCTGCCAGAGGGCCAGTGTTTTAGGCCTAACTTTCTTCAGCTGCATCCCTTCTGTTATAAGTTCAGAAGTGGGGATGTTCATTGCACAATGTTCTATTCTATTTGCAAGTGATCAGCAAACCAACCAGTCCATGCCTTCATACAGCTAGACCTTGACAACTGATAGAATGTAACGTTTGAGCCTTTAAAGTGCCTGTCAATAATCATCTCCAACAAGGGAAAGTCTAACCACCTACCCTTGATATTCTGTAGCATTACCATCACTTAAGTTCCCCACTATCAAAATCCTGGAGGCTACCATTGACCAGAAATCACTGGACCAGTGACATTAATGCTGTAGCCCAAGAGAATGTCAGAAGCTAGGTGTCTCGCAATGAATGACTCATCTCCTAAACCCAAAGACTTTCACCAATTACAAAGCACAAATCATGAAGGTGATTGAAAACTTTGCATTTTCCTGAATGAATGCAGGTCCAACAACTCTCAAGATGCCTAACGTTATTGAGGACAAAGCAGTGGTGTTGATTGAAACCCCATCAATCCCCCTAAACATTCATCCCTCCACCACCTGTACTGGGCATCATCTATGAAACGCCTGGCGCTTACTCACCTTGGCTATTCTGATTGCACCTCCCAATCCTTCAGCCACTGCCACCAAGAATGACAAGGGCTACAGGTGCATGGAATCACCACCACTTGCATGTTCCCCTCCAAGCTGACATGGAAATATACTGCTGGTCCCTATCATCGTTAGGTCTAAATTCTGGAACTTTCCAACAGCCCTTTCACCAACTTTTACCGATGCACCATAGAAAGCATCCTATCTGGATGTATCATGGCTTGGTATGGCAACTGCTCTGCCCAGGACCGCAAGAAACTGCAGAGAGTTGTGAACACAGCCCAGCGCATCACAGACACCAGCGTCCCCTCCTTGGACTCTTAGCTTTACCTCTTGTTGTCTTGGTGAAGCAGCCAGCATAATCAAAAGACCCCACACACCCGGGACATTCTCTCTACTCTCCTCTTCCATCGGGTAGAAGATACAGGAGCCTGAGGGCACGTACCACCAGACTTAAGGACAGCTTCTACCCCACAGTGATAAGAACAGTTCCCTTATACAATGAGATGGACTATGACCTCACGATCTACCTTGTTGTGACCTTGCACCTTATTGCACTGCACTTTCTCTGTAGCTGTGACACTTTACTCTGTACTGTTATTGTTTTTACCTGTACTACATCAATGCACTCTGTACTAACTCAATGTAACTGCACTGTGTAATGAATTGACCTGTACGATCGGTATGCAAGACAAGTTTTTCACTGTACCTCGGTACAAGTGACAATATTAAACCAATACCAATACCCTATGGAAGTAACTTCACCAGGACTGCAATACTTCAAGCAGATAACTTTCCACCACTTTCTCAGGGCTAATTAGGGATGCACAATAAATGTTGGCCAACATTTTAATTTTAAAATTTAGTTTTAAATTAACTTCTCAGCTCATGAATATGTATGATGTTGCTTGGTGCACAAATTCATTACATGATCTGAGAGGAAAAAGTTGAAGCATGAAAATATAATTGACTTGACAGACAGGAAACAAGTGTTATTTGGATTGGAGAGAAGTTAGAAGTTGTCAATGCTGGGTCCATTTTTGTTGATTTGGACTTGGGCTTCTAGATTACAGTATCAACATTTGACAACAGTACAAGAAGTGAGGGTTTGTTAAACAGAAAGCAGGATGGTGAACTTCCTTCTGAGGGCATTGGCTATTTGAATCAGCAAATGGATGGCCAATTCAATTTAGTGCAGAGAAGGATAAGTTTATGAAATTTGGCGGGAAATATTCAGGATTATAAGTACACATTCTGTCATAAAACACTGAAGTGTTTTGGAATGAGAAATAATTATTAACTATACATGATTTCCTGAAAATGCATTTGAAATTAATTAAATGAAAGCTAAAAAATGGTGGTATCATTTTGGATTTTATAAATAGGGATATATATACGAATTGTAAGAGCTGAGAGTCATTAGATGTGTTTTGGGTATTTAATTAAAGATTGTTAAAACCATAGAGAGTGTATATTGCCAGCCTGATGCTGGAGATGAGAAGTCATGGATGTGAGATGAAAAAACCCTAGAAACATTTCTAGTGGAACTGAGAGGTAAATATATATATACACACAGTGGCATGCAAAAGTTTGGGCACCCCAAGAGATTTGAGCTGTCAGATAACTTTTACCAAGGTCTCAGACCTTCATTAGCTTGTTAGGGCTATGGCTTGTTCACAGTCATCGTTAGGAAAGGTCAGGTGATGCAAATCTCAAAGCTTTATAAATACCCTGACTCCTCAAACCTTGTCCCAACAATCAGCAGCCATGGGCTCCTCTAAGCAGCTGCCTAGCACTCTGAAAATTAAAATAAATGATGCCCACAAAGCAGGAGAAGGCTATAAGAAGATAGCAAAGCGTTTTCAGGTAGCCGTTTCCTCAGTTCGCAATGTAATTAAGAAATGGCAGTTAACAGGAACGGTGGAGGTCAAGTTGAGGTCTGGAAGACCAAGAAAACTTTCCGAGAGAACTGCTTGTAGGATTGCTAGAAAGGCAAATTAAAACTCCCGTTTGACTGCAAAAGACCTTCAGGAAGATTTAGCAGACTCTGGAGTGGTGGTGCACTGTTCTACTGTGCAGCAACACTGCACAAATATGACCTTCATGGAAGAGTCATCAGAAGAAAACCTTTCCTGCGCCCTCACCACAAAATTCAGCATCAGAAATTTGCAAAGGAACGTCTAAACAAGCCTGATGCATTTTGGAAACAAGTCCTGTGGACTGATGAAGTTAAAATAGAACTTGTTGGCCGCAATGAGCAAAGGTATGTTTGGAGAAAAAAGGGTGCAGAATTTCATGAAAAGAACACCTCTCCAACTGTTAAGCACAGGGATGGATCGATCATGCTTTGGGCTTGTGTTGCAGCCAGTGGCACGGGGAACATTTCACTGGTAGAGGGAAGAATGAATTCAATTAAATACCAGCAAATTCTGGAAGCAAACATCACACTGTCTGTAAAAAAGCTGAAGATGAAAAGAGGATGGCTTCTACAACAGGAGAACGATCCTAAACACACCTCAAAATCCACAATGGACTACCTCAAGTGGCACAAGCTGAAGGTTTTGCCATGGCCGTCACAGTCCCCCGACCTGAACATCATCGAAAGTCTGTGGATAGACCTCAGAAGAGCAATGCATGCAAGATGGCCCAAGAATCTCACAGAACTAGAAGCCTTTTGCAAGGAAGAATGGACTAAAGTCCCCCAAACAAGAATTGAAAGACTCTTAGCTGGCTACAGAAAGCATTTACAAGCTGTGATACTTGCCAAAGGGGGTGTTACTAAGTACTGACCAATCAGGGTGCCCAAACTTTTGCTTCGGGCCCTTTTCCTTTTTTGTTATTTTGAAACTGTAAAAGATGGAAATAAAAAAGTAATCTTGCTTAAAATATTAAAGAACTGTGTCATCTTTAACTTTATTCCTTTTGGAAATCAGGTCATCTTTTACTCGCTTAGCTATTCACAGTAACAGAAATTTTGACCGGGGTGCCCAAACTTTTGCATGCCATTTGTGTATATACACACATATTAATATATATATATATATATATATATATATATATTATATATATATATTATATATATATAATATATATATATATATATATTATATATATATGTGTGTGTGTGTGTGTGTGTGTGTGTGTGTGTGTGTGTGGTGTATATATATATATATATACACACACACACACACACACACACAATTAACACACACAATATATAATTAATTATGTGTGTGTGTGTGTGTGTGTGTGTGTGTGTGTGTGTGTGTGTGTGTGTGTATCATGGATTTCAAATTTATAGGGTGGATAGGAAAAGATTATTTCCTCTGGCTGGAATTCAATAGTGAAAAGTTATCAATTTAAAATTATCAACTAGAGTGAGGAAAGAGAAGCAGCTTTATCAAAAATGGATTGCAATACCACAGAAAGTGCTTATTTCAGGGATCATGAAATCATTTAGAGAAAGAGCATCTAAATGTTTGAAGCAGAGGAAGATCTAGGACTGGTGTGGAAAAAACAGGCCTGTTCTATCAAAGAGCTGGGATTAAGGTAATCAAAAGAATGATCTACATCTCAGCTATTCTCTTCAAATGTTCTGCAATCAATAGAAGTAATATACTGCACATTCTTTAAGTGACCCTGAATGATTATTTAATTTGTAAATGCACTGTAACATGAGCAAATATTTATTATATGTCTCTGAATAAGTTTGGAGACCTTCTAAACATTGTGTTCTATTCCAGAGAATTTGGTTAAATATTTATAACATACAATGAAAGGTCAGAATATTGATTTTGGAAAGTAAAAGTAAAAAAGGAGGTCCTCCCAATAATACCAAAATCTTATATGAGCCGATGGTTGCCTCAAAATATTTCCCAACAATGGTGCTGAACTAAACAATTGCAATCTTGCCCTTTTCCTCTAGAGTGAATATTCACAAAGAAAGAAGAAACGGGTGAGAAATTTAATCTCATGCTTACACAAAAGGAAAGGATTCAATTTCAATCAGTAAGTTTTGAACCATTTTGTTCTGTTTTAGATTTCCATGCTGCGATTAATAGTGTAAACAAAGGATTTGGAAAAAGTACACTTACCTCAGCTCACATTGTTTTCACTTACACATTGAGTGAAATTTATGAAATCAAGTTTAAAAATTCACTTCCATACTTGGTCAATTAAGATTTGATCATATAATAACAGGAATGTTAAGCATCAAAATTGTATATTTTTTATGTTTATTAGAGTCAACAGTTCTGGATCAAGAAGTTTTCCTCGGTCAACCTCAAATCTAAATACTTATGAAAAATATTTATTTGCTTACAGGATGTAAACATGCATTGTCCATCCCTAATCACCTCTGAAATGAGGAGGCAAGTTAAGAGTGAACCACATTAATGAGTCTGAGTCACGTTTAGGCAAGATCAAGTAAGGACAGCAAGATATTAGTAAGCCAGAAGGTTTTTAACCACAAAGCAGTAACTCGTCAATACTCTGAGTATCTTTTTTATAACTTTCAGATTTATTTAATTACTTGAATTTGAATTCCTCATCTGAATTGGTGAGATTTGAAATCGTGTCTCTGGTGTAATGGTCCAGAACTTGATTACTAGCCCAGCACTATACTGGAATCCTCTATAAAGCAACACTCTTAAAGGACTTTCACCACAAGTACTGCAGCAGTTCATGAAGTTAGCTCACCACCACCTTTTTGAAGGTAGTTTGGGATGGGCAATATACGCTAGTTTTGGGAGCAACACTGACGTTCTATATATATTTATATATATATATATATATATATATATATATATATATATATATATATATATATATATATATACACACACACACACACACACACACACACACACACACACATATATATATATACACACACACATATACATATATATATAATTTATTTCTTTTTCATCTCAAGTTTAGATTATTTCATCTTTGGTAGCCTTGCATTTTGTATCACTTCAAGATCAAAAACACAGGTCTCCACTCATGAGAGACATCAATGGTTGTCTCAAAATATTTTCTGACAAAATGTGTGTCACGACACCATTACTTAACTCATGAAGATTTCTCTAAGTCTGAATTAACACCATGTTTCCATTTACTGCATCCCAAAAGTGGTCTGGCTAACATCAAAGCCCTACCCCAATTCTTACAGTAATTCAAATTGTACCACTATTATTTAATTTTTAGTAACTTCAAAGGAACATCTTAATGGAAACATGTGGCACTAGCTTATTATGAGAGAATTTCCTAATTTGTTTTAAAAAATAAATTATTCAAATGATTGAATCTGTGAAAATTACAAGAGATCATATTAAAGACATAACCACAAATTATATTGCCACTCCAGATAGTTTCAGGAGAGCTCAATATTTCTTGTGTATTAATGCCAGATAATTTTCTGCAAAAAATCCCATATCCTGAGACCTTTTATTAATGTGAAATCATAAGAAATGGCAAGTTTTTGTTTTGAAATGTACAATAAAAGAATCAGTAGATCCCACTTTCTCCACTGTTCAAGTGTTGCAAAGCTCTGAAATGTTTATCTGCCTGACTACACAGGCAACATCCTGTGCTAGCTATAAGAGCCAATTGGATTAATATGCTTTTGATTACTCAGGATTTTCTTCCTGTGAAGACAGAGTCTGATGTGTTGTTTTTTGATAACATAGGCTGAGATACAGCAATAGTGCTGTTGGAGTTTCCTGTCTAATCTAAAAGTAATTGCTGAACTGCTATCGAGAAAGCTTTTAGCAGTGCACAATTTAAACTTTGGACAGAAAAAGGAATGTTTTCCAACAGCAGCACAGATGATAGTTTTTTTTTAACATTATGGGTTTGCCAAAACCCAAAGCACTCACTTGGGATCACATTTTTTTTTACGCAGCTTTCAGTGCTTTTAATCAAAAATATGAAGAAACGAGCCTGTTCTCTCCTTCCTCATGTCTCAATTTATAAATGCTCCACCTGACATGCTATTGAAGCATTCATATTGGAAAAATCTTGACTCCAGTGCCTGTTAACTGATCAGCCAGGCAGTGAAGAGAATAGAATAATTAGTCTTAGATTGATTGAAAGAAGTAATCAGCCAGAATCAAAATTCTCCACTTTTTTTTAGTGATTTAGGCATTGACATCAAGTTAGGGGGAGGTTGGATTAAATTACATTGTCCTCTATCGTCAGACAGTCTAAGGAAATTATTTAACTTCAATGTTCATTCAGATGAGATACTGTATGGCAGCAAGGTGTTTGCTTAAATTATCCACGTAAGATATTCTTAATTAACTGTATGTTCATTCTGTATAATTTTAATGCGTTTAAGTTCCAGAATTAATTTATAGCACCACAATAATGCACAACATACAATCTGTACGAAGTTACATTTTGGAAGTAAGCTAATGAATCAACCAGCATTGCTAAGACCAAAGGCAGAATCCAGATCATTTGAGGTTTTTTGACATTGTAAGAAGTTTTTCCTTGTTTAAAGAATTCCAACAAATCTTCATGGGTGTTATTCAAGGTTTGTGCTCTGGACTCCAGAATTCGATCGAAAGAGCACACTGTTATTCTGTATGCCCTTATTCCTTGCAAATTTAGACTAACTGCATTTAAATATTTCCACAACAATATTCCTAGCAAGACTTGCAGCTGTGCAAGTTTTATGTATTGTTTAAGAGCTGAGGACAAATCTATCTGTGTTCCAATTTTCTGAAAACCTATAGCCTTTTTGTCACATCTGATGATAAAGGCTCATCAACCTTAAGATATGTTAATTTATTAAACCATTTAGCTCACTAAATTATATAACAACCTCACATTATCATGGGCATTGGATAACTTTGAAACAAGTATGTGAATAGAGTGTCTTACATGTACACTTATGTATGTGTGTGAGTATAGGTGTGCAATAGAAGAGTTGTGCTATCTTTGGATTCCAAAGTATTTTTTCTCTCCTTGAATTTTTATAATGCCTGAGGTGTTCCCCACCTTTTTCTGCATGGAGGATTGTATATCTATGAGGGAGCCCAGATGGATTTACATCCAGGAGCAGACATTTGTGTGGGCTTTCTTATAAGCTTTCAATAGATTCCACCCAGTTTTCGTTCAGGTATGTGATAGCTGTAAGATAAATGTTGCCTTTTGTCTCCTAGTTCAATGTGGAAAATTCAGGAATTATGCTTCATCAAATATATTTTCCCATTCCTACATCCAGGTGTGTTGACTGTAGGCAACAGAGACTCTCTTTTACACATGTCCTCATGGTTTTAGCTGGCCTTGTAAACATACAGAATTCATAATGTAATCCACCTGATGGATCATGACAAAAGTTTGTTGCTGAACAGGATTGGTACAATGTCAGTTCTCAAGGCACCTGAAAATAATTTGTTCTACTGAGTCTACCACATTTAGTTGGAAGAAAACATAATTCCCTGCAGGTACGAAAAAAATCCTAGGCCAAAGCTCTCTAGGCCCACTGAAAGTGACTGATTTACAAAACAGAGACTGGTCATCTGCATTGGCAGAATGACATGTAATTGGTGATGTCGTGGTTATCTTAGAAGTTGGACGTCATGAATGGGATTTTTATGGAAGGGAAGTGTGGATCATAGTATGTTCAACAAATTTATTTTTGACATTTTATTTTGTATATTCTTCAGTGTTATCAAAGACATTTTTCTTACACTTCTTTCAGATTACTGTCTTACTGGGTTTTGTTTGGTGGGTGGTAGCAGGAAAGTTGCAAAATAAATGGCCCTCCTGCCTGTTGGTCTTAAAGGTCAGTTGGTTCATCTTGCAACCATGAAACCCACGCAGCTATTGACACAAAGCTGGCATCAATGTAACATTGCATTTACACTACTGGGTTGTTCCTACACATAAAATCAGCATTAAAGTGATACTTTTAATGGTTTTACTGACAGAGATTGTGTAATTACACATACTACTCTAGCTTATTTAAAAACACACTGTAAAATTTAACGGCACAGCTATGCAAGTAATTGTGCTTGCACTGCTCTCTGGAAGAACCAAATATGTTATTTAATTTCTTGGTGCTCTATATCCTTTCTTTTCTAAAGAATTTTTTTCCCCTTTTAAAAGTTATTGGCCTAGATTTTCAAATCAGTAGCAAGACACATTCACTTTGTACATACTAAAAATTAACTTCCTAATTTTACATCCAGCAGTTTGAACTTGCTGGATGAAGACATCCAGATGCTTAACATAAGGTCCTAAGCAATAAAGGTCCTATCATGTAACCACGGTCCAATGAGGGACATCTTGGACCAAGCCCTGTCCACAAAACAAGTGCTACAACCATGACAGCTGACTTAACAATGTCTCCTGGCGTAGCCAGGTGTTAAACCTTCCAAGAACTTTGAGTGTTCTTTCTTTCTATTGAAATGAATGGTGACACTATCTTTGTAGTAAGTTGAAGCAAGGAATTGCTGCAGCAGATGCTCCACCACTGAGGAATCTAATATCGGAGCACAGCTGAGCAAACACTGGCAAGGTTCAGGATTTCTGTGTTGCATGTATATGCCAGAATGCTAAACCCGGGGTACTTGTTCATCAAATTGTTGACAACTGTGCATGGAACTGCCGGCATTTCCCTGCAAATTTCAAAACACTGTGCATTTTGATTCTCTACTTTCTACTTCTAGAAATAATTATCAAGCAATGGAATTAGCTTTTTGCTTCTTGGAAAAATTGGGTACACGTATCAGATGTCTTAGCTGTTCTAGTGAAAAAAACCTCCTGTTTCAACCATATCTCTTCATAACCCATCTCCACTTCTCCTAAGCAGGAAAAGATTACAGCTGGAGTACTATGAAGCGCTAGTCGTCACACTATAGGAAGGATGGGATTGCACCGGGTAGGGTGCAGAAGAGATTCACCAGGATATTTGTGGAATCGAGCTTTTCAGTTACAGGGAGACTGGATATACTGTCTTTGTTTTCCTTGGCCCTGAGGAGTCTGAGGGGGGAGCTAACTCAGGTATAAATTATGAGAACAGGTGGGGTAGGGAGTAAGAAACTTTCCCCACAGCAGAGGAGTAGAAAACCAGAGGGCATAGATTTAAGGTAAGGCCTGGGAGGTTTAGAGGGTATCCGAGGATGAACTTTGTCACCCAGGGGATGGTTGGAATTTGGCACTGCCTCTGGTGGTGACGGAAGCAGTGACTTTCATAATGTTTAAGCAGTATCTGGATGAGCACTTGTATCATCAAGGCATAGAAGCTACTGGCCAAGTACTGAAAAATAGGATTAGTATAGATGGGCGCTCTATAGCTGGCATAACAAGGTGGGAGGGAGGACATAGTTCAGTGCTGTATGACTCTATCGCTATAGATTTTCATCAATTACACAAATAGAAGTTTGTTCAAAGTACATTTGACCTGGTCCCAAATATGTTTAAAATCACAACAAATCAATTAAGGAACTTCATAAAGATGATTTAATAATGTTTGCCACATGTAATAAATAGTAAATGTTTTCTGATGTTCTGATATTTTTACAAATCCCTTATGTAAGTTTTCTGGAGTAGTACCGAGAAGGAATTTCTTCAGTTTCTCCACAGCTTTGACGTTCTTCCTGGAGTAATTCCACCAAAATAGAGTGGAATTATTGGAGTCACAAGAGACTGCAAATATTGGAATCTGGAGCAAGAAACAACCTGCTGGTGGAGTTTTTTTTATTGTAGCCTAACAAATGTTTTTTATTTACTTTGCAGTCTGGGAAAATTGCTTCTCTGCCCCCAGTTATTGTACATAATTAATTTGCCTTTCATTCTAAAATAGTCCCAGATCCTTGAACATTTTTGTTAAAACTCCAAGTGAGATAAGTGTTTGTATATCAAGAAAATTATTAAAAAAGATATCAACAATTGTCACTGCTATTTTTGGTTAGGTAGACAAAGTCATTGAATCTACTCATGGCTTCTATTATCCTGTCGTTTTCTGCTTTAAGATCCATTCCCTGACTAATAATATGAAGCCAGAGCTGATAAAGTCACTGGTAAAGATACAGAAGGATGGGAATCATGAGTATTTTGGAAAGAACTTATTTCACAGTGAAATGCAACAGCTAAAGGAAGTGAATTGAGCATCAAAGATTCCCCAGTCCACAGGGAGCTTTTCCTTATCAGTACTACTCCAGAAAACTTCCATAAGGGATTTGTAAGAATATCAGAGCAACAGAAAACATTTACTGTTTATTATACGTGGCAAACATTATTAAATCATCGTTATGGAGTTCCTTAATTGATTTGTTGTGTTTTTAAACATATTTGGGAACTGGTCAAATTGTACAAACCTTTATTCGTGTAATTGAAAAAGTAGGGCAGTTCAAGTAGTTCCGTGGTTTGTTCTCATCATTTTAATTAACTACTGTTTGACCTTAACATCCTTAGAATGAGCTTTACCTGTTTAGACAGGCCTTCACAAAGTCACATAAAACAAACATTTCACCTCTTCAAGCATTTGACCTGTGACTTACAATGAATAAAAACTGGTCCTAACAGAATATAGAATAGCATACACATCTCAACCATCTTCAATTTGTGAATACAGTTAAACTCCCATCGCTTGGAAATTCTGACTCACTGGGGACATGTTTCCCACATTCCCTTTAAACCTATCAGATCCTGATTCCTGCAATGTCTTTAACCTCAGTAGGCCCTGGTTCCCATGCTCCCTTTAAACTCACCAGGACCTTGGTTCCAACAATCTCTTTAAACTCACCAGGGCCCTGGTTTCCTTACTCCCTTTAAACTTACCGAAAAACTCATTTTGCTACTGTGTCATACCTAAAAAAATGAATTAAAAGTGTGTTCGAGTATTAATAGGAATAATACTTATAGTCCAGAAAAGCTGCCTGTCTGGCACCAAAGTCCCAAGGGTCAAGTCAAGTGAAGTCGAGTTTATTGTCATATGCACAAGTACAATGAGGTACAGGGCCAATGAAAAACTTGCACACAGCAGCATCACAAGCACGTAGATTCAGACAACAACACAGAACGTAAGTGATACATAAATTATACAAGACAGTGAAGAAAAAAACTATGCAAAACAAGACATTAGTGCAAAAATCACAATCAGAGACAAGTCCATGGTAGCGCAAGAGGTGGTCTGTGGTGTTCCCTTGCTGATGTAGGATTAGGGTTGTGCAGGTTGGTTCAAGAACCTGATGGTTGTCGGAAAGTAGCTATTCCTGAACCTGGTGGCGCGGGACTTCAGACTTATGTACCCCCTGCACAAAGATAGCAGCGAGAAGAGGGCATGGCTGGGATGGTGGGGATCGTGTATGATAGCTGCTGCCTTATTGAGGCAGCGGCTCATGTAGATGCTTTTAGTGGTGGGGAGGGCTGTGCCCATGATGGACTGGGCTGTGTCTACTACTCACTGCAGCCTCTTGTTAGATTATCAGAGTTTTATCGTACATCCAATTAGTGAGGAGTCTTGCCTGCTGCACACTTTAGGAAATCACAGCAGCCTTGCTCGTGATTATTTGAAATGAGGTTTACAGGACAATTTTTCAAAATTCACAGAATATACAAGACTTGGAAGACTGGTACGCAGTGAAATGAATAATTATTGGCTTCCAAGACGGCACAGACTGAATGTTGGAATGAGTGGACATATGCCAGATGAAACTTAATGCATAGAAATACAAAGTGATGCACTTTCATAGGAAGAATGAGAAAAGTACAGCATAATAAAGAGGGTTCAGTTCTAAAGAAGGTGCAGCAAGGAAGTGATCTGGATGTATCTGCACAGGACAGGTTGAGAAAGTGGTTAAAAATGTCTCTGTGATCCTGGGATTTGTCAAGGAGGACTACAAAGGTAAGAAGATTATGTCAAACATCCGTAAAAACTGGT
The DNA here is from genome assembly GCF_009764475.1 of Pristis pectinata. Lineage (NCBI taxonomy): Eukaryota > Metazoa > Chordata > Chondrichthyes > Rhinopristiformes > Pristidae > Pristis > Pristis pectinata. The sequence goes on along the minus strand of NC_067418.1, from coordinate 24,185,913 downwards.
TCCACTGCCAATGGAGTATTGTGCTCAATTCCAAATGGAATCGAGCTTTTCAGCAAAAGAACCAAAGGTTACTAAGGAGAAACATCTTCATGCAGAGAATAGTTATGAATTGGGATTCACTGCCTGAGGGTAGTGGAAACAGATTGAACCATGACATTAAAAAAGAAAAAAAATTAAGTTATTGAAGGAAAACATTGCTGGGCTGAAGGAAAAGAGAGGGTTTGGAAGGGGACTAACAGGATCGCAAACTGAATGCAATGATTCTAAATTACAATCTTTTCAATTGTTACTTGGACAACTTTGGTCTGCACCGTCACAGACATTCCTATGTGTTCCCCACCTCCTCCGCCTCTCTGCAACTTAACGTATTCTTGTTTTCCCACCTTTCCGGCTCTGATAAAGGGCCTTTGACCCAAAATGTCGACTAGTTCTCTCCCCATTGAACTTTCTTGATGTGTTGAGTGCCTCCAGCATTCTCTGTTTTTGTTTTGGTTCACCATTATACTGTTGTAAATGCATTATTCTCATGCTCCCCTGTGTATCACAGAACCATAGGCTTGAGACAGGGCTACAATGCCAATTCTCTTCTGGGGTTTCTCGCTAGATGTGATGAATTATCTTCCTCACACTTAAATGCAGCTTTTCTAATGGATGCCAGCATATGAAAAGGCAATCTGTAACTGAAAAAGAAATAGAAAATTTGAAGATTTATTATTTCTTCATGGAACTTATTTTATTCTTTGTCATTTTAGATTCACCTTCATTTAGTAAAGAGTTGGCTCTCAGCCTTACTGTCACCATGTACAAAATTGATTACAGCTCTGCTGCCACATCTCCATTCTACAAGAGACAACCATCAAAAAAGCAATGTCCAGGGCTCATGAGTGTTAACTCTAAGGTAAGATGTACTTTCTTTTGCTACATTCCCATCACTTTCAGGTCTAAAACAATGTGCTATCCATTATCCATGTCACTGCCATGGTTTATAACCAGCACTTTTTTCTATTAAACATGATTTTTTTCCTCCTAGGTACTGGACTGAAAGCAACAGCACCAGATTTCCATTCGTGTATTAATTAGACTCCACTGTAGATGTTGTGCAATTGATATATTTGTTTCATATATGATTGAATTATCATGAATTTTCAGTGAGAAAATCAGTGGAAAGAAACCATAAAGACATTACATCAGTGCGACTTAATATTTTTAATATATTCTGTATGTTCTGTCTGAAACTTTAAAATAGTCTTAGTTTCTTCATTATTTAATGCCACCTGGTGCAATAATTTAACATGGGAAAAATTCCATAACATAATGGGCATTCATCATGTGGCATATTTCCAGTCTCAGCAGAACATGAGGAACTTCCACATCACACACAGTTAAAGGCTTGTAAGATATGTGAAACATGACAGATCTGTTCTTTTGTAGCTTCTTCTGTTTACATACTGCACCAGTGATACTTGGAATATTATATTGCTCATCAACTTTCTTTTTTAGGGAATATGATAAATTCTTTCCAAAGACTAAAAGAATTGTATTTTAATAACTCATCTCAGTTCAGGGCATCTGTCATGGTGTCTAGTTGTTTTGAACCAGATGGACCAAGAACCATTTGATGTCTGACCAATCACATGAGCTAGTTCTAGATGGGGCATGGTGAAAGAACTTTTGCATACCTCAGTTTTTCTTCTGATGACTGTAAATGAATGTGAGCTTACTGGATAAGGAACACACCAGGTTCAGCAATGAGGTGTTGGTGCCATCAACCTCATGAGAGCTTAGTAATTCAGGATAGGGATGAGGAGCTATTTGTTTATCCTGAGGGTATTGAATCTCTGAAATACTCTACCCAAGAGGCTCAGTGGCTGAGTATATTAAAGACAGTTGACAGTTTTTTTTAGGAGTCTGGGTTTAGAGCAGTGAAGTAGGACTGAGGTAAAAGATCAGCCATGATCTCATTGAATGGTGAAGGAGGCATAAGGAGCTAACTGGCCTACTAGCTGATCTTGTAGAGGTGTATAAAATCATGAGGGGCATAGATAGGGTGAATGCACTCGGTCTTTTTCCCAGAGTTGGGGAGTCAAGAACTAGAGGGCATAGGTTTACAGTGAGAGGGGAAAGATTTAATAGGAACTTGAGGGGCAACTTTTTTTACACAGAGGGTGAGTGGTATGTATATGGAATGAGCTGCCAGAGGAAATGGTTGAGGCAGGTACAATAACAACTGTTAAAAGGCAATTGGATGGGTACATGGTTAGGAAAGGCTTGGAAGGATATAGGCCAAACCCAGGCAAATGGGACTAGCTTGGATGGGCATCTTGGTTGGCATGGACCAGTTGGGCTGAAGGGCCTGTTTCCATGCTGTATAACTCTATTTCTTAAGTTCTAATATGAAAAGAAAAAAAAGCATCATATCATTTGGCCACAGTATTGAAGGATTGCCATCCAAGAAGTTCACAGGTGAGGATTCCATCAATGGCTATTCACAAAGAACAAATTATTGGTGCATCTTGAGTAACTTCAATGGACTGAAGAGCACAGGATGCCCTTTTAGAAACACTTCCTGCCGTGAGCACAGCTTTAATAAATAGTGCCACCTTCAGGTGAGGGGGAGCATGGGGATCTTTCACAAGCAGTAATGGAATTGGTAAAACAATATTCTTCTGGCACAACTCATCAAATTGAACAGTCCATGGATAAGATCAGTTCTTGTTCAATTTTATTAGAGAAATTTGTAGCTATTGGTGTGATTTTGACAAGAGGTACACTGAGTGAGAAAATGCTGCTAGCTATGAGCCAGGAATGCTCACTGCTGGCTTACATGGTAACGATACAATCACCTTTAGCAGATCTTCTAGTGTTGACTAATTTATGCATGTTACCCTTATCTTCAAAGGCAAGCCTTTCCATGGTACCAGGGCTTTGCGTGATCTAATGCTCCCCGTTACATGGATCAACAAGCCCTTCCAATGGAATCGTGTCAAATCTATCAAGGAATTTCAATGTTTACAAATGTCCCTAAAATTAAAAAAGTCAAAAACTATTAAAGGTCAATGAAGAAATTGAACCCCTTTAAAGTTAATGTATATATTTGTTGAATATTAAAAAGATGTAAATATAATTCTTTATTAAACAATTAATAACAAATAAACTCAATTAATTTAAAATGTAATCTCATTTTTTTCAGTCATTCCTTCCCGTTGACGTGTTATTCAACTTCTGGGTCTAACATGGTGTAGATTCAGAGAGCAGATGCTACAACATAAGTGGGGACTGCTGCAAGCTCATGCTCCATTGCTGGACTCCATAAGGAGCACAGATGGGGAATCACCGGCAAAGAGCGTCTTGCAAGTATAGGCCTTCTTCGTTTGCATTAAATCCCAAACTTAGTAGGATTTCAACAGTAAAATGCTACAATTTCAGCTATTTTCCTAGAATAAGACCAGTGATTTCTTTCCTCAGTGTTGGTAACTTCCCATGCAGCCAGGTGTAGAACTATCTTTTTCTTGTAATTGGTGAAAACAAAATGGAAACATCAAATCTAAGATGCCTCATCTCGAAATAAACAATTTCCCCTCCTAATCTTGCAATAGTTTTTATTTTGTTCCATGTCCTCCAAATCATTTACAAAACTAAGTCATTGCCTCCTTCATTCTAACTGTAGATTCACCCTGTAGATCTTTCAATAAATATTGGCTGTCTTCCTGTTCCACATTTACTATTCACCTGTGCCAAGCCATGTGCATCATATGCCTAAAGATGTTTTGGCAGAATACAACATGCCACATTCATATCACACATCAAATCACTGTCAATTAAGACTATTTACATGCAGATTGAGATGGGACGGTCCCCCCATGCTTCCAGAGAAGAAGGCATGCTACATCTAGGTTAATGTACTTTGCTCTTTCTGGAAAGGAGATGAAAATGATGTTTTTTCTGTGTTATGTATTAGTCTTTGTTTTGCCACCAATGAGAACAGCAGATTAATTGATATTTCATTGCTAGTTGGGAATCATTGACATACCAGTCAAATGCATTGTTAATGATCAACCATTGGAAGTACAATGCCTGTTTGGAAGTTTGCTGATAGGTGCTGGAGATAGTAAGCTGCTGCTCCTATCTCCTTCCTAAACTATAACAAGATGAATTCACATATTTGTCAAATGCTGGTAGCTGTGCTCGTACCATGTAACTCATTAATTTGTATGTGACAGAATTTCACTCTCGCTGTTAAATGCAAAACTAAGTGAAAAGCCAGTAGATAGAATCAGCAGTTAGGTTTGATCCACTTCCATCTTTTTGTGACAAGTTACTCCTCTCTTGTGATTTCTTTTTTTGTAACTGTCATAAATTGATATTTATCCTAGCTCAAGTTCCAAGGAGTGAAAATCACCAGTAGCCTGTCCTGGTCCAACCACATAGGTGCCATGGCCAAGAAAGCTCATCAGTGCCTCTACTTCCTCAGGAGGCTAAAGAAATTTGGCATGTCCCCTTTGACACACACCAATTTTTATTGATGCACCATAGAAAGCATCCTATCTGGATGCATCACAGCTTGGTACGGCAACTACTCTGCCCGGGACTGCAAGAAACTACAGAGAGTTGTAGACACAGCCCAGCGCATCACGGAAACCAGCCACCCTCCATGGACTCTGTCTGTACCTCTCGCTGCCTTGGCGAAGCAGCCAGCATAATCAAGACCCCCACCCACCTGGGTCATTCTCTCTTCTCTCCTCTCCCATCAGGCAGAAGAGACAGGAGCCTGAGGGCACATACCACCAGGCTGAAGGACAGCTTCTATCCCACGGTGATAAGACTATTGAACAGTTCCCTTACACGGTGAGATGGACTTTTCACCTCACAATCTACCTTGTTTGACCTTGCACCTTATTGTCTGCCTGCAATGCACTTCCCCAGAGCTGTGACACTTTAGTCTGTATTCTGTTGTTGTTTTACCCTGCACTACCTCAATGCACTCTGTACTAATTCAATGTATCTGCACTGTGTAATGAATTGATCTGTATGAACAGTATGCAAGACAAGCTTTTCACTGTACTTTGGTACAGGTGACAATAATAAACCAATACCAATACCAATTCTCTTTAACTAATGCTTAGCTTTTTCCACAGAAGTGTATTATAGATCAGAAAGTCAGCAAAATAAGATATTGGAATAGGCCATTCAACATTCCAACCTATTCCACAATTGAATTAGATCATGACTGATCTGTACCTCAGTTTTTTTTACCTTCCATTTATTTCCAATATCCATAAGCAATCATGCATGAGAAGCCTGTGACAGTTTTGTGTAAGCCAACCGCCCCCCCATTGAAATTCCATAACACACAAGAACCACTGAAAAGCTGTGTTGCAGATGGACTGAGGAACCTGTTGGGATGAGTGACAGGCCAGCAGAGATAGGAATATTTGTGGACATGTTAGAAGGATGAAGGTTATCACTGGTGTTCATTTTGAATTGAATTAACACTGAGCAGCATAAAATGAGTTTGTTGCACTGAATTGGTATGGTTCTGAGGAGCTTGGAATTGTTTTTTTAATACCTTAATTGTCATAAATACAGATTTGCGCCCCCACAATGGATCCAGCAGACGACACTGATGCCATGCCTATACAAGGAGGGTTTCACTCTGTTAAAGGGCAAAACTTGCTGGCTCTTTACCTCAGAGAGATGCTCCTTGAGGTACCAAGCAAGGCTCACTAACTGTTTACTTCATGCAGATTCTCCTTGATATCCAACCCTATCAAATGTAGCAGGAGCAGATTCTGCAAGCTTTCCTAGAATGTCTCTGATCGTCACCCTACTTATGCCACATCCTTCCTGATGGATTTGGCAAAAGTCTTGATACTGCACACAAGCAACATTGTGGCATACCTACTTCCAGAAGTGATTGGGAAACTTCCTCTTTCTCACCCATTAACCAGGGTCGTTTATCTGGTGTCTGGGCAGGGCAATTGTATCCAATTGCAGATTCCCTCCCTAAGTTCCATTTTGGAGAGCATGTCCATGATGAATATGTGCAACACTCTGCCAAAGGTCTTCTCCTGATCATGGCTGATGAAGCAAGTTTCATTAAACTGACCACAGTGTCAATTGTATCCCTGAGCAGTACTAGGCTGTCAAGGATCTTTCTGCCAGATACAGCACAGGTCTGATCTGGATGAATCCAGCTTAAACTGGTGGCAGAGGCTGATTGGAAAACCTCAGCAGCTCAGGCAACATTTGTGGAGAATGAAAAAAAGTTAAATGTTTCAGGTTGATGAAACTTTCTTCAAAAGTTGTCATTTGAGTATATCTCGCATTTTCTGTTATTACTCCCCTGTACTGTTCTAATTGTGTCCCTCCCCAGTAAATACATGAGTGTTTTCAAGGATTTCTTTGCAAAATAATTCTGAAAAGTGCTACTCTCAAAAGAAAGGTAAATATAAAAGCTGAGGTATTGTTTTAGCTGAAGTCAATGGCAAATTTAGAAAAATGACATAAACTTGGATCTGGATGTCAGCTTTGGCAGTCAAAACTGTCTGCCACACCCAATTGGATTGTTTTTCAGGAAAATGAATCGGCATTGTTTTGATTTTAATTGGATTTTCTCAAGCAAGTGAAGATTTGTTCAAGGAGTTACAAAAACGAGCAGCCAAGAAGCAGAATCTATAAGGCAGCAGAAATCATACTGTCACTTAGCCTCAGAGCTGACTTCAACTGGGACTTAGATATACTTGTACCAAAGCTCTCTGGCACTCATCTAAGGGGCTAATATTCATGCTAAAGCTTAAAAAGTGTTGGTAAACTCTCTGATCAATTGTAGAATTGGCATCAGAGGCAAATCCTCATTATATCCTAATTCAGTGGCACAAATGATTTTATTTATTTGGAGTTATTGAACAGGAATAAGTCAGCTTACTGGAGCGGTTGACACCTGGTTGAGTGGTGCCACAGCAACAACGTCTCGCTCAGTGTTAGCAAAACTAAAGAGCTGATTGTTGACTTCAGGAAGGGAAGGAGGGTGAACATCTGCCAGTCTACATTGGGGAATCAGCAGTGAAAAGAGTCACCAGGTTTAAATTCCTAGGCGTTAACATATCGGATGACCTGTTCTGGGCCCAGCACATAAATGCAATCACAAGGAAAGCACACCAATGTCTTTACTTTCTCAGGAGGTAAGGGAGGTTTGGCTTGTCACTGAACACTCTAACAAACTTCTACATATGTACTCTTGAAAGTTTCCTGACTGGTTGCATCATGGTCTGGTACGACAATTCAAATGTGTAGGAACGTAAGAAGCTTCAGAGAGTAGTGGACTCAGCCCAATACATCACGGGTACATCCCTCCCCACCATCAGTAGTATCTACAGGAGGTGCTTACTCAAGAAGGCAACATCCATCATCAAAGATCCCCACCAACTTGGCCACGCCATCTTTTCGCAGCTACCATCAGGCAGGAGGTATGGAAGCCTGAAGTCCCACAGCACCAGGTTCAAGAACACCTACTTCCCTTCAACTATTCGGTTCTTGAACCAACCGGCAAAACCCTAATCACCACCACAGGTTAGCAACACTATGACCACTCTGATCACTTTGCACTAAAATGGACTTTTTTTGTTCTAATTGTGTTTTTTTCTTGTAAAAATTGTGTACAGTTTATGTTTAATTAATGTTTTTCTTGAGAATACTGCCTATGTGATGCTATGTGCCTGTAATGCTGCTGCAAGTAATTTCATTGCGCCTGTGGATACTTGTCCTTGTGCATATGATAATAAACTCGACTTTGACTTTGAATCATAATTGAGAATACTGATACTTTTTTCTTTTTTGTTTCTCTGCACCACACCAGCCACCTCCCTTTCCCTCACATCCACCTCATCAACCACACATTGTATCTCTGTTACATTTGTCATGTCTGAATAGCTGCCCAAATGAGAGTTGTTAACTCAGCACTGGTCAGAAATAATGCCTGTAATTCATTGATTAGAAAAAAATGCCTGTAATCACTCAGTATCCCATTTTATAGCAGATATCAATTGAGGCACAATTCAATAATTCCATGCCTCTGCGAAGAACCACTGCAGGTGGAACCTTTTCATCATACACTAACCACTTCTGCACTCTAGTGGATTCATTGAGCATGTGCACACGAATAAGAGCACCTTGTAAAACTCCTCTGAATTGACTATTGTCCAAAGAGGAGAAGCAAGCCTTCTGTTTAGGAACCCTGTTGTTACTGGTTAAAAACAAAGATAATCGGTCGCAGCCATGCCACCATCTTATTCAGTAAATGCCACAAGTATTATAATCCTCTGAAATTTCAACCCACTTCCAATCCAGCCTTCTATACACTTCTTGTTTGCTCTATCACCCAGCTGCTTGGATCTTAAGATCTGGTATTCTCTTCCGAAATCTCATCCTCTATCTCACCTTAAAATACTCCTTATAACCTAACTCTTTAACTAAACCGTAGGTTATATCTCCCATTATCTCAGAGTAATAGATTCAGCATGGAAACAGATCCTTTGGCCCATCAAGCATACATTTACACTAATCCCACTCTAACCCATTTTATTCTCCCCATACTAAGGGCAATTTTGTTTGCAACTCACATTTTCAGGATGTGGGTGAAAACAGGAGCATTCAGAGGAAACCAGTGTGATCACAAGGAGCACGTGCATACTCCACACAGACAGCACTGGAGATTGGGGTTGAACCTGGATGACTGGAGCTGTGAGGCTTTAGCTCTACTAGCTATGTCACTGAACTGATCAAACTGCGTCACTGTGCCACCCAGTGTACTCTCCTTGTGTAGCTTAGCATTAAATTGTTAACCTGTGAAGAACTTCGCGAAAGGTTATTGAAATCTCAGCTTAGATGCAAGTTGTTGATGCTTATTAGAAAGTTGTGGGGCTGTTGCTTGCAATTTCCAGATAACATATTGACAATGGTGGGGTTTCTTGCTAGGAAGCACTTGGCTCATTTCAGATATCTTTCCATGTGTAATGAATAATTTAGAGTGAACAATTCTATCTCCTCTCCCCTAATCAAGTCTCCCAAACTGGGCATTTTATTGGCTCTGTGAAAAGGCAAAATGGTGTTTTGTGCACTCTTTCACTGAGATTCTGATAGACAATGAATAAGTTCACTAATGACCTAACATGGGCCACTAAGACATGTGAAAGAAAAGAGGAGGATATAAATCTAATTAACAGTCTTCTGTTTGATTCTACACTAGAGGGTTTTTAACAGGGGAAATGTCAGGCTTCAATCTGCACCTTGTAGACTGCATTGTGATTTCAATATAGTGTGTTACCATAATGAGAAACTTAAAATGTTGAAAATTTCTTGCATGCCTGCCTTTCTAGGTTTCTTACATGTGGAGATTTTCTTAAAAGATCATATGTTAACCAATGGAGAGACTGTTGAACCATAATATGTTCATTAATGTTCTATACTATATTGATCTGTGAGGAGAAAATACTTAAGTTAAATGTTGGAAATGCTTTCATTAATATTTAATAGAAATTTAAGCATGTTTATGAATGGGTAATTACCAGATTCAAATCTCATCAACAAGATTCTATGGTGCCATAAATCAGAAGTCCAAATGTGATTCAAACAGCTTGCAGTTGTTGTCTGCCCATAAAATATGAACACAAAAATTCACTAATCTGGCACCCTGGGATGAGTCGTGGCAATCTGGCAGATTTTATTCTTAGTAATACTTCAATATACTTTTAATTCACTGTTTTAGATGTTACACATGGAATAGTACATTTTCCAGTGAACTTGGTAAGTTTCAAAGGAGCACAGGAAAATGTTGACACACTCTGCAGGTCAGGCAGCATCCTGACCTGAAACAGAATTATAAGATTTCTTTATTAGTCACATGTACATCGAAACACACTGTGAAATGCATCTTTTGCGTAGAGTGTTCTGGGGGCAGTCCACAAGTGTTGCCACGCTTCTGGTGCCAATGTTGCATGCCCACAACTTCCTAACCTGTACGTCTTTGGAATGTGGGAGGAAACCGGAGCACCCAGAGGAAACCCATGCAGTCATGGGGAGAACGTACAAACTCCTGACAAACAGCGGCCGGATTTGAATCCGGGTCGCTGGTGCTGTAAAGCATTATGCTAACCACTACACTACTGTGTTTCAGATTGAAGAACTTCATCCTCTTCTGTAAAGCTCAGAACAAAGTGGCATAAAAGATAAAACTCTGTTGTTCAAGGGTGGTGTGAGGAAGTGTGTTACCCACAGGCTTGTTGAATTATCGAGGCTAAATCACTGGGAAACGTCTGAGCTCACACTGATGTATTTTTCATGGGCAGTGGTGTTAAGCAAGTTTGGTATCTGCTCATATAATGAGGAAAGGTGTGCAGAAGTGCATAATGGCCGATTCTTCCTGGTTATAAATGTGCTATACAACATAATGCACTTACATTCATTGTTATAGAATTATTGGGCAAAGAATCACCTTTTGTTTCGTTATTTGGAAAATATTAATTTTTTTTCAATTGCATAATCCAAACTTTAAGTCTTAGCTAAAATAAAAACAGAACACTTTGGCAACATTTGTGGAGAGCAGAAGTTAAACACTTCAGGTCAATGTCCTTCCCTCAGAGACTGCTGGACCGACTGACTGCTTCCAGCATTTTCTGTTTTTATTCCAAATTTCCAGCTTCTGCATTTAAAAAAAAATCTGCTTTCAAACTTGATGGAAAGCCCTCAATAGAGGAAATGGAGATACAGAAACTGCAGATGCTGAAATTTGGAGCAACAAACAATGCTGGAGAAACTCAGTGAGTTGATTGGCATCTGTGGTGGGAAAGGAATCGTTGATGTTTCGGGTTGAAATTCTGCACCGGGACTGAAAGTGGAGAGGGAAGATATCCAGTAAAGAGGAGGGGAGAGTGGTGAGACAGGGGCCATTAGGTGATGGGTAGACATAACGAGGTATATTACCTCCTGTTATCCACTTCTGATCCACCTCCAATCCTTCCATTTTTGTCTCCTTTCCATAACCCTCTCTAGCCCCCATCACCATATTCAGCCCACTCCTGGTTCCATTCACCCAATACCCACATATTTTACCCACTGGATCCCCCCCAACCTACCATTCACCTCTCCCTGAATGGTTCCTATTATCACCTTCCTTACTTATCAGATTCCAGCATTTGTATCCCCACTTATTAAACTCCAGCAGCTATCTCCACCTTCACCCCCACTATCTGCTTTTTTGTCTGCATCCACCTGCCTCTGTCTTCCAACTCCACCCCATGCCATCACCTATCTGGCTCTATCTGCCTGTCATCCTTCACCCCTCCTCGGTCCACCAATCACTTATTGGTCCCTGTCTCACCCCTCCCCCTCTCCTATTTAGACTGGCTCGCCTCCTTCTCCACACCTGATGGAGACTCTGCATCTGAAACGTTGATTGTCTTTCCCTCTATAGACGCTACCTGACCCAGAGTTCCTCCAGTAGCTTGTTTTCTTTGCTCCAGATTCCAGCATCTGCAGGTTTGTGTTTCCTTCCCCACTTTATCCCCACTATCTTCTCTGTCCACCTTTAGCTCTGATGCAGGGTTTCGACCCGAAACATCGACAGTTCCTCTTCCCCACCCGCTACACCTCACACCACCAACCCCACTCACCCCCTACCCCTCACAACCACCACCCCCCTCTCTCCCCCAACCCCCCCCAACCCCCCTACACCCCCCCCAGCCCCACACCCCCCAACCCAAACCCAACCCCCCCCCCCCCCCCCCCCCCGCATGCTGCTCGTCCGACTGAGGTCCTCCAGCAGCTTGTTTGTTGCTCAACCTGGGAAATACTGCAACCAAGAACAAGGCGGCTTAACCTACTAAAATTTCTGGAAAAAAACTTTTTAACACCATTCAGTCAAAACAAAAGACAACACAACTTAAACTTTAAGTCTCAACTTCCACATTCTCCTTCATCGACTGAAGAGCGCAAGCGCGGCTTGCCTTTGCGGTCCTCCGCCGCGCCTTGGAAGGTCTTTCCTAATCTGAACGTTTGATGCGTTTTAAAAATGAAAGGGTAGAGGGAATATTTCAAAACAAAAAAAAGTTCTTTTGAGGTTGGCGGCGGCCGGTCGGTTGGGAACTGCTTCGCGGGATGGCGGCGCGACGCGGACAGGCGCGCCTGGTGGGGTCCTGGGCGGCCGGCCGGAGGTGCGCGCCCGCTGCGCGCTCCCGCTCCTCGGTGTCGGCGGTGCTGTGGCGCGGAGAGTCCGGGCGCGTCCCTTCCCAGTCTCCTCGTTTCAACAAAAGTCGGAACTTTTTTTCCCCCCTGACGAGCCTGTTTCCTTTTCATTTTATATATTTTTTTCTTTTAAGAAAAATCTAAATCAATTTTAATTTCACCAAGAGAGAAAATGCCAGCAGCCACCGCCACCAAAGCGGCCGAATCCCGATCCTCTTCCGCCGCCGGAGCCGAGGCGGCCGCCGCCGCCGCAGCGGCGAGTCTCCAGGCCGGACAGGGGCAGGCGGCGCACCCGCAGAATGAGGCGCTCAGGCAGGTTCTCAATGTCATCGACAAGAAAGTGCGCAACATGGAGAAGAAGAAGGTAAGAGAGACTTTGTGGGGGGAGAGGGTGTTGGGAGACCGAAAGGCTGGGGTGTGGGAGAGCTGGCGGCCTGCCTGCCAGCTGCCATTTGCTGAACATGAGACATGCGGAAGGCCTTGCGGTGGAACCATGAACTCTGGGCTGAAGGTGTCGACTGGAGAACCTCCTCTGCTTTCTGAGGTGGTTATGGCGAACGACGGAGGGAGTGGGGTGTGGAGTAACTGGTAAGGACATGAAATGGAAGTCGTCTGCATCGTGGTAACTTTAACATGCGTCTGGTGGCTTTGGAGTCCTTTTCAGGTAATTTATTCAAATTGAGATTTACACCTCCACTGTGATTTGTTTATTTTAAATTGATGTTGTATGCTTTATACTTGAAAGTACGCCAATATTTTTCGTTCAGTTTTAGAAGAATAACTGGTCAACATACCTTTCAGAATATTACTGTAGACAAAATATTTGTAATATTAAAATGTTATGTGTTATCATCTTCCCCCACTCAGTGGCTTTCAAATTTTTCTGTGTGGAGTAAAGCCATGTTCAGCGTAAGTTGTGCCTCAGTGATAGGTTTGGATTCAAGCCCCAGTTTACTACTAGAGGATATAATTAGTCCAAAACTGAGGGAAGTTAGCCTTATCAGAAATCATTTTTCTGATCAGATGTTAACCAAAGCTCTCTTCAGAGAAGAGCAATAGAATTCCGATGCCAACGTTTACCTCTAAACAAATCCTGAAGATAATGTCGGTCATTTATCTTATTGCTGTTTGTAGAATCTTGTCTTTTGCAAATTAACTGTTGTGTTAGTCTGTAAGAAAGCATAAACTACACTTAAAAGTGTGTTATTGGTTGTGAAATGCCTTGGGACAGACCAAACTTGTAAGAGGCACTATTTTATTTGTCAAAGACTAAGCCACAAAGGTTTATTGTAACTGTAAAATAACACTTTTGTGCTTAATAGAAGTAACCTGTTGATAATGGGTAAATACAGAGTTATTAATTATGATGATTTACTGTCAGAAATCTACACTAGAGAATGACATTTGTCATGGACTTCCAGGGTGTATGCTGTTGAGCCTCAGGGATCCATTATATAAAATTTAAGTCAGTATTCCAGTTAATTTATTTTTCTTTAGCTGTTGGTGCTAACTGATTTGGTATTCTGATTTATCAAACTGTAAGCCAGCTATACCTCAAAACAGGTGCAGACAACACTTTTTTCATTTCCTGGGTGAAATTGCCTGGGTTTTGATGATTTGGATATCTTATCAAGACACTGGCTCAGTTTTCTTCATTTGAGACCATAGGCCCACCATGTTGTGCCGTCCATCAAACCACCCTCACACTATCTAAACCTTTCCTCCCGCATATCCCTCTATCTCACATTCCTCCATGTGCCTATCCAACAAACTCTTGAACCTGTCCAATGTATCTGCCTCCACCACCACCCCAGGTAGTGCATTCCATGCACCAACCACTCTCTGGGTGAAAAACCTCCCCCTGACATCTCCCCTGAACCTCCCACCCGTAACCTTAAAGCCATGCCCTCTCATCTTGAGCATTGGTGCCCTGGGAAGGAGGCGCTGGCTGTCTACTCTATCTATTCCTCTCAATATTTTATATACCTCTATCATGTCTCCCCTCATCCTCCTTTCCAGTGAATAAAGCCCTAGCACCTTAAGTCTCTCCTCATATTCCATACGCTCTAATCCAGGCAGCATCCTGGTAAATCTCCTCTGCACCCTCTCCAACACCTCCACATCCTTCCTATAATGCGGCGACCAAAACTGAACACAGTACTCTAAGTGTGGTCTAACTAGAGTTTTGTAAAGCTGCATCATCACTTTGCGGCTCTTAAACTCGATCCCACGACTTATGAAAGCTAACATCCCATAGGCCTTCTTAACTGCTCTATCCACTTGTGAGACAACTTTCAGTGAACTGTGAATATGAACCCCCAGATCCCTCTGCTCCTCTACACTGCCAGGTACCTTGCCATTTACCCAGTACTCTGCCCTGGAGTTTGTCCTTCCAAAGTGTACCACCTCACACTTCTCCGGATTGAACTCCATCTGCCACTTGTCAGCCCAGCTCTGCATCCTATCAATATCCCTCTGTAAGTTCCGACAGCCCTCCACACTATCCACAACACCGCCGATCTTAGTGTCGTCTTCAAACTTACCCAGCCCTCCACCCCCTTATCTAAGTCATCTATAAATATCACAAAAAGTAGAGGTCCCAGAACCGATCCCTGCGGGACACCACTAGTCACTGCCCTCCAATCCGAGGGCACTCCTTCTACCACAATCCTCTGCTTTCTACAGGCAAGCCAATTCCTAATCCACACAGCCAAGCTTCCCTGAATCCCTTGGCCTCTGACCTTCTGAAGAAGCCTACCATGAGGTACCTTATCAAATGCCTTACTAAAAAGACCTTGACTTTCTGACCATGGATATGGATTACATGTAGACTTGGCTTCCTTTAACAGTTATGTAATATTGTGTTTGATCATAGGTTTTGTCTGAATCACATTTTATTTCATTTTTGATATGAATCCAACAATGGAAATCCACTAGCCTAATGGCATTCAATCCTGAAAGCTTGTCTTGTTTAATAGTGGTTAAAATAATTGACTGAAGTAACATTGGCTGATTAAGAAGGCAGGCTTCAGAAATAAATAGGTTTCACATTGACATTTGATCATGTGTTTTCCCACTGCAACAGAAAGAACACTGGTCTTTTTTCCAACAGTTTTCAAGTTACTTATTGTAGTTCTGAGTTGATTCGGCTGAAAAAGAAAATTGTCCACAAAGATCTCCACGTGTGATGTTTATTGTAAACATTTGAAATGCCGTACTTAGAGAAATAATCCATTAGGTTTATAATCCCTTTTCTTGGATAGTCTTTTCACTCAGCCTCCCAAATAATTATCTTCTATTCCATCCCTCAGTTTCTGCTG
This sequence comes from Pristis pectinata, assembly GCF_009764475.1. Classification (NCBI taxonomy): domain Eukaryota; kingdom Metazoa; phylum Chordata; class Chondrichthyes; order Rhinopristiformes; family Pristidae; genus Pristis; species Pristis pectinata. The sequence goes on along the minus strand of NC_067418.1, from coordinate 24,170,356 downwards.
AGACATACATTTGTGAGTAGGTGGCAACCTGCCAATAGATGGGAGTTGATCATTCTTCATGTATGACCTAGGCTGATGCTTTGTGTTGCTGACAAGAAGATGATATTCAAAGTTGTTTTTACATACTTTGCATCTGCGCTTGAGGTATAATTTTCACTGTTATAATTCTGGTTGATGAGTGGCCAGGATTTTTTTCAGGTTTTCAGCTTATGGAATACTTTGTTTTAGCCAACAAAAGGACTTGAACCTGAATGAGAATCACTGTTGCAAGTAACTGAGATTTTGTTGCATTGAAGTATAATCAAATCCTATTAATTGTCCTCTTAATTACCCAAGCTCATTGGCCCATTTTTTTTGTAGGTCTAGTTTCTATAGATGCCACTTTTTTTTAGCAGTGCAACATATGCAGTCCCTTGTTTACTGTACAACACTTCTGAGTAATTAAATTTTACAGTAACCTGTTTATAATATCCTGAAATGGTGTGAATGTTAATAAATATAATCTTTACCATGAACAGGATGTTTTGTACGAATGAGATATTTTCAGGGCTGCTATGAAAGCTGAATTGTCGAACTTCAAGTAATCCCTGACACTTCCCCTCTCCTCAATATTGGCTATCTCCCCTCTCCACTCTTAGTCCTGATGCAGGGTTTCAACCCAAAATTTCGACAATTCTTTTCCCTGCCACAGATGCTGCTCGACCCACTGTATTTCTCCAGCAGATTGTTTATTGTTCCATAGTCCGCCATCTGCAGTCTTGTGTGTCTCCATTCCTAACCAGCCCTTGGCTTTCCAAATACAAATAAATCCTATCTCTTAGAATCCCTTCCAATAAATTTCCCACCACTGACGTAAGGCTCATTGGCCTGTAGTTCCCTGGCTTATCCCTGCTGTCCTTCCTAACTGAAGGCACAAGATTAGCTTTCCTCCATTCTTCTGGTACCTTGCCTGGCCTGTAGCTAATGAAGCTACACAAATCTCTGCCATGGCCCCAGCAATCTCCTCCTTTTCTTCCCTTAACATCCTAGGATACACCTGGTCAAGCCCTGGGGATTTATCCACCTTTATGCATTTCAAGACCTCTAACACCATCTCCTTCATAATGTTGATATGCTCCAGGATATAACTGTTCCCTCCCCTCAACTCAATTGCTTCCATGTCCTTCTCCACCGTAAATACAGACAAGGTATTCATTTAAGACCTTGCCCATTTCCTGTGGATCCACGTGTAGGTTACCACACTGATCCTTAAGGGGAGCAGCTGCTCTCTCCCTAACTACCCTTTTACTCTTAATATGCTTATAGAATCTTTTATGATTCTCTATCTTATCTGCCAGTGATATCTCATGACCCTTTTTGCCGTTCCCATTTCCTTAAGTGTACTCCTACATCCCTTAAACTCATGGGACTTGCTTGATCCTAGCTGCCTTTATCTGACATATCCTGTTTCCTGACCAGACCGTCAATATCCCTCCTCAACCAAGGTTTCCCTAATCTTGCCAGTCTTGCCTTCACTCCAGCAGGAACTGCTGGACCTTAATTCTTCCTATCTTGCTTGTAAAAGCCTCCCACTTGTCAGACGTCCCTTTACCTGCAAACTGCCTCTTCTAATCAACTTTTGAGAGTTCTTTCCAATGTCATTGAAATTAGCCTTGCCCCAATTTAGACTTTAACTTGAGGATTAGTCCTATCATTTTCCATGACTATCTTGAAACTAGTACGATTTGGTCACTGGTCCCAAAGTGCTCCCCCACTGACACATCAACAACTTGCCAAACCTTATTTCCTAAGAGGGGGTTGAGTGTAGCTCCCTCTCTAGTAGTCTACTAATTGCTTCAGAAAACTTTCCTGGACATAGTTAACAAATTCTTTCCCCATCTAATCCCTTAACACTAAGGCGGTTCCAGTTAATATTGGGGAAGTTAAATTCATCCACTATTACAACCCTATTACTGTATTCTAATACCTATGTGTGATTTCCCTACATACAGTATATATGTCCTCTGATTCCTATTGACGGTGGGGGGAGGAGGGAGAGGTCTATAGTACAATTCCATCAGTGATCAGCCCTTTTTTTATTTCTAAGTTCCACCAATATCACCTGGGATATTTTTGAGTACTACTGTGTCGTTCTCTCCAATCAATGGTGCAACTCCACTTCCTCTCTTACCGACACCTCCATCACACTGGAAGCATCAGTGTCCTGGAACATTGAGCTGCTAGTCCTGCAAACCCTCGACCATGTTTCCATAATAGCTGTAATATCACATTCCTATGTGCCAATCCATGCTTAGAGTTCATCTACATTACCTGTGAGCCACCTTGATTAAAGTAAATGCGATTTGGTCCATTAGACCTTCCACACTTCCTACCCTGTTCCTGCCTACTGGACTTGGTTGCTTTAACCTCTGTTTGATTCAACTTTCCCATCTGATTTACTATTACCTTGGGTCCCATCCCCTCCCCATCAGACTGGTATAAACCCTCCTGAGTAGCAATAGCAAACTTCCCCATAAGGATATTGGTTCCCCTCCAATTTAGATGAAATGCATCCCTCTTGTACAGGTCACCTCTGACCCAGAAGATATTCCAGTGGACCAAGTAGCTGAAGTCCTCCCACCTGCATCTGCTCATCAGCCACACATTCATTTGCCATATCCCTCCATTTCCTACCCTCACTAGTATGTCTTTAGAAATGTGTGGTTTATGGTTGAAGATTCAGTTTCATTGGTCAACCATGGGTCCCACATTTTCAGTGATCTGAAGTGTGCATTTTTCTGTGGAATAAATCTCGGGGACTTTGATGGAAATTTTTTCCTCAATAAGGAAGTTACTTGGATATTTGACATGCCACCATATAAACTTTTATTGCTTCATTGGACTGGATAAATGTTCTTACAGAATTGAAGTTAAAATCATCAAATGATTTTATTCACATATTCCAGATGTTCAACCAGCACATATAATCATTGAGAGATAAAATTCTAAAAAGTAACAAACACACTTCCATTTTGCTATTATTATCACCAACTATGTTTATTTTGTATATTCTCAGATTGAGTTTTGTCAAATTGAATAAACTTTTTAAAATTAAAATTTTGCAGCTGCTAGGTCCAAGCTACTTATGTGATTGTTAATAGCCACTCTTTTGAGATCATTAGTAATCCAAGATGAACTTTCTGCCCACTGCACCTCACAAATAGTTTCAGTCAATCATGAGCGCTTTTTAAAAGATTTGAAAATTGTCAATCAGGGAACTGCATCTTTTGAGCTGTAGGTAAGAGTGTCAGTGAATACTTGATTTTTTTTTCCTTTCAATTTTTCCCCAATTTTTGTTGGTGTCTTGTAAAATTAGTTAACTTCTGTCAGCAAAATACTTAACACAATAAAATGCAGCAACGTATAGTCTCCACAAGCTCAAATAAATGAAACAACAAAGTCGTTGGCTGATGTGTGCTGATTTGAAATCTATGTTGATTCCATCCCTACCACTTGTTCGAGAGATTATGGCTGGTCTTGTCCTTCCTTTCAAGGAAGTAATGGATTTTGTTGTTCACATTGGTACTTTATTGAAACGTGTGCAGGAATAGAAGCAGGCTGACTTTCTGATCTGCCAGAGAATGAGTTTAGCACTCAACCTGTCAGTCATGATTACCAAGCAATTCACACAATTTCTCATAGGTAACATCCCCGGGAGTGAAATCCTTCACATTTATAACTTTAGCAAAGTTTTTATTTTATTTTTTATAATTGAGCACATCTTTGGGTTTTATGCCTCATTTCTGTCTGCATTTTTCCTCTTAATTTTTCGTTCAGTGCTTTTGGGGAATCCCACTAACATAGTGGATAGGTCAGAAGTTCATGTATGCATTTTGAAAATGTTTGCTGAAGTCTGGGGAAAAAAATAATGCAATTCTGCATGGCTATGGTTTATTGCTGGCTGAGTTTTTGTTAGTGGCAAGTTTAACCATTTTTTTCTGAGTAGTCCTCCAAGGCTGTTTCTGTTTTTTTTCATTATTGGTAGGTAACTGAGAAAATGAAACCCTATAAATAATGCATTCGCTTATCTTTGTGATTGAATGGTATCGACTTTTATTTACATTTAATGTGCTTGTAGACGATCAATGCCAATTAATTTTATAATTGGAACATACCATTGTTAGTAGTTCATCAAGTGAATGCAGTAGTAGTTCCTATATCAGTACTTTGACCTGCTTTTCATAGAGATATGCTTTGTATGATACTGACATGATTTGCATATTGATTTTAACTATACAAACATTACCAATTCTTTTCTCAAAGAGAAGTTGTCCCATGATGGCAGCATGCAACTTCTGCACAGTTTTCTGTATTCTTACCATTTCCATTACCAGGAGTTTGCATATGTCATGTTCATTTCCCATTTTTTCAAGACAGCTCCAAGAGCTCTTGCACAAATATATCTGAACACAACGCCCAAAATAAATATGAACACAGCACTTGCTTAAAATTAGCTGCCTTGGTCTATGTCGTTTTAGCACATAATTTAGCTATGCAGAAAGTCAATCTGTTCTTTTTCTTGTATTAAGATTATTTATGCATATTTTTCAACAAGGATCATTGGATACAAATTAGAAATAAGGACTCTGATTGGAAGCTTGCTTTCTTTGCAAACTACCACCGCAATTGCCCAACTCAATTATTGTGCTAATTGTTTTTGTAATATAATTTGAATGCCTTAATCTCCATTGGAAAAAACATCTTGAATACAGGAGGAAATCATCACAATGCTAAATTAACAAGATCAGTGATAGAGGTGACTGAGAAGAAAGTGTAAAGATTGAGAATTGTCACATGTACTGCAGTTTCTGAATTTTATGAAATCATTCACTGGAAGCTTACAAATGTGAGAACTTCACAGCTATTTCCATTTAAAAAAAATTGTTTTAGCTATTGGTGTTTTAACATTAATGTGAGATGCCCTAACTACTCCCTTGAATATTAATTATTTTTCATAATGGTGGAATTTTTTGAAAATGATGGGCTTGCTGAATTCTCTGTATAAATGGGTTATTGATCTCTTCTCAGGTGTTGGACAGCAGGACATGTCTTCAAAGGAGCAAGTATCTTCTACAGCTACATTGTATTTTTTTGGTACATTTTAGGACCGTGAACTTAGTGTCATGAACGTCTTTTGAAGATCTAATGTGTGTAATTTAATATTGAACCAAGATTATGGTGGGGTGGCTTAAAATTATTACGTTAACTTAGAAGTTTTAAAATATACAAAGCAGAAGGGGAATAATATTTAGGCTGAAAATATTCATACATTGGGGTACTATTGTATGATCAATATATAAGTTGGGGTTGGACAAAGTGGGTGGAGACTGCATTGTTTCAGAAGCTTGCATGTTTGTAATGTCTGATTCTTGATTGTAGCTTTTACAACAGCTGTAAAGTTTAAAATATTCAAGTTATAAACTTCGAAATATAATTAGCAACATTGGATCATCAAACTTGTATCACCAGACAAACAGATGGGTTTCTTCTGTGCGCCATTGGAAGTTTTACTTCTATTTTGCACCTTGTGGTTTTTAAGGATGATTTGTGTTGGATGCCAGTTTGTTGCATTCCCTCTAAATTACTAAAACCTTTGTTGGAAAGGGAGATTAAGAATTTGTAGTCTTACCAAATCTCCATATCATGAAGAAAGACTTGCAATCTCTCATACTCCAATCCCTTTAGTAATAATAATCTAACTTGCCTTTTGCTTTCCTAATTGCTTGCTGTACATTCATTTGTATCATGTGTGTATACAAATATCTGCTGTTCCCCTGAATACTGACATTATCCAGTCCTCTGTCATTGATGTTTTGCTTTTCTATTTTTGAACTACAGTGGATCATCGCTCCATTTAACCTGTCCATATCTTTTTGTGGCCACTTAACATCTTGGTTATACTTTCACCAAGTTTTTATATTGTCAGCAAAACTTGGATACATCACTTACTCAAGTCATTGATGTAGATTGTAATTAGGCTCAGATCCAAATATTAATCCATATGGTATCCCACCAGTGATTTTCCTCTAACCTAAAAATGAACTATTTAATCCTACTGCTGTCTATATGGCAAATCATCATTAATTCATGGTAATGCATTCAGCTCTCCCCAGTCATGGAATATACTTTTTGCAATATCTACTAGTGTGGAACTTCATGGAATGTATTTTGAAAGTCCAAATACATCAGCTGCCTCCAGGGTCACAGCAAGAAAGTTCATGCCGAGGTGCTGGGAATTTTTCTGATTGTAGATCCTGCTTGTGCTATTCACCTTTTCCTATTCTCTTTATCCACCTTTGGAGTTCCAACCCCTAAGACAATGCAGACATTGTGATTTCTCTAAGTGCTGTGGTTAGGCATCTGGCTTGCTCATTAATCTGAGTGTGCGCTGGAGTTCAGAGTGCAAGTGAGGTGTACCTTTGGAGCTGGGGTCAGAGCACTTGTATATTTTCCCACATCCTTTAAACTTGCTGGGTTCACTAGAAAATCTATTATACTATCATATAACATGTAAAAATAGTGAAATGCAAGTGCATTTGGGTATTAATAGGAGTCACCACAATGAGCCCAGGAAATCTGCTCAAACACCACTAAAGTCCAAAGGGTGTCAAACTATTGGAATTTTACTGTATTTTCAAAATGTGGTCACTATGCTAAGGTAGGAAAAGTTACTAATTAGTAACATTATTGTGTGATTGCTAATAACCTTGTTATATTGCACTACTCATCTTAAATAACTTGATTGTTAGTTGATTCCTTGACAGACTGAACTAGAAAAATATTTTGAATGCATTCTGTGAACTTGTTCTACATCCTTGCTGCAACTGTAATTTTTCTAGCCTACATGAGGATTAAATTTCTTCCTGTATATGTGTTCCATGGACATCATCATCCTGAGTGGTACTCTGCTGGACACTGCGTTTGCTGTTAAGGGAGCCGCCATTGTTTTATGCCCTTTTTTTAATGTCCACTCAAACTAATTCTACATCTGGAGTTTCCAAGTTAGGATCTTTGCGCATACTGTTATTGTATGATTTTGCTTTTTCTCTCAAATTATAAGTATACTGGAAAAGATCGGTTTCCAATGTGGAGACTCAATTTCAATTACATCATACTTATTTAATTCTACCTGCATTAACAACGTATTTTGTTGAAGATGTTGCCTGCATTCTGACACATTGCCTTAACTTCTGTGTTTTTGTTTCCTGATTGATGCCTCATTGCTTTTATTGAGTGTTGTCCCATTCTTGACTCACGAGACTTGTCTTAACCGATTTGCTACTCTATTCTACTGTCCTGACATTACTTGCTGATTTAGTTAATCTTTATTGTATCCTCCGTACCTCACAAACTACATCTAATGGGTTCCCCTTTCTGCACCCCCTGCTTGTTACATCCTCAAAGGACTCCAAAATTTAATCAAATGTGATTTACCTTTCTTAAAACCATATTGATTTTACTTCATTGTAACTTTTTTAAGTGCCCTATTACTTTAAGGTTCACTCTGTTGATTTCTACAATGAAGGGGTTGACTTACGAGAAAAAGTTCAGCAGATTGTGCCTTTATCACTCTTTAAACTCCAGTGAGTAATCTTAGAATCTACCCTTTCAAGTCCTATTAGAATCTTATTGAAAGGTGTATGATTCTGATACGGCTTGAAAGGGTAGATTCTGAGAGGATATTTTCCCTTGGTAAGAAATCCAGAACTAGAATAATTGGTTGTATTTTTAAGATGGAGAGGAGCATGAATCTTTGCAATTCAATATCCAGAGAGCTGTGAAGCCTGAATTATTGAATATGTTCAAGGCCAGGATGGACTTGCAAATGGGCAGGAAATTCAAGTTAAGGTCAATGTCTGATAATCCATGATCTTATTCACTGATGAAGCAGGCTTGAGGAGCCACATGGCCTACTGTTATTTTTTTCTGTTCTAGGCTGATACATCAGTATTGAGGGCCTGTGATATTGGGATGAGATGTTTAACCAGTTCCCATTCATGTTGATCATGTTGGTCCCATGGTGCTCTTTGAAGAATAGCAGATAAGTTTGGTGAACATTTTGCTCTTAACTAAAATCATACTAATGAACATTTGGTCTGGAATCAAATAAATCTGATTGTGGGATCTCAGTGTAGAGTTGCTGGCACAATTACTGACAAAAGTCACTGAGCTTCAAGAAAGTATAAGAGGAATAAATTTCTAAGCCAGGTCACAATCATACTCAGATGAAAGTGGAAAGGTAATGACAAAGTGGCCAATATTACCCTAAACTGGCAGAATGTAACCTCTGCACACCATCAATCCCCTACCACTGATCTGCATTGTCATCATTTTAAAAGTTCAGTCAGGATTGAGGATGACTCATTCCAGTTCTGTGTGCCCTGAAATGACTGAGTTTGCCACAGTTGGGGTAGGAGGAGCGCACCGCTTAACAAACTTCTAGCAGGAGAGTTGTTTATTAAGTGGTGTGCTGTTTCCACCATTTATGCAAACTTCAGATTCTCATTATTATCCTAAATGCTGCTTCTGCACTTTGAATGATCATAGGCCATGGATTTCCAGGAGCCGAAAGGGGTGTTGCATTTTTTTGGTTCCAAGGAGATTTCAAGAATGTCCTTGAATCCCTACTTCTGTCTGCCTGGTAATCTGTTCCAGTGACAGCTCTGAAAAGTGCATCAGTTTCGGGAGTCTGGTGTTGGGCATGGATATGATGTGGCTTGTCCAAAAGTACTGACTGTGTATAAATTGCTGCCTTAAGGTGGGGTATGTTGGGAGAGGATATTGATATTACTTTGCTTATTCTGGCAGTGGATTTGGAGAATTTTGTAGAGATGTTGGTATTCTTCTGGTGCTTTTGAAGTGGTTGCTGTAGGTGGTCCAAGTCCCAGAGCCATAAAGGAGAGCAAGGATCACTGTTGCCCAGTGGATCACGAGTTTTATGCTAGATTTGAGGTCTTGATCTTCAAACATCCATTGCCTTGCATCATAGTGCATTGATGATGATAGTGAATTTAACGATTGATGTTTACCTTTGCTGAGAAGCATCACCAGCATATTGCAGCTCAACTACTGAGATCAGTGTGACCTCGGTTTTGGAGTGGAGGCACCATATGTTGAACAGTTTTTCTTTACCCCTGTAGATTAGTTCCACCCCAGCAGGACGCTGCAGCAACAGAAAGATTGAGAAAAGTATTGGGGCAATGATGTCACTGTTCTTGACACTGGTCTGCAATGAGATTGGTTCCATTTTGTGCTTGTTGGTTAGGATCATGGCTTTGTGAATCAAGCATAAGATGGAGGCCAATTTCTGCTGGCAGCCAAATTTGAGGAGTGCAACTCTTGATTGACAGTCAAAGACTTCAGTGAGATTGAAAAAGGCCAGGTGAAGTGTTTGGTGTGTTTCTATTAAACAGTGGTTGCACAGTGAAAGTCATGTCCACTGTGCCTTCAAATAGAGAAATACACTGCAGTTTGAGGGACAGGTGGTCTTCTGTGAGGAGGTGGTTTGGGAAGACCCTGTTGATGCTCTCAAGTTACCACAATTAAGGGCATCAGACAAACTGACAACTCCCAATCAACTAGAGCTGCAGTGTGTCATCAATGTTTGAACTGCTCTGAAGTTCACCAAAATTGGCACCTGGGAAGTGACTCCTCTATCAGAAAGAACCAAGATTGACTTGATGAGAATGACCAGGAAATCCATGAGCTAATAAACTGCACACACTAAGCAATTCTGGATTGTAAGATCAAACATGCATTGAGGAAAAAGGAACTACTTTACAGGCACTTGAATATCCAGGTCAGCAGAAAACCTGAGAGTTAATGTACAGTTGGGGAAGGAAAGAGCAGAAGAGATCCAGCAACTTGCTGATATGATGACATGGATTCTTCAGTGCTGTCATGGCCACCCACAGCTCAAATGCCTGAGGCTGGAATCCACTTCTTCCTGTCCACCATCTGGTCTTTGTTAAAGATTTGCTGTTGCACTTCATTCTTCAGTGCCTGTAGATCTGTTTCATTTCCCTTGAGGTGGGATGGAGTTTCCAATCCAAGAACATTTGTGGTTAATTAGCTCCTAGATCTACTGGTCATTCTTATTGAACCAATCCAGGTGTTTTCTGGTCTGGAAAGTAAGAATCTCTTTGCAGCTGCCGGTGATGGTGAACTTCCAGCTGGTCTGGATGCTGTGGACACTGTAGCTCTTGTTGGCTGGGAATTGTCAGGTTGTCTGTGAGGTACTGTCTGAGAAGAGCAAAGTTTGTGGGGTTAGTGAACATTTCCAGAGTTGCTGTTGATTTGAAGCCAAGCTAATGGAAATAACTGCAAATAAGGAGGTGATCAATCTGGCAGTCATGGCTTTGAGTGAAGGGGAATCTCACTTGGACAGTGATATTCTAATTGGCGCCAGTGCCTGTACCTTGTGTGCTTCTCTCTGATGATACAAGGTGTTGGTTATTACAAGGCCTTGGTCCAAACATTTTGAAAAGAGGATTCCTTTGAGGTTAACTTTCCCCACTCCCTTCATGCCAATCAAGCCTTTCCAGAGAATTGTCTTTTCTGACACTGGAGCATAATTTGTTTCCCTTTGAAACATGGGCAAGGGACTGAGTACTGTTGGTCAATTATTTGACATCTGATTGTTTTATTGAGCCAATATAATTCCATTTTATGTAGAGATGCAATTTGGACAGTTGAGAGATGACCAAGAGTCAGAGGAAAAGAGTATTTTGTTTTTTATTTAATTGTACTGGTAATTGAAGACAATTTATGATTGTGTTCCAAATGTAGTTGTTAAGGTACAGACCAGCAGAAGCCTAGATGTTTGAATCCAGTAGTTATAGATATAATTTTGGGGCTGAAAATGGCATCGGAGAAAGGTCATTGACCTGAAACGATCACTTGTACAATGTCCAAAGGTACCTTCTGACCCGATTTGTTTTCAGCATTTCTCCATTTTACTTTAGTTTATCATCCTTTGAATCCAACCCCTCCCCTTTTTTTCTGGTCAAGACATGGCGTTTAGATGCTTGTTTTTGATTAGAAAACATTATTACACGGTAAATTTTTATAGGATTAGCAATTTAACATCTTGCGATGATTTGGCCTTTGCGATCGGGAAGTGGAATAGATTTGGGGGTGGGGTGGAAATGCAGATCCTGGAAATCGAGAATAAGAACAGAAAATACTGGAAGTGCTCGCCAGGTCAGACAGTATCTGTGGAAAGAAATGGAGTTAACTCTTCAGATTAACGATTCAACAGGATAGGAAAACGAGAGACTAGCAAAGCTGCTTCAACGCGGGCCTCAAAACGTGGTCACGTTTTATCATGGGGCGCTGTTGATTGTTGTTCTTGTTGGTGAGACCCGATTGAACAGCTCTGGGCACATAGTTAGAACTACCTTCTGAAGCCGACAAAGGAATTTGCGAGCTTCAAAAATGCACAATCCAAGTATTTATAATTGATTGCATTTTCATTAAAATAGTCGAATCGCCTTGCGTAAAACGCCCTGCTTTCGTTGGTGTCTACCAGCCCATGAATTGTACGATGAATCTCGGAGATATATAAATAAATTTTCAGATCTCTCTTTTTAAAAAGAGAGCAGGTCAATGTGAGAAAGTGCTGGTTAATTTCACCGGGTTTCACTTCTGGCGGCGCGGCCTGCAGCTCCCTTCTTACTTTGTATGTTGTGCCCGAGAAAGTGCCTGAAACATTTTGATGCAATTCATCAGTGAACAAAGCCCACTTTAACAAAAAAAAAGATAATTACCCCCAATTACGTTTGCGTTTTTTAAAAAAAATGCAAAGACAGGTTGCATTCTCAGTTGGCCGGGAGCTGCTTCGCGGGATGGTGGCGTGACGCGGACAGGCGGGCCTGGGGGTGTCCTGGGCAGCCGGCTGGAGGTGCGTGCGCGCTCCCGCTCAGCCTCGGCGGCGCTGTGGCGCGGAGTCCGGGCGCTGCTGGGCGGTCGGCTGGAGGCGCGCGCGCTCGCGGCGCGCTCCCGCTCCTCAGTCTCGGTGGTGCTGTGGCACGGAGAGAGTCCAGCCGCCGCTCCGCGTTTTCTTCGTTTCAACAAAAGTCGGAACTCCCCCCCCCCCCCACCCACCCCCAGCGCCTGTTTTATAACCTTTTTTAAAAAAAAGAAAATTACAAAAATACAAAAATATTAAACTCCCAAGAGAGAAAATGCCAGCAGCCACCGCCACAAAAGCGGCCGAATCCCGATCCTCTTCCGCCGCCGGAGCCGAGGTGGCCGCCGCCGCCGCAGCGGCGAGTCTCCAGGCCGGGCAGGGGCAGGCGGCGCACCCGCAGAATGAGGCGCTCAGGCAGGTTCTCAATGTCATCGACAAGAAAGTGCGCAACATGGAGAAGAAGAAGGTAAGAGAGGATGCAGGCCTAGTTGCACCAGTGCAGGAGATTTAGGCCTTCATTTAAAGAGAGAGCCAGTCTCATTGGAGCTCCTTGATATCACAGCGGCGATCTCGGTTTTTCACGTTCTGACATTCAGTCTGTAAATTGAATGCGTAACTGGCCCCCACCTCTCTCCAGATCAAATATTCGTTTAACAGGAGAGGCGTGCAGTAGTTCGAAAGTAGTGCCTGAAGTTTAATAAAAAGATGTGCAGCACTGTAAACTCGATTTCTTATGCTGAGTTTTTTCGTGATTAAACTAAATGTTTAGAATAAGCAAAACCGTTCTGTCTTGCAATTTGTTAACATTCTTGAATTATTTACACATTATTTTATTAAGGCTTTGAACAGATTTGAATGCAACTCCATGCAGTGTGAATTTCAGGAAACATCTTCACACAGGGTGACAGATTTGGAACTTAACCCAAAACTGATAAGGCTAGTTCAGTTGGAAAATTTCGAAGTAAAATTGATAGGTTCATTAAATTTATTAGTGTTGTGTAACCAAGGAGGGTAGATGGACTTCAGATGCAGATGGACCATTATTGAATGGCAGAATGTTTTCAAGGAACTGAATGTCCCAGTACTCCCAAGTGCTCGACTGTAGCTCTCAAGACTATATTCAGTGTAGATTAAGTATAATTAATTGTGACAAAACAGATTAATTTTATATATTAACAATTAAATTAAATGCAACTAGAAAATTTGCAGCTGATTTAATCCACTCGTCAGTTATGATGGGGAGAATCTTTTGGGGGGGGGGGGGGGGGCGGGGGGGAAGAAACCAGTTCTGGTCAAAGACCCTTCATTGTCGCTGTTTCTCTTTCCACAGTGCTGTGGAATGTTCACAACATTTTCTGTTTCTTATTTCAGATTTACAGCATATGCTCTATATTTGACGGTACTCTGCATTTTAAAGAAAAAAAGCAAAACATTTGTCCACTTCTGAATAAAGAAACCCACATAGCCACCCTTGGTATATATCTCTGCAAAAAAAAATTGCAGTCTTTGGATGCATTTGCTGCATTTAATGCAACTGATGCCACAGTATAAATATGAACCACACATTAGATGTAATCCTTTGCATAAAAAGCTGCTACATTTCAGACAAAAATTATTTTCAAAATGAATCATGAATATTATCACTCAGGTCATTTTATGATGTCTGTGGCATAATCAAATACACTTCCTTCAGCTAGGTGAACTAATTTCATGTTTTTTGTTTGGCTGAGGTGATCGATGCCGTGTGGAGGTCACTAGACATTCCTCATTTGGAGGAACTACAAGTTCTTTTTCAGGACATAATATGGTGCCTCAGAAGTGTTCTCCTTCAAAAGCCATACCTATGGTACCCAAGGAGTGAAGATAATGTGTAGTCGTAGAGCAATACAGCACGGATACAGGCCCTTTGGCCCAACCAGTCCATGCCGACAATGTTGTCCACCCAGCTTGTCCCAATTTCCTGCATTTGGCTTGTATCCCTCCAGGCCCCTCCCCTCCATGTACCTATCCAACTGCTTCATAAATGATACAATCATTTAAGCAGTTAAATGGTTCAACCAGTCCATTTTGGGGCGGGGGGGGGCGGGAGTGGGGAGGAATTATGTCTGTGGTTTAATAACATGCCATGGTGTAAAAGAGGCAACAGTGCATCTGATTTTTTTTTGAAAGAGGGACAGTTGAAATCTGATTCATTTGTTCTCCAAATTCCATCTGGCAAACTTGCCTTAATGGCAAGTGATGTAACACCTTCCTGATTCTAAGACTTAAGGATGTTGGAATGGATAAAGGAAATGTTTTACATGAACACCAAGTGGGGGAGGTGGCAGCCCGAGGTGGTTTGGCATTGATCTATTAAGATTAGTTGCTGGACAGGGTTTTTTCCCAAACTGGTCTGTAGGAATCCAGTCAAGATGATGCAATTCAAATTCATCATACAAATTAATTTGACCATCCTCTGAGTAGACTGGAAAAAATACTACTCTTGTTCTGATATACAAGAACCATGAGGTATGGCTATTTTAAGATTAAGTTGTATTGTCAATGTTTAAGTAGCTCAGTACAGGAATGCTTTGTCAAAATTTTGTGCCCCTGTTCCCAATGAGGCTTAAAGCTGTTTTAATTAAGTTTACAAGCTATTTTCAAGTATAAAGAGAAAGATATGGCTCTGATATTTTTGCTCTTTGAAAATTGCATAAACTGAAGCATATGAATTATAAATTGCTGTTTTTTTCCTCAGTCTTTTTCCTTAAATTTCAACTGTTGCAACGGGATCATTGTTATCAGTGCCAGTAGTGCCACTGATAACCATTCTTCTGGTGAGCTTGCCTAATCACTGTCGGCAGGCTGCTTATGCTTGGAACCATGCTATGCACAACTTGTCCTTGCCTTGTGTGTACACATTTTTCGCTAGTTCACTGCTACTAATGAGGAGTGCAACCTTGGGCTGATTTTTTTCACCTCACTAGTTAAGGCTACGTGCTAATCATAATTGAAGTTTTACTTGAGTTAGTTAAATTGGCATGGAAATAAGTTTTTCTAATCTATAGTTTGCTGTACCGGCTGTTATTGTTGACTGCCAGCTTATCAAGGGAGCTTCTTTAAATGACTTTAAAATCACTTATTTTTCAGGATCATTTTCAAAAATAATTGACTTTCTTGAAATGGAAATACTTTAATCGAAATATGTAGGGTAGGCAAAATATTTCCTGTACTACTTGCACAAGTTTATGGAGTCTTTACTAGCTGTATCAAAAAGTGTGTAAGAAAATAGTTTAAGGCAAAATACTATACAAATATTTGTTTTTTTTTTGCTCATTTCATTCTTGCTGCCTCCCTGTTTTCACCTCTTCCCATTGTTTCAGCCCTACCATGTATAATTGCATGATCTGTTGAGAAAGAAAGTCAATTGTAAGCATTTTCTGTCTCTGCAAAATATCGATCTTTTTGAGGAACCCAGTGAAACAATTCCCAATGCGTATGTCAGTTGAGCAACTATCTGTATCAAAAAAAATTCCGTTGTCCTAGAAATTAATTAAAGTGGGCCACTTAGAACATATTACTACGCAGATAATTCCTGATTACGCGTCATTTTTTTCCTTGCTAAATATGTGCCTATATTAATTTATAGTTATAGATTGAAAGCAATAAAATGCAATTATTTGAAATTTGCTGATAGATCTCAAATGATAATGAGGCCAAAGCAGTTGATCCTGATGGGTGAACAACAGCATCAGTACTTGATGCTTGGAACTGTATTCAATTTCGCAGTTATTGAAATACTGTGACCACCTCAAAAGCAGAAGTTTTAAATTTGGTAGGCAAATGGAATTAATTGAAACTACATGAAACATTGCAAATATTTATTTGATATTTGACTCAAGATTCTATTATTCCTGGAATACACCTGGTTTTCTTTTGTACCTTTTAACATTTAGTCCAACCTATGGTGTCTGGTCGTAGATGGTTTTACTGAACAATACTTTTTACAACAAATTGCATTAGCATAAATGCATCCACTATAATTGATGGGGATTGACGTACTGTACTTCCAAATGCACTGTTGGTGCATCCTGGTGATATGGTAATGAAGAGCTTTGCCTTGTTAAGCTTATTGAAACTTATTAAAGTTAGTTTGCACCAAATGAAATTGAGACACTAGATTGCAGATACTGGAATCTGGAACAAAAAGCAAACTGCTGGAGGAACTCAGCAGGTCAGGCAGCATGTCTGGAGGGAAATGGACAGTCGATATTTCTGGTCGAGATCCTTTTATTTGGACTGAGAGTGTATGAGAGAGAACTAGTGTAAAGAGGTGAGGAGAAACGGTGGAGCAAGAGCTGGCAAGCAATTGGTGGATCCATGTGAGGAGGGGTGATAGGCAGATGGAGGAGGGAAGAGTGAAAATTGTGTCAGAGGCTGGGAAGTGATGGGTGGAGGGAATGTGTGGGTGATTGTGGATTAAGGAGTAGGTCGAGTGGGGGGGGAAGAAATGGGATGGTTGGGAGCTAGGGGGGTGTTGAGAGTGGGTAGGAGGAATTAGTAGATCAGGAGGAGAGAGAAAAGAGGCAAAGGGGGAGCAGGTTACCTGAAATTGGAGAAGTTAATGTCATTGCCATCTGATTGGAGACTATCCAGATGGAATATGAGATGCTGTTCCTCGAGTTTGAATTTGGCCTCACCCTGGAAGTGGAGAAGGATGAGGTCAGAGTTGCAGTAGGGAGGGGCATTAAAATGGTTTGCAACATCCTTAAGACTTGGGTTGGTAGCTTAATTGACCACTGTATTAATGTTCCTACTGTATCGGAGAATGGGATTGTTCTGTGAGCCAGCATAGACTTGATAGGGTGAATGGCTGCTCCTGTGTTGCAGGGAAAAATGGAGTTAGTGGCCTATAATGTCTTGCAAGTTTTGCTTGAACTTCGCCTTGTAAGTATAGCAACATTTAACACTGCCAGTTGTGAAGCAGATGACAAAGTGCAATTGCAGGGAACTTAACAATGGAGTAGTGAATTTGGATTATTTAGCAGCTCACATTGTCACTTGAAGTTGTTATACCACCATTTACACACACACAGCAATGAGTGCCAGTTGCTTCATGGTTATTTTGAAGATTTTGACTCTGGGTTTTGCTTTTTGGTAGCCTAATAAATTGAAATGGAGTTAAGACAAGATGGCTTGGTCCAATCGAATGAATAATGGGTTTAGGAGACTCTAAACTGTGAACTTTGCTTGTGACTGAATGCTGACCAGCTGAATTTATAAAAAAAACTAAGCATAACTTTGAAGCCTGGATTAACCCGTGTATAATAGAAGCATTGTGTTTAATCTGCCATTACAGTCAATCGCTGTGTGCAACTTCTTCATAAGTATAGCTAAAGCAATTCCACATTGAGGCATGAATGTACATGTTTTTTCAAGTTTTTTATCATAAGCACTCCTATAGATTGCATAATAAGTGGATGCTTTTCCTTTTAAACTATTTCACAATTCAACAAGTTGTTTCCAGAAGAACATCAGAACCTCTATCCTACTTTTTAATTAGACCAGTACATTGATGCATTAATATTTACAGATTGGAATTGTAGGAAAATCTCTCTAACCAAAATTGGTGTTAAAATCTGTTTTGATGTGCATTTTTTTCTACAGCTATATCTCATTAATGAGATAATTTTAGCACAAAAAATCATTGAATGTTTAGAGGATTTGGTGGGCACATGTACTCAAAAATACTGTATTGGTTAATTTCTGTGCAGTTTTTAAAGTGCCAATGTGCCACAAATGGTTGATGTTTGGAGGTATGCGGAAAATAAACTTGCTATGATCAAAAAGATCTGCCTGTATTGAGCCATCTTATGCTTATGCTACCTAATGGATTTCCAGATGTTGAGGAGCTTTTAGCAAAGTAGATGGCTTTATCCTTTAGGAGTTATTCATTGGGCAAGCCCTGGGTTAAAATTTTTGAGGAAACTTAAATCTAACATTGTGATAACAGTCAAATTTGAGGTATTAACTTTTTTTTTTCTTCACATAGGCTACTTGACCAAATTTATTTTAGCATCCTTTTTGATTCAGATATTTCAAGTTTGATTTGAATATTTTTCTGGTTCTCTGTGAACACCATTTTACTTGAAGCATATCTTTGTATTCTATAGAGTTTTTACTTTTTGCTGCTTTCATGAGTCATTTAGAGTCAAATCCTATGTTTACTTTGGGATGTTGAACTAGACTTAAGTCTTGCACTCGCATCCACACTTGTCTGGGCTGGTAGGGAAAGGGTAATGGTTTGTATGTCACATCATCCATTCATGTAGATGGACAATGTATTTTGGGACTTGATCCTTATTTAGCTGTACTTCGTCCAAAATATGCATTTTACTTTTGCTTTTATATTGCTATGTTTTATATAAAGGTATCCTATTTATTATTAGAGTTTGTATTAGTAGATTTCTCATTTTTCATGTGAATGGAAACTGGTTTTGATGATTTTATAGTTGAAACGATGGTAGTAGACTATGTTAGTAAACTGTTGTTTACGGAATATACTATGCTAGTGTGGTAGGTTCAATTGAATTTATGTCCAGTGTGTTTTTAAACTAAGAAAGCCATTGCATATGTTTAATATTTCTGTGAAGAAACTTCTCTGAAATTAGTCAGGCATGGTGTTTCCAGAAAGATATTAATGTTTTGTCATTGTCTGTGATCAACTCTTGCATAATTTCTCCTTTTCCATTATTGAAAATCTCCATGATTTTTCTTCCTAACCAGACTTCTAAATCTTTGTATTGGGGTTTTAATTTTTGGATGCATTGTTCAACTAATTGTGCAAGCATATCCTGGGCTTGAATTTAGTCAGGTCCACCTTATTCCAAGTTTTAGTGAGAAGAATCTAAGATCTGTAAGCTAGTGTATTGATTGAAAAGAAAGTCACATTGAGCTTGAGCCTAAAACTGTCTCGACCGAGGCCTACATTACTTTAGCCAAGAGTCTTCATCCTAGACTGTGGGCCCTTCCTCCCTTCTCCAGAATTCCCTATTCATTTGGTTTCTCCTTCTGGCTTTTTACTCTTTCTAGTTCTATTCATTGCTAACTGCTGACAATTGACCACCTTAATTTTTTCTATCCCCCTCGTGCACTCTAACCTAATCCATTCTGAATTTGCAGCACTCTGCTTATCAAAATCAATCCTGATATTGTCACCAAACCTGCTTGCAAGAGTGGTGCTGTTATGGTCTGATGATTATATATCTTTTTTAGCCACACGTACATCGAAACACACAGTGAAATGCATCTTTTGCGTAGTGTGTTCAGGGGCAGCTTGCAAGTGTCGCCGTGCTTCCGGCGCCTCTATCTCACAAGGGATAAACATCAGCTCTTAGACACATGCTCATAGCATAACCCCTGTTATAAGACTATTGAATCGTTCCCTAGTACAATAAGATGGTCTCTTGACCTCACAATCTATCTCATTGTGATCTTGCACCTGACTGTTTACTTGCACTGCACTTCCTCTGTATTGTAACACTTTATTCTGCACTCTGTTATTGTTTTGCACTACCTCATGCACTGTTGTAATGAATTAATCTGTATGAACAATACGCAAGACAGGTTTTTCACTGTACCTTGGTACATGTGAAAATAATAAACTGTAGCGACTCACCGTCTGGTCAGGTGAACCGGCTCGGCAGTCGGGTCGCGCGGCGTCGGAGCGACGAGGCCCAAGATGGCGGCGGGCCTAGTCTTTCCCGAGCGACGGGGAGAACCTGCGCGCGGGAAAGACTTGATGACGTAGTACTTACGTCATTGCCGGTTGCATTGGGCGGGAACAGTCTCCCTTAAAAGGCCTGCGCAAGGTGGGAAAATAAACCAGTTCTGTTTGACAATCCTTCGACTAGCGTCTTATTTTATTTCGCGGTAGCAACCGATACATTGGTGACCCCGACGGTCCAAACGGATTTTGGACCCGTGCAATGGACGACGACGCAGCAGCCAACGCAGTGGCCCTCAAGCTGCCCACCTTTTGGACACTTCGGCCCAGTGTCTGGTTTGACCAGGCCGAAGTGCAATTCCACCTTCGGCAGATCACCTCCGACTCCAGGAAGGACTACCATGTGGTTAGCTCTCTGGACCAAGAGACAGCCACCCAGGTCGGAGACTTCATCCAGTCGCCTCCGGAGGAAGATAAGTACCCGGCTTTCAAAGACCTTTTGCTTTGGACCTTCGGCCTCTCCTGTCGTGAGCGCGCAGCCCGCCTGCTTCATCTGGACAGCCTGGGGGACAGATCCCCATCCGCCCTAATGAATGAGATGCTGGCATTGGCCGAGGGACGCAAGCCATGCCTGATGTTCGAACAGGCCTTCCTCGAACAGCTCCCCGATGACATCCACCTGTTGTTAGCTGACGCCGACTTCAGCAACCCCCGTGAGGTAGCCACCCAGGCGGATGTCCTGTGGAAGGCCAAATGCGAGAGCGGTTCATCCGTCGGCCAAATCACCAGGCCGCGAGCCCAACGCCCGCCTCGCCCAGTCCCAGCAACTGAGCAGCCACACCCCAGGAACACAGATGACAACACGGGTGACCATCTGTGTTCCCACCATCAGAGGTGGGGCGCGGAGGCCCGTCGGTGCCGCCCACCCTGCAAGTTTCAGGGAAACGCCAGGGCCAGCTGCCGCTGATGGCTACGGTGGCTGGCCGCCGACAGAGCCTCCTATTCGTTCAGGGCAAGAAATCTGGACAGCGTTTCCTTGTTGATACTGGAGCGGAGGTCAGTATTTTGCCCCCGACCGGCCGCGACACTCGTAACAGGCCACCAGGTCCTGTACTCAATGCCGCCAACGGTACAACGATACGGTCTTTCGGTACCCGTACACTTCAATTACAATTCGGCGGCAGCCATTTTACCTGGACCTTTACCCTTGCCACTGTTGCCCGACCAATCCTAGGAGCCGATTTCCTTCGGGCCCGCAACCTGTTAGTCGACCTGCGAGGGAAGCGGTTAGTCCACTCTAGCACTTTCCAGACCTATCCCCTGGGAGAAATCAGCCTACCAGCCCCGCGCCTGGACTCCACTTCCCTTTCTGGCGACGATTTCACCAACCTCCTAGCCGAATTCCCATCAATTTTGGCACCTCCGTTTATAAATTCTAGGCCCAAACATGGGGTACGACACCACATCATTACTACAGGGCCAGCCCTTCATGCCCGAGCACGACGATTACCTCCAGACAAGCTCCGCCTGGCAAAGGAAGAGTTCCATCACATGGAGGAGCTGGGGATTGTTCGCAGGTCAGACAGCCCCTGGGCCTCCCCCCTGTACATGGTCCCCAAAGCCACCAGAGGGTGGAGGCCCTGCGGCGACTACCGCAGGCTGAATGACGCCACCTCCCCGGACCGCTATCCCATCCCTCACATCCAGGACTTCGCAGCCAACTTAGACGGGGCCCGCATCTTTTCCAAAGTGGACGTCGTTCGGGGATACCACCAAATCCTGGTCCACCCGGATGATGTCCCCAAAACTGCGATTATCACCCCATTCGGCCTGTTCGAATTCCTTCGAATGTTGTTTGGCCTTAAGAATGTCGCGCAGACCTCCCAGCGGCTGATGGACGCGGTAGGCCGAGACCTGGACTTCGTGTTCATTTACTTAGATGACATACTGGTTGCCAGCTGTAACCGCCAAGATCACCTTTCGCACCTCCGCCAACTGTATTCCCGTCTCCGTGATTTCGGCCTCACGATCAACCTGTCCAAGTGCCAATTCGGACTTGACTCTATCGATTTCCTCGGCCACAAAATCACCAGCGACGGGGCAACACCCCTACTCACCAAGGTAGACGCTATCCGCCATTTTGCCCGCCCCGACACGGTCAGGGGCCTACAGGAATTCCTTGGGATGGTCAACTTTTACCATTGGTTCATCCCTGCAGCAGCCTATATCATGCGCTCTCTGTTCTCACTGATGGCTGGTAAGAGCAAATACATCACCTGGAATGATGAGGCTGCGGCTGCCTTCGTTAAGGCCAAAGACGCCCTGACTGACATCACGACTGATTCCTGCGCCCGGGCGCTGCTCACAACTTGGGTCTCATGTTTTGGTGTTCCAGCCCACATCACTTCAGACAGAGGCACCCAATTCACTTCCAGTCTCTGGGTTGCATTAGCGAACCTGCTAGGGATGCAGCTGCACACCACCACGGCCTACCATCCTCAATCAAACGGGTTGGTGGAACGTTTTCACCGCCATCTGAAATCAGCCTTGATGGCCCGCCTGAAGGGTCCTAACTGGGTTGACGAGCTGCTTTGGGTCCTCCTCGGCATACGCACTGCCCCCAAAGAAGACCTCCGCGCTTCGTCAGCTGAGCTTGTGTACAGGGCGCCCCTAGTTGTCCCAGGGGATTTCATACCTGCCCTTCGAGACCAAGGGGAACAACCCCCAGCGAGAAGCTTGGCAACTTGGCCCCGATTCCCACCTCGCAGCACGGTCAAGCCCCATCCTGCCAGCCCAAAGAACTACAAGACTGTAAGTTTGTTTTCGTTCGCGGGGGCACACCTCGGGCGCCGTTGCAACGACCATATGAGGGACCGTTCCGAGTCATCAGCAATAATGGATCCACTTTTATTTTGGACGTTGGGGGCAGGGAACAGGTTTTCACGATGGACTGCCTCAAACCGGCCCATTTAGATCTGCAACAGCCGGTTGAGGTTTCAACGCCGCGTCGCAGAGGCCGACCCCCTAAGCGGCGGCTGGCACAGCCCGCAGACCTTGGGGACTGTATCGCCGGTTCTGGGGGGGGGGGGGGGTTGTGTAGCGACTCACCGTCTGGTCAGGTGAACCGGCTTGGCAGTCGGGTCGAGCGGCGTCGGAGCGACGAGGCCCAAGATGGCGGCGGGCCTTGTCTTTCCCAAGCGACGGGGAGAACCCGTGCACGGGAAAGACTTGGTGACGTAGTACTTACGTCATTGCCGGTTGCATTGGGAGGGAACAGTCTCCCTTAAAAGGCCCGCGCAAGGCGGGAAAATAAACCAGTTCTGTTTGACAGTCCTTCGACTAGCGTCTTGTTTTATTTCGTGGTAGCAACCGCTACAAAACCAATTTACCATGACTACCACTGAACATCAAGTCAATGTCTCCCAGGAGGTTTTAGACAATATTTTCTCAGAAGATATTCCTTCCACAGCATCCACCCAGGTAGTGCCTCATCTTCTGCCTAGTGCCCAAGATCCATAAGCAGCAGTGTCCAGGCAGACCCATGGTTTCAGCCTGCTCTTGCTCAAAAAAATTTATTTCTTTTTACTTTCCGTTCTTTCTCCCCTGGTGCAGCCCCTTCCCACTTACAGCCATGACACCTCTGGTGCCCTCCAGCACTTCGACAGTTTCCAATTACCTGGTCACAATTGGCTTACTTTACTATAGATGTACAATTCTTCTGACCTCCATCCAACATCAGGAGGGTCTTGACAGTCCACTGCTTCCTGGCACAGAAGTGCAACTTGTTCTCCTCCAGTTTGTCTGGCTGAACTCATTTTTCCATTGAATGACTTCTCCAAGTCCACTCACTTTCTACAAATCAAAGTTATAGCTGAGTTCTGGCTGTCTTTTAGTGGAATACAAGGAACAGAATTTGACTTGATCCTCCAAGGGATTCACTCCCTCAACTCTTACTCTGGTGCACTGACAGAACTCAGTTTTTCAATACTTTTAATTTCCATCTTGTCCTTGTCTGTTCATGGGCTATCTCTGACTCTTAACTTTCTGGATATCCCTCTTAGGCTAGCTGCAAACATCCACTACAATCCGACAACTCTCTTGACTATACTTTCTCCCTCCTTGCTTCCTGATAGGGCTACATTCTCCCGTTTCCTCCATTTCTTCATTGAGTCATTCCATACAGGACACTCTGAAATCTCTACCATCTTTCCTGAATCATAGTTATAAGGGTTTTTTACCTCATGTCTTTGATTTCCCACACTTTTGCTCTCACTCCCTCTTCCTGAATGGAGCAAATATAGAATTCCTGTAATCCTTACCAGCTCCAACAAGATTCCATCTCTTCTCCTTCTCTTCTCAGTTTGCACTTGGAATTTCATTAGATGGTGTAAGAGTGGTTAAAATTGTAAGATGAGTTAACACAGGCTAAGAAAATACAATGGATGGAAACCTGAAGGTTAATCAGAAAATATGACGTGTCATTGTGGCTTTTTAAGTACTTGTCTGATTTAACTACTTAAATGCTGCTTTTAAACTTCATGATTTGCATAAGGTTGTTAGCATGGTACAAACTTTAACCACGAATTATCTGGCCTTAAGTGAAGCACTGTTAATTTTTGTGGAGGAGTTTGTTTGTCATTGTGCAGTGGGTTTTTTCCACCCAAAGTAATGTATAAGGAAATAATGATTTAAGCGTTGTTCTCGAGGTGTTGAAGCAGGTGTTGTTTCAAGGCAGAGTTCACAGTTTTGTAGGAAGAGCTCCATTTGTAGCTCAACCTTCGTGTGGGCCTTTGCACTATATTGTCCAAGAGTTTCTCTTTGGAACTTGCTGCACCTCTGAACCTTTTATTAGGTCATTGAGATTGGTCCTCCATATCCAGCCTAGGGCCTTGTCCCGCAAGTTTTAGCTCAAATGAGTTTTCAAAATGTGCAGTTCTGTTTCTTATTTTATGCCACCCCAGATAGTATAAGGTTTCTTAAGTCCTTCAGATCATGGGATTACATTGTATATGCAAGTTATATTAATGGTTGCATTTTGTAATGGATTAGGTGTTTGAACACAACCTGAATGTACAGCAGTTATTATGAACTTTAAAGATGGCATTTGTGGCACATGTTTTATAATGCAAGAAATGTCAGGGAAGAAAGGGGTATTATTCAATATAGGACAATATAGACAACTGTTATTTTTTCTGTTTTCTAGTCTTTGTATCTTGAAGACAGATTCTATGTATTAGCTGCACTGAAATATTTTCGGCATTTTTGATCTGGAAATTCATTTTTATTAAAGGGCAAACTGGACGACTACCAAGAAAGACTCGACAGAGGAGAAGTACTTAACCAAGACCAACTGGTGAGTAAATTTTGGATTTAAAAAAAACGATCTTGCAAATGCATGAACGGAAGTTCTTTTTTGGGAGTGAACATCTTTCTTGCAACATCTCTCTTCCTCCACACTCATGTAATTAGCTGGCCAAATGCAAGGAAAGATACAAGAGGAAAGTCTGTGGCTGAGGTTGAGTAAACTGTACATTTGTATGCTTAGGCTGAAATTTTTAACAAACCGTTAATGCGGTTAAATTTATTGTTGTTCACAAGTTACTTGACACCCAACACTGCTTTATTTTTAAAAGCTTCAGTGTAATTGTGCAGCATAAGGAAATTTTTGTACATTTTTACTCTGATATTTTTGAGTACTTTGACAACTTTCTTTCTATACTACAAGAACTGCCTTTTGTTCGTTCTGATTTTGGAAGATCTTCTGACATAAAGATGGATATTTTTGAAAAGGCATTTATAAGATTAGTTGAAATGTTGTTTTCCTAACACTTTTATTGGTTAAAATGCATGTATTCATGCATGCATGAAAACAATCTTGCTCGCTTTCATGTATACATGAATATTGATTAAAGCCAATAAGCCTTGTTGACAATGTTTTGGATTGTTACGAAAAACTTCTCAATTTCTCAGTTTATTTTCATGCATTGATTTGGATTATGTTCCCTTTAAGTCATAGAAAAAGTCGTATGGCACAGATACAGGCCCTTTGGCCCACCATGCCTGTACCAACCTTTGCACCCATCTATACTAATCCCATTTATTTGCATTCTTGCATCGGCATTACAAACTTGTCTAGGTGCTTAAATGTTGTCAGAGTATCTGCCCTTCACTACCACCTCAAGCAGCTCATTCCAGATTCCAATTGCTCTTGGGTGGGGGTGGAATTCCCCCTCACATCCCCTCTCATCTTAAACCTATGCCCTCTTAGCCCTCTTAAACCTATGTCTATTTCCCCCTACACCACACCCCCCTGCCCAGAATTTTGTGTGCTTTTATCAGCCCATCCCCCAGCTGCCTCCACTCCAGGGAAAACAAATTCAGCCTGTCCAGTCTCTCCTTATAAGTAAAAAGCTCCATTCCAGACAACATCCTGATGATTCTCTTCTGCATCATCCCGGCCATCGCATCCTTCCTATAATACGGCAACCAGAATGGTACTTGGTACTCCAAGTGTAGCCGAGCTATTGTGTCATGAAGTTGTAACATGTTGTCCCAGGTCTTGTATTCTATGTCAAGGCTGATTAAGGTAAATGTGATTATGCCATGTGATTACTTAGCCACCCTCTCCACCTGTACTGCCACTTCCAGAGATTTATGGACTTATACCCCAAGGTGTCTCTGTTCATCAGCAGTTCCTGAAGCCCTCCCATTTAATGTGTATGTCCTACCTTTGTTTGCCCCCCAAAAATGCAACACTTAACAAAATCATGCTTATCCCTTTCAATAACTGCACTGAAACTTTGAGGATTGTTATTACTATTCCCAAAATGCTCCCCCGCTGACACTTCCACTACTTGCTTAGCTTCATGTCCCAAGATTAAATCCAATGCAGCCTCTTCTGTAGTAAGACTATCTATGTTTTAGCTCAAGAAAAACTCTCCTGGATGCACTCCCCATTGAGCCCCTTGCACAAAGGCCATCCCAAGGAGAAGAGAACATAAAACATTTTGAGGTTTAACGATGAAGTTGAAAGCATTCACTGAAACTGACAGCAACTTTTGGATTTACACTCTTAATTGTGAGCCCGTGTACTCCAGAAGTTACTGTCGGTAATTCCTTGCTCCTCCACAGAATACCCTACTTTACATTCTTCTCTTGTGTGATCTTGAGGAATGAATCCAATGAAAATTTTGAGTGTTTACAAACTTGCTTGCTATAAAGTACCCTCAGAGTGTTAAGCTTTGTTGCAAAGGATGTACTAAGCCATGATTCCAGTGTAGGAAAATTTCTGGTTTCTTGTTGATTTGTGGATTCTAATGATTTTGAATAAATATTTCAAAATATCATATTTTTTTAAATTAAAGTTTGACACCAGCTTCTAGTTATGTGTTCTGATCTTTGTTTTGCCCTTGGCAAAACGTTAAAGATCATACTTTTTTGCTTTCTGGTTTGCTATGACTAATTTTCAGTGCAATTGGGTATGGAGCCAGTTTGGCATTACTGTTGTTGGAGGCCACTGTCATCTAGAACTGCACAAAGGTAACCAACATTGGTTGCTAGATCTTTGCAAGCAGATTTTTTTTTAGAAGTCAACAATGAACCACATTTCTTCCAAGCTGAATGCAAAATCCAGGCCAACAAATTTAAAAGTTGGTAGAGACATTGGGATATTATTTTTATTTTTCCTTCTGCTACCTAAGAATAAATCTAAAGACATAGTGAAAGAAAGTGAGGTTTAGAATGTATTCTTGGATGTCAAAGTCTCAAAATTAAACCATTCTTCGATTGATTTTAATTCTGACAGCAATAAACATTTATTGTTACACACTGGTTTGACTTGATAAAATAATTCTGTTGTTAACTGCTGAGAATTTATCATTGCCTAATCATTTGCAGGGTCTATAGTTAAGGATCAGGTAACTTGTAAAACTGCTGTTGTTATGGTCAGTTTGATAGGCTTTAAAGATTATGATATAATCTGTGTGATTTCTTGTAGGAAGCTGTTGGAAAGTTACAGGAAGTTGCAAATAACCTGGAGTTTGCTCGTGAATTGCAACGGAGCTTCATTACATTAGGCCAAGATGTAAGTATCCTAGGAGTTGTGGGGAGGTGGGGGACTAGGCTATTAATTGGATAGAAACTGATGCATAATTTACAGATTTTTGTCACTAACTGCCTTTCAATTTTTGAAATGTGTAAAATGCATCAGTGTGTGAATTTCTCCATCCCTTAATGTATATACAGTCATACCCTGTTGGTTGCTATCCCACACAGTGCTGATTCATTATAACGCTTTTGGTCTTACAGTCAAACAGTCGTAGATCTCACTCATCTCCTTGGACTTTAAAAACAAAAGGGCATCCACTTGGGCTGTACACTGCTAGGCTGGAAGTCTTAATGTGAGCTCCTCTTCCACTGGCATTCCCCCATCAATGAATCACCAATGGTTCTGTTAGGAGAGACTGTCTGTGAAGGCAGGCATTGGGATGGGCAGGGCAAGTGGTGCAGTTGCTCACTGCTGAAATGTGGGGCTCGGAGTTGCATCCTGACTGGTAGAGCTCTCCACATCCCAGAGATGTCTCTATGGCTAGAAGTTTCAGTAGGCAGCCTCTTCACAGCTGGCTGTTGGGTGATTCATTGCTGAATAGCCCACTAGGTTCCTAGTGTGAAGGACAGAGGTTTGCAGCAGGTTTCTGGCAGAGAAGCATTGTCAGTAATGCATCTGTCAATACCGAATGCTATAACGACCCATTCCGGTGCTGATTCCATTAGTGCTCTCTTTCCTGAGAATACATTCTGCATATTAAATGAGATACTAGTGTAGTCTAGCTATTTTACTTGAATTCTATTTTTAAATCGACACTTGTTGGCATTTGTTTTACTGCATGCAGAGTTAGGGGAACGGTAGGGGGAAACACTTCAGATCCAGTTTATTGATTTGGGGTGAATTTGTATTTAAAATTTCTGCTCATGCAAAATATATTTAAGTGGTGTCATTTCAGTTCCTTGTGCTATGAATTTGTGAAAAAGTTTTCTCTTCGTGAACATTAATCAGCAATTTCCCTTAAGCCATAGGATAGTTGTACAGAAATAACATTACTTTGTTGCAGTGAGACAGTTATTGAAATCTAGTTGCAGTACATATATGTGTGTTACTGAAATTTTTTAAAATTTTTAAATTTAAATTTTATTTACAGCGTGGTAACAGGCCCTTCTGGCCCAATGAGTCCACGCCACCCATTTTAAACCCAAATTAACCTACCCGTACGTCTTTGCGATTGGGAGGAAACCGGAGCACCCGGAGGAAACCCATGCAGACACGGGAGAACGTACAAACTCCTTACAGACAGCGACGGGAATCGAACCCTGATTGTTGGCGCTGTAATAGCGTTGCGCTAACTGCTACGCTACCGTGCTTTTGCTTTGTTGTCTGTTATTGTGTCTGCAGAATGGGGATATGTTGCATACTATTTTATTAACATTTCTTGCATTGGCTGTAAAGGTGCAGCACAACTTGAATGACAACTTTGCATTCTGCATTGTTTCAGGAAAATGAGATAATATGACATCATCCTCTGAGGTACAGTGGCATGCAAAAGTCTGGGCACCCCTGGTCAAAATTTCTGTTACTATGAATAGTTAAATGAGTAGAAGATGAACTGATCTCCAAAAGTCTTAAAGATAAAATATTCTTTTCAACATTTTAAGCAAGATTAGTGTATTATTGTACAATTTTAGAGTGGAAAAAGGGAAGGAGCACCATGCAAAAGTTTGGGCACCCTAAGAGATTTGAGCTCTCAGATAACTTTTATCAAGGTCTCAGACCTTCATTAGCTTGTTAGGGCTATGGCTTGTTCACAGTCATCGTTAGGAAAGGCCAGGTGATGTAAATTTCAAAGCTTTATAAATACCCTGACTCCTCAAACCTTGTCCCAACAATCAGCAGCCATGGGCTCCTCTAAGCAGCTGCCTAGCACTCTGAAAATTAAAATAAATGATGCCCACAAAGCAGGAGAAGGCTATAAGAAGATAGCAAAGCGTTTTCAGGTAGCCGTTTCCTCAGTTCATAATGTAATTAAGAAATGGCAGTTAACAGGAACGGTGGAGGTCAAGTTGAGGTATGGAAGACCAAGAAAACTTCCCGAAAGAACTGCTTGTAGGATTGCTAGAAAGGCAAATCAAAACCCCCGTTTGACTGCAAAAGACCTTCAGGAAGATTTAGCAGACTCTGGAGTGGTGGTGCACTGTTCTACTGTGCAGCTACACCTGCACAAATATGACCTTCGTGGAAGAGTCATCAGAAGAAAACCTTTCCTGTGTCCTCACCACAAAATTCAGCGTCAGAAGTTTGCAAAGGAACATGTAAACAAGCCTGATGCATTTTGGAAACAAGTCCTGTGGACTGGTTAAAATAGAACTTTTTGGCCGCAATGAGCAAAAGTATGTTTGGAGATCATGCATTGCAGCCAGTGGCACAGGGAACATTTCACTGGTAGAGGGAAGAATGAATTCAATTAAATACCAGCAAATTCTGGAAGCAAACATCACACTGTCTGTTTTAAAAAAAAAAGCTGAAGATGAAAAGAGGATGGCTTCTACAACAGGATAACGATGCTAAACACACCTCAAAATCCACAATGGACTACCTCAAGTGGCACAAGCTGAAGGTTTTGCCATGGCCGCCACAGTCCCCCGACCTAAACATTATCGAAAATCTGTGGATAGACCTCAAAAGAGCACTGCATGCAAGACGGCCCAAGAATCTCACAGAACTAGAAGCCTTTTGCAAGGAAGAATGGGTGAAAATCCCCCAAACAAGAATTGAAAGACTCTTAGCTGGCTACGGAAAGCGTTTACAAGCTGTGATAGTTGCCAAAGTGGGTGTTACTAAGTGCTGACCAATCAGGGTGCCCAAACTTTTGCTTCGGGCCCTTTTCCTTTTTTGTTATTTTGAAACTGTAAAAGATGGAAATAAAAAAGTAATCTTGCTTAAAATATTAAAGAACTGTGTCATCTTTAACTTTATTCCTTTTGGAAATCAGGTCATCTTTTACTCGCTTAGCTATTCACAGTAACAGAAATTTTGACCGGGGTGCCCAAACTTCTGCATGCCACTGTATGCATTGTCAAATGCATCTTTTGCCATAAATGGTTTCAGAACATGGCCCAGTCTTAGCACCCGATGCTTGTTAATCAGTTTTTTTTTCAGGAACATTGGAGCAATGTTTTGATGTCTTCAATGGATTAACCAAAACTTCAACAATTACATGGTAGAAATGAGGCACAAGTTCAGAATTCTGCAGAATTCTACTCTTCACTTGCCTTTCTGGATTTCTCCATCTCCCATGTTGGGATAAGTTAGCGAACAATGTAGATTATGAGACTGCAAAGTCAAATGGCTGTATTGACTTAAGTTCCTCTTTACTTTGCTTCCTGTAACAATTCAATTTTTCCAGTTCCTCCTCCTCCCTGTTGTAGCTGCTCTGATGATAAGATTTTATACATGGGTGACTCTGAAATGTCTTCCTCCTTAACTGTGGCTTCCCATCTACCACAATAGACAGAGCCCTTGACTGTATCTGTTTCCTGCACCTTTTGATCTCTTCCCTACCCCCCCCCCCCCCCCCCCCCCCCCCCCCCCCCCCCCCCCCCCCCCCCCCCCCCTCTCCATCATTTTACTTCCTTTTCCACCTTCCAGTGGACTTGATGTGACCGTAGATCTTTAGCACTTTGGTTGTTTGGTAGTCTACTATGTGACTACTGCCTTAATTAAACTTGACCACAGAACTATACTGTTTAGCTTGTATAGTTTTTATTCTTTTGTGTAATGTGGGCATCAAAAACAGAGGCCAATTTTGATTGCCTGTCTCGAGTTCTGGAGAAGATGGTAAAGGCTGAGTGTTATGCTTGGCTATCTCCGAGGGCTTGTAAGTGTCAACCAGGATTCTTTGGGTCTGATATTGTGTGCAAGGACTCCTGATTTCCTTCATTGAATAGTATTTGGAGCAAAAAAAAACTGCAGGTGCTGGTAATCTGCAGCCAAAATGCTTAATCATAACTATAAATACTTATTTTTATTCAATATTTATTTACTTAGCTGTATTTAATGCTCCAGCTTCCACAATGGGAATTAAACTCCTGTGGGATGATCAATTATCTTGGGTATTATATTTAATCCAAGACTTTTAAATCAATGATTTTGATTGTGATGCTTAAAATGATTTTGCATCCAATAGAGAGAAATTGTTAGAGAAACAAAGGACTGCAGATGCTGGAATCTAGAGGAAGAACACTATGATGCTGGAGGAACTCAGCAGGCCAGGCAGCACCTGTGGAGAAAAGCAGGCGGTCAATGTTTCGGGTGGATGAAGATAAGAAAAGGGGCAGCCCAATATATAGGAGGCAAAAACAGAGCAGTGATAGGTGGACGAAAGAGGGGAAGCAGGGTGGGCACAAGGTGGTGATAGGTAAGATGCAGGTAAGAGATGGTGATAGGCAGGTGAGGGGGAGGAGGGGAGAGTAGATCCACCGGGAGATATGTTAAAGGCAAGGAGGAAAAATAGAAGATAGAAAAAAGAACGAGAGGCTAGTAAAGGCAAGAAAAGAAGAGGCATGGGTGGCTGTGGGCAGGGTGGCATTGTGGGGATTACTTAGTGGGAGAATGCAATGTTCATGCCATTAGGCTGCAAGGTTCCAAGACAGAAAATGAGGTGCTGTTCCTCCAGTTTGCACTATCTGTGATAGTGTGGGAGGGGGAGTTGAAGTGACTGGCAATGGGGAGATGCAGATTGTGGTTACAGACAAGTGCCAATGTTCTGTGAAATGGTCACCAATGTAGAGGAGGCCACACTTGCAGCACTGAATGCAGTAGGTGATATTAAGGGAGGTGCAGGTGAATCCCTTTCTCACCTGAAAGGACTGTTTGGGTCCCTGGATGGGGATGGTGTAGGGGTAGGCGTTGCATCTATGGTGGGGGCAGTGGAAAGATCCTAGGACAGGAGCAGGATGGGTGGGGGGAGTGAACTAGGGAGTCGCGGAGAGAGCAGTCTCTGCGTAAAGCAGAAAGGGGTGCAAAGATATGCTTGGTAGTGAGACCCCATTGGAGATGGCAGAAGTGGCGGAGAATGATTTGTTGGATACGTAGACTGGTAGGATGAAATGTGAGGACAAGGGGGACCCTATCTCTGTTGGGTCTAGGAGTGGTGGAGGTGAGAGCAGAGGTGCGGGAAATGGTAGAAATACCGGTTCTCGACCACGGTAGGGGGAAGCCGCAGTTAGTAAAGAAGTTGGACATCTCGAATGTTGTGGAGTGGAAAGCCTCATCATGGGAGCAGATAAGGCGGAGAAATTGAGTAAAATGGATAGTGTCCTTCCTAGAGTCAGGGTGAGAGGAGCTGTAATTGAGATAGCTGTGGGTGTCAGTGGATAAGGAATCTCCTGAGATGGAAATGGAAAGATCGAGGAAGGAGAGAGATGTCAGAGATAGTTCAAGTGAATTGGAGAGCAGGGTGAAAATTTGTGGTGAAATTAATGAAACTGTCGAGTTCCGCATGGGTGCAAGATGTGGCACCAATGCAGCTGTCGATATAGCGGAGAAAGAGTTGAGGAATGGAGCTGGGGTAGGCTTGGGTTCAACGTAGCCAATGAAGAGGCAGGCATAGTTAGGGCCCATGTGAATGCTCATAGCTATGCCCTTGGTCTGTAGAAAGTGAGAGGAATCGAAAGTAAAGTTGTTTAGGGTGAGGACAAGTTCAGCCAGCTGGAGGAGAGTGTTCATGGAAGGGGACTGGTTTTGTCTCTGATCAAGAAAGAAGCGGAGGGGCAGTGAGGCCGTCATGATGGGGAATGGAGGTATATAGGGACTGGGTATCCATGCTGAAGATGAGGTTGTGCATGCTGGAGAGCTTAAAGCTATGAAAGAGTTGGAGAGCGTGTGATGTGTCATGGGCATAGGTGGGAAGGGATTGGACCAGTGGGGACAAGATAGTGTCCAGGTACGAGGATATGAACTCTGTGGGGCAAGAGCATGCGGAGACAATAGGTCTGCCAGGACAGTCCATTTTGGGGAGGAGATAAAAGTGGGAAGTCCTGAGTTGATGAGGTCAGTGATGGTGCAGGAGATAATGTCCTGGTGGTTCTTGGTGGGGTCATGGTTCAGGGGTAGGTAGGAGGAAGTGTCCGAGAGTTGGCGTCTGGCCTCTGCAAGGCAAGTATGCCAGGCTACCACAGCACCACCTTTGTCGGCTGGTTTGATGACAATGTCAGGGTTGGTGCGGAGGGAGTGGAGAGCAGAGCGTAAGGTTGGAGTGGGTGAGGGGAGCAGAAAAGTCAAGATGGCTGATGTCCCACTGACAGTTGGCTATGAATAGGTCCAGGAAAGGTAACAGGCCCGGAGGAGTTCAGGTGGAAGAATAGGACTGGAGGCGGGAAAACGGGTCATCAGAAGGGGAAGAGGACTTACTGAAGAAGAAGGTGCGCAGGTGGCAGAGAAAGCTTGGCATTGTGCCAGGTGCGGAATTTTTTGAGGTGGGGGCATAGAGGTACGAAGGCGAGGCCTTTGCTGAGAACAAACCGTTCAGCCTTAGAGGGGGAAGTCGGGGGATGGTAAAGACCCAGCAGGGGTTACAGTTGGGGGGGGGGGGGTAGAGGGGCTCGGCTGGTGTGAGGGGGTTAGGAGTGGTACAGGGGTGAAGAGTGCGATGAAGGATAGGTGGATGTGGTGGAGGGAACAAGAGGGGGAGCAGGAGGTGAGGTCAGGCTAGGGGGAGGGGATAAGGGGGGTTGGGAGTGGGCTGGTGGAGGTGCAAGGTGGGATGCAGAATTCAAAGTTGATGGAAGAAACAGAGCAGAGGCAACAGAAGTCGAAGCCTGGAGGGAGGGAGGCCCCGGGGAGGAAGGGGGTGGGAGGAGCATAGAGTGTTGTAGGGTGGGGTATATTGCAATAAGTATCCTGAACTTTGGAAACTAATTATCATTTTGTGGGAGAATCTTGAGACATATTCCCTTATCAATAAGCTAACAATGTGTTCAATTTAACTGCTGTAGTTACATTTAACTTGATTTATGTTCATATTAATCATCAAACTTTTTTTAAACTAAATATGAAACTTCAGTTATTTGTAGCTTTGTACCAAGGTAGGAGTGCTGAACCAAACAACATTGCATCTAAGATAATAAATCAAATTTCAGAAATCAGTTTATTTAATTTTGCAGAAATTTACACTTTGGTGACAGATTGGCATAAGAATCTAACCTTTTTTGCTAACCTGTTGAGTGGAAAAGTTAAAATATTGAACAGTTTTTGACCTCGGGTGTTGTCATCCTCTTTAACCATAACTGTTGAGGTATATGAAAATTTAAAAAAAAATTTTTCATGATATTTACCTATTTGTTAAAAAATGTATCTTTTTCCCTGCTGAGATCCAATTTCTTGATCACGTTTTCAAATTTTAGACCATGGCTGGTTATGCATCTAACATGCTTGCTTTCTGGATCCCTAGACAATAAAGTGGGAATTTTAACTAATCCTTATTCTGCATCACCCACTTATAAGTTGTATTTACTTTGATTTTAGTGAGTCAATCCCAATCCAGTGTATGTTGGCGAGCATCTTACTGTCTACCCTGGGCTTTTTAGAAATTAATTCCAGATGTGAAACAGACCATTGATGATTTCTCAAGAATATTGCACTCTGTAGAGATATTAACAATAATCATTGCAATATAGAACCCTATTATAAAAGTTGTTTCTTATGATGCATCATGAGCAATGTTATGGGAGATATAAATTGCCAAAATTAACTGCATGTTGTCTTAGCTGTGGTGATATTTTCATTAGCAGATTTATTGCCATGGGTATTGAAGCCTGAGTTGGTTGAATTTGTAAAAGTATGATCTCTTCAACCGTTCTATGTATGTAGATCCAGAAATCACTGAAGAAAGCAGCTCGTCGGGAACAATTGATGCGAGAAGAAGTGGAGCAAAAGCGGTTAAAAACGGTCCTTGAGCTACAGTATGTTTTGGACAAATTGGGTGATGATGATACACGCACTGACTTGAAACAAGGTTGGAATGGGTCCTCTGTGCTCACTGAAGAAGAACTGGCAATGTTGGATGAATTTTACAAGCTGGTACAACCTGAACGAGACATGAACCTAAGGTAATAAATTATTATAATTAATTTTCTTATGAAAATCTCATCTGTTGTGCTGTGAAGACAATTTCTTGTGTTGTTCTTTGCCCGACATGTTTATTGAGTGGATTTCTGAATAGGTTGATTTTATTGCTCTTCATCCGATTTAATTGAAGATCAAATTTTTGACTTGCTTTGGCATAAATACAGTTTAATATTTAATCTGCTTAAACCTTAATTATTTTGGTGTATACGCTGTGTAATTTTATTGACTTCCCTTCAACTCTGGTTTGTAGGGCTGGGAGTTTTAAGCCCTTGGAGGCAGAGGACCAGATGATCTCCAATAATAATATGTGCAGAGCAGAAACAGTGTTTCAGAACATGATATAATAGGTCGTTGTGAAGGTTAGTGGGAGACTACTGAAATTCAGAAGAGGTCAGTGAGTCTAAGGGGGTTTGAGCTTTAATTTTAATAGGTGCCTTGAAAGACGTAGGAATAAACATGGAAGAAAAGGAAGAACATTTTTTTTTCCTCGAGCTTACATATGGCCTTATTCTATTCATCTGACTTTAAAATAGTAAAGTTAAATCTCGCTAAAAGCTAATAAAAACTTGCAAAGAAAAATTGAGCCCGTAGATTATGAAGTGCATGTATGGAAGGGAAAAACTTGATCAGGAATTTGACAAGGAGAGGGCTGTGGAGCAATTTGGTGATCAAAGGCAGGGATAACTGGAATCTGGGTGCAGTTAATTTCTGAACTGCAAAAATACAAGTCTTCTATACATTGTTGCAGGCTCAGTAACTGCTCAACTCTTGTCCTGCAATTTGAGATACTTTAGACTGGCAACGTGAATTCTATATGTCTGAATCAAGTATATATGGGCATGTGTTTGTTGTCATGCTAATTTTTGGTTTATCTTATGTAAAGTGATTTCACACAGCTTGTGTAGCATATGTTTACTAAAAATCTATGCTACAGGTAGCATTGAATTGCAAAACAGCAAGTTTGGCATGTTATTTTCTAACCAGAATAGAAATATCTAGCTCTCTATTGCCACCAGTGGTCGTCCAACTGAAATTAGGAGCTAATTATGGAGAGATACAAGTATGGACGAACAATAGAAAATACTGGAAATATTCAGCAAGGTAGGCAGCATTTGTGGAAAGAGAAACCCCAAAGTTAATGTTTCAGATCAAAGATCTTTTGAACTGGGAGAGTGAGGAAATAAGTTTTTTGAGGTTGCAAAGAGGATGGGGGAGGATAGAATATTTACAGAATGGAAGAGGCCATTCAGACCATGTGTGCATCAGTTCTCTACCAGAGCAACTTTAGAGTTCCACCCACTGACTCTTTCTTCATGGTCTTGCAAGTATGTATTTT
This sequence comes from Pristis pectinata, assembly GCF_009764475.1. Lineage (NCBI taxonomy): Eukaryota > Metazoa > Chordata > Chondrichthyes > Rhinopristiformes > Pristidae > Pristis > Pristis pectinata. Next base: position 24,133,188 of record NC_067418.1, on the reverse strand, counting down.
TCCAATTCCCTTTTGAAAGTCACAGTGGAATCTGTTTCCGTCGTATCCTTCAGGCAGTGCCTTTCAATCACATGCTGTGCAAGAATAAAAGCCTTTCCTTGTAACTCCTAATGCTCTTCCCCCTTTTAATTTATACTGTGACCTCCAGTCCTCAAGCTTGCCACCAGAGGGAACAGCCTCCATTATCTACTTCGTCCATACTCCTTGGTATACATTATCAAATCTCTTGTCAGCTTTCTCTTCATCCCATTGTAGTTAGCCTTCCAACTAATAAATTTTACTTTGAATTGCTATCTCTCTTTAGCTAACATAAATCTTTTGTTATGATCACCATCCAAATGTTCACCTACTGAAACTTGGTGCACTTGACCCACTTAATTCCCCAGAACCTGATCCAACAGTACCTCTTTTCTTATTGGACCAGAAGTGCATACTGCAGAAAATCATGCTGGGCATATTTTCCACATTCTTCACCCTCTTTACCCTTCATACTATTAGTATCCCAGTTTACATTTGGATATTTAATGTCTCACATTATAACTGCCCTATAATTTTGATCCACTAAATCTCACCCACACTTTGGTGACGAATAGAACACACCCAGCAGTATAATGTTCCCTCTGCTATGACTTGGTTCTAACCGACCAGATTCTGTCTTTGACCTCTAATCTTCTCTCTCCAGTATTATGTTCTCATTTATCAGTACTGACACCCCTTCTCATTCCTACCCTTCCTGAACACTTTATCCAGAAATGTTTAATCCCATGCAGATCAAAACAAACCCTGCAAATGCTGAAATCTAAAGTTAAAAAACAGAAAATACTGAAACCCCTCATCTTGGCAGGCAACATCTAAGTTTAAGATCTTTTGTCAAAATTCCTAAGTACTGATCAGGGGGCTTCAATTTGAAATGTTTCCCTTTCTATATTTAACACTCAATACTGCTTTTTTCAACCAAGTTTTTGTTATCACTGTCACTTGGATTGGAGGGTTTGAGTTATAAGGAGAGAGTGAATAGGCTGGGCCTGTTTTCCTTGGTGCAAAGGAGACAGAAGTGACATGATAGAGGTATATAAAATTACGAGAGGAGGAGATAGTGTGGATAGGCAGTTTGTTTCCAATGGTAAGGGTGTCTAAAACTATAGAGGGCATAGGTTTAAGGTGAGAGAAGGGAGATTTAAAGGGGAACAGAAGGGTACACTTTTCACACAGTAATTGGTATCTGGAATGAGCTGCCAGAGGACATGGTGGAGGCAGGAACAGTAATAATATTTAAGAGGCATCTGGACAGGTACTTGAATGAGCAAGGCATAGAGGGAAATGGAATTAATGCAGGAAAGTGGGATTAGTATAGATGGAGTATGATAGTTGCCATTAGAGGCAGTGGGGCTGAAGGGTCCGTTTCTATGCTGTATAACTCTTAATGACTCTATATTCCAACTCGACAATCTATTCCAGTTGTTTAGCAGCCTTATTGACCACATGCTGTTCATGATATACATGTACAGTAAATCAAGTTTAATTTTTATTTCATTTCCATTCCCGCCCACAGCCAACCTAGTTTAAACCCTTCCAACAGCACAGGCAATCTCCCTGTGAGAACATTGGACTCGCTCCCGTTGAGGTGCAACTCTTCTGTCTTACTGAGGTGCACTCTTCTCCGGAAACTGCCCCCATTCCTCAGTAATTTAAGGCCTTTACTTTTATGCCATTTCTCCAGAGATGATCTTTTGAAGTCTTTCTTAACATGTTCTAGCTCCTTAAACTCTGCCTTGAGATGTTTTGCTTTCTTTAAGTAGCATCCTTGATCTTGAACCAAGGAGACAACGTACCATTGTGGAGTTGCATTCACAGCAACACAAATGCCTCTGTGTGCTCCCAACTACTAAATCCCATGTCATTTTTCATTTTGCTTCCTTCCCTCATGTCCAGCTGTGCCATTTGTGGTGTAACACTTCTGCTTCTGGCTGCACTTAGCCAAGGAGCCATCGTTCTCACCAGTGTCCACAGGGAAAATCTGTGTGAAGGAGATGGAGTTGTGGGGACTCCAGCACCATCATGCTCATTCCACTTAATAAGACAAAGGAAACATCTCTGATGGCATGAGGCCAGGGTTGATTCTGCTGATTACAAAGCTGCCTGCGTGATAGATTAATGAGGGCAGTTAGAAAGAGAAAATAGAGTCATGTAAAAGGTATAAAGTACAGATCAGGGCTCTTGCTGAGAAACCAAAAGGAGAGTGCTGAAAATGTCTGGCAGATCAGGCATTGTCTGGAGAGAAAACAACTCAATTAACTTTATAGATAATTAATCAGTGAATCAGCTTGGTAGACATTAGCTCTGATGCCTCATCATTTGTATACACTGATTTTTTTTAATTATGCAGTTGACTATCAAAGGGATTGCCTCTTATGCATAGTTTAATATTGGAAATTATTGCATTGCAGCAACAGAATTGTGGTGACTTTATGCAGTTAGCTTTATTACTCAGTTCAACATACCAATCTCAGCCAATTAATTTTAGATGAAAAGACTTAAAAATTTTGGGCTATTAATTCAAAACATTTGTGGTCAGAGGAATTGCTTTTCTTGCAGCTTTAAATTTAAGACTCTGAAAGTAAAATAGCCAGTCTGCAGTACATTAACTGCTTTGTAATATCAGTTCAATTTGTGTCAATCTCGTAATAGATGGAAATAGGAACTTTAAAAATATTACCAGTCAAATATTACGACTGCTTGGTCGTTCAAACTGAACATGGCACTGTCAATTCCCTATAGGCCTCAATTCCATGTTCTTTCAAAAAATTATCTACAGGCAGTACCCAGGTTATGATGGGGTTCTGTTCCTGAGAACCGTTCATAAGTTGGAAATGAACAAAAGCAGTGTGTGGGAGAGGAATCACAGTAACAGCTTTGATGGGAGAGCAAGCAGAACAGCAGCTGCCAGCCAGTCTTACTGGCTCAGTGAGTGAACAAGCGAGTTTGCTCAGTGCTCCCAGCTCTGCTCAGTTTGACTCGGCCCCCAATTGTCACAACTCTGGGGGGAGTTGGGGTGGGGGGGGGGGGTGAGCGGAGAGAGGAGGCACATAGAAATGTCCCATTCCCACCCAGTAGATGATGCAGCACCAGCCAGCAAATCCATCACGATAAATCTTGCTAGTGTCTCAAATGCTCGTTTGTATGTACGAGGTGTCCATAAATCAGGCATTTGTAACCTTGGGGAGAACCTGAACTTTTTAAATACTCCCAAATGATGTAGCCTCTAAAATGCTCAAGTAGAGAATTCCAGTAATTCACCAACCTCTGCAAGGAGTTATTTTTCTATCCAGCCCAGTTTTACATGATCATCACCTAATCTTGTAACTATGACCCTCATTTGAGATTCTCAGTTGAGATTGTGGGAAAACCTTCTCAGGCTCTTGTATGATTCAATAAAATCACTCCTCATTCTTCTCAACTCCAAAGGATACAAGTCTGATTTCTTTTGCAGCAGATGATGCAGCCCTTCATAAAATCCAGTGTTTTAAAAGTAGAGTCTGATTGGCAGTTAAGAGTTGTCTATTCACTTTAAAAAGCTGTATTTACATCTCAAATGTAGCATAGAAACAGTATTTATATTATGGAATAAGCAAATGATTGTGCGTTGGAATATTAACCTGAATATATATTTTCAAATGGGCTGTTTCATTAAAAGTTGAGCATCAGTGGAGTGCTACAAACTTCAGAAAATTTGGATGGTTTATGAATATGGTGATGTTATTCTCCCTCCAACACCACACACTTCAGCAACCACCAAAGATTCACAGCAGCTTTCCAGTAAACATAATGAAGCTTTGAAATTTCTATCCAAATTAAATGAAAGGGCAGTATGCAGCATTGTATTTTGTTTGTCATGCTGTAGTCTGTATTCTTGCTAATATGCTCCTGGCCAGGTTATCAGGGTCTCTAATTTTACTGTTAGATATGAAAACAGAAAATGCTGGAAACACTTGGCAAGTCTGCCAGTATCAGTGGAGAGAAACAGAATAGCTCTGTTAGAAAGTTTAAAGCCTAGATGGGAGATTTGAGCACATAATGGGCCAATTGCTCAGCAATTGCGGATCTTGCCTTCATTCCACTTCGGTAGTTGGATCAGTGGAGTGGCTTGTGAATCACTGAAACGACCACCTAATGCCCACCCACCCGCCAATGAAGCTGATCCCTTTCCATACTGTTGGGAGATGAATTTTTCCGGCCTATATGTTGGCACATAGTCCCTGCCATTCTGCAATTTGGTTCTGAAATTTTTCAGCACGGTTCTTAAGCTGAATGGTAAGATGTTCCAGTCAGGCCCCTAGGTTTCCCAGTCTGGGATAAGTGATTGGGGGAAGGTGGTGAAGTGAATCTGATGAACATTGTCCAAAGGAACAATGCAGAGAAATGTCACTGAATTTCTATCTCAATTACCTGTGAAATAAAGGAAGTGATATGGCAGAGTGTGCCAGTGCTAGTCATGTGAACTCTCTGCGGGCTGATTGTGCGGAGTGCACAATATAGTCAGAATGTGGAGAGATGTGTGTTGAAGCTGTGATTTGCTGATAGTTGGGCAGCAGGTCAGACAGCATGAGTTGGTACTTCCTGGCAATAAAGTGTTGTAATATCTTTTGCTTGAGAAGCTCTTCTGGTCAATGTAAACAATCCTGCTTGGTTGATTTTTAACACAGTACCCTGTGTGTGTGTGTGTGTGTGTATATGTATATATGTAATATATATATTAAAAACATTCCATTTTCTGTGTGTGGCACCTTTTTGGTTTGAGACTGTTTTGCTGTGCCAACAGGTTTACACTTTAAAAATGTGTCCATTCATTTTAAAATGTCCTGAGCTTCTGAGAGAAACTCTAAAACATTTCAAACTTGGAATTCCTTCTTCATTGGAGATCTGTTCCTATTTCTCCAACCACACCACCTCACCCCTTCCCTCTTTCCCCCACCAAGCCTGTTATCATACACTTTTCCAGTACTATGTTGTGTGCCCACCTCGCTTGTATGATGGTAATATAGCCTATGCATGAGAGATAAGAGTGAGTGCTTCACTTTAAGTTAGCCATTTTTCTTCACTGCAAAATGAGACGATGCCAGAATTTGCTTTGTGGTAATTTAAATTTTGGTATTCGATATTAAAATTGATAAATCTGTTCTGGGAATAACCATTTGGTTTTAAATGCTCTCCAAGTCTGACCTATTATTTTATGGTTAACAGGCTGTGTGAACAATTTGAACAAGCGTCAGTGCACTTATGGGACCTACTGGAAGGCAAAGACAAGAAAGTTGGGGCCACAACTTGTGAGTATCTGATCTTGCTTGGCAAGAGAACAAAATGAGAAAATGACTAAAAACGAAGTATTTTTGCTCAGTTCCTTGGGATTCTTTATCTTCAGCTATGGTGCAACTGATCTATTTTTATCTGTGGCACATGCAGGGTTCAAGTTATAATGGATGGCAATCTGGCTAATTTTCATAGCTCAAAAGAAAGCCAGAGTAATGTATCTCTTGGAGGTTATCAATTTGTGACATTGTACTTTGTGAAGATAATCAGTAGTTGAGTTTATGTGGTGCAAAATAAATCGGGCCATCTTGTTCTGTTACATTGTTTACAAATATTTTTGAAGGTGCAGCTGTGCCTCTGATCTGAAAATCAGTTGTATTTGAGTGGGGTTTGGCTCTTTTGTAAATCCTTTGGACAGTTCTGTATCTTGGGCCTGATTTGAAATCATCAGATTTTAATTTGTACAGTGGCTTGCTGCATAAGATTGCAAGGTTTAGATTTATGAAGTGTATCATTTCAGGGAATTTTAATTTTTAATGAGGTCAATTTTATAATTGCTATACAATATTATTTTGTTAAATGTTGAATTTGTGGCTGTATGGCCTGAAGTTTGGTCAAATCCAATATATTCATCCATCTTAAACAAAAAAATAAATTTCACAAGGAAATTTGCAGTATGTTTCAGTAAACTGGTGCTTGGTAACATCCACCGGTTCATTGGGCTTGAGGGGGCTGTTAATTTGTAGTAGTGATGGTCATATACTTTCAATTGAAATTATGACAACAAAATATCAGTAGAGTAAAATACTTGGATCTGAGCCATTAATAAAGAAAAATGTTTTATATTTAGTGTGTTTGCTTTACATCAATGGAAGTGCTCCATGCCTCCGACTCAATGAAGTGTAAGTGTGGGTGTATATACACACAGACAATATTTTTTACATACACACACCATAATAGATAAGGGCATCATGGCCTAAAAAGGTAATTTGGGAAGGAGAAATTAGATGTGAAGCTGTACATATAAGGGGAAAGTCTAACTGAGTATTTTTCCAAGGGCCAGACATGATAGGATGAATGCTCACTTTCAGGTTTCTATGACATTCCTTGTGTCATGGAAAAGAACGAGCTACAGTGGCATGTGTACACTAATGAGTTTAATGTCGAAAGTGAATCCTCACATTTTTAAATAGAAGCTTGCAGTAGAAAAGCTGGTATGTTAAACTGAACCTGTAATAAAATATTTGGGATGCACTGAGATGATCATGCATGATTCTGGACATCTTGCTTCAGAGAAAATGCAAAAGCTTTGACATGAGTACTCGTGAGGTTGAATGGCATGACTCTAAGAAAGTGGATAGTTAAATGGATGGAGCAGAGAAGTTGAGGTTATTCTCCATAGAGCAGAAAAGGTGGAAAGGAGATTTGATATTCAAAATTGTGAAGGATTTAAAGAGTGAATTGCTTCAATGAGCACAGTAAAGAATTGCTTTCAGAAGAGTCAAGTAATAACTAATTTCTAATTTCCAGACAAGAGCCTTAAGGCAATTGTCAATAGACTCCTACAGAGTGGCTACTTTGACAGTATTCATAATCACCAGAATGGTATATGTGAAGAGGAGGAACCTTCACCAGTGCCTGTTGAGGAACAGCCTCCAGAACCAGGTATGAAGCTAATATGTGTGGTTTTTCACAGTTAAGGAATATTTGAGAGGCATATTTTAAATTCAAATGCATTGTTTTTTTGTGTTACAGTACTTAATGCTATTATTGTCATTGTCACTAAGCAAATGTCTGTGTTGATTACATTTTCCCTTCATCACACCCCAACTCTTGAATCCCCATAATCTTGTTCAGGTCCAACCTGATCTCTTAATATATGGGAATTTGTGTGTAGGAAATTAATATGGTATATCAATTTTCTAATTTGTATAGATGTGTGTCTTTTTAAAGTAACACTTGATTTTAATTGAATATGTATGGGAGTTCAAGGGATTTGCCTTATTATAGTGCATCAGGGATACCTCTGCTTTTAGTTAACATAATTTGCCCACTATACACTGCATATTTACAGAGGTGTACTGTTTCTGTTGATTAAGACTAACATTTAAACATGCCTGATTAAAAATTCAAATAAAGTATGTCAAACAATGAAAAGGATACATGTTCTATCTGGAGATCTGCCCCTGTGGTATTTGAGTTGAGTTTTTCTGTGCACTGTTTAACAAGATTTCCAACTCTGAAAGCCAGCATTTCTGCTTTTTTGAGGCCTACATTTAAGCTTCTTGTCATGTTATTCCAGATGGATCTTTTAGATACATGTTCTCGGTGGCTCATTGTCAACTTTGGGCTCGTTGGTAGCACTGTGTCTGAGTTAGGTTGTGGTTTCAAATCCCTTGGCTGATGATCTTGTGCAATACAGAAAAAGGGACTGCTCGAGGCCACATCAATTAGAATAAGATCTCTTTATTAGTTACATGTATTTCACTGTGTGTTTCGATGCACATCTTTTGTGTAGTGATTTGGGGGGGCAACCCGCAAGTATCGCCATGTTTCTGGCGCCAACATAGCATGCCCATAACTTCCTAACCTGTACGTCTTTTGGAATGTGGGAGGAAACCGGAGCACCCAGAGGAAACCCACACAGACACAGGGAGAACGTACAAACTCCTTACAGACAGTGGCCGGATTTGAACCCAGGCCGCTGGTGCTGTAAAGTATTATACTAACCACTATGCTACCGTGCCATGGATGCCCTCTCAGATATCACCGTCTGATAGTACTGTTACGAAAGAAGCAAGGAAATTCTTTTATTCAAGTTTTTTGGTCACTAATGGGACCTTGCATTGCACGAAATGTCTGCTGCATTTTTTGTATTGCAATAGTGACGAGGTGTCAAAATTAGTACATTGTTTGGAAAGTTCTCAGAGTGGGCATGAGGCTTCTGAAAGGCACAAAATTTCAAATCTTTTTTTAACCTTTCTTTTGTAGAACCTGAAGCAGTTGAAGAATATGTGGAACAAACTGATGTGGAGGCAAGAGAAGTAAGCAGTATTATGCTTCCAGTTATCAAGTTATACAGTGGTGTGAATAAGGAAGATTGTTTCATTAGTTGCTAATTGTGTGAATGGTGTTTAGGCAATGGTGACTATATTTGAAATCTTGCATTAGTCAATGAGGTACATTCGAAGTTCCTATCAGTGTGTTGCTGAAAATTAAATCTACTGCAAATAAACATGAATAAATTGTCCTTCGCGTGTGGGAAAGAAAGGCTAGTTGGAAATGACCACAGGTAGGTGGGAGGAAGAAAGCTTTTGTCGAGTTTAGGCCAGGAATTTTCAACCTGCGCAAACTAGGTTTCACTTAATTTTGCAATAATGGAAGCTGATTCTGATATAAATGATCTTCTGTCCCTCATAAAAATTACTACAAAGGAGCCAAATTATGTCTTCAATCTCAGTGGCTCAATTTGAGCTTCCTTGAAGTCAGTAGTTAAGCTGTGGTTCCACTCCAGATTCTCATTACACTTAGCCATGAGATCGACATCATTGCAAGGCCAAGCAAGAAAAAAATATCTTAATTTTATAAGAGGCCTTGAGCCACGTTTAAAAAGATTTGAAATGCCTCCAAGAGTGAAAATGTATGCAGGCCTATTCCTGCGCACGTGAGTGTTCTTTACAAAAGGCAAGCAAGCTGCAGAGCCAAGAAGAATCATCAATTCGTGTCTCTTCTTCATCGCCATCTTGTTCTCAGCCTCCCTCTCCCATTCTCCATCTTCTGCTGTTGGTGCAGTAGAAGAACCGTCCCTTGAGCTTTAAATAATAATCTTTGGGATCTTTGTGCAAGTTATTGTTTTGAATCTTGCAATGTTCTACCCTCTTGGGAATTAGAACATAGAATAACTACAGCACAGTTCAGGCCCTTCGGCCCACAAAGCTGTGCCGAACATGTCCCTACCCTAGAAATTACTAGGCTTACCCATAGCCCTCTATTTTTCTCAGCTCCATGTACCTATCCAACAGACTCTTAAAAGACCCTATTGTATCTGTCTCCGCTACCGTTGCCGGCAGCCCATTCCACACACTCACCAGTCTGAGTAAAAAAAAAACTTAACCCTGACATCTCCCCTATACCTACTCCCCAACACCTTAAACCTATGTCCTCTTGTGGCCACCATTGGGGAAATGCCTCTGACTATCTACCCAATCAATACCCCTCATCATCTTATATACCTCTATCATGTCCCCCCCCCATCCTCCATCGCTCCAAGGAGAAAAGGCCGAGTTCCCTCAACCTACTTTCATAAGGCATGCTCCGCATTCCAGGCAGCATCCTAGTAAATCCTCTGCACCCTTTCTATGGCTTCCGCATCCTTCCTGTAGTGAGGCAACCAGAACTGAGCACAGTACTCCAAGTGGGGTCTGACCAGGGACCTATATAGCTGCAACAATACCTCTTGGCTCCTAAATTCAATTCCCCGATTGATGAAGGACAATACACCATATGCCTTCTTAACCACAGAGTCAACCTGTGATAACTTGAGTTGAACACGTTGGTGGGAAGTAATTGCATTAATTTTTATATATATATATATATATATATATATATATATATATATATATATATACACACACACATACATACATATAGGAAAAAAAGTACTTGGTTGTTTTCAGTGAAGTTTAGGTGGTTGGGTCTTCATTTATTTCACACTGAAGTTTTATTTCCTGTAGTTGTTTTGAAAGGAATTCATAGAATCATACATTGTGTAAACCAGTCCTCTGCCCCACTGTGTCTTACTAGTCGTTGAGTACTTATCTACTAATTAATTCCCTTTCCCAACACTCAACTTTGTATGCCACGGTGTTGCAAATGCTCATCTAAATTGTAGTGGAATGTTATGAGAGTACCTGCCTACACCACCTCCTCAGGCAAGTACTTTCTAGACCCCACTCATCCTCAGGATGAAAAAATTCTCTCAAACCCCTTCTAAATCTTCCACAACTTACCTTAAACCTATGCCCTCAGGTCATAGACACTTACACTATGGCACAAAGTTTCTCACCATCTACCCTACCTATGCCCCTTAATTATGTTAGCCTGGTCTGTTTGTGCTCTTGCCTTTTGGGGATCCTTGTATAGCAAGTTCCCTCTTTTCCTCTACTTCCTAGGGTCATATCATTCATACTCTATATACTAGCCTGCTTAATCCTTCCAAAATGTATTACTTTGATTAATTTCCATCTACTACATCTCTCTCCATCTTATCAACCCATCATTGTCATTTCTACCATCTCATTGTCAACAACACTAACTTTCATGCCATCACTGAACTTGCTAATCATATTGCCTACTTTTCATGTACAGATTGTTAATGTATATAACAAACAGCAAGGTCCCAGTACTCATCTCTACAGAGAACTGCTGGTCAAAGGCTTCCAATCACAGAAACAGTCCTTGGCTTATCACCCTCTGTCTCATGTCAATGCGCCAGTTTTGGATCCAATCTGTCAAATTGCCCTGCAATACAACACATGCAAATTAGGGTAGCAGAAAGTGTTCTTTTGCAAGATGGTTGCGACTTGCACTACTTGTTCATTTTTACAACTCGTGTGTCTGTCATTTTGTGTTGTGGCTAACTATATGTAGCAAACCTAACACTTTGTTTTGGCCGGACAATTCCGCAAGAACTGTGGAGTGCATCAAGTTGGCTTGGAAGTACAGGCCTCAGGTTACTAGCTTCTGTAATGCTTTTGTTTGTTTGAATGCAGTAGGTGAGCCTCAATGTACAAAGCTTCTATCTAGCTCTTGATTCTTTCTCTGACTTGGTGTTTAAATTGCATTGTGTTTTTATAGAAGATCTCTTCCCCATTTATCACTACTAAAGACCCATGGTTGTGGTTCAGAATTGTCCTTTTATGGTAGAAGCAGAGCAGTTAACCAATATAGCACCACAGATTTGTTTAAATTCTGCAAGTAGGTGGATCTTTCATCTTTGGCCCAAAAGACTATTTGCAATAGGCTATTTTACTTCACTATTGTACCTGGTAGCAAAAGAAATTATTTATCTCTTTTTATAGCTTGGTGATGATGCTCCGCTGTTAATATTTTGTTTTGTTTTTCAGTTTGTGAACAGGCAGTTCATTGCGGAGACGCAATTCAGCAGTAGCCAGAAAGAGCAAGCTGACGAATGGAATACAGAAACTGTTGAGGTAACTAATTTAAGAACCTGGTTTCATGTTGTATTGCTTGGGATATACTCACAGGGTAATTGAAAAGACAATGACTTGGTACATAGCTTTGTAAAATTTTTGGATCCCACCCATGCACCCAGTCTGCTGATTCTTTGGGTTGGGTACATTTCCACAGTGTTTTCATCTTTATGGCATAGTGTGCTTCCTTCTGTATGAGTATATGTAATTGGCAGATTGTTTGATTATTAGAGAGTAATGTTCTTGAGAGTAAACTTTACCAAGTGTTACCAAATAGCAAGCAGCTTGCAGTGGCCTTTATTCCTCCCTTGCTCCAGAGTTGTGAGGCTAGTTCTGGTGCTGTGGTTGATGCTATTAATTTAGATCATATAATAGCACTGTATGGGATTAAATCTCACATCCTCCAGTTCCATAGTATACTAGTATTCCAAGTGGTTACTTTCTGTGAGGCTGTCGGGCAGCCCACAAGAAAATATTTCAGTAGATCAGAGCCACTGAATTTTCAACTTTCCTTTGAGCAAATGCAGCTTTGTGCTTATGTCCACTTGAAGGGTGATGCATCCTAGTTTCTGAATATGTGAAGTTAATGTAAATATTAAAATGTTCAAACATTCAAAGTTGATGGTTAATGTGGTGAAAAGATTTGAACTTTCCATATATTTTTGGTTGGATAAAAAATGACTTCTGTGTCAAGGTTAGCAATTATGTATAAAACATGAAAGATAGAATGGTGTAAGTACATGGAAAGTTAGATCGCATGGGATCTGGGGGAGACAGCAGATTGCATTCATGATTGGCTAACTGGTGGGACACAGAGGGTGATGGTTGACTGTTGTTTCTCAGACTGGAGGACAGTATCTAGTGGTGTGTCACGGGTTACTGCTGGGACCTTTGTTTGTAATTTATATAAATGAGTTGGATGTGAATGTACAAGCCATGGTTAGTAAATTTCAGAAAATACTAAAATAGGTGGTGTTGTAGATAGTGTAGAAGGTTATGAACAATTACAGGGGGATCTTGATCAGCTAGGTATGTAGGCTGAAGAATGACAAATGGCTTTCAATCCAGCTAAATGTGAGGTATTGCATTTTGGGAGATCAAACCAGGGTTGGACTTGTACGGTGAATGGTAGGGCCCTGGGGTGCAAGTTCACAGTTCATTGAAATCGGTGTCACAGATTGTGGTGAAGAAGGCATTTGGCATGCTGGCCTTCATCAGTCGGGGCACTGAGTATAGGAGTTGGGAAGTTATGATGCTGTTATGTAAGTTGTTGGTGAGGCCACACTTGGAGTACTGTGTACAGTTTTGGTCACCCCATTATAGTAAAGATGTTATTAAACTAGAAGGAGTACAGAAAAGATTCACCAGGATGTTGCCTGGACTTGGGGGGGTTTGAGTTACAAGGAGAGCTTGTGAAGACTATATTCTCTGGAGTGTAGGAGATTGAGGGGTGCCCTGATGGAGGTATATAAGATCATGAGCGGCACAGGCGTGGTGAAAGCACATAGTCTCTTTCCTAGGGAAGGGGTGCTTAAAGACAAAAGGGCATAGGTTTCAGAGGCGAGAGGTTTAAAAGGGACATCAAGGGCAGCTGCTTCATACAAAGGGTGGAATGAGCTGCCAGAAATAGTGGTTGAGGTGGGCACGCTAGCAACATTTAAAAGGCATCTAGATAAGTACGTGTATAGGAGGGGTTTAGAGGGCCATGGGCCAAATACTGGCAGATGAGACTAGCTTGCTGGGCAACGCAGTTGGGCCGAAGGGCCTGTTTCCATGCTGTATGACTCACTCTCTATAAGTACTGCATTAACTGCCACTTTCCCTTTGATAGGTTGTAAATTCACTGCAGCAGCAACCTCAACAACAGGTGCAGCCGCCAACAGTACCTGAAAACCATGCACTGAACACTGTTGCTCCCTCAGATCCCTTGGTCAGAAGGCAGAGGGTACAAGATCTTATGGCACAAATGCAAGGAACCTTCAACTTTATTCAAGTAACTATGATTTAAATCTATTTCAAGGACTGAAATTCATTGTTTGAGTAGACATATTTCCAATTAGCGACTTTTAAATCCAGATTTGTTTTGAAAGCAGTTGACTGCTGTTTGCATCTGTGCTAATTCGTTAATTACAGTCTGCTGACACAATTTGCCTTTTTTCTCCCCCACTTGACATTTAGGCAATGGAGCTTGAAACTGAAACCCTGTCAGTACAAGATAAAATGCTTTTCTGTCAATTTCAATCCAGTTAGTCCCCATCCTTGCTCTTTATCCATAATCTTGTTGTTTCTCCTGCAGATATTTATCCATATCCTTTTTTTAATAGTTATAATTGCAATTTGCTATTTCAGATCATAGTAAGGTAATTTCTTTTATTTCAATCTGACCTGTTATTAAGCAATCAACCACTGGAAATGTGTCTGAATTACTTTCTCTGAGGAACCCCATTCTATCCAGATAACTGTCATTTTTCATCTTTGGAACCATTCTATTAAATCTGTAAGCTTTTTAAAGCCTTTATGTTCATCCTAAGATGTTTACATATTATTGGATACAACACTCCATAAACTTCAGTTTTGCCGTGAACGACCATATGGCTCCATATGTGCCTTAACTTTCTGCACCAGCCCACCATGTGGACCTTGTCCAATGCCTTGCTATACAAATACCATTCACTGTCCTGCCTTCACCTATCACCTTTATTATATCTTCAAAAAAAAATCAAATTAGTGAGACAAGATTTCATCCACACAAAGCCATGCTAACCTTCCCTGATCAGACCCTGCCTTTCCAAATGTACATAAATCCAGTCCTTTGAAATTTTATCCAATAATTTCCCTACCACTAATGCAAGGCTCACTGGTCTGTTTTATCCCTGCTATCCTCCAGACTTCTGGGACCTTGCCGTTTGCTAACAAAGATGCAAAAATCTTCAGGCCCTCAGTAATTTCCTCCCTTGTTTCCTTCAGCATTCTGGGAGTGATCTCATCTGGCCTTGGGGATTTATCTACCCTTATTGTTCCAAGACATCTAACACCTCGGCCTTAATATTGACATTATCTAGACTGTCAACATATTGCTCCCTGGACTTATTATCTTCCATGTCCTTGGTGAATCCAGACAAGAAAATTTCATTTATGTCTTTGCCCCCATCCCTTGTTGGTTTGTTTGTGGTCAGATAGCTGAATAGCCAAAAGTACTTAAAAGAAATTAAATGCCAAGTTTTGGGTGTAGAGAGAGGCTGGGAGCTTATTATACTTTCATGTAGTTATTAACTTTCAGATCCTAGATATACATTCACCTTGGGGAACCTGAAGCATAATGAAGTTGGAAGTTTTTCCTTTCAGTTAAACTCTAGAAATTGCAAAGACATTCCACAACATGGAAATTTTATACAGATTCTATAGTAAGAAATAACAAGTTTCATTGGAAGTTTTAAAGTTCGGTGGGAATTTGGAAAACAGTTTGTTTTCCAGAACAGAGGTCAATGAGGAAAAAATGAACCCCCTTCTCTAATGAGTTGGATATATTAAGGAATAAATGAGGCTACCTCTAGTTAACGTGAATTGGGAGCAGGAGTGAGCCATTTGGCCTCTCAAGCCTACTGTGCTCTTTAGTAAGATCATTATTGATCTGTTTACATAGTTGCTCAGCAGGTTGTATCTGGAGGACCAGGATTCTTGAAGTACTTTATATGTCTTGTCAGCAGGAATAGAATGCACGTCCATCTGACTTATCAATTTTCTACTTAGTGTTTCTACAATTACATCAAAAATGCTGATATGTAAAATAAAAACAAAATGATTGAAATTCTTAGATCCAGCAGCATCTGTGAGTAGAGAAATAGTGTTAACATCTCTCCTTGATGACCTTTCATCAGAACTAATGTATTTTGCAACAAAGTCTCTGTTTGTACATACATAATACGTGTAGTTACTGGTGAAAGCTACCCAGCTTTTGATCAGTGGTTCTTGAGCTTGGTATTAAATATGCAGTGGAAAAGGTACTGTGTGTTTAAAGTATGTAAATTAGTCTTATAGAGACTTTTCTATATGAATGTGCTTTATTTTTGCTCTTAAAGGAATCCATGCTTGAATTTGAGAGTCAAGCAATGGACCCTGCCATTGTTTCAGCGCAGCCCATGAATACTGCACAATCCATGGAGATGCAACAAATGGTCTGTACACAAGGTAAGATTTTGAACAGCAAGCTACAAATTACTACTCATTCATGGGGTGGGGGGTTTTCCAAGTAAGCTGAGATCTTTTCTATAATCGATTAACTAACACAAACTTTGTAAGGAATAGTGTTGAGCTATGTTTGTTTAATGTGTTACTAGTTGCTCTATTGAATAGTATGTTGTTACAACCAAAATGGTCAAGTCACTAAGTTCACTGATTCTAGGTAAAATGTAATTTGACTTTTATTATAGTTGGTTAAATTCTGAGACTAGCAGTCACAGGAAAATGTTTCTGGTTTCATGCTGTCATGACTGATTAGTTGAAATTCTGTCCTTTTTCTAGTGCACAGTGAATCCAGGCATGGACAGCCCAATGCAGTTTCTGTTCAGTCAGAAGCCACACAGGTACTGTAACATTCACAGGCAAGCTATTGAAGTTACAATGTAACACATTGGGTCAGACTTTCATTATCTTAATTTACATTATTAAATAGAAGCAATGGCCTCATTGTTGGTTCCGACATGGAGTGAAGCGTATTTGGAATTGCCATTTTAATTTGGATGTTCATTTGGAGGCACTTTAATTTCCTTGTTATATTGTCTCTTGTGAAATAAATGCAGAACCTTTTTTTTTGTTCTGGGTCTATGGGTACCAAAATCTTTTGATCAATTTTTTTCACCTTTTGTTTTCTGCCCTCCCTTCAAAAAATGCATTGTTTGCCTTCTTCCTTTTAATCTTTGTGGTTTCTTGATATTCCATTTATTGAGGTGTAGTGTCCCTAATAAATTTGAAATGAATACATCAGTTACTAACCTGGACATTTTTTTTGCTGAGATCTTTGCTCATATGAAGAAATGCATTTACTTAAGTTCCCTAACAATCTGGAGTCTTAAGTAATACTGCCAAGCATGACATTAGCATTTGTTGCACTGCTCCAATTTCACCAATAGTGAATGGAGATCTTGTATCCATGGTAGTAAAGCAAGTAATGCAGGTACTGTGCCATGGACTTTCTGGGGCATTCTGTCCAAATTCCTCTATGCTTCTCTTGACAATTTTCCTGTGTGCCTGGTTTCCTGCTTGCGAAACTTCTGTGTCATCCTCTTTAGGCAGGGTGGCTTGCTTCCATTCTGGAAGATGCGTTTGTGCAAATTCTCTTAAAGTGGTGTGGCCATTGCATTAATCACTACATGGAAGTGCCATTGGGTCAAGACCTTGCTCGGTTAAAGAGGTCCAAGATGATTGAACATCAGCATCTGCTGCATGGGTTTAGTGCACATGCAGCGTGACTGTGAATATT
Organism: Pristis pectinata; assembly: GCF_009764475.1. NCBI lineage: Eukaryota > Metazoa > Chordata > Chondrichthyes > Rhinopristiformes > Pristidae > Pristis > Pristis pectinata. The sequence continues at coordinate 24,116,190 of NC_067418.1, read as the reverse complement.
TGTATAAGTACTAGTGGATGCAATACAACCACAAAGATGCACAAACTCAACACTGGATGTTCAAGGTTGGGATGGGCTGCAAGAGAAGGTGGCTGAGGAAGGAGGTGTGAGAACTAAAGATGATCCCATGCCTAATGTAAGCAGTATACAGATACAGGTTTCTTTTTCCTGTGTACCGAAATAGTTAACCTTGTAATATCTTGTGATTTTTGTGAGACACCTCAAAAATCCAGGGTTTTTTTTGAGGTGACCCACAACATCACAAATTTATGATAGCAATGCATGCAAATGTTCAAACCTCTCGATGTGTCCAAACAATTGTTTTCAATGTTCCACATTAAAACGTAAGCTCATAAAGTAGGTGCATGATGTTTGGTTTTGTTTCATTGGCTATTCTATTGTGGAGTTGTTATGGATTGGGTTACTATTGGTGAATGTCCCTTTAAGACATAGCACAGTAGTTTGTGTGTGTAGTGTGATTACAACAACAACAGGAGATAAGGACATGATGATGATGTTTTGGAGCAGTCAGTCAGAAGAGAGGGAGAGAGACACCCTGCCTGCTGGTTTCTGTATCAATGGATGAAAACCAATAACTGTGTCTGTCACTGCAATCCATGTATGGATCTTTGGAGTAATCCAGTGGAGTCCACTTTGTTGTTAACCTGTAGAAGGAAACAGGTATTTGTGTGGACGGCCATGTCTCGGATGCCTTTTCAGGGTGGCAGATACTTCGGAACAAAGGAATGGAGATCATCAGTGATTGAGGGTTCCATCGTGGAACATTTGGATTCGTATTGCCTCTACATTTCTTCTTCAGTCAACAGTTGTTTTGCAGAAACCTTTGCTCACATTTCACCTTATGGTTTGCTGAACTGAGCTTTGAGAACTATTCCTGGACTTGGAGTTTGGGAATTTGCCACACACACACTTTGAGTTTAGTTTTTGGGGTTAATGCTTAGGATCTAACATTTTTTTTTCCTCCAACATTCTAACATCTTTACTTTTATTTTTTTTATTATCATAAGTAGTTATTAATAAAATAGTTTCTAACACCTATACACGACTTGGTGTGTTTTTTTTGTTGCTGGTACGTGATAGTACTTATCTCCTTGGTAGATTAAGAATATAGTATTTTATTTGAGCTAACATGCCTGTTGTGATAACAGTTTTGGCTTTATCCTTGTCATGTAGAACTTAACTAAAAATGACAGACTATTTTTGTAGAAATATTAGTGAAATAATTTCAATATTGACATTCAGTCCAAACAAATGAATTTGGGCGCTACCTGAGTAATTTAATGACCATTTGCCTACTAATAAATATTTGGGAAGGAGTGAAGAAAGTATTAAATACACTTGTATGCTTACTGACCTCTTCAAATTTTTTAATTGCATAAAATTTCTATATCTCATTGGGAGACTACTTTAGCAGAATGATTTTAGCAGTTGAAAAATGCGTTCACTTGTACTAATATCAGCTGGGTCTTAGTTTTTTCAAGTCTTTGTAGTGTAATCCATAGACACTTATGTTTTTTTCCTGTTTGTTTTCTTTTAATTACTAAGGTACCTTTGGTATCATCCACAACTGAACCATATGTACCATCTCAGCCTATGTACCAGCCTTCCCATATGACAGAGCAAAGAACCCAGAAAGAATCCATGGAATCTATTCAGGTAACTGCAACATGAGTACATAGAAATGGTACAAAAACTAGATACGCTTTTCGCTTTCACCCATTTTCCAAAAATACCCACCTTTTCTGCGTTAACATTTATAGACAAAATTGGGGGGTCACCTTCTAACTACTGAATAGTGGGCATGTTGAGATTTCTAGTGTTCTAAAATATGAGCTTCCATTTTGAATTGGCATTGCAAATTTCCATGACTGTATATACATTACAGTTTTGAGTTTGAATAATATGGCTGATTTTAGCTCTGTTATCTAAGTATCAATAATTTTTAGCTTAGATGTATTATGCCAGCACTTTTGATTGTGAAAAGGAATTACCTGATTTTTCTCAGAACTTGAAATAGTCAACAGAACTGGGGTCATAATTATTTAGGGTTTTGAGCCATGATATTTTGAATGGTGCGGATAAAGGGAACATGGTAAATGGTAATTCCTACATCCTTTTCAAAACTTCCCATGAAATTGTGATAAGATTTTTCAGTCGGGCGTTCATTGGCCTATCCTATTCTGGGATTGACTGCCAATGAGAAATTTTTATTGGCTGTATCTCACAGCTACGTATATCACATTGTAATAAAGTTGAAAATGCTGTTTTGAAGTAGCTAACAGTCATCTATTAGTGGTTTGGTAACTTTCTTTGGTCTTCCAACTTCTATACATCTTAGACTACTATGTCACTGACTTCTGAACAGACTCCAGTATCAACAGCACTTCCTGTTGCTTCCCAGTCACAAGCTTTCAAGGCTCCTCCTACTAAACCTCTCCATAGCAGTGGCATAAATGTGAATGCTGCTCCATTCCAATCAATGCAAACGGTAAGATGGGCTTTATTTTGAAGTTATAAATGTATCAAACCTTTGACCAAAAGTAGATCATTTATGAACACTGATATTATTTATTATATCATCCTTTTTCATTTTGAAGCTGTCTACCTTGAATGTAAGATCTGAGCAGAATGCTATATAAACATGATCTGAAAATGGAAGTTCCTTGTGGTTAATATTGCCTTGTTACAATATGTTTCTGCTGAATAAGTTTTAATTTTCAGCCAAATGTAAGGGTCATGCATTATGAATATATAGGAGGAAGAGAACAGAATTGAAACATTGAATCTAAAAATAAAGTCATGGCTGGGTAGGGAATGTGGTTCCCTACTTAGTGGAATTCATGCTAGAGGAAGTAAGGTAGGCATATATCTGGGTCTAAATGTTTTTCTATTCTATGATACTAAAATAAATGAATTTGAGGAAATTGTAGGTGCTTCTCTCAGATTTCTACACCTTTTTACTTACCGTGAGCCTTGGTCAGGTCCAGTCAGTAATACTTCATTCATTTTTAGGCACTGAACCCAGAAAGGATACGTGGCCCGTGGAAAAGAAAATGGAAAGGAATGATGTGCAAGAATGCCTAACGTGAGAGAGGAAGAGTTGGGTGAAAGTTGAGCAGTCAACAAAAATCTTAAATAAGTTCCCAGTGGGTTGGTGCAGGTGGTGCAAGCTATTGTCTGACGATGAGAGCCAGACTTCTTGGGTTGGTGGCAGTAGAGAAAGCAGAATAGTCTGAAGTAGCCAAAATGTGCATGTAAATATTGTTACATAGGTATATTGGAAAGCTAGGCAGCTAGAATGCAACATGGGAAATAATGCACTCGGAGACCAGTGGTATAGCAAATCGCTCACTTTTAAGGCTTTGGAATTAATTAGGGAACATTACTGAAGATTGGAGTTCATCATGAGGAAAGGGTGGATCTGGGAGCTACTCAGGATGGAAAGCTAGCTACTTCAGAAAAGCTGCTAACTTTCCAATCCCTTTCAATTCCAATATTTCCTTTACACACAATCCCCATCATTTCCTTTGAATGATTCTGCCTTCTCTACTGCCACCAATCCAAGAAGTCTGGCTCTCATCATCAGTGAGTGCATATTGTCAAGTAGGTGCAGTAAGTGGAAAGGATTGTTCCCAGGGTTCAATAATGGCTTGTCGGCCATAATATCTGGAGAGGCAGTGAAGCAGCTGAGATGCAAGAAACTTTAAGGCAATCTTGACAATCAGGAGCCAAGTAAAGGCACCATGTAAAGGACAAGTGCAGAAGATGAAAATGAGTTGAGACGAAACTAAAGGGGGCTGAACATGTCAGACTCAGAATCTACAATGTTAATTAAAACACAGTCCTGTATGCGGAATGGAAAAGTTCTGAAGATGAACAAGTTCAAATGGAGTTGGCATTATTGGGAGGCAGAGTTAATAGCAAGTGGTGAATAATTTGTTGGCAATATTGGAAAGGATTGTAATTGACCAGATGGTGAGTAAAGAGAACTATTTGAAGAATAGAATCCAGTAGAAACATGGAAGATCATGTTCAGCATCCAGTATAGAGAAATACTAACATCGGATGAATCATTGAATTGTATGAAATTTGCAATACCCAAAGCTGCCGTTTGACCCATTGTATTTCTCCCAGCTAAAAAAGCTACCTGTCTAATTTCACCTTCCAGCATTTTGTCCCTAGTCTTGTAGATTAAAGTTTCTTTAAGAATGCACCTGGTTTTTTAATGGTGAGGGTTTTACCAAAATTCTCTGGACTCCGGGCAGGTCCCGGCAGATTGGAAGACTGCGAATGTCATGCCACTGTTTAAAAAAGGATGTAGGCAAAAGGCAGGTAACTATAGACCAGCTAGCTTAACGTCTATAGTTGGGGGGGGGAAATGCTTGTAGCTATCCTTAAGGAAGCAGTAGCGAGACATCTGGATAGAAGTGGTTCCATCAAGCAGACATAGCATGGATTCAGGAAGGGCAGGTTCTGTTTGACAAGCTTACTGGAGTTCTTTGAGGATGAACACAGTGGATGGACGGGAACAGGTGGATGTTGTAAACTTGGATTTCCAGAAGGTATTAGCATGGATAGAGGATTGGTTAACCAATAGAAGGCAGAGAGTTGGGATAAAGGGGTGTTTCTCTGGTTGGCAATCAGTGGTGAGTGGGGTGCCGCAGGGGTCAGTGCAGGGCCCACAACTGTTCACGATATACATTAACTGTTTGGAAGAGGGGACTGAGTGTATCATATCTAAGTTTGCCGATGACACTAACTTGAGTGGAGAGGCAAATTGTGCAGAGGATGCAGAGAGCTATAGATAGGTTAAGTGAGCAGGCCGGGGTCTGGCAGAAGGAGTACAATGTTGGTAAATGAGAGGTCATCTACTTTGGAAGGAAAAATAGAAGATCAGATTATTTAAATGGTGAAAGATTGCAGCATGCTGTTGTGCAAAGGGATTTGGGAGTGCTTGTGCATGAATTATGAAAGGTTGGTTTGCAGGTTATCAAGATGCAAACAGAATGTTAGCCTTCAGTGCTAGAGGGATTGAATTTAAGAGCAGGGAGGTTATGCTGCAACTGTATGGGGTACTGGTAGGGCCGCACCTGGAGTACTGCATGCAGTTCTGGTCTTACTTGAGGAAAAAGATACTGGCTTTGGAAACAATGCAGAGGACGTTCATCAGGTTGATTCTGGAGATGAGGGGGTTTAGCCTATGAGGAGAGATTGAGTTACCTGGGACTATACTTGCTGGAATTCAGAAGAATGAGAGGAGATCTTATAGAAACATATAAAATTATGGAAGGGATAAATAAGATCAAGAGGCAAGAAGGTTGTTTCCACTGGTAGGTGAGACTAGAACTAGGGGACATAGCCTCAAGATTCGGTGGAATAGATTTAGGATGGAGATGAGGAGGAACTACTTTTCCCAGAGAGTAGTGAATCTGCGGAATTCTCTGCCCAGGGAAGCAGTAGAGGCTACCTCATTAAATATATTTAAGACACAGTTAGATAGATTTTTGCATAGTAGGGGAATTAAGGGTTATGGGGAAAAGGCAGGTAGGTGGATCTGAGTCCATGGCCAGATCGGCCATAATCTTATTGAATGGCAGAGCAGGATCGAAGGGCCAGATGGCCTACTCCTGCTCCTATTTCTTATGTTCTTTTAGTCTGCATCTTTGAGAAAAGATTGTTCAATCTGTTTGGTTCAAAGGCTACCCTTTTCACATAGGTCACAGATCAGCAGCTGAGTGTGTTTCTTTGTTTTTGATTGTAACATCTGAATCCTTCAGAGCAAAAGTGCATAAAAACTTGTCACAATGTCACATGAAGAGCGAGATCACGGAGAACCCAAATGCAAACACCGGAATGAGACTGGAGTCGGGATGCTTCTTTGGTACCAAATGCAGAATGGCGTACAGAAGAAATCTTGTCTCTGGACTCTGAGACTGAGTCCTGACACGGACACAGGGTTTTCTAGGAGAAACCACGAAACCGGGACTGCTCTAGAGTTAATGGCTCAAAGCAGCCAGGAGACAAAGCATACCCAGAGATAGACCAATAATCTGGCAACCAGTGTTTGTGAAACCAGGTTTCTTATACTAGTCTCCTGATAGAACTCAGGTGTGTGTCATTAGGCAAATAGCAGTGCATGGATACCATGTGCTGCACGACAAGGCACCATCAATGGGGATAAGGGGCAGAATCAAGAACCAGCACTCGGAACCATGACAAAACTATGAGTCTCCAACTCTTTGGAGTTCTATTTTACCACAGTGACTCAAATGTGCATTTTATGTAGATAAATTAAAGAATAACCAAGTGCCTATGAATCCTCTGAGCTCAAAGCTCAATCAAGAAAGTTTCAAAGGCACATTTTTTAGAATGTAAATAGGTTGAAGACTGGGCCAAATAATCACCTGCTCCACCATTTTTTAAGGTCATGTTTAACTCTTGCCCACAATTCTACTTTTATACTTGATTTCCTTTTCCCTTGATTCTCTTAAGAGGTCAAGAATGTATTGATCCCAGCATGAATATCCTTTATCATTTGAAGAACTTAACCCTGGTATAGAAAATATCAACTTCTTATAGAAGAAGAAATCCCCTAAATTTCAGTCCTCAGTGCCTGACCGCATACACAGAGACAAAGCATCCTAGTCCTATGTATTCCAATTGGAGTCCAGACATTACCTTGTTCACTACCCACACTGTATCAACCCCACCTGCTACACCTTCTTCTTTGTTTTCCTCAAGGTACTGTCAGGCAATCCTATTTTGAACAGTTAACACACTGTGCGGTCAGGAATGAGAGACTTGAGGTCATCCTCAACTATGTTTGTCCACAGCAAATGTGGTCAGCTCCAAGGTTAGCTCCAGTCTTATGATGGACTGTTGATGATGGTGCACAGAGCTTTGATAAGATCAGTCTGGGCGACATATCAAAGAAGCAGTCTCCTGACCTGACAACTTCTCTCATCTCCAAGGATATGGTGTTCAATGACAGATCTCAATGTTGGTATTATGTCTGCTAAAATCCATTGCAGACACCACTGAATGAATGCAATCCAGTTTCTGCACAGAGATACTGCCTTTGTTTACAGCACCAAATAGAATCTTGTGTGTTTCAATGAGATCACCACTCACTTCTCTAAACTGCAGAAGTATGGGACTATAAAACAGAATTTAAATTCAGAGTGGTCCATGGTGGGATTTGAACTTTTGGTTTCTGGGTTATTAGTCCAGAATACCAGCCTGAGAATACCAGTAACATCAACATAAAATCATACCTAAAATAGCAGTTAGATGATGTCTGAGTTTGAAGTACTTTGCACATTGTGCCAAGGCTTCACCCCCCCCCCCCCCCCCCCCCCCCCCCCCCCCACAGGAACTGCAAAATGTTGTGAACAATGCATCACATACCTACATTAATAACCAGATCAAACAATCACTCTGGTTTTCCACAGGCAGCCTGTTCCCATTCTCAGTAAAATGATTCACATGAGGACAAACATTTTACCTTTTAAAGCTAATTAGTGTATTCTAAATTATTGCTTGAAAAGACCTCACCTTTATAATTTGAGGGAACATTTGTCTTTGTACTTTCCCCAAAATGTATAAAAACTTCATCCACAGTTTATATTAAAAAAAAATTAATATTCCTTTGTCGTTTGAATTTACTGAAGCACTTGGTTTGGAATATGTGAGACCTAATATGAAAGTTATCTTTCATTATGTTTTGGTTTAAATTACTAAGGAAAAAGAACCTGTTGTCCTTTACCTCGGTACAAGTGACAATAATAAACCAAATACCAATACCTTCTTGTGTCATATATCCAGCATTTACTGCCCATCACTAATGCCTTTGAGAAGGTGATGGTGAAGCAACTTCTTGAACCACTGCAAGCCTTGTAATGAAGCATGATCTCATTGCAGCCAAAAAGTTCTATTTTAACTTCATTGGTCCACAGGACTTGTTTCCAAAATGCATCAGGCTTGCTTAGATGTTCCTTTGCAAACTTCTGATGCTGAATTTTGTGGTGAGGGCGCAGGCAAGTTTGGAGAAAAAAGGGTGCAGAATTTCATGAAAAGAACACCTCTTCAACTGTTAAGCATGAGGGTGGATCGATCATGCTTTGGGCTTGTGTTGCAGCCAGTGGCACAGGGAACATTTCACTGGTACAGGGAAGAATGAATTCAATTAAATACCAGCAAATTCTGGAAGCAAACAACACAAATTCTGGAAGCAAACATCACACCGTCTGTTTAAAAAAAAACAACTACAACATGATAACTATCCTAAACATACCTCAAAATCCACAGTGGACTACCTCGAGGCACAAGCTGAAGGTTTTGCCATGGACCTCACAGTCCCCCAACCTAAATATCATCGAAAATCTGTGGATAGACCTCAGAAGAGCAGTGCATGCAAGACGGCCCAAGAATCTCTCAGAACTAGAAGACTTTTGCAAGGAAGAATGAGTGAAAATCCCCCAAACAAGAATTGAAAGACTCTTAGCTGGCTACAGAAAGCATTTACAAGCTGTGATACTTGCCAAAGGGGGTGTTACTAAGTACTGACCATGCAGGGTGCCCAAACTTTTGCTTCGGGCCCTTTTCCTTTTATTTTTGAAACTGTAGAAGATGGAAATAAAAAAGTAATCTTGCTTAAAATATTAAAGAAACGTGTCATCTTTAACTTTATGCCTTTTGGAAATCAGGTCATCTTTTCCTTGCTTAACTATTCACAGTAACAGAAATTTTGACCAGGGGTGCTCAAACCTTTGCATGCCACTGTATTTGCAGTGTCGAAGCCACTGGTCATTTTCACTTCATTTGTCAGAATTTGTCAAGTTCAAATTGTCTCTTCACGTACTTCATTAGTACTTTGACAATAAAGTACTTTGGATGTTCTGACAGGGACATGTGTTATATAAATATATTCTTCTAGAAAACATTAAAACGTCAGCAAATTCTTTGAGCATGCAGTGTTTTGAGCTGTCCTGTACTGAACCTTTTCATGTGCTTTCATGACGTCCATCAATTTTTCCAGGTATGTTCAGGAAAGAATAATGATTACATACTGTTAGATAGTATTCACCTAGCATAATAGATGCTTTTTACAATATATTTTAAATTCTTTGGAGATTGATTCTGTTCAAGTAATTTATTTACTGTCTTCATCTTCTGAGATTTTAATCCCAAAATTCAGGCTACTGTTCTTTTTGTTTAATGCAGATGTTATCAGGTTACAGTAGAGTCTGTTTTTAAATTGTTCTCTTTCTTTCCTATTTTCTTTTTAAAAAGGTGTTTAATATGAATGCACCAGTGCCTCCTGCCAGTGACCCAGACTCACTCAAACAACAGAGTCCCTATCAGGCCAGCTACAGCCAAGGTTTCAGTAGCCAGCCTCAGCATCAGGTGGAGCAATCTGAATTGCAGCAGGAAACACTTGCAACTGGTAGGATGTTCTTCCATAATGCTGTTTTCACCTTTCTCTTTCAAATGTCGTGAAGTAATTGTGTTGGTAGATTTGTGGCTTTAATTTTATAATGCTGTTAAAATCTAAGTTACTTTTCTTTGGGAGGAATAAAGTTGTGGAACTGTGGGCACATTCAATTTAAATGCAACCAGCTCAATTTTAGACGGTTTCCTATTCATGTATTTTCAGAGAGTTCCATTTTTAGTCATAATTCAGTTCACTACATGGCACATATTTTTGCAATTTTGCCTGAATCTTGGAAATGTATCATGGAACCTTGTCATGCTTCATTTTAAAACAAAATCTGTAAACTATTTGCTTTCATATTTTAGAATTTGCTAAATTAGAGTTTTGATTTGCAAATGCATTGTTGCTGTTTCTGGCTATTTCTTTTGGAACCTTGGGTAATGTCCAAATTATGACACCTTGGAAAGAGCAGCTTTTTTTGTCACAAATTTAACCTTTGACACTAAATGTTATTGTTAGAAATTGAAAGAATCAAGATTATTTATTTGTTCAGCCTCACCTTTAAGTTCATGAGCAGTGCACTAGTTGGTAGTTCTGTCCTCGCCCATAGTGCCCAAGTCTTTCTCATCTCTTTAGTGAATGTTGCATGCTGCTCTTTATTTGACATTGATGTCGTAGAGGGCAAGCTGGCATTATAGTCCTTGAAGGTAGTGATCCACCACCTTGAATGACTGTAGTTGCCGTGATGACGTACAGAATGCTGGTAGACAGGATGCTCAGGTGTTTGTACACAGTGACAGTGAATAGTTGCCAATATTAGGAATAATTAATAAATAGAGCCTTTTCTTATGATGCCTACTTCCACTAAAATAAACAGAAGATGTATTTCCAAGTCAGGAAAATATATAGCTTAGAGGGAAAGTAAATAGATGATGCTATCTATCTATCATTTTGCTCATCTTGTTCATCAGGAGGTAATAGTCATGGGTTGGACAGTGTTGTTGAAGCAATCCTGGTAAGTTTTGCAGTCTCTTTTAGAACTCGCACTCACTGCAGCCAGTGTATACCAGCAATGGGAAGGGTGATTACTTCAGATGCCAGATTGTGTGAATGTTTATTGAAACTAAAATCGTCCAAGCAAGTGGAGAATATCCCATCATATTTCTTTCCTTGATCTCCAGCAGCTACAATCATCTTTGTGAAATTCATTACTCTGGTTGGAGGAGAGTTTCCCCCTTGATTCCCATTGACTTCAATCTTATTGAAAGGAACCACTTGTTCAAATGGTTCCTTGATGTCCAGGGTATCACTCTTACTGTAATTCAGTTCTAGGCTGTAGTGAGAGTCAGAGAAAATGGAGATGCTGAAAATCTGAAATAAAACATAAAATGCTGGAAACATTCAGTAGGTCAGGCAATATCTGTGGTAGGAGAAACAGAGTTAACATCTTAAATTGAGGACTTATCAGAACGAGGAAAAAGAGAAAACATTAGTCTTAAGTTTCAAGCGGGTGGGGGAGGGATGAAAAGGATAAATGGAGTGTCTCTGATAGGGTGAGGCCAAGTCTATCCTGGAGATAAACTTTAGATGAAGTTGCCCCAATATAGAGCTGTAGGAGATCCAAGAGGTCACGGAGGGAGTGCTGATGGAAAGAGAAAAATGGGCTTAATTTGCATGAATGATGTACAGCAGAATCGGCAAGTTCTGATACAAGCAGAGTTCCTGAAGTTATGGAATTCAATATTGGGTCTGGAATACTGCACTACGCCTGCACAGCAGATCAGATGCTGTTCCTCAAGCTTGCATTAGACCTTGTATAACTGTGCAAGAGGCCACAGGTGGGAGTGAGGAAGAGAATTAGAGTGGCAGGCACCGGAAGCTCAGGGTTGCCTCTGTGAACTGAACTCTGGTGGCTACGTTTGTCTTAATATTTAGAAACTTGTTCATGAGAGACTTTGCATAGTTGATTAGGCTGAGCGTGCCTTTGTTTTGTCTGTATTTGGTGGCTAAGTTGATGGTGTGTGTTTTGTTTTTTGACAGCATTTTAGTACAACTGAGTTGCTATAAGGTTGAGGGCAGCTACGGATTGTCCATGACACTATGGGTTGGGGGTGGTGGGGCAGTGGTCACATGAAGGCCTTTCTCTGTAGGATATGAGAAAAGCAGATAGAGTCTTGATAACAGAAGGGTGCTTTGAGCTCTCTATTACTAACTTTATATTTCTAGATCATTTAATCAACTGAATATCTCAGCTGCAATTATGGAATTCAATCTCCAGTTGTTGTGGCTTCTGGATTATTATTCCAGTAATTCAACCATTATTCCATGATTTGTGCAATTTTTTTTATTGATTTGACCATTGGAGGGATGTTAGCGGTTTTTAGGTGGGGTTTCAGCATTATTTCCAATTTGCATTTTCTGTAACTACTCTCATTAACTTCATTTTTTTTTCCTTTCTAATAAGCTTTTCATTGTCACCAGTTGGTTTTCCGCTTTGCCATGTGTGTGTCACCTACTGTGAAGACATGTAATTTCCTTATTTACCCATTATGTCCCATGTGTCTGAATTTTTATTTGATCTTGGTTTACTTTTATATATTCTATTTTTCTTATCTATCAGTTTCTTTGTCTTTTGCCAATTTATAAAACCCTCTGAAAGACTACACTTACAACCCTTTGCAACTTTGAGCCTCTTTCAATCCAAGATTAACCTTAAACTCTGGTTGGCCATAGTTGGACCAATTTTCTCAATGAAGCTTGCAGTCCTCAAGAAAATGTAAATTTTGAGAAATGAGTTTTTGCAAATTTCCACATTTGCTCATCTGCCTTTATCTTTTAGTCTAATTTCCTAATGCTTCAGCCAACTCTTCCCTCATAATGGCTTCAATTAAATTTAAGGCCTGATTTTGGACTTGACCATGTTGCTCTCAAACTAAGTATGAGATTCTGTTATATTTATTCATAATAGTTGCTCTTCAAAGGATCCATTACTATAAGATTACTGATAAATCCCATTTTTGCATAATACAAAATCTAGAATAACAACTTAGTTTCATGATACATTATTGCTGATTCGCCAGATTAGACATCCTGTACCTGCCAAAAGGGACATAGCTGCCAATTATCTGCATTGTTGGTTTGCTACCGGAGATGTAACTCCTCCGTCACAGTTTGGCTGGAGGCACAACTAGTTCTGAATCTGGGATTTTGCCTGGAACAATAACCTCTGTAGTATTTAATGCTCTCAACTTTTTTCTTGTTATCATGTGGAGTGAATCAAATTGGCTGAAGACCAATTACTGTGTTGGTTGTGATCTTGGCAATGAATCATCCACTCAGTTCCTGGCTGAATATGTTTTCATTCAGCCTCTCATTCTGGACCTTGCTGTTGTTGAGGATGGAGATTTTCTTGGAGGCTCAATCTCCTGTTAGCTGTTTTATTGTCCATCATCTTTCCCAACTTTTGTTTTTTAGCATCTTGCTCCTGGCAAGATAACAAATGAATTTCAGGGTTCCTGAAGCACGAATGGTAGCTTCATTTGCTGTATGCCAGGACTTGTCATTTTCCATTTTTATACACAAGTAATTTGAGCACAGGCACAAGGAGAATGGTGTATTTACAGAACGTAAATCGTAACACATTGTAATTGACGGCAAGAGATGTGAATACTATGAAGTACTCAGTTGACTGGCTGAAGCATTATAGTACGGATAAATGTGAAGTATGTCAAGTGATGAGCACGGGCTTATACTGTTCCTTGTGTTACTTAGCATAGGGTTAAGTAGGATCTCTGGCATTTCAGCACCTCCTAAATTTATTAAGTGGACAAAACAAGTTGCTGTATGGCATTGGTCTTGTACTGCAAGTAGAGTGAGGTTGCAGTCTTAAGTGAAAAGTGCCCCAGAGGACCACAAAGTTCTGAAGTGTAGATATTTGTCCTGTTATATTGGTCACCTCTTAAACATTGCATCTGAATCATTCATTTTCATTAAAGCTCTGGGTGGGGTTTGGATTCATACAAGTTTGTATAAAGCCGCCTGCTTTATGCTGCTGGCTTAAGACTGACTACTTTGTATGCAAGCGGGGAGAAAGATCTATAATTAAAAATGAGGTTCTATCATAATGTACAAAGGCTGAAGATTGTTCAATTCACACAGCAACTTTAACATATCACACCTTTAATGTCATAAGATATCTTATGGGCAGGCACGGTAGTGTAGCGGTTAGCGTAACGCTTTACAGCGCCAGCGACCCGTGTGCAATTCCGGCCGCCGTCTGTAAAGAGTTTGTACTTTCTCCCCTTGTCTGCATGGTTTTCCTCTGGGCGCTCAGGTTTCCTCCCACATTCCAAAGACGTACGGGTTAGGAAGTTGTTGGCATGTTATGTTGGCGCCAGAAGTGTGGCGACACTTGCGGGCTGTCCCCGGAACACTCTGCGCAAAAGATGCATTTCACTGTGTGTTTCGATGTACATGTGACTAATAAAGATACCTTATGGAACACAGGTGCTAATAGTGAATGTGAGAGATTTGGGGCCAGGTTGTGTTTGGAGTTTGTGGTGTATTTCTGGATGCCCCATTACAGGAAATACATTAATTAGTACAACTAAAAAATTTTGTGATGCTTCCAGGAGTAGTGGATTTTAGGTAGGATTCCAAGTGTTACTTTTGCCTTGTGTTAACCTTGAATCAAATTCTTTGTGCCAGTGAGCAGGATGATCCTGCAAATTCACCTCAATCTTTTGAGTCTTACTGCTGCACAGTTAGCAGTTTGTTCTGTAATCCGACCTCAGCAGATAGTAGATGAATATTTAAGTCATGGTGAGTAGATCAGAAGAAAACAGTACAGATTCAGATAATGGAGCTGATGAGGTTTTCATCTATGCAGGTCCAAAATTTAGCCTTCAATGTTTAAGCAAATCAAATGATACCTAATAATTCATCCATTTTGTGCATCACCCATCTTGCTTTTCCAATAAAGTTGATGAGAAAGAAAATGTGATATATTGTTTCGTATATTGTCTTGGTCTGATTTGCTGTTGTATACACTAATCTTGCAATCATCTTTCCTCCCCCCACCTCCTTGCCGTATTGATTTTGGGTTTTTACTTGGATATGGGGGTGGTGATGGCAATTAAACAATTATGGACCAGAAACCCAGAAATAATCTGTTTCCTTTTGTTTGAAAAATTTTTTTTGAGGTTATGTGATAAGGAACAGGTATACTTATCGTAGGAGATGGAAGATTGCTAGTATATCTGAGGAAGGTGTCTGGTTCACTGGTGTTGAGAATTGGTGTTGGTGGCTAAAATATGGTGGCTTGTTGGATTTTTTTGTTGCCTCACTTTTACTTGTGTTCAGAAAAATGACTTGTGAATGTTGCAATATCTTGTTACAACTTAATTTATACTTTAACCAGACTGGTGAAGTTGAATGAAACTTGGCGAGTAGGAGTTTAACATCAGGATTTAGAATCCACACTGATTTTAATCATCATGTCAGGGGAAACGCATGTCATCGCTGGTAATAGTTTTTTTTGTATTAATTTTATAACAGTTATTGGCATTTGTAAAATTCTTGGAACGCAGTGAAAGTAGTATTCTGTTTGGCTTCTGTATCTTGTTCTCCCATTTTTCTAGCCATCTGAGTTCTATAATCCTCGTATGCTTGCCCAACAAAGTTGCATTAATTTCAATTTTGGAATTTTCAATTAATCCAACCCTTGGTGGATTTTACAGTGGTAGACATTGTGGGTTTCTACAGTCTTAGGGTGAAGAATTCCTTTCTTACAGCTGAATAACCTTTTGTCCAATTTGAATAAAATACCTTTTGTTTGGGTTCTTCCACCAATCGAAAGTGTTAAAATCTACCCAATAAAGACTTAACTAATTTTAATTCTGTACAGAATTCTTTTGTTTATATGCAAGGTGAATGAAATCAGAGGGGATTGCACCTTTGTTTATTTGATTTCTATTTGAGATACTGTGGCCACGACTTCACTTGTACTAAACTGATTAGATCCCATTTTTCCCTTTGCGTAGTGGTTAGTCCTTACCATGCATCTCAAGATCAAACGCACCCTGCTGGAGCACCTCATCAACAGCTGTCCCAACAGCCTCAACAGAATTCGGGCTTTGCACGCACAGGGCAGGCCTTCTACAACAGCAGAGGTGTGTCACGTGGTGGGCCACGCAATGCTCGAGGTGGGATGAATGGCTATCGGGGACCTGCTAATGGATTTAGAGGTAGGATTTAACTTGTTATTGATAATTTGAGTGTAGCTTTTAAAGATTAGAATAATTATCTGTGTAATTAAATATGCCACACTGCTTAAATATTGTTCTAGATCTGCTGTTGTAGAGCATCTAATTTAGTCTTTTTTCTGTGCCCCTTTTGAGTTGGGTTCAATTTTGCTGAAACTGTAATCTAGTAACATTATGAATAAAGAAAGGCATTTTGTTACTGAATGAAGAGTGCAAATGACAGGCCCTCTCCTAGACCAGTGAAATCTAAGAATTGGCTAAATAGTGAGGAGGAGTGTGAAAGCACTCTTGAATCATAGAGCATAGAACAGTGCAGCACAATAAATGTTGTGCCAATTTATATAAACACCTTCTCCATCATCAATCCTACCCTTCCCTCCTACATTGCCCATAACCCTCTATTTTTCTTATATCCATGTAGTCTTTTAGATTTCCCTACTGTATCAGCCTCTACCACCACCACCCCCAGCAGTGTGTTCCAGGCACCCATTGCTCTGTGTGTGTTTACGTACAGACACACTCTCTCACCTGTCTGCTTATTTATTTATTTAAAAAAACACACCAAAAAACTACCTCTGACATCTCCCCTAAACTTTCCTTCTTGACCTTAAACTGATGTCCTCTGGTACTGACCATTGCTGCCCTGCGGAAAAGGTGCTGGCTGTCCGTTCCGTCTATGCCCATCATAATCTTGTATACCTCTATTAAGTAGCCTCTCAAACTGCGTTGTTCCAAAGAGGAAAACCCTAGCTTGCTCAACCTTTCTTCATAAGACATGTTCTCTATCCAGGCAGCATCCTGGTAAATCTCCTCTGCACCCTCTCTAAAGCTTCCACATCCTTCCTATAATGAGGTGACCAGAACTGAACACAATACTCCCAAGTGTGGTCAAACCAGAGTTTTATAGAGCTGCAACATTACTTCGTGGCTCTTGAACTCGATCTCCTGACTAATGAAGGCGAGCACACCATATGCCTTCTTAACCACCCTATCAACTTGCGTGGCAACTTTGGGGGATCTATGGACTTGGACCCCAAGGTCCCTCTGTTCCTCCACACTGCTAAGAATCCTGCCATTAACCTTGTACTCCGCCTTCAAGTTCATTCTTCCAAAGTGTTTCACTTCACACTTTTCCGGATTGAACTCCATCTGCCACTTTTCTGCCCAGCACGTGTTCCTTAAGCGACCTCTGCATTTCTGCTGTGTGTTTCCCTGAGGGCATCCGTTCTTAATTTACGCTCCCTAATTCCTGCCTAATACCCTTGGAATTAGCCCTCCCCCAATTAGATAAACTTTCCCATATCGTCTGTTCCTATCCTTGTCCATGGCTATGCTAAAGGTCAGGGAGTTGCATTATCTCCAAAATGCTCACCCGCCGAGAGGTCTGTCACCAGAAATCAGGTACAGGAAAAAGAGTGCAAGTGAGATAGGGAAGGAAAGTTGGAAAAGTAAGAATTTAATTTTTTTTCTGAAATTCTCAAAACATGATAGAATGAGACCACACATTGAGGGAGGGATTTATTGCCAATAAACAACATTTAAGTAATGGCTAGTGTCTTTAGTCTCACCTATGTGATAGCAAATTCCACCTCATTGAAAAATTATAGATGACACATCAATCACAATTTTTAGAAGTCAAACAGTATGTGAATAAAACATACAGATGCTGGAACCTAGACCAACATCTTGGAGCTACAACATCTTGGATTTGGTCACCTTTTTGTGGTCTTGTTTTAAAGTTCATTGTGGGGTTAGTAACATAGTAGTTAAATTAATGTATAGGGAAGTGGGCTGAAGATCCAGAGGTAGTGATACAAAGCAGAAACGGGTCCTTTGCCGCAGCATGTTCATGCTGGCCATTGAGCGCCCATCTATACTAATCCCATTTACCAGTATTTGGTCAGTAGCCTTTTACGCCTGGGCAATTTAAGTGCTGGATGCCTAAATATTGTGCGAGTCTCTTTCTCCACCACCCCGTAAGGCAGCGTGTTCCATATTTCAACCACGCACTGGGCAAAAAAAATTATTGCTCAGATTCCACCCCACCCCGCCCCCAATGCTGTGGCTCTAGTTTTTCTTACATTTCTGCATGGGGAAGGAATAGCCTAAAAAAAAATCAATCTCACCATTAATAACATTGCCAGTTTTCATGTCACCTGTATACTTATTCATATCCAAATCGCAATGTACATAACAAACAGTAAAGATTCCAGCGCAGATCATTATGGTACACCACTGGTCAAAGGCTTCCAATCACAAAACAACCCCACCTTACCCCCAACCATCACCCCATATCACCTATTACCAAGACAACTTTGGATCCCATGGACTCTAACCAAGACAACTTTGGATCCCATGGACTCTAACCTTTTGGATCAGTTTCCCATCTGGTTCATAGTTGAAAACCTGACTGAAGTTCATGTAGACTATATCAACCACACTCATTAAAATATGCTATGTAGACTATATCCCATGGACTCTAACCTTTTGGATCAGTTTCCCATCTGGTTCATAGTTGAAAACCTGACTGAAGTTCATGTAGACTATATCAACCACACTCATTAAAATATGCTACTATTTTTGAGTTGAAGCCTTACTTTGCCAGCATAGTAATCTAAATTCAGCTTAATTTTGAATTAAAGTAAAAGTAATGGTGAAACATCTGGGTTATTTTGGCAAAAATATGGTTCATTAATGTCCTTTAGTAAATGAAGTTCATCTTTACCCTGTCTGAATAAGTGTGTTTGCCTCTGAAATGGTCAAGCAAATTGCTGGGTTGCACCAAGTGCTAAGACTTCCACCACTTGCATTGCCGTGGTTCAATAAGAGATGACCCACAACTATTACCTCCAGGCCACTAGGTTGGGATTCACTGCTGTTTCTTGTGTATGGAGACTGTCCACTTGGACAGGTCATACCAAGATATTTCACTCATGTGCGACTTGATCTTTGGGAGATTGTGTCTTCATGTGCACATCGGCAAAAAATTGATGAGAGATGGAAATATTTCCTGAGGGTTTCTGTCCACTGGACCTTTTGTTTTAAAAAGGTTATTAATCCTTGAGGTCATTCTGTACCATCTGCATCTGTGGGAATCTTGAATTATCCAGTGTGCATTGGAAAAGCCTAGTTGGTATTTGGTATCTGATTAAATATTTGTATTTCAGGTGGATATGAAAACTATCGCCCTCCATTTTCAAACACTCCAAGTAGTAATTACGGACAGTCTCCATTTTCTGCCCCTCGTGACTACTCCAATTCTGGATACCAACGTGTAAGTACTCTTCAGTTGTCATTGGCTATCAACGATCTAGACCTTGGGAAACATCAGGAATCTAGTACAACGTAGCTTTCTATTTTTGCCAGTTTATGGAGAAATATGCGAAAATGTAAATAAGCAATTGGATTTAGAATTTTAAAATGGAATATTTTGCAGGGGGTATTTTTAGATCTAGATGTTCAAATAGAAAAATTGTAAGGCTGCCAAACCAGAGATGTATTGAATTTTAACAACACAACATTTCAAGACGTATTGCAGCCACCAATTTGACAGTTTTAACTGTTTTCATTTGTAATTCATTTGACCTGATATATGAAGCCTTTTACTTGTTGCTAGTTGATCATTTGCCTTAGTTTCACTTCTCAAGATGTCTGCAAGAGTTGCAATGTATTAATTTATTTGTCCCATCTAAATTGTAATCAGTAATGTTTAACCAAATTTTGGATATTTTCAGTAAGAATATTTTAGTTGAGAACTAGGTCCATTAAGTAAATAAGAACTTCTTTAAACATAATGCACATCTTTACCAACATCCAATTATCTTTGGTCACTTAATAGGCTATTTTAACTTTTTTTTTATTATTCTGGGCCCAATTTCCTGTTCATGGATCCCGTTTATTGGGAATGCTAATTAAACCAGGAAAGAACTTTTGCTAAAATTATGTGTAATTAAAAGATTGGCCTGTAACTTTTGCAATGGATTGTATGTTTATTTCTTTCTGTGCTTAGTTAGATTGAAAAGAGGTTGATAAAATATTTATTTTCAGAAGAATATCAAAATTAGTTTTAAAAAAAAATCTTAATTGAAAGCAATAAACTTTTGATTTTTTTTTAGGAAACTGAAAATCTTTCCATGTTTAGTAACCTTGAAATTGGAATATCTCTTTCCTAGAATAGCCATACTGTCATTCACTAAATAGTTACAGGAGTCCTACATATTCAAAGATTTGGGAACCATGTTCTAAAATGATGAAGCAATTTAAAGCAACTTAAAAACATTGAATTAAATAAACTAACCTTAATCTATATTCCTCCTTGGAATATCATCTTGCTGTAAAGATGCATGAGCAGTCGATTCTGGCTACAATACAATCGCTGGCAAATCTGACATGAGTGAAATTGAGCATTAGGTCAGATTGAATTGTTGTATTTAGACAAGTTATAGCTCTCAGGTTGACCTAGCCACTGAGCAGCTTCATTTTGTTTAAATTTCCAAAGTCACAAGTCTCTTAAATTTAACTGGGGACTCGAAAGAGTTGTTTTCAGTCCTGAAAGTACAGGACCAATAATTTTTACTCGTGCAAATTAGGATTACAGATTTTAATGTTTGGTTTGCTCTGAGACACTAGAATTCACAGAAGTCTTTTGCCTTTTTTCTAATTTGGAAACAAACTTCTCAAATCTTTGTTGTTTTGTAGGATGGATATCAGCAAAACTTCAAGCGTGGCTCTGGACCTGGTGGACCTCGGGGCACTCCTCGAGGTAATGCTCAAGTGATGCGCTCCTAATGAAGGACTGGAGAAAGTGAAATATTGGCAGTGCTTAATTTTGTCTTTCACAGCCACAGTGCTGCTCCATTCTAGAGGGAGTTGATGAATTACAAATTTATTCTTAAAAGTAGGCCACACAAACTTGATTCAGATATCCCACCCAAGAACATTTTTGTTGAAGCTTTGAAGCTTTAATCTTTGTTTTCACTTTGTCAGCTTCGAGCAAAAATAACCCTGCTTTATAAATAACCACGTTCAATTCTTGAGCAGAAACTGTTTCTGGTAGTTTGCATCTACATAGAACGCGAGAGAGAGAAAGACACGTCTGTGATAAAAGAGCAAATGGTATGTCAGTTTTGTTCCTGAAAACTTGAAAATTCCTTAATTTATTTTTTTGTAAAAAAAAAAATTTCTTACTACCATCTTAATGCTGCCACCATTTGTCCCTTTCTGGGAGTATTTTGATAAAGTTCATTTGCAGATGTTTGATTCACTGGTTTTTAAACTGAGGCTGTATTTCTTTTTCTTCTCTGCCTTTTAGAGCTCCCGAGAAGTGTGAGTTTGTAAATTGATGTTGCTGCATCAGAGAAAGTTTCAATAAAGATGTGTTGCACACTTGCAGCTTGTTGCTGATTTCTTTTTGTCAGTTTGTTCTTGTGGAGTCTGCCTTTCCTCTGTCTGTTTCCATTCGCTCACTTTGGCTTTATGGGGAAATTAGCTGCATTTCAAGCAGTAAGGCTCATTTTATTAATGCAAATTTTAAACTTTTTGCAGTATAATTGCTGGAAGATCACTCTTGAGCTTATTAACACTGCATGTTAACTTTTTATTGCTGAAAGGGGGCTGCTGATCTGTTGCGAATTGAAGCTTCTGTGGAATTGAGGATTTGTATTTTGCACTAATTACAGAATATTAACATGGTTCAGTGAATCTTTCAGGCCTAAGGTCTTTAGTTCAAAGCTTTGAGTACCAGCGATAAAGATGTAACGCAGCAGAGTTACGCATATGTGAGCTCACTAAACTGTGTGGTTCAGATTTCCTGCTGTTACAGTAACATTAGTAGGCATAATTCCTGGATAAGCATAATCTTACTCTTAGTATCTGTTCAAAATACATCCTCAAATGCGGTATCTATAAGGAGTCATTTGCAGTTATTGCTTATTTTGTTCAAAGACATTAACTCTTGTCATCTGAATTCCAAGTTAATTATCCTTTTGTTTTATTTACTTCAACATCTTCTAGATGTTGATGTTTTTGATTTCACTGTGATTCTTACAAGCTTTAATTGGGGTTGATTCAGGTGTGGAATCCCTTTTGCTTTTAATGTCAGTTTTTCTGAATCATCAGAACAATCAAGAAGAAAATAATATTCCCCCTCTTTTTCTCCCCATTCTTTCCTCCCTCACCCCATGCCCCAACTAAAATTGCTGGTATAAAAGGACTGCATACACTGCATCTTGGAAGCTACCTGTTCGCAATATCACCATGATTCTGATTGGATGCTTTATTCATTATCATGCAGTTATTATTGTCATCTTTGTTGGAGAATGATCAGTTTTAAAATTGTTCTCATCCAGTTTTTATCGCATGTTGCAATTTTTAAGTTTGAACTTCCACGCTTGTCTTAATAGGACTCCTATCGGCCTTGCGTGTGAAGGCCATAATTCGATTTGGTCTTTAAAAGCATTTGTTTATAATTGACTTTTGCTGATGAATAGTTCTTAAATGTAATACAGATTGATGATTTATGAAGTTGTAATAGCATACACCTGCAGAATATAAATATTTTTTGTGTATACTTTGATATTCACTAGGTACTTGTAAGTTTAGAGTTTCAAACATTTAGATGCAGACTGGGAGTCAAATTTGGGCTATATTTTTTTTAAATTTATGAATAACATCTGTAAGAAATGCAGCTAATTTTCATATCTGATATTGCATTTTGCTTCATGTGCTAGCATTTTGACTTCTGCTTATTCTGTCCTGATGGCTTTATCTGGAAATTATGGTGTAAATTGATGGCAGTTGTATATTATTGTTCTGGCTCATTGTGCTCTCTATGTGTACATCATTGCTCAAATGTTATCTTAAAATATTTTTTTTGCTGTGTTATTGTGCTCCAATTTGGATTCCAGTGGAGCATAGTAATGTTTAACATTCGAACATAGGAATTTATATTTATAGATATGGGGATAAACCTATTTTGGGTGCTAAGTAGGTATAGAATTGCTGGGAATAAGGCTTTTCGCTTGCTATCTGAATCAGAAATTGGACAAATCCAATCAAATGGGTCAGTTCTTGAAGTTTTGAAGTTTTGTTTAATAACATTTCAGGGGTCCAAATTCACACTAAACTGAAATGACCTGCCTGTCCTCCCCAGCTTGTTTGGGGTTTAACTGTAAATTTCAGTGGAATGATCCTTCCTTGTGCCTTTTGTCTTTGTATTATGTTGATGTATATTCATGAAAACAGAAGGTCATATGAACCATTGAGACCATTCCAGTTGCTCCTGTATTGTCTCACAAGTTATTTTCCCTTGAATCCCTTTTGAAGACCTTGATTTGATTCTCCTTCCACCACCTCTAGAGGCACTGAGTTCCGGATGGTAATTTCTGTATAAAATAAAGTTGTTCTTTACACCTCTCCTGTACTTCAAATTGGTTTGCTCTGTTCTTTGAGCAACCTGCTGAGGGGAGCAGGTTCTCTATTCATCCTATGAAAACCTGTCTTGATCTTGCATGTTTCTATTAAATCCCCTCTCAACATTCCTTGCTCTGAGGAGTAAAACCATAGCTGCTTCAGTCTAACCTTGGTGTTGAAATCCTGCTTCCCTGGAAGTGTTCCAGTAAATCTGCACTTTCTCTACAGGGTTGCTATCTTTTTAAATGTGATCAGATTTAGATGCAACACTTATATTGTGGCCTAACTAGTGTTATATGAACATTCCACATAACCATCTTGCTTTTGTATTTCAAGCCTTCATTTGTAAAGCTGAGGTTCCCTTGTGCTTTTACTAACCATACTCCCAATATGTCCTGACAGTTCTAAAGATGTATGCACACATATATACAGTACCCCTGTTGCTGTCACATATTGCAGTTCGAATGCAAATAGTATACAGTATGTGAATCATTCAAAGGATTTTCTCAGAGTAATATAAAACAAATTTGTAATTCATGAAGATTTTTGTTATATTAATTTGATATACCCATGTCATTAGAAATAAAGGTAATAAGAGCAGTAAGCCATTCAGCCCTTTGAGTCTGCTCTGCCATTCAGTCCAATCATGGCTGATTATCTGAATACCAAATTCCTGCTCTCACCATACTACTTGATGGCTTTTATATCTCAAAATTTATCTATCCTTTATTAAAAATGGGCCTTCACAGCCCTCTGTGGGAGCAAAAACCACAGATTCACCCCCACAGTGAATTTCTTCCCTGCAATCTGAGACTACGTATATTACAGAGTATAATATAAAATAAAAACACAACTTAGTGGAAAAACTCAACCAGGCCAAGCAACATCTGTGGAAAGAGAAGTTAATATTTTAGATTTCCAGTATCTGCAGTTCTTGATTTTTTTTTACTCTGTCGCTCTGATCAACGAATTTTAGTGTACTTGCTGTGCAATGGTTTGGGTAAGCAGTGCTGGAATTTAAAGAAATATGCTCAAGCTTTTTTTAAATAGTTGACTAATGTATTGGATATTTGGTAGAGCTTTGATATAATACGTTCTGAATTCTTCACCTTATTAATGCAGTTAATATGCAGTATTGCTTTCAGTGTGAAATATGAGCTAGTGTTAAACTGTAGTAGTAGACATGAACTAACCTTAAATGTTGTAGTGCTAAAAAACATTGCAAAGGTCAGTCAGTTTCATTGCTTGTTGGAATGTTTGAATCCGAGAGTTTCAGATGTATTTAAGCAATTTTTGAACTGGAAACTAAGGATTTTTACACATTATTCAGTCTCTTGGAAATTAAGACCAGAACTATTGTTTGAGTTTGACAATTGGAAAATATGTATACTAGTACTGCTTTTCTTGAGGATAAACTAAGTAACTGGATTTATTGAATGAATGCTTGCTTGTACAGTTCAGATGATTGGCCTGTGTTAGTCATTTTTAGGCATATTCTGCAACGTGACATTGATTCCTGATACACTAGTAAGATATTTCAGCATTGATTTCATTTCTAAACTTGTCTAATTTTATTTTTACTAGCTCGGATATTATAACCTTGAATGTTCAGTGCTGGGTAGTTCAGATACTGTGACATTTTGAATTTTGGCGAGTCATTAGGAAAGAAAAATATTGTAAATATCTAATACATCATTATTGTCTTTTGTATGATGGGGTGATCAGTTTAAGTTATTCTGTGTTAATTGGATCTGTTCCATAATTTGGGGTGTTGTCTGTTGATATGTAGAACAGATGATAATGGAAAACGTGTCCTTGGATTTGTTGTCATATTTAGGCAGAGTTTTGATCTGCCAGTGGTGCATTGTATCTACAGTGATTAACTTGGAACCTGCTCTTTGTATAACATTTTTACTGTACCAGTTGAAGCCTGGTGATTAGGAGGTCGGATATTGGGTCTTTATTGTGGCAAATGATTGTTCTACTGTTCTTCAGTTTTGGTGAAACTGAGGTTTTTGGGCCATTGTAAAATGGTGTGACATAATTTTAGTTGGAGCCATGTAACAGGAACAAGACCTTTGGCCTACCCTGACTATGTTGTCCATTTATTTAGTTTGGTTTCATTTTAGTAGTGAATCAGATGAGCATTACTGAATTTTTAAGGAGCTTTGCTCAAATCTGACAGTCTTTCAACAGAGTTTGGTTTCTGTGATGTTCTAATTGTTGCATTTAATTACAAATTGAGGATCTTTAAGTATTTACTGGCTACCCAGGCAGCACTGTAGCATGGGTATAAAGGGTTATGTTCTGAAGAAGTCAACATTCCCAGACTAAATTGTCCAAACAGAAAGTTACTTAATAACTTAAGTGTTCAGTCAATAAAATATTTTCCCATGACTTTCTAATAGTATATTCTCACTGACTTCTTGTTAATTTTGAGGTTTATAGAGGAATTTTATTTCCACTGCTTATCCTTTGTGTTACATGCACTCCAATGAATTTTAAATGGGGTTCTGATGAAATCTGAGCTATTTTAGAAAATATTACATAAATATTTTAGATTTCACAATCTTTAATGCCTGAATTGTAATTTTTCCTTTACCAATTGATGTACGTACGGTTAGGTCATCAAATAAAGGATAAAATGAAGTAATCTGAAACGGTGATTGAGGTCTTACAGTAACAGCGCAACATTTACTCCTCTCCATCCCCACTGTAAATACTGTGATTTTCAATCAATCCTCCACTTTTCCCTTTTTTTGAACCATACTTTGCTGCCTCTCCCAGTTGAATGTGGTGAGTTCATTATTTTTAACAAATCAGCTGTTCTTTATGTAGATTGAACATTATTTTCAACTGCATTTTGAAAGGTTAAAGTTAACCAAAATGTATAATTGCTGCAATAGCTTTTTTGCCCACATTCAAAATGCATGTCTTCATTCTTGTCAACTGGACAGGATTCATTTGATCAGGAATAGTCAAGTAGAAATTATACCCATAAGGAAGATTTTAGGAATGTGATTAAAAACCAGTACCATCCGGTATTTTTACTTTTGAGTTGGATATTGATGGTAACTGGGGGATAGATCTGTTCCAGATTTAAGCAGCCTCTAAGTACTACCATTTTATGAGAGTGAATCTGATGCTATGTACAGCTGGTGTGTTGATAATTATGATGAATTAGAAATGCAAGGTAGGTGGCCCATGGGTGCTGCCCTTGCTTCAGACATGTACTTGGTTTAAATACAGCTGTCAGAGAGTTGTCCAAATAATTTTGGCTCTCAAAGTAGGTTGTTAACAGGCCATGAAGTGCTAAAATTTGTTCTGGGTTTCTCACCACAGACAAGTATGACCTTGCAAAGAAAAATTATCCTTGATGCCATCCAGACTGATTATTTTTTTTAACTGTTTTTAAGTCCTTTAGTTTATCATTGGGTTTCTCTTAAAAAAAACAAGAAGCACTGAAACATCTGCAGACAGGAATTTCCAGAATCAGATAATCAATCAGGTTACTTACTAAGTCAGGCATATATTCAAGAAACATATAATTTAATAATAATGTATGCATTTCTTTTGAAGTGTGTAAAATCTGGTAGCAATATTTTAAGTGGGAACAACAGTAAGTGGGGTTATTCACATCTTTAACCACATGACTACTTTGAGTTAAAATCGATTTTCAGATGACACAATTTTTGGAAAGCATGTTTGAAGTGATTCATCTGCTTGGCTAGATTCACTAAATATAACAGGGCCAGATGAATTAAAGTGGTGTTTTTGAAGGTTATGAGTAAATATGAACTTGAGTAAATATGTGAAATGTATTAGAAATCTTTAGAAACGTTTAAAGCACAACAGATTAAATTCTTGCCAAAAAATGACAGTAATCTGGTATTCTGATCTTGCATTATCTGTTCAGTTGATTTGTATGGTATTTGTTTCACCCACACAAATCTGTTGAAGTTGATCTGTTCATGGGGTAACTTGAAAGGTAATTCTCATTTTTGAAATGCAGATGGAAAACTTTTGGTCTCTGTCATTGAGTATAGCTCCTATCATTTGCATCTCATTGGCTTTTTTGGTCATAAGACCAAAAATTAGCACAGTTCGGATTCTTAGCAGTTACTTGACACTGGCAATCTCAGTCAAACCTACTCAGTCAAGCATCAAATTGTCTACCAATAAGGGATTAAATTCATTTATCTGAATTGTGGGCATCACTTTTATCTGTCTTAATCCAGGCACTTGGAGTTATTAGATGGCTAATTTATAAATTTAAACAGGTTCCTCTTCCAAAGGGATCTTTGTACATTGATATGTTTTGATATGCAATTTTCTTCCACCAACTTTCTCTTTTCATAAAAGCATTTGAGTCTTCCTGGGGTTTATGCTGTAGAACCTTTTGGTGTTCAGTGTTCATGAACTATACTACTTGACAATGAAGCACTTGCACCCAATCCTAATCCTCCATTCTTTATGAATGCCTTCTTGCTGAAGGATTCACTGATGACGGTCAGAAGCAAAAAGTCTTGCCTGCTTTGTCGTACTAACCTGATTTTACTGGGCTAATCGATGTGCTGGCACTGCCTGACTGCAATTGACCAACGCACAAGATTGCCCTGATGTCATGTAATCTCACTGAGAGACTGGAAGGACTTCCCTATTTCTGCTCAAGGAATGATTTAACAGTGGATTATCGTCAATTCTGGGATTATTTTGTTGATGAAGGTGGAGGATAGGAATTTTTTAGTAGTCATTTGAATGAAGTTTTGATTGAGCTTCATCATGGTAGTTTCACCAAGGAATGTCAAAGAGAGATTGTGGCTATAGCAAGCCAAACAGCAGTTTTTAAGGGGATGTTGATTAGAGATTTTAAATTGTTCTGATATCTGTGATGCGTAAATTCAGTTAAGAACCATTAGGTGGATGACTCGTAGTAATGTTATTTTGCAAAATAAAATATTGTATTTCAAAGTTTGTAAACTTAACATTTTTTTACTATCATTTTGACAAAATGTAAATTAATAAAATGTTTCCTTGTAGGCCTAACCATAATTTATGGCATCACTTCATTATTATTCATTTAATTTCATCTGAGTTTTCATAGCAGTGAAGTATTATGTATCTCTTATATTTACTCCATGTCCTCCACATCGTACAAGTCCACAAATTTACTTTTGTGTAATTTTGAAGTAAATTCTCCATGTTAATGTTTATGTTGCAAAAGTTTCCACACCTGCAGCAGCAACTTGCATTTTCTGGAAATGTGAAACAATCATGGTGTTATGTCGAGTGAATGGGTAATTTTGTTGGTTTTGAAGTGTTTTGTTATTACCCACACTTGGAATGTGGCAGCACCGGTATGTTTTCATTAACTCCGCTTATGGTCTGCATCTATGTTGTAATTTCATGCTCATCCTGTGTGACACTCAGAATGGAATGTGGGTCTAGTGTCTGTGTCTTCATAGATGTGGACCAGGCCGAGGTTATCAGCAACCAAGTTGGATTTGGTTACTTTACCCCAAATGTGACCAGATTTATTGAGTTCAGTTTGAGAAGTTATTGTACCCGTTTATCTAAGTATAATCAAAGTCTGTAATGTTACCACCCCCTGTTGCCATTACAGATGTTGATTGACTAGTGTTTTTGGTTTAACTTAATATTTGATTTAATTATGACTGATTTTATATGTGAATTATAGCTTAAGTAACAGTGTTGAGAGTCATTAGGATTAAAGTAATCAGCAATCCTGTTGATTATATGTTGACAGTTCCAGAGGATGTCAGTTTCCAGCTGTTTCAGATTATTTTGTATTAATCCAATCCATTTATCTGTTCCACTTTGTGACCTATATGAGATTATCCAAGGAGACATTGGGACTATTCCTTGCAGTTTGATGTATTAGCCAGAACACATTTTTCTCATACCATGAGAATCTTTTGTACTCTCGTTTTTGATGTTAATTCTGTTCTTGGGTGAAGCAAAATTTTTAACACTCGGAATGGTAACAGGATGAGTAAAAGATGCAGATCCTTTTGGGAGCGCAGAATTCACCACCTCATCCTCTGACATTTTAAGGAGAAAGAAGAAAATTAGAATCTTCAATGAAGATAAGTTACAACCACCTTCAAATTGAACTATATTTCATTTCCCTGTACCCATTCCAAAACAGCCTGCTGATCTTGGCTCATAGTTCAATATTTGTGTGGTGTCAATTTGTTTTTGGCTTGTGGAGTCATGCCCCAGTGTATGTCAGAACTTAAAAGAGTAGAATTGTGGGTGGAGTAAAAAAAAAATCTCTTGAACTATTTAATTGTTAAACACATTGTGATCAACTTTCTTTGGAAATGTGAATTCTCTTTCCCTCAAAGAAATGCCCCAAAAGACAGGCTGATTATTGAATGGTATGGGAAAAGGCCAAACTAATGCTTAATTTAGCTTTTGAAATATGTTTCTCTAAATTTTTTTTTGCTGCAGAAGGTAAATCTCAGCAGCAGAATAATGATGCCTATAGTAGGTTTGGAAATTTGATTACAAATTTTATGTTATGAACATCAGATAATGAGAACAAAGACCACTTTATACATAAGATTTCCTCATATTTTGTAATGTGTTTGTGCATCGTGAGGTATTGAATGACCTGTTTGGTACAATTGATTTGACATCTACAGGTTGTCTTTGTTTGTTTATGCTGAACTGCCGTAAATATCTGCTTTTCTGGATCAACTTGTAGCAGCTGAGTTGGGAGTTGTTCCTCAAAAATCCAGAGTTCAAATAATCAAATACAAATAGCTCAATATTTGAAGAATACATATCCACAACATTTCTGTTGTTGCATAGGAACACTTTCAGTTTGTGCATTCTAAAATTAATGCACAGAACAATAGTGTACAATGTTAACCTGTCTTATTGTGACTGATGAAAGTTTTTGGCATATATTTCAATACAGACAGGTCTGTTATGTTATTCATTGGAAGCACACGTTTAAAAAAAAGGATTGAAATTGAGTTGAAATTTAATCCTTGGAAACAAAGGTTCACTTAAAATTACAAAATTTAATTTCATTAAAAAGCTTCCAAATTGATTAATTTCTGAAACTTTAAATGATTGGGAAATCTGTATATTATTACTCCGTAACAAAAATAAAATTCATTTTAGTAAGTTGTAAATTGCTGTGGTCTCAAGAATAGTCGAAATGAATACTTATTCCTTAACTTTGATACATTACAAAAGTAGATTCCAAATTTAAATTGGCAATGTAATTATTTATCATTGCTACTTGGATTGATCTACCATTGCCTCAACGGCACTAATAGTTTGTCTTTGCACTAGAGTGTTACGCTGGCAACAAATTTGACAGATTGCTTCAAGCTACAAGTTGTCAGTTTCTACATTTTTTGTGTGCTGGTGTTCTGGAATTTAGCTAACTTGCGAATGAATAAAGACTACAAATTGTGTCTGCTCAGCTCTAGTCATTTTTCAGGATAGCCTCCTGTGTTCGGTCTTAATGAAGGATTATAGATGAGAATGATGTGTCAAGGACACCTACCTTATTCATTTACTTTATTTTTGCCCATTGTGGTTCCTGTAGCTTTGCATTTATGTTAGTAGTTTAGCTGTTTAACAATATGCTCATTGTTTTTAATGAAAATCTTGGGTCATGAAGAACCAGTAATTATTCTAGAGATCCTTAATTTTTTAATGCTTTCATTATTTTCTCCTTTCATACAGGGATATCACTTAATCCCCAAAGCAAACCCTGATTATATGCAAAACTATGCTGATAGAATATATTTACTGGGAGCAGTTACTGAAGTAGACATTTGAGAGAGATCTAGGTTGTTGCAATGGGCTAGCGAGGAGGGTGCCTTTATGAAGGAAAGGTTGGTTTTGATTCTGTGATTGGAGGTGCAACTATATCAGCTTTTAATTGGATTGCTATGTTGAAATAAGAAAATGCTAGAAATACTCAAAAGGCAGTATTTGTGGGAAAATAGTTGAAGTTTCACGTCAATGATCTTTCAGTCTTTTATCAGAACTCTTTGTTTCCTCATTGCTTGACCTGAATAATTTGTGTTTTCTGTTTTTATTTCAAATTTCTTGAAACTTCTGTTTTTGTACTGTTTTAATCATGGAACTTTATTGAAACCCTTCAGCTTTATCATAAAGCTGCAACATTTGAGTATTGTGCAATATTTCTGGTAATGTACATCTGAGGCAATCATACAGCATATTTGCAACATTGTATCTATTGCCAGCGCAAACTTCTATTCAGATTTGAAAACTACTCCATATAGCTTCAGCTGGATCTGCTTTAGGATTTTTTTGAAATTTAATGAAATACACACACTAATGAATTTCAAAGAATTTACTTGCCTGAGCTTAGCTTTTGTGATCCAATTTGTTAATGTAAAGGTCTCAGAACAGTAGATTTGAAGAAACTTGGCATACAATAATGACTTTGTTTCTTCCGATACATATATTTAACCACTGCTTTGTTGCTGGTAGGAATGTTTTTACAAAGCAAATACTTGTAATAAGAGCCTTTCTCTGCAGCTGTTACACTTTATTCTGCATTGTTATTTTACCTTGTACTACCTCAATGCACTGTAATGAATTGATCTGTATGAACGGTATGCAAGACAAGCTTTTCACTGTACCTCAGTGCATGTGACAATAATAAACCAATTCCAATTAAGGCAACAAAATATTGCAGTGTGCCTTACAAATGTATTGAAAATGTACATGGAGTAGGAGTTAATCATTTGCCTCAATAACACAATCTAAAAAAGCTTCCCAAAGAAACTCATGTCAGAGATAGGAATGTGGTGTGTCAAACAAAACAGCTGGTGCTCCTTTAATCTTAAAGATTAGTTTTATGCTTAAAACAACTGATGGGTGGGTTGAAGGGTATTGGATTGGAGTACTACACAATGGGAGATAACATTTTTTCCAAACTTTCTTTTGCTGCTTTCATATTGGGTGAGTTGCATACCACTCAGAAGTTTTGTTTACTTTCTTTGTATTTACTGGGTGGTAAATTATATTTACTTCTGGTTTTATTTTGCAGGCCGGGGAGGACTGATGAGGCCCAGAGGTATGAATAAGAAGATTGTAACTGCGACCCAGATGACTGCTCAGGAAGTGATTTAAACTGGACCCTCCCTCTCCCTGCCTGATGGAAGGGCTTCTTTGTGCAACTGTGAAATGTACCAAACTGCAACCACAAATGAATATCACAGCAATTCCTGGATTATCGTACCCTCTGAAACCTGACTTGTTAAACCCGGCTAGTCCCTGGCTGTGGAATCACATGCCTCCTTTGTGGCAGTGATTCCACAATGTGATTTAAAAAAAAAACAAAAACACCCAAAAATAAAGCACACTGATGTAACAGACAAAAAAATAAAAGTTTATACAAAAATGGAGTCATGATTTTCCTGTTTGGCCTTAATTATTTTGTACCTCTTTTAAGATAGTGGTGCAAAATTAATTTTAAAGTTTTCCAACCAAGTGTCCATACATTTTTCTTCATGAGCACTCATTCTGTAAATGAACAAAACACTTGAATATAGAATTAAAAGAAACATCACTCTTGGATAGGATGGGAAGTATAGACCATTAAAATGCTTACATAAGATTTATGGAACATTTGCTTAACAAAAGTCTATATTTTGACAACAAAAGTTATCAATAGAATGGAGTTTCAATTATAGTCTTGATATTTTCACTTGAGCTTTTCTTGGATGGGTGAAGGAGAAAAAGGGCCTACTTAAGTCAGTTTCACAAATACTGAAAACCATAAGGAATTTTGTGAACCTGGATTGCTAAAATTGGGAGATGATTTGGCATTATGTTTGCATCAGCATAATCATCAAAAGCAGGAACTATATCTTATTGCTAG
Source organism: Pristis pectinata (assembly GCF_009764475.1). Lineage (NCBI taxonomy): Eukaryota > Metazoa > Chordata > Chondrichthyes > Rhinopristiformes > Pristidae > Pristis > Pristis pectinata. The sequence continues at coordinate 24,083,162 of NC_067418.1, read as the reverse complement.
TCTCCATGAATTAGGTGTAGATTGGTAAACCAAATAGATCATGAATAAACGATGGATTTTTCAAACGTGAGAATCACAGTTCATTGATACCTTGAACAAAGTATGAGCTGCTAAACTTTATAGCTCTGCTAATCTCAAGTATTTTCAAAAGGGATCCATGCTGAAAAACACGATGATGCTGGAGGGACTCAGCAGGCCAGGCATTATCCGTGGAAAAAAGCAGGCGGTCAACGTTTCGGGTCAGGACCCTTCTGCTTTTCTCCACGGATGCTACCTGGCCTGCTGAGTTCCTCCAACATCATCGTATTTTTCGTCTAGATTCCAGCATCTGCAGTCCTTTCTTTCTCAAGGGATCCATGCTTCTTGTTATGGACATCCTTGTCTGATTTTTGTGGTCTGGGTGTCGATTTGGATCTGTTATCACTAATCTGTTTCTTCAGTTAATATATGGTTAGCCTTGCACATCTGAGGCGATGTTGAATTTCCTTAGTGATCTCTTTACAAAAACATTACAGGTTTGTGGAGCTCAAATATCATACTGGTACAAAATGAGCTGGTAAATTTGGAAAAATGTCACGCAAGTTGTAAGTTACTTAAAGTCCTTCCCTGACATTTTTAAATTGTCTCAAGGCTGCTGCAGCTTTTTCTGGTGAGGAAGTGAACGATACTATACATATAGTAGAGTTAATTTGCTTGAAACAGAAGTTATTAATTACATTTAACATATTAAGTGTAATTGAGCTTGTCCCAAGTATATGTACGTACTAGTTTTCCAGGATCATGCCATGGCCCATTTGGACAGGTGATGTGGGATCCTTGATCCAAGTTTATTTAAACAGAAGAAATGCTTCCTCCTCCACAGGATAAATTCTGTGCAAATTTGAAGGAAGTTTTCCTGCAGCTTCAGTTGTTTCATCTTTAGTTGCCTAACAGCTGTAAAGATGGCACACCCTTTGGGTACTCCCAATTGCCGTGTGGATTACAGAATTTTCACAATTGGGAAAGGGTCACAGGTTTATTGGGTTTTTTTTGCATCTGGTATAATTCCATAATTAAGAACTCTAAAATAGATTCCACCTCTCCTGCCCATTGAAGTTTTTTCTATCTTCTTCACCATTAAAATTACTTTTGAAGTAGAATTTTGTGATGCAAGATGGACATCTGGTGAATTGAGGAAGATGCAAAGGGCTCATAGGGTGTGAGTGGCAAGATGATGGATTATAATGTGGGGGAAAAAGGCATTCATCAGACTTTTCTATTAACTTCCACCATGCCTGTAAATTCACTTGGGCTATTTCTAGCACCTCTCTCTTTCTGGATCTCTGTCTCCATCTCATTGACATTGGTGAAAGTGCTCAGAAAACATTCCTGTGGTCTGGTGAGTCTGGAGCAATGGGGCTTCATTTTAAGATAAGAGGTTGCTCCTCAGATGAGGTAAGAAGTGTCTTGAATTGTGAGTCTTTGGAATTTGTTGCTGTAAAGGACTGCAGGTGCTAATTTTTAAGAGTATATTCATGACTGACCAAATTTTGGACACTAAAGGAATAGTGCATTTTGGATTGGGTTGAGAATGTCACCACAGATTAATAAGTGTGTCTATGAGATTGTATGACTTATTCCTGCTATTTACTTTGTACTATGAGCTTATTTAAAAGTAGACATCATCAGGTAAACTACCAAAGAGTCAGCTTTGTGTGCATCTCCCAAAATACTACTCAACTGGGCAAAGCTGCATTTGAAGCAAGACTATTATCTGCAGGGTCAGTAACAGCCATTATAAATTTGTTTCATTTGTTGATCATTGCCCAACCCCACTTTCAGCTATGGAGAGTGAATATTTTAAAGGCTGGACTAGTTCTCAAAGCTATCACAGCCATGGTCCTATTAATAGTAATTTTGTTGGTGAGTAATTCCATATGTTGCAGTTTCAAAACATCCAGAATATCTACTTGAAAGCAATGTGCAAATAAGAAAAACCTTTCAGAAGTTGTACATTATCTTATTAGAGAAGTAGATTCAGTGAGGATCTGAGAATGATGTTCCACCTAGGTGGGAATGATAAGTGAATGGATACGATGAGCAAAGAGTCGTGAAGCTGAGAGTCAGACTGCACGGTACAAGCCCTTCGGCCCAATCTGTCCCTGCCAACTAAGATGTCTTTATCTGAGCTCGTCCTCTTTGCCTGTGTTTGGCCCATATCCCTCTAAACCTTTTCTATCCATGTTAACTGTTTAAATGTCTTTTAAACATTGTAATTGTACCCACCTGTACCGGTTCCACTGGCAGCTTGTTCTATATACCCACCACCCTCTGTGTGAAGTTTCCCCTTGGATCTCTTTTAAATCTTTCCCCTAGTCTTGGACTCCCCTACCCTGGGGAGGACTCTGACCAGCCACCTCATCTATGCCCCTCATTTTATATACTTCTAAGGTCACCCCTCAGCCTCCTACACTCCATGGAAAAGTCCCAGCCTATCTAGCCTCTTTTTAATGAATTCTCCAGTCCCAGTAACGTCCTCGTGAATCTTCTGCACCCCTTTCAGTTTAATGACATCCTTCCTATAGCTGGGTGACCAGAACCGTGCACAATACTCCAAGTGTGGTCTCACCAACTGCTTGTACAGTTGCAACATGACATCCCAACTCCTGTACTCAGTGCCCTGACCAATGAAGGCGAGCATGCCAAATGCTGTCTTCACCACCCTGTGGCCCCTCTTCTACATTAATTTCCAGGGCACTAGCATTTCACTGTGCAAGTCTTGCCTTGCTTTAACTTCCCAAAATGCCTCTCACTTGTCCAAGTTAAATTCCATCTGTCATTCCTTGGCCCATTTACCCAGTCCATCTAGATCCTGTTGTAACCTTAGATAAGCTTCACTGTCCACTGCACCATCATTTCTGGTGTCATCTGCAAATTTACTATGTTAACAACATTGTCATCCAAATCGTTAAATATAGATGACAAATAACTTTGTGCCCAGCACACCCTGTGACACCAATAATCACAGACCTCCAATCGGGAAAACAGCTCTCCACTACCACCCTTTGTTCTCCTTCCACCAAACCAATTTGGCATCCATTTGGCTACCTCACTCTGGAGCCCATGTGATCTAACCTTCCAGACTAGCGTGCCATGTCGGACCTTGTCAAAGGCCTTGCTAAAGTCCATATAGACAATGTCTATTGCCCTGTCATCAATCCTTTCAGTCACTACTTCAAAACATTCAATCAAATTTGTGAGGCACCATTTCCCAAGCACAGAACCATGCTGAGCACCCCTTATCAGTCCCTGCCTTTCCAAATGCTGGTAGATCCTGTCCCTTAGAGTTGCCTCTGGTAACTTTCTCACCACTGATGTTAGGCTTAGTGGCCTGTAGTTCCCTGGATTGCCCTTGCAGCCCTTAAATAAAGGCACAAGAATAAAGACAGAATCTACCATATATGGTGGAACAGGAAGGTAGATACAAAGTAGATGGGGAAATAAAGTAGTATGTCTTTTTTATTTGGTGGTTTATCTGCAGAATGGGTTAAGATGAACTTAAGTCATTTATTATTATAAGAGATCCAATTTGCGACAACAGTTAGAAACTACATGAGGAATTTTGGAATAAGGTAACAAAACTATAGATGATTGTTTCGGCAACATTAAGGGTGTCTAGCATTTCAAAGATGCAATGAAAGATTCCTCGGCACAGGTCCTGAAGCTCAGTTCGAGGTCAAACAGGAAAATGAATTTCCACACCTTTTATGTTCAATATTGAACAGCTGATGAGAAATTAGCAGCATACAAAATTATTGGTATGAACTGACTTGGATGTCTGCTGTTAATACTAAAATTGTCACCACACTATAGGAAGAATAGAATGGCACTTGGATGTGTAGGAGAATCAAAGAAATATTGCCAGAACTGAAGAATTTTAGTTTTGGAAGAATAGAAGCCATTCAAAAAGATGTTTGGAATTGAGAGGCCCAAACAATTTAATGGTAGACATAATTAAAGGTAATTTGAAGAAAGAATTTTCACTTGGAGTGGTCTGGAATTCATTGCCTGAAAAAGTGAGTGGCAAAATCCTTGATTTAAAAATATCGAGATGGGCACAAGAGTAGCTCTTGAGGTTTGGAAATGGCTTGTTTTGGGATTGGTGTGCTGGCTATAGGCTGAAAGGCTTTCTGTTCTGTAAACTTCTACTTTTTTTAAAAAAAAGTACCTCAGTACAAGTGACAATAATAAACCAATACCAATAATCTAAAAACTAAAGCAAACTATGAAGATGTGTGTGTGGACTGGCCATGGTAGATTGGGGAAACTACACTGAGGTATGACAGTGAACAAGTAATGACAAACATTTAAAGAATTAATGCATGGCTTTCAGACAAAAAGTGCAGAACAGTTATGGAGCAAAGGAGGACATCCTTACGTCATTACCAAGAATAATACTAATCTATGGGAAGGAAAGTCGTAGCAGGGCACTAAGGTAATAGGAATTGTAGAGAGTTGACTTGGATTTATAAAACAGAACTTTGTTTGATAAATGTGTTTTCTGAGTCTGTAAGGATGGGTTTTTGGACATTCAGAAGGCCTTCAATAAAGTGCTGTACATGAAATTATTAATCAAAATTGGAGTACAAGGTATTGAGGTTAATGTGTGGATTGAGGATCGGTAAATTGGCCGAATGGCCTGAGTACCAACGGCACTTCCTAATTGTTTCAGATTTCCAATAATTGTAATATTTTGCTTTTGTGTCAAACCCAAAATGGCTTGTGCTGGTTAGGCTTTGACTTTGTGTTGAAAAATCCCTTTGACTTTGCGTGGTTTGCGTTGATTTTTATTAGTATGTAACCATATCAAAACTCCAATGTCTGCTATCCAGAAATCTGTATCATTCTGCACTGGCTCACCAACTGATGTTTGCTTCATTCCCTGTCCACTTACTGGGCCCTGTTCTCTTTAAACACCTGTTCTGTTGTCTGCATTCTCTCTAAACTTACTGAGTTAACTGGAATGTTACTGTGTAACATCTTAAAAAGTAAATTTTTAAATAGTTAACAGTATCAATAATCATAATATAAAAGTAGAGAGATCTATTCCCTACTGAAGTCTAGGACTGCAGCATTCAAATCAGGTGACCCTGAACATAACAAGAAATCGAGATATGACCTCCGTAAAGCTATCAGAGATGCCAACAGACAATATCAGTCCAAAATAGAGTCCCAGACTAGCTGTCAGGCTTACATGCTATAACAGGCCACAAAATGAAGTTGGGCAGGTGCATTCCTTCCTGATGTGCATAGAATACATTAAGCTCATTTTGAACAGAAGGAGATTGGTATGTCACCACCCACCCCCACAGCTTCCAATGCACCTGAATCCATAGACACCAATGAGGACGTAAGATCAGTCTTCCGGAGAGCGAACCTGTGGAAAGCATCTGGCCCGGATGGTGTGTTTGGCCGTGTCCTTAAATCCTGTGCAGATCAACTGGTGGGGTATTTGCAAACATTTTTAACTTGTCCCTGCTTCAATCTGAGGTTCCCACCTGCTTTAAGAAGACCACTATCATCCTGGTACCTAAGAAAAACAAGGTAACATGCCTAAATGACCACTGCCCTGTGGTTCTGACATCCACCATCATGAAGTGCTTTTAGAGGCTGGTCGACCCACTGCAATTTGCCTACTGCTGAAACAGGTCTATGGCGGATGTCACCTCCCTGGCCCTACACCCATCTCTGGAGCATCTGGACAGTAAAGAATCCTATGTTGGATTTGTTTATTGACTGCAGCTCTGCCTTCAGTACTACAGTTCCAAGCAAACTCATCACCAAACTCTGATACCTGGAATTTCCTTTGCAACTGGATCCTTGACTTCCTGACCAACAGACCACAATCTGTAAGGATAGGCATCAATGCCTCTGGCACGATTATTCTCAACATGGGTGCCCAACAAGGTTGCGTCCTCAGCCCCCTACTCCCTATACACTCATGACTGCGTGGCCAGATTCAGCACTAACTCCATCTGCAAGTTTGCAGATGATACCACCATAGTGGATCAAATAACAATGAGTTGGAGTACAGGAAAGAGAGAGAGAGAGCTTCATGACATGGTGTCATGACCACAACAATCTTTCCCTCACTGTCAGCAAAACAAAAGAACTGGTCATTGACTTAAGGAAGGGAGGCAATATACATGCTCCTCTCTACATCAACAGTGCTGAGGTCGAGACGGTTGAGACCTTCAAGTTCCTAGCAGGGAACAGTGCCAGCCTGTCCTGGTCCAACCATGTAGAAACCATGGGCAAGAAAGCTCACCGGGGCCTCTGCTGCCACAGGAAGCTAGAGAAATTTGGCATGTTCCTTTTGACCCTCACCAATTTTTATTGATGCACAGTAGAAAGCATCCTATTTACATGCATAACAGTTTGGTACAGCTCTGCCTGGGATTGTAAGAAACTGCAGAGAGTTGTGGACACAGCTTAACAGATCAGGGAAACTAGCCTCCCCTCCTTTGACTCTATGCTGGCTATTTTACCAAGGCAGCGAATCAAAGACCCCATTCAGCCTGGATATTCTCTCAGGCAGAAGATACAAAAGCCTGAAAGCATGTACCACCAGGCTCCTCAGCTTCTATCCAACAGTTATAAGACTATTGAATGGTTCCCTAGTAGGATAAGATGGACTCTTGACCTCACACTCTGCCTTGTTATGATCTTGCACTTTGACTGCTTGCACTGCACTTTTTCTGTAGCTGTGCCACTTTACTCTGCATTGTTATTGTTTTACCATGTACTACCTCAATGCACTGTGTAATGAATTGATCTGTATGAACGGTATGCAAGACAAGTTTTTCACTGTACCTCGGTACAAGTGACAATAAACCAATTCTAAGTAAATGAATATTATATATTTATAAATAAATACAAACATATTTAAAATCACTATATTTGTCAATATCTTTATTAATCATAAAAATTAATAACTGTTGCGGTACTAACTGCTACTCGGGCACTGGGGATCGGATTGCCGGAGATCCGCGGGTCGCAGCTCCTGAGCGCTCTCCGCTAGGTGGCGCAGGTTCTGGGAGAGCGGCCGTGCCATTGGCTCCGAGCGCTTTTGACGTCATTGGGAACGGCCGGCACCGCAGGCCCCGCCGTCGCTGTTCTGACCAGCTCCTGGCGCCGGCCGCAGTGTCCGGTTCGCACCCCAAGCCGCTCCAGCAGCCGCCCGCCCGAGGGGCCGAACTCCCGCACTGGGAGGTGGTGGCGGCACCAGCGGAGGTAGGTGGAAGGTGTCCGCCCGTCGGGGCAGCGGAGGGCACGCGGGATCCCGGGCTCCACGTGAGCAGCGGTCCTGCCACCGGGGGGGGAAGAGATCCTGGTACCCGGGAGGTTGGGGGGGGGGGAAGAGATCCTGGTACCCGGGGGGGTGGGGAAGAGGAGAGAAGTCCTGGTACCCAGGGGGTGGGGAGGGGAGAGAGAAGTCCCGGTACTCCCGGGGGGTGGGGAGAGAAGACCTGGTACTCCCGGGGGGTGGGGAGAGAAGACCTGGTACCTGGGGGGAGAGGGAGAGAGAAGTCCTGGTATCCGGGGGGTGGGGAGGGGAGAGAGAAGTCCCGGTACCCGGGGGGTGGGGAGAGAAAAGTCCCGGTACCCGGGGGGTGGGGAGAGAAGTCCCGGTACCCCGGGGGTGGCGGGGGGGAGAGAAGTCCCAGTACCCGGGGGGTGGTGGGGAGAGGTCCCGGTACCTGGGGGCTGGGTGGGGGGAGGAGAGAGAAGTCCCGGTACCCGGGGGTTGGGGGGGGGGGTAGATAGATGTTCCGGGGGCGGGAGAGAAGTCTCGGTGGTTGGGGGGTGGGGGGGGGAAGAGGTCCAGGTACCCAGTGGGTGGGAGAAGGGAAGTCCCGGTACCCGGGGGGAGAGAAGTTCCAGTACCTGGGGGGTTGGGGGGGAGCAGTCCCGGTACCCGGGAGAGGGGAGGGCGGTCCTGGTACCCCGGGAGGTGTGTGGGTTGGGGGGGGGGAGAGAACGGTCCCCAGGACACCGAAGGTGGGGGTAGGAAGAGCATTCCTGGGACACGGGGTGGTGGGGGGAGGAGGCGATGAGGAGCGTGTCCACACCCGATCTGCCCCCTGTACCGTGTGTCTGGTGGCTGTCCTCTCTCTCCCACGTTTGTTGATTGGTTCAGAGTTGAGGCTTGGTACCGGTGGGCTATTGCAGCCAGGATAGATTGTGCCCCCCTCTACAACGCGATCAACATCGCGGCGACCTCTCCCTCTTTAAAAAAAAAGGTCCTCGGCTTCTTGTGGCAGTGGTGGGGTAAAATATAACAGGCCCTTCGGCCCACGACGTCTGTACCAACCATGATGCCAATTTAAACTAATCCCACCCGCCTGCATGGGATCCATTTATACCCTGCATGTTCATGTGTCCGTCTCAATGCTTCAAACCTCACTTTCCCATCTTCTTCCACTATCTCTTATGGCAGTGCTTTCCAGACACCCATGTGTTTAAAAATAAGCTGTTAAAAGGTTATAAATTTCTGTGTATGGGGGCTCAAGGCAACAGGCTTGAGATCAGCCAGTGCCACTCATGTCGGGATTGAACCTGGGTGTTCTGATTCACCTTTTTCAGCTCTGTGATCTTTTAAATTATTTTTGTTTCTTCAGTTCCACTATTTTGCGTTTCCCCCAACTGTTTCTGCTCCTCTGATTGCCATGCTTTTAGCCAACTCAAACCGAAACTCTCATTTCTCCTTTAAATTACTCTGCTTTGCTACTCCCTAAGCAATTCTTATTTTGACCAAGCCTTTAATCACCTATTCTAGTGTCAGGTTTTGCCTGATAACACCCTATGAAGCAATTTGGCATGTTCTGATGTGTCATTAAAGGTGTTATATAAATACATTTTATTCATTGTTAATGAAAGAGCCACTGGGTTACTCTTGTGGCCTGAATCAAAAGGTAATGAATGTTCCCCTACGTGCAAGAAAACAGATAAATGAATGTTAAATTGTTAACCATATTATTTTGTCTGTATTCCAGCTGAAAACTGTTGCTATTTTGATCCCTGGATGTACAGTTCTTTCTAAAATAAGCTTCAAAAGATTTTAAGGCAGAGTTTATCCATTCCCAAAGATTCAGAATGTTCAGAAAAAAACTAGATAATCGTATCCGAGTCCAAATTGAAAATGGTGTGGTGCAACGCCAACGGACGATGTTTGTCATTGTGGGTGATCGCGGCAGAGATCAGGTATGGAGTTAAAAGTGGAATGATGCATGTTTCACGTTGTAGTGGTGGTTAATTTACTTGTTCAGGGAATGAACCAATAGATTAGATTAAAGTTGTCGTTGTCATTGGAGGTGGATGGTTGATCAGCTGATAAGAATCATAGAGATATACAGAACACAATGGGCCCTTTTGGTCCACCTTGTCCATGCTAACATGCTCATCCCATTTGCCTACATTAGGTCCATATCCTGCTTTGCATTTCCTATCTAAGTACTTGCCCAAATACCTTTTAAATGTTGTAATTATGTCTCATTCCAGATATTCACCACCCCCTGTGTGAAAAAAACTTGCCCCTCAGGTTTCTCCCTTCTGACCTTTAACCTGTGCCCTTTAATTCTTGACTCCTCTGCCCTGGGAAAAAGCTTCTCACTATTCTATTTATTCATTTATGCCCCTCGTAATTTGATAAATCTGTATCAGGTCACCCCTCAGCCTCCTATGTTCCAGTGAGAATAAACCCAGCCTATACAATTTCTCCTTGCAGCTACAGTCCAGGTAACATCCTGGTGAATGCACTCTCTATTGCTACCACCTTCTTCCTGTAGTGTGGTGACCAGAACTGTGTACAGTACTCCAAGTGCAGTCCAACCAATATTCTGTACAACTGCAACATGATGTCCTAACTCTTATATTCAATGCGTCGGCCTATCAAGGCAGGCAAACCAAATGCTTTTTTCAATACTCTATCCATCTGTGTCGCCACTTTCAGGGAGCTATGCACTTGCATCCCAAAATATCTGTACATCAACACTCTTAAGGTACCTGCCATTTACTCTAGAAGGTGTTTCCTTGAACATCCTCATCCTCAATAGTAGGGCCCAGAACCTGTCCAAAAAACAAAGCTGAAGCTTTCATATACACCGTGAAATGCCAAATGGATCATCCATCTGGGGTTCCTCCTGAGATATCCACACCATCATAGAAGCCAGTCTTCAGCTAATTCTGTTCACTCCACATGAAATCGAGAAATGGCTGGGAATTCTGGATACAGCAAAAGCTCTGGGTCAAGATAATATCTCGGCTGTAATATTGAAGATTACACTCCAGAACTAGTCATGCCTCTAGCCACATTGTTCCACCACATTTGCAACAATAGCATCATCTATCCATCTACAGGCCATCCCCGAGTAACGAACAGGTTCATTTTGACAGATATCCTTAAGTTCATTTTGTTCATAAGTCAGAAAAAAAAAATTACTCCATACCATAACCATACCTTGACATTGTTGGAATGAATGGCATCAAAAGCACACAAGACTGATAAGAAAGAACACTTACTCAATATGAAGAGGGAGAGGAAACTAGTTCTGCCATTCATAGGGACGAATGTAGTCACGTATGTTGGACTTTTGAATTTAATAATATTGTGGGAGCTTGTTTGTCTGTACGGGTGTCTGTAAGCCAGGTGTTTGTAACCTTGGAACAGCCTGTATTGCTTCAGGAAATAGAAGAAAAATTGTCCTGGTATGCCCTGTTTAAAAATAGCAGGGAAAGTCAATCTGGCTCAGTGTTACTGAATTGGTCTAATTTTAATCAACAAGGTGATAATCAACAATGTTATCAAGCAGCACCTACTCTCCAATAACCTGCTGCCAGAGCCTGGTTTGGGTTTTGCTGGGACCACTCAGTTCCAAAACTCACCACAGCCTTGGAATGAAGGGTTACATTCTGCAGATGAGGTCAGAATGGTTGTCCTTGACATGAAGGCAGCATTTGACCATGGCAATAAGGAACCCTGAGAAAACACATTAGTAGCTGCAGTTTCCCCTACATAACCAGGAAAGATTCTGGTTATTGGAGGTCAAACATTCTAGCCCAACAACACTATTAACTTTCCCCTGCCATGAGGTCAGAAGTGGATTTATCCACTGATGATTTCACAATGTTCAATTCCAATTTCAACTCCATGACAAATGAAGCAGTCTGTGCTTGCTTGCAGCAACACTTAGGCAACAGTCGGACATGGGCTGATGATTGGCATAACATTTGCATCAGAACTGTCAGGTGATTACTGTGTTCAACAAGAAAGAGTCCTGAAACATACCTTTGGCATTCATGGTGTTACCGTTGTTGAGTTCCCCACCATCAATGTTCTGGGGATCACAATTGACCAGAAACTCAACTGAATCAGCTATCTAAATACTACACACGCGTGCAAGTCAGATGCTGGGTACATTATGGTGAGTGATTCATATCTGATACTCCAAAGCCATTTCACCACATGCAAGCTACAAGTTAGGAGAGTGATGAGCTTCTCTTCACTTGCCAGGATGAGTGCAGCTTCATTCATACCCCATTCACCACTGTTGATATTAATTCCCTTTACCATCAGTGCACTGTTGTTTTCAGTATCTGCCATCCACAAAATGCACAGTAATTACTTGCCAAGGCCACTCTGACAGTACCTTCCAAATGTGAGGCCTCTTCCACCAAGAAGAACAAAGGGCAGCAAATGAATGAACACTACCCATCTTGATTTGAAACTGTTTCCATTTTTTTCATCATTGCTCTTTCTGACTCCTGGAATACACCATCCAATTGCATTTTGGAAGTTCCTTAACCAAAAAGACGACAGCATTTCAAGAAGGTGGCTTACCATCAGCTCCTCAAGGACGATTAGGGATGGCAGTGTTGCCAGTAACCCTGATATACTGGAAACTGGAAAAAAAAACTAAAGTGTCCCATGAATTGAAAACTACTTTTTCCACACCAACTGCTGGTTCTGGATTCCCCTATACCAGCCCCACTTGTAATTAACTCTTTTTCCAATACTATGGTAGTTAAATTAGGGAGTGTGACTGCCTCCTTTAGGAAACTATCTCGGTAACGTTTCCATTCCTGGATACACTGCTGCCTCCGAATCCTGGACTCCAGGCTCATCTACTAGCTGCAAACACTAAATTCATATGGTTCTAGTGATTTCTATCAATTCCTACATATTACAGTTGCAGTTTATCATCTGCCCTGCCATTTTCAACTCACAATTTAATCAATTTCTTTAATTCTGTCATTGTGCCACTAATATAATTGAAGTCCCTTATTCATCAATGCCCACTCCTGACGGACACTGCACTCAGAGGATGTTGTGCTTTGAGCTGGACCCACAGATTTAGTTTCATAGCTATCTGTAGTTTAGAATTGGCTGACTTGGTATTGGTTTATTTAATTTTTAATTAATTTTTAAAAAAAAGTTTTATTTACAGCGTGGTAACAGGCCCTTCCGGCCCAACGAGTCTGCGCTGCCCATTTTAAACCCCAAATTAACCTACCCGTACGTCCTTAGAATGTGGGAGGAAACCGGAGCAGCTGGCGGAAACCCACGCAGACACGGGAGAATGCACAAACTCCTTACAGACAGCGATGGGAATCGAACCCCGATCGCTGGCGCTGTAATAGCGTCGTGCTAACCGCTACGCTACCGTGCCGCAAGTATTGTCATTTGTACCAAGGTACAGTGAAAAGCTTGTCTTACAAACCAATCGTACAGGTCAATTCATTACACAGTGCAGTTACATTGAGTTAGTACAGAGTGCATTGAAGTAGTACAGGTAAAATCAATAACAGTACAGAGTCAAGTATCACAGCTACAGAGAAAGTGCAGTGCAATAAGGTGCAAGGTCACAACAAGATAGATCGTGAGGTCATAGTTCATCTCATTGTATAAAGGGAACTGTTCAATAGTCTTAACACAGTGGGTTAGAAGCTGTCCTTAAGTCTGGTGGTATGTGCCCTCAGGCTCCTGTATCTTCTACCTGATGGATGAGGAAAGAAGAGAGAATGTCCTGGGTGGTGGGGTCTTTGATTATACTGGCTGCTTCACCAAGATAACGAGAGGTAAAGACAGGGTCGAAGGAGGGGAGGCTGGTGTCCGTGATGCGCTGGGCTGTGTCCACAATTCTCTGCAGCTTCTTGCGGTCCTGGGCAGAGCAGTTGCCATACCAAGCCGTGATATATCCAGATAGGATGCTTTCTGTGGTGCATCGGTAAAAGCTGGTGAGAGTCAAAGGGGACAAACCAAATTTCTTTAGCTTACTGAGGAAACAGAGGCGCTGGTGAGCTTTCTTGGCCGTGGCATCTACGTGATTTGACCAGGACAGGCTGTTGGTGATGTTCACTCCCAGGAACTTGAAGCTCTCAACCCTCTCGACCTCAGCACCATTGATGTAGACAGGTGCATGTACACCGCTCCCTTTCCTGAAGTCAATGACCAGCTCTTTTGTTGACATTGAGGGCAAGGTTGTTTTCATGACTCCATTCCACTAAGCTCTCTATCTCCTTCCTGTACTCTGACTCATCGCTGTTTGAGATACGGCCTACAACGGTGGTATCATCTGCAAACTTGTAGATGGAGTTAGAGCAGAATCTGGCCACACAGTCATGAGTATATAGGGAGTAGAGTAGAGGGCTGAGGACGCAGCCTTGTGGGGCACCAGTGTTGAGAATAATCATGTTGGAGGTATTGCTGCCTATCCTCACTGATTGCAGTCTGTTTGTTAGACTTGTTACCTGTAATTTGTGATAATATCCAGATTGAAGACCAATGACAGTGAGCAAGCAGGTTACTCATCTGTGATTTTGTCATATTGAAGATGCCTTCATTTGTACATTTTCAAAGGTCTTTTTCCTAAGGAAAACCTATGAACCAGGACATGAGGCTCCCACTGCACACCCAAATTTATTAATTTCTCACCTTTTCCCTCCTGCTTTACAGCACCTTTAAAACCTGATCAAGCATCTACTCACTTGCACTACTGTGTTTTTGAGAGTTAGGGTCAATTTGTTTTGATTCTTGCTTGAAATGTTTTACCATGTGAAGTATTACATCTGAGAGGATGTTGTTTTGGTTGTTTAACGGCTTGTTTGACGCCTATCATCTTCATTTCATCTTTGGTCAAGACTGTAACTGTCTTCCTTTGATCATAAGTGCCATTTCCATTTCAGATTTTTGATGCATTACTTCATCCTGGTTTGGGTGATTATTAGTTTCTAATGAAATAAATGCATATTTTTTCTTGAGTGCTTTTTATATAGTTGGATCATTCAAACACTGGCCAAAATACCTTGGACACAATCTTCTAATCTTCATCCCACCGTGGAACAGACCTGTGCCATCTAAACATATCTTCCTTCATTTCCTGTCTTGGAGGATAGAAATTAATTAGACTATTATCTAATTTCTCTATGAGAAGATCCAGTATAAATCTGTGGAAATGCCAATTGACTTCCTGGGAAATATGAATGAAAGTTTTCTTCAATGATAATTTAAATGCAAGAATGGCAAATAAATCATAATATTGTTTTGTCTGTTTTCACTGCAGGTGGTTATACTTCATCATATGCTCTCTAAAGCCACAGTGAAGGCCAGGCCATCTGTGCTATGGTGTTACAAGAAGGAGCTTGGCTTTAGCAGGTAATGTTTATGTGGTAAACCAAAAAAATCATGTTAGAATTTGAAATTTTGAATTATGCTTTATAGTTAAACATAAATATAGATATATTTAACTATTTAATGTCATAAATATTTGCAACTGTAGACACTTCCAATTCGATTATAATCAATATATTATAATTCAATTATAATTATTATTATCAATGTGACTTGAGAATATGTAGTTGTTGAACTAGGCCTTCCCATCATTGTGGAGTTATAATATTAAAGTCATCTTGTAGTTTGTCAATCTGTATTGAGAATAACTTGTGGTCTTCTCATTTTAATGATTTAAATGTTAAAAAAGATCATTGTATTATGTCTAAGTAAGGGAAGAACGCATAACCATCCATGCATTG
The DNA here is from genome assembly GCF_009764475.1 of Pristis pectinata. Classification (NCBI taxonomy): domain Eukaryota; kingdom Metazoa; phylum Chordata; class Chondrichthyes; order Rhinopristiformes; family Pristidae; genus Pristis; species Pristis pectinata. Next base: position 24,068,093 of record NC_067418.1, on the reverse strand, counting down.
ACCAATTTAACTCTGATTCTGAAAATGCACATGATCTGAGGAATACTTCCAATTTCCCTTCCACATGTGTTTGACTGGGATATTACTAAGCTGACATTTACTGAAGAATAATAACCTGATGATATTAATGTAAAACCTATCACAACTATCTTTCAAGTTTGAGCAGTCACTTTGAAAGTACAACCATCAAAACTGAGGAAATAAAACTTGAACTGAACCATGTTTGATCAATTAGAAGAATTCTACATTATCTGTTGTCCTACCTGTCAGCAAAAGGAAAACACAGTATATCAAATTGCTGAAATTATCTTTTTAAATAAAAATGTCCAGCTATGCTTTTCTGCTCAAAAAAACCAATGTTTTAGATGTAGCCAGTATTGACCTGTGTGTGAGCTATTTGATGCTTAAGAATTAACAACTGTTAGTTAACGGTTAGACTTGGTGATTTTAATCTTGGCAAAGGGAGAATATTTGACCTAACCCTCATTTTCAAAAATGCAAAGCTCTTGCAATTTTTAGCCTTGAGGAGAAATGCACAAGTTTCTGAAAGCACAGCAGCAGTGTACTTGTACTTGTATTTTAAAGTGCTCTTTGGCTTAAATTAGTAGCTTCTGAGGGATCTGATGCTATATAAAAATGTGAACTATTTGCAATATATGGGATAAACAGATGTTGCAACATCTGTACAAGTGGAAAGGCAGAGACATGCTAAAAAAGCATAATTTCCAAGCTTCTGTTTATGAATCATGCCAGCACTTTACAGGCAGTTATTGCTAATGGTGACCGAGTTTTTAAAGTTAGTGTTGCTGTTGTCTAAATGCTACATCCCTGGTTTTCCTTCAGTCATAGGAAGAAGCGAATGAGGCAGCTACAGAAAAAGATAAAAAGTGGCACACTCGACCTCAAGCAAGATGATCCCTTTGAGCTTTTCATTGCTGCAACAAACATTCGATACTGCTATTACAACGAGACTCATAAGATCTTGGGTAATACCTATGGGATGTGTGTTTTGCAGGTGTGTGTGTATTTTTTCATTTTTGTTTGCATTAGGAAAGACCAGTTATTATCACTGTCATTGAAATTGGAGCAATACCAGAATCAGGTTTATTATTACTGACATATGTCGTGAAGTTTGTTGTTTTGTGGCAGCAGTACAGGGCAAGACATAAAAATTACGATAAATTACAAAATAAATAAATAGTGCAAACGAGGAATAACGAGGTAGTCTTCGTGGACTTTTCAGAAATCTGATGGAAGAGGGGAAGATGCTGTTGCTAAAATGTTGAGTGTGGGTTTTCAGGCTCCTGTACCTCCTCCCTGATGGTAGTAATGAGAAGAGGGCATGTCCCAGATGGTGAGGGTCCTTAATGATGGATGCTGCCTTCTTGAGGCACTGCCTCTTGAAGATGTCCTCGATGGCGGGGAGGGTTGTGCCCATGATGGAGCTGGCTGAGTCTACAATCCTCTGCAGCCTCTTTCGATCCAGTGCATTGGAGACTTCATACAAGACGGTGATGCAACCAGTCAGAATGCTCTCCACTGTACATCATTAGAAATTTGCAAGAGTTTGGTGACATACCAAATCTCCTCAAACTCCTAATGAGGTAGAGCTGCTGACATGCCTTCTTCATGATTGCATCAGTGTGTTGGGCCCAGGATAGATCCTCTGAGATGTTGATGTCCAGGAACTTGAAGCTGCTCACCCTTTCCACTGCTGACCCCTCAATGAGTACTCATGTGTGTTCTATCAATTCCTTGGTCTTGCTGACATTGAGTGCAAGGTTGTTGTTCCGACCACTCGACCAGCCGATCTACCTCACTCCTGTATGCCTCCTCATCATCATCTGAGATTCTGCCAACAACAGTGGTGTCATCAGCAAATCTATAGATGGTGTTTGAGCTGTGCCTAGCCTCTACATGAGTGTAGGGAGAGTAGAGCAGTGGGCTAAGCATGCATCCTTGAGGTGTGCCTGTGTTGATTGTCAGTGAAGAGGAGGTGTTATTACTGATCTGCACTGACTGCGGTCTCCTGATAAGGAAGTCGAGGAGCCAGTTGCAGAGGGAGGTAGAGGGACCAGGTTTTGAAGCTTGTTGATTAGTACTGAGGGGATGATGGTGTTGAATGCCGAGCTGTAATCGAGAAACAGGAGCCTGACATATGTTTTGCTGTTGTCTAGCGGGTCCAGGACCTTGCTCAGGCAGGAGTTAATTCCAGCCATGACCAACCTCTCAAAGCACTTCATCACAGTAGATAGTCGTTGAGGCAGCTCACCCTGCTCTTTTTGGGCACCGGTATGATTGATGTCCTTTTGAAGCAGGTGGGAATCTGACTGCAGCAGTGAGATGTCCTTGAACACTCCAGCCAGTTTTCATTAACCTGCCAGGTACATCACTGGGGCCTGACGCCCTGTGAGGGTTCACCCTCTTGAAGGATGTTCTGATGTCAGCCTCTGAGACAGAGATCACAGAGTCACCAAATACTGTGGGGATTTGCACAGGTGTAGTGTTATTCTCCCTTTCAAAACGTGCTTAAGAGGCGTTGAGCTCGTCGGGGGGTGAAGCATCACTGTCATTTATGCTGTTAGGGTTCGCCTATGCAAACTCTGCCACAACTGTGGTGCATCCAATTGTGTCTCTAACTTCACACGGAATTGCCTTTTCGCTCACACAATAGCCTTATGTAGGTCGTACCTGGACTTCTTGTAGGTTTTTGGATCGCCAGTCTTGAACACCACAGATCTAGCCCTCAGCAGACTGCGAATCTCCTGGTTCATCCAGGGCTTCTGGTTTGAGAAGACTCAGTATGTTCTCAAAGGCACACACTCATCCACGCTGATCTTGATGGCAGCCAGGGCATATTCATTCAGATTTGAAGATGATTCCTTCAGTATGGTCCAGTCCACCGATTCAAAGCAGTCCTGTAAACACTTCTCCACCTCCCTTGACCATACCTTCACGGTCCTTACCACTGGTGCTGTGGTCCTCTGCCTGTATGCTGGGAGTAGAAGTATTATGGTCCAATTTTGTGGTATACGGATCATAATGATCTTGGCCTTTTCTGAGATTGTTGGGCTAATCTTGTGTTCAGCAACACTGAGTTACAAAGAATAACATTGGTCATTATTCAGTGTTACCTGCTGGAATTAGTGTGTATGTATATCAGGTGAAACCAGTGTCGGGTTTGCTATAATGCTTTCCCTTGTCCACTAGAAATAATGCTAACCTAACAGTTAAGAGCTATATGTGAATAATGATAACTTGAGTGAAATACTGGAGGTATTCTGATGCTATGTGTCATTATACCCACGGAAGGAATCGATGTCAATAGAAGAGAGGAAAAACTGGTTTACAAGATAATGGGGAGCTATGGGGACAGTGTGTCAAAGGCCAGATTTACTCACTTTTATGCTTGAGAGTGAGCTGATGCTTATAAATGGAGTGTATTGAATAGATGCAACTTATTAAATGCCATGTGTATGTACTAGTTTGATACAAGTATTCATAACATGTTGAATGTTTGATATAGCATAAAGGAGTATTTAATAGACACTCAAGGTAGAGATCTATGGTAAAATAACATCAATTAGTATTGGAGTTTTTAAAGGAAAATCTTTTCATTACTATTATAATTGTACAACTATTCATAATTGCTAAGTTTGTGTTACGAAGAGAAAGGTAATGCTTAAACCTTGCTTTTTTATCTTATCTTGCAGGACTTTGAAGCCATGACACCAAACCTTTTGGCCAGGACTGTTGAGACAGTGGAAGGGGGTGGACTTGTTGTGATTCTGCTGAGAACTGTCAACTCTTTGAAACAACTATACACAATGACAATGGTATGTGCTGTGCTTGGCAGACTGCAGTGCTTAATTCTCCTTTCACTAGATGATTGACATGCAAGCATGTATTGTTGAAAAGTAGTGACAAACATCTGGTTACTGGTTAATACCCTCTGAAAGTTGCAGGTTTGATTTCTTAGCATGGACCTTGGAGAAGTTAAAGCACAGTTTCAGTAGACATGATACTGGAGCTAAAGGATAGAGCATACTGCATACCAGCGTGCATTCTTGAATCTGTAGCAATTCTGCTCTTTAGTGATTTTTTTAATCATGATCTTTGAACAAATTTTAACTGACGTCAAACAGATCTCAGGAACTCCTTTACTTTAAATTATTTGTTCATTCTAACATGTTTCAAAGACTTTATTTTGAAGTTATGATAGAAAATGATACTATTGTTGGTCTTAAAAGTATAATAGTCTGAACTTCAAATTTTTATTAAATGATAAGTATTTTGATATTTTTTTTCTCTGTCTCATCTCCTCAAGGATGTCCATACACGTTTCAGAACAGAAGCACATCAGGATGTGGTTGGAAGATTCAATGAAAGGTAATCATTTTTCTGAAGGTGCTGTTAAACAATATTTGTATGAAGTAGTCTGCTCGTTTATTTGCTAATGCAAGGGAAAATGTCATTGTAAATTTTACATCTGAGTTGTTGTATATGTGACCGATATCCCTTAATACCTTTGACTCCATATACCTGCACATGTTAACCAAAGGTAAGCCATGATCTCATTGAGTGGTGGAGTAGTAGGCTTGAAGACTTCTGATTTTGAGCAGGAAGAGATGGAAGGTGAAATGGGGTGGGGGGTGGAATAACCAAAGATGGAAATGTTTTTTTTTAAAATAAGCTTTTCAATGCAGTAAGAGGGTTAACAAAAGATGACTGGAAGTAAATTAGAAAGAAAAGGGTAAGGATGTGGTAAATGTAACGCTAACCTCTTGTCTTCAAGCAGGTATTGAGGAGCAGTAGTGAATAACTTAAAGAAAGAGGATGTCAGATAAAATTTGTGCTGGAGAAATTTAGTTATTCAGGGTGGCAGAGGACAAAGATTTTGAATATGCATTCTAGGACCTTAAATTTATTTATTCTTTGGTGCATTGAGCTTGAAGGGTAAGTATGTTGAATTTGGTTCTGGAGTTTGGATTATTTGAAATTTATGGATTGAATGAACTGTCGGTGGCTTTTGTGAAATCGATCATTGAGGATATCATTGTGTGAATCTTTCGGGAATGAAGAAGTGGTGGCAGGAATGTTAAAACACTATTTTTCAAACGTGTCCAAGCTTCTGAGCCATGTGCAATACAGGCACATGTGTTAAGTTCTGAATGACTTTATGAAATTCCCTTGTGGACAGCTGTCATGTACATAATGGTAATGAATTTCAAATGTAAAGTAATATTGATACTTCCTGAAAGGTAAGAAATTCTTAATTTTGATAGAAAGGGCTTCATTCCTGGCCTTTTGCATTGTTACACTTTACAGTAAGAGTAATTGGATACAATTGTTTGCATTACAGCATGTTTAGTGAATATGTAAACTAGGAAGTCACCATTGATCAGAAACTCAACTGGACTAGCCACATGCTTACTGTGGATACAGGACAAGCTCAGAGGATGGATATCCTGCAGTAAATGACATGCTTCCTGAGAGCCCAAAGAATTAAGACACAAATCAGGAGTATGATGGAATACTGTCCACTTTCTTAGATGAGTTCAGCTTCAACAACACTCAAACGGGTTGACATAAACTTGGACAAAGCTGCTCACTTGTTCGGCACCCCATCTACCACTCTGAACATTATTTCCTTCTACTGGAGGGTAATGGTCAATGGGACTTATTCTGGCTGGAGTTCCATGGCTAGTGGTGTTCCACAGCAATCCACACTGGGACCTCTGCTATTTGTGATATAAAAAGTCACGGTTGAAAACGTGGATGGATGGGTTAGTACAGAGGCTGGTGGCAATATGGATAGTGTAGAAGATTGCCAAAGGATACAGCGGGATATAGATCAGTTGCAGATATGGGCGGAGAAATGGCAGATGGAGTTTAATCCTGACTGGTGAGGTGTTGCCCTTTGAAGGATCAACAATAAAAGGATAGTCCACACTTAAGGCAGCATCCTTAACAGTGTTGATGTACAGAGGGATCTTGGGGTCCATAGCTCCATGAAGATAGCTGCATGGGTTGATAGGGTGGTATAGAAGGCATATGATGTGCTTGCCATTGAGTTCAAGAGCCAGGAAGTCATGTTACAACTTTCTAAAACACTGGTTGGGCCACATCTGGAGTATTGCATTCAATTCTGGTCACCCCATTATAGGAAGTATGTGGAGGCTATGGAGAGGGTGCAGAAGAGGTTTGCCAGGATGCTGCCTGGATTCGAGGGCATGTGCTGTAAGGAGAGGTTGGACTTGGGTTGTTTTCTCTGGAATGGCAGAGGCTGAGGAGAGACATGATAGAAGTTTATAAGATTATGAGGGGCATAGATAGAGTAGACAGCTGGTATCTATCCCAGGGTTGAAATGTCTAATACTATAGGGCATGCATTTAAGGTGAGAGGGGCAAGTTCAAATGAGATGTGCAGGGTGTTCTTTACACAGAGTGGTGGGTGCCTGGAATGCCCTCCAGGGGTGGTAGTGGAGGCAAATACGTTAGAGACGTTTAAGAGGTTCTTCGATAGGCACAGGAATGTACAGAGAATGGAGGTGTCACGAACCAGCAACAAAAGAAACACACTGAGCATGATTCAGTGTTAAAAACTATTTTATTAATCACTACTTATGATAATACATAAAATAAAAGTTAAAAAAAATGTTAGTATGTTAGAATTCAAAAATGTTAAACCTCGAACGTTAACCCCAAAACTAAACTCTTCGTGTGTGTGTGTGACAAAGTCCAAAACTCCCAGTTCCGGAATGGTTCTTAAAGTTCAGTTCCGCAAGCCATAAGGTGAAACATGAACAAGGGCTCCTTCAACAACCACCGTTGTCTGAAGATAAGACGTAGATGTAGAAAAACAGAGAGAGAGTACATACGAAATCCAAATGTTCCACGATGGAACCCAAACGACACTCCAGTGTTTACTCGGTAGTGACTTCCTCACCCCGAAAAGCATCCGAACCGTGGTCGTCCACACACAAATACCTGTTTCCTTCTACAGGTCAGCAACAAAGTGAACTCCACCGGATTACTTCCAACTTCCATACATGGATTTCAGTGGCAAACACAGTTATTGTTTCTCATCCATCGATAGAGAAAACAAGCAGGCTGGTGTCTCTCTCCCTTCTCTCTCTCTCTCCCTTCTTCTTCTTCTTACTTCTTCAACAACGTCATTACGTCCTTTATCTTCTATTGACGTAAGCACGCCCCACACACACATACACACACACTCTCTATCTTAAAGGGACTTTCACTGAGTCCATAACACCTCCCACCTAAAAAAAAAAATTTTCCCAAGAAAATTTTAACCGCGCATACAGTTAGTAATGTTAATAATTATCATGCTACACAACTACAGACTATCAGATTAGTACAGATACATGTTTCCCATTTAACATCGGGAAAGACAATCAGCAATCACATTATCTTTGCCTTTAATGTGAGTTATCATGAGATCAAACTCTTGCAAAATTAAACTCCAGTTTAACAGCCTTCTGTTCTTGTTTTTGACTCGGCTCAGAAACACCAATGGGTTATGATCTGTATACACAGTCAATGGTTTCTGAGCGGTGCAAACATATACACTGAAATGTTGCAAGGCTAAAACAAGCGACAGTAATTCTTTCTCTATGGTGGAATAATTCTTTTGATGCTCATTAAATTTCTTTGAAAAGTAAGCTACAGGATGGTCAATATCATCAAGGTCACCCTTCTGCAACAACACAGCTCCTGCAGCTTCATCACTGGCATCTACTGCTAATGAAAATGGCTTTTCAAAGTCAGGTGTTTTGAGCACAGGATGGTAGCATAAAATGGCTTTTAGCTTCTTAAATGCTTCTTGACAAGAATCTGTCCAAACAAACTTTACTCCCTTCTTCAGAAGATTAGTTAGGGGAAGAGCAATATCAGCAAAATTTTTACAAAATTTTCGATAATATCCAACCATTCCCAAAAATCTTCTAACAGTCCTCGTACCTGTGGGAATAGGGAACTCAGATATTGCTTGAACTTTTGCCTGAACAGGAGCTAACTTGCCTTGACCTACAACATAACCAAGATACGTCACAGTGGCATGGCCAAATTCACTTTTAGCCAAGTTAACTGTAAGGTTAGCCTTGGAAAGTCTTTCAAACAACCTTTCTAACGCAGAGATGTGATCCTCCCATGTATCATTCCCAGTCACTAAGTCGTCAATGTAGGCATCTGTATGTTTTAACCCATGAATCACTGAATTAATCATTCTTTGAAATGTTGCCGGAGCATTTTTCATTCCAAATGGCAAAACATTGTATTCATACAATCCAGAAGGGTTTACAAAGGCTGAAATTTCCCTTCCTCTATCTGTTAATGGAACACACCAGTACCCTTTTAATAGGTCAATCTTTGTAAGAAATTTTGCCTTTCCCACTCTGTCTATGCAATCATCCACCCTAGGAATAGGGTAAGCATCTGACTTTGTTACAGCATTCACTTTCCTGTAATCTGTGCAAAATCTAACAGTTCCATCAGGTTTAGGTACAATAACACAGGGCGAACTCCAATTTGAAGTAGAATGTCTAATAATATCATTTTCCAACATGTATTTTATTTCCTGATCAACAAGTTTACTTTTTTCCACATTCATTCGATATGGGTGTTGTTTGATTGGTTTTGCATCCCCAACATCAACATCATGGGTAATTATCGATGTTCTGTTTGGAACATCTGGGAACAGATTTTTAAATTTTAAAATTAATTCTCTCATCTGTTGTTTTTGTGAAACTTGTAAATGGTCCAACTTCATTTCAAGGTTCTCCAGGATATTTTGGTTTTTTAGTTTCGATGGAACAATATTTGGTCTAAATTGGCCTTCCTCAACATCAACATCAGGCATTCTAGAAACAACCTTTACATCATCCACCAAGGCCACCACTGAATCCCTCTCATAATAAGGTTTTAGCATGTTTACATGACAGAGTTGTGTTTTCTTGCGTCTATCTGGTGTTTTGATTATATATGTTAGATCAGTCACTCGAGATTCAATAACATAGGGTCCAGAAAAACGAGCTTGCAAGGGATTATTTTGGCTAGGGAAAAATACCAACACCTTTTGCCCCACTGCGAATGTCCTAGGCCGAGCACGTCTATCAAAATATGTCTTCATTCTTATCTGGCTTGTTTTCAGATTCTCTCTCGCTAGCTGGCAGACTCTCTCCAACCGAGTTTTAAATTTTTGGACATGGGGAGGTCTCCATTTCCTCATTAACACTCCATTTTTGACATAATATCCACTTGGCACTTTCTCAATCTCCTCACATGAGAGTGCTTTTTCTTTCAATTCTGTCAACTCAGGGTCCTTTGTCTGTTCCACCATAAAATCCTTCCTTGACAAAGACAAATCTTTAAATTCAGGCTCACTATAAGGATGTTGATCCTCCAGTGAAGACAGAAAAGTCTCAGATAAGGCATCATAATTTTCTTCCTGTTTAGGACTGTCACAAGGAACTACATCAGACTGCACCGGACTGTCTGTCTTGGCTAATTCTCTAGCTCTAGCTCGAGTCACCGCACATGATGGGTAAACATCTGGATCATCCTCAGACTCATCAATCCTTGGTTTGGTTGTTAACCGTACCACAGGATCACTTTCTCCATTTGCAAGGTCATTTCCCAATAACAAAGAAACTCCTTCCACTGGCAAACTAGGTCTTATCCCTATCTCGACTGGTCCTTCTACGAACTTTGACTTTAAAATCACCTTGTGAAAAGGGACAGACATGGTCTCACCTGTAACGCCTCGTACTAGATTTACTTCACCAGTGTCACTTTCTTCACCAAAATTTAAAACACTGTCCAGCAAGAGAGATTGACTAGCCCCAGTATCTCTAAGAATTTTCACTGGCACCTGGGGTGACTCATCATTCAGTGAAACAAAACCCTCTGATACATACGAACGGAATTCTTTTCTCACCTCCTCCAACTTTTCCGCTTTTCCCTCTTGCAAGGACTGGTCTTTAACAGCATCTCCTAAACCTTTTTGATTTTTAATTGCCTGAAAGCAAGCATTGGGCCCAGCTTCCTTCTTTTTCTTCAAAAGGGCACAATTAGATATCACGTGGCCAGGTTTCCTACAGTAATAACAAGTACGCTCAACAGGTTTCTCCAGCCCTGGCTTCTTTTCATCTTTTCCTTTTTGATTACCTCCCAATTTAATCTCTGGTTTACCTGGATTGTCTTTGTAACTCTTTTGAAAGGTTTTAGGTTGTCCCCATTTGGATTTATGGGTTAAAGCATAATCATCTGCCAACCTAGCAGTTTCTTGTAAAGTTTTCACTGCCTTTTCATTTAAATATGTTGTTAATTCAGCTGGAACGCATCTTTTAAAGTCTTCCACTAGTATCAATTCTGTCAATTTATCATAATCCCCATCTACATTTTTAGCCAGGCACCATCGTTCAAAACATATTCTCTTTCCATTGGCAAATTCCATATAAGTCTGATCTGCAGATTTCCTCAAGTCTCTGAATTTTTGTCTATAAGCCTCAGGGACCAATTCATAGGCCTTCAAAATAGCTTGTTTTACCTTGGTATAATCAGCTGCATCCTCAACAGACAAAGCAGAATAAGCTTTTTGAGCTTTACCTTTAATCACACTCTGTACCATAAGAGCCCATCCTTTCCTTGGCCAGTTTGAACTCACAGCAACCTTTTCAAAATGTTGGAAATACCGATCAACCTGATCTTCTTCAAACGGAGGGACTAATCGAACCTCCCTGCTGGCTGAAAAACCATCATCAGAATCAGATTCCGAACTCCTACGCTTCATTTGTAACTCATGCTGCCTCTTTTTCTCCTCGTTATCCAGCTCCATCTGCTTCATTGCTAGATCAGCCTCTATCTTCATCTGAGTTAGCTTTTGTTCGGCCTCTATCTTTAACTGGGTTTGCTTTTGTTCGGCCTCTATCTTTAACTGGGTTTGTTCTCGTTCAGCCTCTAATCTCTTTTGTTCTCGTTCAGCTTCTATCTTTAACTGGGTTTGTTCTCGTTCAGCCTCTATCTTTGCCAGCTGCACCTGTGCCTCAGAAATTGCTATTTCACTGCCAGGAAACTGTTTTAACACTTCCTTCTCAAACACCTTCTTTTCCACATAATGGCCAGCTATCAATCTCTGAATATCTGCCTTTCTCATAGACTGCTTTACTTCTGTAAGGTTTAACCTTGTAGCAATCTTTATCAAATCATCCTTTTTCGCCACCTCCAATCCCTTTTGGGTTGGTGACTCCAAAAATGCCTTAATATCCATTGCTGCTGGTTTCCACACACACAAGCCAATTAAAAAGAATTTATCAGACCTCCCTCAAAAAATCTTTGGATTGGATCCCAGACAAATCTTGTCAATCTGGGGTACAATCCCAGACGACACTCGTTAACCTTGGGAACGATCCCGGACGAATCTCATTAACCTTGGGAACTATCCCGGACGAGCCCCCAATTTTGTCACGAACCAGCAACAAAAGAAAGACACTGAGCATGATTCAGTGTTAAAAACTATTTTATTAATCACTACTTATGATAATACATAAAATAAAAGTTTAAAAAAAATGTTAGTATGTTAGAATTCAAAAATGTTAAACCTCGAACGTTAACCCCAAAACTAAACTCTTCGTGTGTGTGTGTGACAAAGTCCAAAATTCCCAGTTCCGGAATGGTTCTTAAAGTTCAGTTCCGCAAGCCATAAGGTGAAACATGAACAAGGGCTCCTTCAACAACCACCGTTGTCTGAAGATAAGACGTAGATGTAGAAAAACAGAGAGAGAGTACATACGAAATCCAAATGTTCCACGATGGAACCCAAACGACACTCCAGTGTTTACTCGGTAGTGACTTCCTCACCCCGAAAAGCATCCGAACCGTGGTCGTCCACACACAAATACCTGTTTCCTTCTACAGGTCAGCAACAAAGTGAACTCCACCGGATTACTTCCAACTTCCATACATGGATTTCAGTGGCAAACACAGTTATTGTTTCTCATCCATCGATAGAGAAAACAAGCAGGCTGGTGTCTCTCTCCCTTCTCTCTCTCTCTCCCTTCTTCTTCTTCTTACTTCTTCAACAACGTCATTACGTCCTTTATCTTCTATTGACGTAAGCACGCCCCACACACACATACACACACACTCTCTATCTTAAAGGGACTTTCACTGAGTCCATAACAGAGGGATATGGAAATTGTGTCGGCAGAAGGGATTATTTTAGTTGGGTGTTTAATTAGTTCGGCACAACATCATGGGCCAAATTGACTGTTCCTGTGCCGTACTGTTATATGTTCTACTACTGATAGAATGTAACTAGCGTTTACTAGTTACAAGTCCCTGTGTTTACCTAGCTAGATCACTCCAAGAGCACTGCAAAAGGATGAAATTTAAAGAGGAGCAGGAGTAGTGAATTGGCGAATTAAGATCGGTATTTCATAAAGTGTAGCCTAGGTGGTAAACACATGGCTGTGATCGGCAGAGTTAGGGGGATTGGCAGAGGGTGCAATGGTCAGAATAAAGGAAAGCTTGAAGAGGGTTGTTGGACTGGAACAGAGGTTTCATGTAATGAAATAAAGTAATGAGAGATGAGATTGTTGGGGGGGGGGGGGTTTGCATTTAAGCATTTTAAATGTAGCTTCAGGGGATATCAACTAAGAGTGCTGGTTGAGCAGGACCTAACAACATACATGCAACAAAACTTTGGCTGAGCCCTGGTGGGTGACCAGCTAGGAAAATGAAACTGATGGATGAGATTTCAACAGCTGCTGACTTGAGGCAGGTGTGGTCAATGGTGATTTAAGGATATAAAAGTAGACAAGATATATGTGTCTTTATCATTAGAGAAAATATGTCTTGATGTTCAATTTGGGGTTCAAAGGGATGCTGAACTTGAGAACAGTCTGCTTAACCAGTGGCCAGGTAGGGGGATGAAATTGACTGAAGATTTGAGGTATGCCCTGAAGGTGATGAAGATAATGACTTAAATTTACCTGTTAATAGAATCAGAATGAGTCCAATTAATTCTTAGCCAACTAAACACAAATTGTTAAAGTCTATTAAAATGAGAAAAGTATACAATTGACAAAGGTGGAAAGGAGGATGAGATGTTTTTCAATTTTTCATCACTGATTGGTCTGTGAATCTAAGTGTTTATTTCTTTGAACCTTGTTGCTAAGTGCCCCAAATTCGTTTCTGTTCATTCTGTTTCATCAGATTCATACTTTCTCTGGCATCCTGCAAGAATTGCATTGTGATAAATGATCAGCTGGATATCTTGCCACTTTCCAGTCACATTCTCAACATCAATTCTGTCTCACCTAAATCCACGGTATGTTTTGCAGATCATGGTACATTCATTTAAACATTTGAGTTTTTGCTGTTTATTTACATTGCTGAAATAGCCTTCAATTAATGAAATAAGCTACAATGGCTTGTTAACTGTCTAGCATTTCCATCTTTACTTGGCATCTTATATCAGAAAGAAGGGTGTTTATTATTATCAATGTATGAAGTTTTATCTTGATCTAGTTTAAGACCTTATCTCCCCATTTCCACCAACTTTTCCCAAATCACTGATATTCCCAAAAGCCCCAGAACTCCTCCAGTTGTAGAACGCTGGCCTCTGAGAGCTCAAATTTGTAGATTATACTTGCAGTTCTCTGACCCAGTGACCTAATGCCCAAATTGTGAGATTTCTTTCCTGGTGATCCCAAAGCCTTTCCCATTATTTCTGGAACTTCTGTCTCTCACTATTGCATTCCAAGTATTCTCAGGTCTAATGAGCATCCCAATGTCTTGGTTATTTTCTAGTTGTACTAATTGGCACTGTCCCATTTAAAATTTCTGATTGACATGAGGAAGAGGTGCAGGAGAATTTGTTCAGCAGCTAGATTCACTGGTTAGTTGTGTGGAATTATGGTTAAATCCTTCAGCAGGAATTATAACTATCAATGCATTTGCTAATTTTTAAGGAGGAAAGCCTAACGCCTGGAGAGATTGAATTGAGAGAGCTTAAAGAGTCTCTAAGTGATACACAACCAGTAGGAGTTCTTATTGATGGCTGCAAAACACTGGATCAGGTAAGATGCCTTGGTCAGTCTATAGTGTAAAAGTACAGAGCATTTTGATTGAACATAAACTATTTTCAATTCATTCATGGAATATGGGCACCAGCAGCAAGGGCAGTATTCATTGCCCATCTCTACTTTTTCTTAGGTGGTGGTGAACTGCCATCTTGAGCTACTGCATTTGTTCTGATGACGTTGCTCATATTCTGTTATTGGGTGGGGAGTTCCAGAATTTGAAGCCAGTGACATTGAAGGACCTGTAATATATTTCCATCAGGATGTTACTTGATTTTATGGGAGTGGTGGAAGTGGATAGTGTACTAATTATAATTTTACTCCTGAACTTCCATCTACTGATGGAAAGGAATGAGATAAACTGTGTGTAATGCTCTTCCATGGTGGGAGAACAAGAAAACTGTGGGAAATCTGAAATGGAGGCTGGAAATTCAGAGCAAGTCAAGTAACGTCCGCTTGAAACAGTTAACATTTCAAGTCAAATACTTTTACTCAGAACTGAAAGAAGTTAGAAATCTAACATGTTAAGTCACAGGGAAGGTGTGCTGAGGGGAAACAAATGGTATGTCTATGATGGGTGGAGACGAGGAGTAACTGTGACACAGGTGGCAGTGATGCAAACAGAGAGCATCATGAAGGCTTGTTAACTGCAGCAGATCAGTCAGCAGGAGATGAGTTGAACGAAAATAGGAGGGGAGAGGGAAAAGTAACTGGGGAAGTAAAACACTGGGAATGCTGAAATCTGAAATGTAAAACAATCCTGTTAATACTCACCTCAGATGGCACCGACAAATGGAGAAACAATTTGATGATCTATTGTTGATGCGAACTGAGAGACTAATTAGCTGAAATTGAAGCATTAAAGTTCACCTGCAGTTAACAAACCTTCACCACCCTCTCTCAGCCAGCACTTGTGTTGTTCAGTCTTATGTCTCCACACTATCACAAATATTCCTTTTTGTTTTCTCCCCTAATGCTTGTTCTCTGATTTCTAACTTAGTTCTGATGAAGCATCTTTAACCTGAAATATTAATTCTGTTTCTATATTCACATATGCTGGCTGACTTGTTGAGCATTTGTACCCTTTTCTGTTTTTATTTCCATGATGACTATTTGTGCTATTTTACTTGTCATTTGCACTTTGGCTGCTTTTTGTTTCCATATACACCTGACTTGCTCACTTTAAGAAATTTGACTGATCATCACTGGAAACAGTTTATGCTATTTTGGCAACAGTGCAGCCAGTTTACAGGCAGCTGTGGGGACTATTACTGGAATATCTTTCTTTGTACTGCCTTGTCATCAAGCAAACCAGTATAATGATTTGTCCTTATCAGGCTAAAGCAGTACTGAAGTTCATTGAAGCCATATCAGAGAAAACGCTCAGAAGCACAGTTGCTTTAACTGCTGCCAGAGGCCGTGGTAAATCAGCTGCTTTGGGACTGTCTGTTGCGGGAGCAGTTGCATTTGGGTAGGTGTTAGAACTATAAATATTATTGTGTTATTTTCTTTTTTGTACTGCTCATTACCTCATTATTTTATTAATTGCTCTTAAATCTGTGTACACTGGTTACTAACTCTCTGCCACTAGAAATAGTTATTTTTAATTCTCTTAATCCGTTCATGGTTTCGAACCTTTGTCCAATCTCTCCATAACCAGCTGTATTCAAAGGAAATCAGCTTCTGTTTCTCTAGTCTCTTCAGGTAACTGAAGTCTGTCATTCTGGGTACCATTCTTGTAAATCTCATCTGCTTCCTCTCCTAAACCTTGAAAATATTGCAAAAATGTGGGGTCCATCATTTGACACTATTCTCCAATTGAAGAATATCCAGTGTTTTATAAAGGCTTAGCATTATGTACTTCCTTTTGAACTCAGTGCACCTATCTATAAAATCATGAATCTCAAAGGCCTTTTTGACAGGCTTCTTGTTCTGCCACCTCCAGAGACTTGTTTATGAACATCCCTAAATCTCTAGCATTTCACATTCCTTTGCTTTAAATTTCATCTTCTGATTTCATTAGATTTTCCTTTTGAATCCTTTCATCGGCCACATGACGACGTTTCCAAGGCATGTCATCCACAAACTTTCTTGTGTTCTGCAAGCCTAGTTCCAGCATTACTGCATACTTCCCTTCAGTTTGGAAAAACGCTGTTCTGCATTGCTTTCTGTAATTTAGCCAGCTTTGTTTCTATTTGACCATTGCCTGTTGAATCCAAAGACTTAAATTTCGTGAATAAGTATATTATGCAGAACTCTTGAAACACTCTTTGAAACACATATATTTTAATGACAACAGAGTATGCTGCATTTATCTTTTGTGAAAGAATTAGAGCCAGTTGATGATGCCATTTGTGCAGAGAGAACAATTGTTGAACCAAAATCAGAATTTTGGAACTCTTTACTCCAGAGAGCTTCGAGGCTGAATAATTGATATCATATTCAAGGCAACAATAAACACTTATAGTCTATAGGCAAGTCAGAGGTTATGGGAATAGGCAGGAAATTGGAGCTGAGGTTGAGATCAGATCGGCCATTGTCTTATTCGATGGTGGTGTAGACTTGTTGGGTTTTGCTTCTGCTCTTATTTCTTATGTTCTTATTTTTGTTAAATCAGTTTCTGCACAAATTCTTACAGTGCAATTTGTGACATTTTGATAGTGTATCTTCTGAAAGCCATTGTGCAAAGCAAAAGTAATGCTCATTGGTAATGTGATATACCTCTTTGAGTCATTTTGTCTCTTAATTTATTGAAGCTTAAAATGTATTTTTGTATTAGGAGTTGGGTGGTGGAGGGATTATGAAAATAAGATGTGACAGTGTTACTAAACTTAAATATTTGTATTGAAATCCACACAATTATGGGCATACTATTGGCAGAATTCCAGGAAATGTTTTGTAATTTTTAGCAATTGTGTGCAATTTTCTGTTCTCAACATGAATCTTTCTATATATTTTGGCAGTTGGTGTTATTCTGAATTCCACCAATCAGCACATGTTCTTATGTTGATGAGTGTTGGGGACAACTGAAATGGGGTGGGTTTCTGAATGGAAATCACTGTGTTCAAAATGTGTAAAATCCATGTGTTGTGCACTTTCATATTCAACCAAGTAAAAATGCTCTGACTCTAATTATTTAAAAGGTCAAACATACAAAAAAATTATTTTCACTTATCTGATGAAACTGCGTTTAGACCATTTAAAGTTAATTTATGTCAATAGTTATTGAAAATAATTGTGGCTCATGGGAATATTTGCTCTGTTTTTAGATATTCCAATATCTTTGTCACTTCGCCAAGTCCAGACAACTTAATCACCCTCTTTGAATTTGTTTTTAAGGGATTTGATGCATTACAGTATCAGGTAAGAGAGTAAGTCTACCTGAATTGTGATGGGCTTTTCTTTCTTTCAAATGGGCAAGAATATTCAAAAAGGATATAAAATTTGCAGTATATTATTGATTTTGTTTAAGAATTGAATGAAGACCCAGTAATCTCTTCCAGGGTATGCATTGCTGATTGACTAATAAAGCTCCAATCACTGACCATCTTTTCAAACTTACATTTTGTTGTTTTAAGAAAAAAAATCCATTCCTTTATTGGTTTTCATCAGGGTTTGTATAATTTTTTTTCAGGAACATCTGGACTATGAAATAATTCAGTCCTTAAATCCAGAATTTAACAAAGCTGTGGTTCGAGTTAATATCTATAAGGAACATAGGCAGACCATACAGGTAACAACAGTACTTTACTAGTTTCCCAGTTCCTGAGCTGCAAAAGTGAATATGATAATGTGTACTGATGCAGTTTCCTTTTCTAATGGTATATGATATGAAGCAATCACAGAATTTCTGTTTTCCCATTGCCAGTACATTCATCCAGCAGATGCAGTTAAACTGGATCAGGCTGAGCTTGTGGTTATTGATGAAGCAGCTGCAATCCCGCTCCCATTGGTGAAGAAACTGCTGGGACCTTATCTTGTTTTTATGGCCTCCACTATAAATGGGTATGTGATTGGATTGTTACCTAAAGCCATATTATAGCAGTATTGTATAAAACTTTTCATGCAAATCAACTTGAATTTCAACCATAAATCCAGCAATGCTGATGGGAGGAGCATTTGCTGTGACTATTTCTGTGCATCAGTTTGACACAAATAATCAGGTGAATATTTGTGACTGAGTACCCTTTGAAAAGGTGGTGATTATGTGAAATAACTTTTGATTTATGACATGCATTTGCATTAACATTGTCGAGAGTTTTAAAATTCCAGCTGATGTTTCCTGTGGAGAAAATATTCTGCTGTAATGGCGAATGCAGTGTTATGTAACATACATTGGAAGACTCATTAATAAGTGGTGGAATTTGAAGTTTCCATGGTTTTTCCTGAACTTTTGGTTGTACTTTGACAATCCATTTTCCATGCTGATGTCCAACTCAGTTCTGTTTATGCCTTTATAATAATTGAGCCAGAACTTGCTGTTAGAAGTGAGGTGTCTAGGTATGTGGTAGCATAGGTACTGAGTACTTGCTTTTGTTGTCTCCACTATTTGTCAAGGCTAGAGTTCAGAGTCTTGGTTCAGAATGGCAATGCCCTACATGACAGCAGTGCTTAGTGCAACATAATGTGCTGGGGTTGGACAGTGGTGTGGGTGTGTCAGCTAATCGCTGCCCCACGAAGAGAACTTCGGCAGCCAAGTAAGCCCTAGCTATAAAAGATGTCAAAGACTTCTCAATGTCCCTGGTATTGTAAATATTCCAAGACTATGAAAAGTTAATTGAAGTTATTGACATTTAGAATTAAATCACTTATTTTAAAAAAGCTTTGAAACTCAGTTTAATTAATTCAGAAAATACAAATTTCTCTACAATGACTTTTCTTCCTTGCAGCCATTGTAGTCCAGTAAAAATGAATGAGCTCAATATTCCAGCAGGCAGACAGTAGTGAGTGAGCACTACTGAGTGATAGAACGTAGAACAATTACAGCACAATTCAGGCCCTTCGGCCCACAAAGCTGTGCCGAACATGTCCCTACCCTAGAAATTACTAGGCTTACCCATAGCCCTCTATTTTACTCAGCTCCATGTACCTATCTAACAGTCTCTTGAAAGACCCTATCGTATCCGCCTCCACCACTGTTGCCGGCAGCCCATTCCACGCACTCACCACTCTCTGAGTAAAAAACTTACCCCTGACATCTCCTCCATACCCACTCCCCAGCACCTTAAACCTATGTCCTCTTGTGGCCACCAATTCAGCTCTGGGGAAAAACCTCTGACTTTCTACCCTATCTATACCTCTCATCATCTTAGACATCTCAATCAGGACCCCCCCCCTCATCCTCTGTCTCTCCAAGGAGAAAAGGCCAAGTTCCCTCAACCTGCTTTCATAAGGCATGCTCCGCATTCCAGGCAGCATCCTTGTAAATCTTCTCTGCACCCTCTCTATGGATTCCACATCTTTCCTGTAGTGAGGCGACCAGAACTGCTGGAGTTTGTCAAATCCACTGATAGTCCTAATTGAATTTGCATTATTAATTATTTGAATCTGCTGCAAGATTAAGAAGCTTAAGTCCAGCAATATTAATTATTTTAGGACATTATTGCTGTATCTTTAACCCTGGGTTTGGCATCAATATTCATTCATTTTCAGGTATGAAGGCACAGGGCGTTCACTCTCTTTGAAGCTTATACAACAGTTGCGACAGCAAAATGATCAGACCAAGATCAACAATGCTGCAGAGAATAAAACTACTTCCACTGCCAAACTCAGCTCAGGTATCAATATTGTAGCCTGTTCGTTCTGTTCGGTCAGCAATCAAATAGGTTTGTCCATGAACAAGGACATCCTAATCTCTTTGAGAATATCAATCCCATGCATAATTTGTTGGGACATTTTTTCACATTGTGTATTTTCAGACTTCCTGGTACATTTTCTAAAAGAATATGTCTTAGCTGATTTCAGACTTTTGGTTCCTTTAGACACCTGATTGGGTGACATGTTATCTGTATGCCAGTTTATTTCTCCTTTTAGTCCCCTTTTGTTTGCAGAAGAAAATCCTTTGTGCCATAATGGATTCATTTTCTTGCACTATCCATAGAATTGAAATATTTTTGGAAGAAAAATGTTGGCAAGGAAATCCAATAATCTCTGATTTTGTTTATGGTCATTGCATCATTTACCAGTCCTCCTTTGAGAATGTGAATTCAATTTATGTACAGAGGCATGCAAAAGTTTGGGCACCCCTGGTCAAAATTTCTGTTACTGTGAATTGCTAAACGAGTAAAAGATGACCTGATTTCCAAAAGGCATAAAGTTAAAGATGACACATTTATTTAATATCTTAAGCAAGATTACTTTTTTATTTCCATCTTTTACAGTTTCAAAATAACAAAAAAGGAAAAGGGCCCGAAGCAAAAGTTTGGGCACCCTGATTGGTCAGTACTTAGTAACACCCCCTTTGGCAAGTATCACAGCTTGTAAACGCTTTCTGTAGCCAGCTAAGAGTCTTTCAATTCTTGTTTGGGGGATTTTCACCCATTCTTCCTGACAAAAGGCTTCTAGTTCTGTGAGATTCTTGGGCCGTCTTGCATGCACTGCTCTTCTGAGGTCTATCCACAGATTTTCGATGATGTTTAGGTCGGGGGACTGTGACGGCCATGGCAAAACCTTCAGCTTGTGCCTCTTGAGATAGTCCATTGTGGATTTTGAGGTGTGTTTAGGATTGTTATCCTGTTGTAGAAGCCATCCTCTTTTCATCTTCAGCTTTTTTACGGACGGTGTGATGTTTGCTTCCAGAATTTGCTGGTATTTAATTAAATTCGTTCTTCCCTCTACCAGTGAAATGTTCCCCGTGCCACTGGCTGCAACACAAGCCCAAAGCATGATTGATCTACCCCCGTGCTTAACAGTTGGAGAGGTGTTCTTTTCATGAAATTCTGCACCCTTTTTTCTCCAAACATACCTTTGCTCATTGCGGCCAAAAAGTTCTATTTTAACTTCATCAGTCCACAGGACTTGTTTCCAAAATGCATCAGGCTTGTTTAGATGTTCCTTTGCAAATTTCTGATGCTGAATTTTGTGGTGAGGGTGCACAGGAAAGGTTTTCTTCTGATGACTCTTCCATGAAGGTCATATTTGTGCAGGTGTCGCTGCACAGTAGAACAGTGCACCACCACTCCAGAGTCTGCTAAATCTTCCTGAAGGTCTTTTGCAGTCAAACAGGGGTTTTCATTTGCCTTTCTAGCAATCCTACGAGCAGATCTCTCGGAAAGTTTTCTTGGTCTTCCAGACCTCAACTTGACCTCCACCGTTCCTGTTAACTGCCATTTCTTAATTACATTGCGAACTGAGGAAACGGCTACCTGTAAACGCTTTGATATCTTCTTATAGCCTTCTCCTGCTTTGTGGGCATCATTTATTTTAATTTTCAGAGTGCTAGGCAGCTGCTTAGAGGAGCCCATGGCTGCTGATTGTTGGGACAAGGTTTGAGGAGTCAGGGTATTTATAAAGCTTTGAAATTTGCATCACCTGACCTTTCCTAACGATGACTGTGAACAAGCCATAGCCCTAACAAGCTAATGAAGGTCTGAGACCTTGGAAAAAGTTATCTGAGAGCTCAAATTTTTTGGGCTGCCCAAACTTTTGTATGGTGCTCCTTTTTTTCACTCTAAAATTGTACAACACAAAAATAATACACTAATCTTGCTTAAAATATTGAAAAGAATGTTTCATTTTTAACTTTATGACTTTTAGAGATCAGTTCATCTTCTACTCACTTAACTATTCACAGTAACCGAAATTTTGACCAGGGGTGCCCAAACCTTTGCATGCCGTTGTATTGGCAGACATAAATTAAAATATGTCTCTTTTGTTTAATTTCACAAATGCCAGTCCAGGACCAGGATGTACCAAAGTTAGGTCTCCTTATCATAAAAGGTGATAATGATGGTGGCATAACTTGGTAAAGAATACTGTTTGATTTATATTTTTTAAAATAAGTTTTGAACTTTACAGCACAAAACGAGGCCATTCAGCAATTTGTGTCTGTCCCTGCTGGAAAAAAGCTTTTTCTCTACTCCCTGGCCCTTAACCTTGTATGTCATTGCACTTCATGGACACATCAATATGATAAAGGTTTCTGTCTCAGCCATCCTTTCAGGCAAAGTGTTCCAGGTCCCCAACGTCCCGCTGTGTGGAAATAATATCTCAACTTCCTGCTGGTCTTTTGACCAATTGCTTTTAAGTTTGGTTAATGATCTTTATGTTAAGGGGAAGTCCTTCCCTTGTTTAGGTCACTCATAATTTTATGTATATAACTTATTAGTCCTCATTAGTATTTCATCTCTAATGTCTATCTATTGGCAGTGCGGTCCCTACATGAGGTTTCTTTACATGAGGCGATTCGATATGCCCCTGGAGACCCTGTGGAGAAGTGGCTGAATGATCTGCTGTGCTTGAACTGTCTAAATATCTCCAGAATCATCTCGGGTTGCCCACTTCCAGAGACGTGTGATCTGTATCCACCAGATAATCTCAGTTGATCTTAAATAATTTCATAGCTGTAAATGCTGAAGAACGTGGTTGGTTAGAATAACTAGAATAATAATCAAACATGGATTCTCCTCCATTATTGTTGAAAAGGCCATCGACTATGTCTGCTCCATTTCCTACACTCTGCTCTCACCCATTCCATTCCCAGAAGCAGGGTAGAATTTCCTTGTCCTTGCTTTGTACCAGCTTTTACATTAAACAATTTATCCTACAGCTCCAACAAAATGGCATAACTACACGTATCTTCCACTTTCCTTTCAGGATTCCAGTGGAACTGTTCCCTGTAGAAGGCGAGATGGAAGTTCATTCTTCCATCTCTATCAGTATCCATTCCCTTTCCTATGCATCTTCCTTTGCAACTGTAGGAGTTCTTTCCCAATCGAGGGTATACCGTGTGAACCATTTCCCAGTGGTATTTCCAGATTTTATATTGTATTCAATATCACAATGTAGTCTTCTCTACATTGGGTAAAGCAATTGCAGATTGGGTGACCGTGCAGTACTTCTGTTTGAAAGCAGAATTCCAAACATCTAGTTGACCATCAGCTCAGTTATGTTTCACTTCCACCCTGACTTCTTTGTATTGGCATCCAACGCTCTCCAACAAAATTCAAGGGACAGCATCTCATCTTCCAACATGGCATATTACAGCTTTCTGGACTTAACGTTAAGTACTTTTAGTTAATCAGCATTTCTGGAATTTTTATTTCAGATTTCCAGCATTCACTCCACATTCCTCCAGCAACTATTTTGCTTTCACACTTCCAGCATGACCTTTTATTCCCTATTACAGTTATCCTTGTATTTTCTGCCGTATTACAAACCTTCCCATTTTGTTCTTTCCTCCTCCTCATCACTTACTCTGCATCTTCAAATTTGTTTTATCTCCAACTATTTAGGGTTTTACTGTTCTGATGAAAGGTTATCAATCTGAACCATTAACACTGTTCCTGTTTCCACAGAGGTTATCTGGTTTGCTGAATATTTAGAAAATTTATGACATGGAGGGCATTCGGCCTATGGTGTGCACGTAGGTTGAAAAGGAATCACTGAGCTTAATCCTACCCTCCAGTGCTAGGTCTGTAGCTCTGCATTCCACAGCCTTACACATCCAAGTATTTTTTTTAGTTACTCATGGGAATTTCTGTGTCTTCAACCCTCTTAAGCAGCGAGTTCTGGATCTTTGTCACTTCTGGAAATGTTTTTCCTCATCACTGCTTGAATCCCTCTACCAATTACTTTAAATCTGTTTCCCCTGGTTTTTGACTCCTGCTAAAAGAAATGGGCCCTTCCCATTTATTCTGTCTAGGTGTCTTTATTCACCTCAATTAAATCTCTCAGTTCCCCCTGTTCCAAAGAAAGCCATGGTAACTTATCCATTCTTTATTGTTGCAACTTTCCAATCCTGGCAATATTCTCATAAGTTGTCTCTGCACTTTCTCCTGTAAAAATACATTTTTCCTGAAATGTGTTGACCAGAACGGTATGTGGTTCTCAAGCTGTGGTCTAACTAGTGTTATACACAGATGTAACTTCCCTGCTTTTATATTTTATGCCTCAGCTAATAAAGAAAAACATTGCATTTGTCCTTTTAACCACCTGTCCTGTTATCTTTAAAGATCATTGGACATTCATTCTTAAGTCCCTTTGTTACTCCACCCCACTCAATCTTCTCCCCTTTATTGTATATTCTCATGAATTTTGTTTTTTGTTAATAACTTTCAGAGTTCAAATTATCAACCTAATCTATAATATATATTTGTACATTCTTTAAAACTTATCTAATTTGAGTTCCAGTTACTTGCAAGGTGTGTAAGGAAACAATACATGATGTTTTGTGTATTATTTCTCAGTCCTTTCAGATCTCAAAATATTGGTTTAGAAAAGACATGAATATTCAAGAATATATGAAAATTATATTTGTGTACAGTGTAGCCTAAATTGTCCCAATCCTGGACTATTTTTGAATCTGGTGTAGGAATATTGGTCATCACTTAAAAGCTTTAACGTGAAGGTATTTCTACAGAAGGTGTACTGTCTTATGATTTATGCCTGAACATTACTTAAATTACATGAATAATTCCTTATTTATGCAAGATGTTGTGGGAAGCACTTTAAGCAACACCACTTCAAAATGAAAATTGCGAAACTGACATTCCTTATTAATATTGGACCTACTTTGTGCCTTGTCTTGCACACTTTGGAGAGGGACAAGTGGCATGTTTAGTAAAAGCAAAGTTGCTGTTAATTTATGCAACTGAAATTACAGAGAGTGGCAAGTCTTGCCAAGGCTTTTTGGCTCCATGGGCTATCTCTGTAGTTTGAGCACTAAGAATTTGATATTTGAGCAGTCACTGAGATAATCTTTACTGTAAATAAGATCATAGTTTCTTGCCTTAACTCGTGTTAAAGCTACTATGTGAACAGAGACACACTTTTCTGTTACCACAAAGCATCTGAAGCCTTCCTACAGCGATTGATGTCTCTATATGTGGCATCCCATTATAAGGTAAAACAATGATTTACAACCTGATGTTGATACTTTCTAACAATGCTCTACTTTCCCTGAAAATGGATAAACTTTTAAACTATCATAACTTGATATAAGTTCAGGTCTTGTTTGTAATTGATTAGAATTTTCAAAGTAAAGTTGAAATATCAGTATTTTTTTCAACAAGTACATTCTTAAAACATACTGGGGAGGATATGTATAATTCTTTGGAATATTCTTCTATACTTATGGGATATGTTAATTCTTCACTTTGTGGAAGTTGTTTGCTTGAATTGTCTTTTATGATATCTCCACAGAACACCCCTAATGACCTTCAGTTACTTTCTGATGCTCCAGCTCACCATCTTTTCTGCTTGCTGCCCCCAGTGCAGCCTACTCAGAATTCGTTGCCAGAAGTACTTGCTGTCATTCAGGTAATGTGCATGTCAGGTCACTGAGCCTACACTTAAACATTAAGGATAGTGCTGCAGTCTAGACCATCTTCAGTTGTCTGTGTTTAGATGGTTTATCCTGTTCAAATCCTCGTATACAAACTCGCCTACATTGGAGCTTGTACAGAGAATTCATAGGAGACAGGAACAGAATATATTTAAGTGTTGCTGGTGTTGAAAATTTGGGAAAATATAAAAGGGATGTGGCTGCTTATCATTTAAAAAATTAAAGCAGGAGTAGACCAATTGGCCCTTTGAGCTTACTCAGCTATTTAATATGATCACAGCTGATCATGTATCTCCCGGCCTACTTCCCTGCCCAATCTCCACACCTTTTGTTTCACTGAGCAACCAAAATTTGTCATTTATCCTTGAGTGTACGCATTGACGGTCCCCTAAAGTAGAGAATTCCAAAGGGATATAGGGATAGTAAATAATATATGAGCGAGAGTCAGCTTGGTATAGCATTGGATTGCTTTTTTAATAGCTGATTTGAATGTGCAACCTGTTGCTTATTTACAATTGGCCTTTGTACTTGGAAATTAGGCAATACATTAAAATTTGGTAGCTGACTTACTTGGTCCTGGTTGGTAGCAAAGAGATGCATTAGCATTGTTATGCTTTCTGGCTGAGTGCCTGATTTCCTTGTGTGTCTTGAAATGGGTGACAATGTTTATGAGTTAGAGATGTGATTATGGATTCGGGTGGGCTTATCACAAGGTAACTAATATTGTTTACTATTTTTAAGTCTATTCAGCTGATGATGAACTTCAAGAATGTGAATGTAAAGTTCCGTGGTGTAGCTAGCAGAGCCAATGCCTCACCATGCTGGTGACCCAGGTTCAATCCAGACCTCCAGTGCTGACCGTGAGTTCTTCCTGTGACTGCACTGGTTTCCTCTGGGGTGCCCCGCTTTCCTCCCACATCCCAAAATTGTGTGGGTTGGTAGGTTATTTGGCCATTGTGATTCCTCCTGGTGAGTGGTAGAACCTGAGGGGAGTTAATGAGGACGTGGGGAGAATAAAATAAGATTAATGTAGGATTAGTGTCAATGTAGGATTAGTGCAGACTCGGGTGGGTTGAAGGTCCTGTTTCCATGCTGTATGACACTATATTGCTAGACTTAAAGAATGTGAATGTAAAGTTCCTTGCTGCAATGCTACTGGTACTCTAAAGGTGATCCTTGCAGTTAATGATGGCAGTGATTAGCTTTATAAATGGCTTCCTGCATCTGTATGGTCAGGATAGAGTGACAGCATGGAAGCAGGCCCTTCTGCCTACTGAGTCCACACCAACCAACAACCACCCATTTACACAAATCACAGTTTATTCTTCCTAGGTTCCCAACAACTCCCCCCAGATTCTAACACTTAATTGGGGCAATTTCATAATGGCTAGTTAGCTTACCTGGCTGTCTTTGAGATGGGGAGGAAATTGGAGCACCTAGGGAGAATGTGTAAACTCCATAGAGACAGCATGGAGGTCAGAATCGAAGCCAGGTCTTTGGTGTTGTGAGGCAGCAGTTCTAGCTATGCTACTATGCTGTAATGTAAATTATTTTTGGCATTAGTTCTCATTTGCTATTATGAGTTACACCTGCACAGCATATACAGCTGGCCTGATGATAATAGTGTCTTTAACATGCATACTTTCAATCACAAGGTCAAAGATAAATGGTGTGATTTGGGCTGTCTTCAAGCCGTTCAGAGAATGTGACTCACCAAAGAGTGCTGCTCCTTAGATATAATCCATTTAGTTGGCATGGTGGAATGAATGTTGGTATCATGAGAGATGCTTCAAATCCCACATCTAAAAATCCTCCTGATGAACTCGCACAGGAATTATTCATTTTTTACTTTGTTCTTGCCAGGTGGCCCTTGAGGGAGAAATCTCCAGTCAGTCTGTAATGAACAGCCTCTCTCGTGGGAAGAAAGCATTTGGAGATCTCATTCCTTGGACTGTGTCAGAGCAAGTAAGATACCACACAAGCATGTAGTACATTGGACATCACATATCTATAGTGCTTAAGTGTATCATTTGGTAGGCTGCAAAAAACTTAATATAGCAGATTAATAGTTTTATCTGATGAGTGCATGCAAGTCTGGTTGTTTAAATCAAAAACTACACCATTATTGATGTTCTTAATCCTCTGTACACATAATCCCATTGGTTACAAAGGTAAGTTTCCTGGAAATTTAGGTGGGGTTTCAATGTCATCCTTTGCTGTGCTCTGCTAGCTAATGACCTAACATTGATCAAATGGATGTGATACTGAGTATGTTCAAGTTCCTTTTCCCTCAACGTTCCCTAATTCTACCTCTTTGAATACATCAACTAGGGGTGCTGTAAACTGCACTCTTAAATAATTGGGAAGTATGATTACTGGAAGAAACTGTTTTGCTGTACAGTATAAAGGGGTATTTTCATGTTGTTTCACTGGATCATCTTCCTGCAACTTTCAAACCAATAAAAGTATGGAGTGGACCATCTCTTGATAATATGGATGCTTTAGTAAACTGAATCCTTTTTGTTAACAGTTTCAGGATCCTGACTTTGGAAGTTTATCGGGAGGACGTGTTGTCAGAATTGCGGTACATCCAGATTACCAAGGGGTAATAAAGTTCTTTTTCTGAAAGTAGTATTCAAGTACTTTCATTGACTTGGTTGTACACTAGTCTCAAAATCTGCTACTTATTGTAAATGTTTTTGTGCTTTGATAACATACTGAACCCTTAGTTGTTGGAGATTTGAGCTAAGGTATTGATTCTTGAAAATTGAGTTGGGAATGTCACTTTTTTACAGTAACATATCATGCAGATGTGGCATAGTGCATACACGCTTGTGAGTTTACATCATGTAAATTAATGATTTTTATGAAAAACAAATTACACTCCCTACTTGTATCATAAGACCAATCATCGGTGTTTTTGTAGCTCCCTGTGATAGTTTTGTCTTGTTTCTTTATGAAAATTTTTCCCCTCGGTCTTTTCAGTCTAAACTATTTTATTACATCAGTGAGGACTGCATTAAAACTTTCCCAATGGCTGCAATATGTTTAACTTGGTATATCATTCATGTAATAATGCTACACACCCACAAATGAACTTCATGTATGTAAGCAAATGAGTGGTTTGTTTGTATTTAGAATCAAGCTTTTGAGAATTGAGCTGAGCCCACCCATTAATTAGATTGAGTTTCAATTCAGTATCTGTTCAAAGACAGTTCAAGAAAATACTTAAGCAGATTATTCTTGTATAAACTTTTTTAAACAGGAAGTTTAAATTCTTAGTTTTTTGATACTAGTATCTCAATTGTACACTTTAAATTTTAATTGTTTTCACTAATCAAAATTATTTCTATAATGCTTTTTCTATGATCGTATGGCCAGATGGGATACGGAAGCCGAGCAATTGAGTTGCTACAAATGTATTATGAAGGAAAATTTCCTTGTCTGGAAGAGCAAGAGTGCCATAAATCCACCGAAATAACCACTGTCAGCAGTGAGGTATGGAAGGATAGAGTTTAGAATTACAAATGATGTTAAAGGAATTTAATGTTATTCATTCAGAAGCTGAAGACAGTACCTGATAGAACTAAATTGCTATACCTGAAAATTTCTTTGAACGTTTATAAATGTTTAGTAGCTAATACAACATATTGTCACTTTACATTAGTATAGATGTGCAGTGTTATTGTAGATTATGTTTCTTTCAGTTACCTTGTAGCCACTTGTATTTAGTTAATGTTCATTACCGCAAAGATGCTGACACACTTACTAGAATGGAGAAATGATTGCTGTAAAGGAAGCAAAAAAGTTTGGAGACCAGCTGAAGACATAGTCATGTTAAGAAACTTTGGAAAGGAGATAATAAGACAAGAGACAATAATTTTGGAAGAAAATTCAAAATCGGGAGTTACTGGATGACAATCACCAGTGTAGTAGAGGGATAAATTGTAATCAAGAATCAGAGAACCAAATAACTTGGGGTGGAGGAGATTTCCAAATTTGATCAACATTCCTAAATTGCAGCATCTTTTCCCTACTTTACTGTGCTATAATGTGTGTGTATAGCATGATACTTTGGATAGTTGTTGTTAATCCATTTTCCTGTTAGGATAAATTATTTAAAGTTAGTGCTGGAAGAAGTATATTTTTCAAGTGAAACGCTATTGATTCACAAAAACTTGTTTTCATGATGACCCTGTGATACGGTGATAAAAGGATACAGTAATCCTGATTTATATTGTATTAAAATCCTTCTATATCAGGCTGTAAGCTTACTGGAAGAGAGCTTGACTCCACGCAGAGACTTGCCACCATTACTACTGAAGCTCAGTGAACGGCCAGCAGAGAAACTTGACTACCTGGGAGTATCTTATGGGCTCACGCCACAGCTGCTGAAGTAAGTTACAATGTCTGTTCATTTTCAGGGCAGATAATTTAAAATATTTTGTTGCTGTCTTTTTGTAGGTATTTTGGCTTGTTTCATTTATTCCTTTCACTGATTGTATCTTTAGTTATTTTTAGGAATTTAAAATGTTTCCCTTCCTATTTGACTTCTTACATAAATTAAGAGCTTTGTATTTTCCAAAAGAAGATGTATTAATGTTAACAGTTTTCAAAAAAAAGCTTTACTAATTGTATTCTGAAATGAATAACTTTTAAACTGCCAAAAATTGCTTTCTATGGATTTTGGATAGAAATCCTTGACCAGAATTGGATTTTGGCAACGGGTTTCTGATTGAAACGTTAATCTCTCTTCTCTTCAGAGTGCTGATTGAGCAATTTTCAGTGTTTACTATTTTTGTTTCTGATTTTTCAATTTTCCTAATACAGAATTTATTTTATAACTTACTAGTATCTGTGCTGGATTATTGACCATGTGATCTACTAAATACAAACTCTCAAAAAGTACCTTCAACAACCTTTTCTCATTCCAGAGCAGTAGGCCTTTGAATGAGTTAATAATTAAAGTTGGATAGGAAAATGCATGCAAGAATTGTAGGAATGTATCTGTGTTCCTGTCAAAGAGGGATGCAGTATTCATTAGAATGAGAGATATTCATTAGAATGAGGGACAGCTTTGGAGCAGCAACTGAACTTAGCCAGTTTAAATGCCAGGTCATCCAGATGAACCTTTTTTATTTCCATTAAGGCTCAATTATTTTCTATCAGCAGAATAGTGCTCCAAGGTGGTGTCTTTCAGGTGGCAGTACCTGCATGCAATAGCAGATGTTTCAAGCTCAGTAATCCAGTACTTTAATATGGGTCCACCAGCAAATAAAATAAAAAGAAATCTTGGTCTACTCAAAGTTGTACACATTGATTTGGATCCAGAGTAACCTCAAGGTCCTATTAACTTGTGGGTTTTACGAATAAACACTTGATTACTGTTTGTCAATTACTTTCCCTGTACACCACTTAAAATCCCTTCTGTGGTGGCTCAATGGCAGATAACAGCATGATGTCGACCCTTGGGTGAGTTTTGCGTGGTGATACCTTCAACTTTACAGTCATTGCTCTAATTTTCTTAGCCCTTGATAAGTTTCATAACATTCTTTTGGCTGACTAACTTAAACGAAAAGTATAATCAGAGGGGGAGCAAAGAGTGCTTCTAATCAAATTAAAATATTAGCTGGTAAATTAATGGTATTGGAATTTGTAGCAATGTTGGCATTCCACTGGTTAGTGAGTGATGTGAGACCACTTTGGTAGGATGCAAATATGTACTGTGGTATTGGACCAGCTAGCAAATTATGGCCATGACTTATGGAGATCTAAAGCTCTACTGCATTTGTGCTAGTATTTTCTTGAGTTATGTTCTCTCCATTAAAAATTAGGTGAATCCAGTCTGGTTACTTATTCATCAGCAAAGCAACACTATCAAGCAATACTTGCAAGTAATCTGCTCATTAATGCTGTTTAAGTTCCATCAGTGCTATTCAGCTTCAGGTTTCATTACAACTTTGGCCTATACATGGATCAGAGTTTAATTCCAAAGTAATGAGTGCAGTATTGTCAACACTGTTTAGCACCAAGCAGTTCATTTGATTTGTATCTGACTGGCCTCCCTAAAAATTAATTTCCTTTGCCAGTGGTGCACCAGCTGTACTACTTACAAAATAAATTGTGCCTTCCCACCCTGACAGCATCTCCTAAACCCATGACTTCTACCTGCAAGAAGGACAAGTGCACCATCACCATTTGTGGGTTCTCATCCAAGTTGCACGCTGTCCTGACTTTGGAAATATATTGTTCCTTCATCTTGCTGGGTCTAAACCCTTGAACTCCCTGCCCAACAACACTGTAGGAACACCTCCAGAAGGACAGTAGCAGTTCAAGGCAGTGACTGGCCACCACCTTCTCAAAGACAATTGGAGTTGGGCAGTAAATACTGGCCCTGTCAGCTGTTGTCACATCTTGTAAATGAACTTTGAAAAAAAACACTGATAGAGGGCATTGGTGGAAGCATACAAATGTAATTTTTAAGAATGTATCTTTCATTAAGGGATAAAAGAAAAAATACTAAGATAGCCTTTGGAGGAGGATGAGAGTTAATTCAGAAGTTTTTACCAAGTGGTTTCTAGGCAAGGTATAACTAATTTTTAAATGTGAACTTCTATTTCAAGGTTCTGGAAGAGGGCTGGATATGTTCCTGTATATCTAAGACAAACACCTGTAAGTTCTTTTAATTGAGAATGTTTTTACAAGGTCCCTTTGTTCCTCAATGCTCTCTGGGACCCTCCCAGTTATGGTACATGTCCTTCCCTTACTAGATGCATCACCTCACACTTACCAGGATTAAATTACATCTGCCATTGCCCTGCCCAGTTTACCAACTGATCACTATCTATCTGCAGCCAGAGACTACCCTCTGCACTGTCAACAGCACCACCAATTTTTGTGTCATGTGCAAACGGATTAATTATACTTCCTATATCGACATCAAAGTTGTTAATATAACAAACGGCAAGTATTCCAACACCAGTTATTGTGGTGCACTGCAGGCTTCCATTCACAAAAGCAAACTTCCACCCATCAACCACTTTCTCGTGCTATCGAGCAAATTTTGGATCCAAATTGCCATCTTGCCTTGGATACCATTGGATCTAATTTTTGGATTAATATGTTTAGTTACAACTCCAAAAAAACTCAATTGAATCAGTAAGGCAAGATTTTCCATAAATAAATCTGTGCTGACTATCCATGATCAATTCCAATGCTTCCAAATGTAGATTAATCCTGTACCTGATAATTTTTTCCAATGATTTCACTACCATTTGCTTTAAACTAATAGGTCTATAATTACCTGGAATAAGAAGAGAAAATGCTGGAAGAACTCAGCAGATCAGGCACTATCTGAAACAATCAATGTTTTGGGTTTGTGACCTTTTGTCAGAATTCTTTCTCTTTCCATAAATGCTGCCTGACCTGAGTTTTTCTAGCACTTTTAGTTTTTATTTAGATTTCCAGCATATGCAGTTTATTTGATTTATCCTACCCTGATTAATTTACCTATTGCTAAGTTCTAGCCTTTGATAGCAAACCTTCCTTGAAAATAAAATTTTCTGTGAAATGATTTCTCTCACCTTTCCTGATTGAAGTTGCTTTGTTCCAAAGCAACATGCATTTAAAGAGATTTAAGATAATATTTGTTGATGTGGTAAAGACTATAAAGTTGGACATTCTACATTATGGATTTGCTTTGACTAGCCTGCTTCATCAATCAGATTGTTAACTGTGAAATCAACCTGTACATAATAGATTTGGTTTGGTTCAACTCCTTCATCAAGCAATTTGGTGATAGTAATCTTTAAAATGGTTGAGCCTTACAACTGATAAGTACAACAGATATATAGGGTTGCAGTGATATACGTTATTATTAATTACACCAGTGTATAGCTACATTAATAACCATGCTATCTTTTTCAGACATCTATAAAGGTTAGTTGTTCCAGTAGCCAAGGTCTCAATCCATAAAGCTTAATAGCAAATAACATTGCAAGCTGATTGCACTCAAGTATCTTCCTCCATATCTTCTTAGAATTACCTTCAGTGAGGCAAGGATGTTCATAGTTTAACAGTGGGCTTGAGCGAAAGTAAAGAAGTAAAAAAGCAGAAGTGGGCTATTTAGCCTTTGGATCCCATTTCAACATTCAGAGAGAGCATGGCTTTTGTCTTGTTTGCCTTAACATACGTGGTTAACAATCTTATATTTAAATATTAATTGCTTTTTGCAGAAGAATGTTACAAACTGCTTCTGCTTTGAATGTGAATATGAAAGGACCAACTCTAATTTTAGACTGTGATCCCTAGTCCTATAGTTTCTCTTCATTTAAATCAATTCCCTTATGGATCAAATCTCCTTAACCACCTAAATTTCAGGGCATAGATCTATGTAACCTCTCATAATTTAAAACAAATGAGATTGAAGGTTAGCTTGTATTAGTGAGAGGTTATGGCTGGTAGTGCTAAAACATCAAGGTTGATTAAATATCTGTATCAGAAGTTTATAACTTTACAGTGATTACTCATTCCCTAAGTAATAACCTTGTTAAACATTACATGAATTCATAGCTAAGAGTTTGCATTTACCTTATTAAATATATACCATTCAACAACTGTGTTTTTGAAGGTTTGAGAAACCAGAACTTGTATGCTATAATGTAGCTGTTCATTTGAAAATGTAGGCAAGTTGCAGCTGTTAGTGAAGCTTTTGTGGTTAATTGCAGAATGATTTGACTGGTGAACATTCTTGTATCATGTTGAAAATATTGAATGAGGAGGAGTTTGTGGAAACTGCACAAAAGAACTGGCTCCATGCCTACTGGACAGGTATAATACAACAGCAAATTCATGACTGGGGATTTGAAATATTAGCTTATGTGATTCTAAGTTGCCTCCATCTTTTAACTTTAATAGTGACATTGATCTGTTAATTTTAAATTGGTTACCATCTATTGTGATACAGCATGGGAGGTAGCCATTCAGCACATGTGCCTGAGGCTTTTCTTTGACTGAGGACCAGACTCACTTCCCTGGTTTTACTATATAGTCCTGATTTTTTTTATTTTTCAATAGAAAGAGGAACAAACTAAATGCTTCGCCTACCATTTTTTCATTCCAATGTACCTGGACAAAGTTCCTTTTAAGTTCATTGATATCAACCTTCCTCCTTTTGAATAATTTAATTGTTGATTGTTACCTGTCTGTTTCTCTAACTAAGAATATCATGATCACCATTTTCTAAATACTGTCCTGCTGAAGTACGTTTCACCTGACGAACCTTATTCCACCAAAACTAGATCCAGTATTACTTGCTTCCTTTTAGACTGCAAACATACAGACCAAGAAAATGCCCTTGAATGGATATTAGGAATTTCTTCCCCTCTCCCCTTCCACTTTACATTATTTTCACATCAATGGAATAATTGAACCATCCCACTTTCACTACTCTGTAGTTTTGCACCTTTCTATTATTTGCTTGTAACCTGTTTCTTCACCTTCAACTGACTAATTGGTCGTATAGAATATATTTCTACTGGTATAGTAGCTCCTCTTTTGGTCTTTTATTCTTACCAAATATGATCTTTGATCTCTATTGCATGATCCCTGTCCAGTGCTATTGTAGGTATTTTAATTGCTTTTAACACTTCCTTTCTCTTTTCAACCTTTCTGACTTTGCAGTTGGTGTGATGCTAATCTCCAGGGGGAAAGAAAATAATCTAAGCTATAGTGATCCTTCTTGTGGGAGCATGGGAAATAATGGGAGGATTCTTGGTGGCAGGACCTTCTGTGTTGTAAGCTCCTGATGGTATAAATGTGACATGGCCAAAACTAAATCCCCTCACAAAATTAAACAAAAAAATGGACATTTAGTTAATTCATGCTCCCAGGGATAGCTTGAACTTAATTTGTTATGAAGCACTACAAATATTTCTGAGATATTCAAAAATAATCAAAGACAAAGAAATATAAATGTTAAAAATATTCAAAAAAAAACTCTCGCCATAATTCAAACATTTTAGAACAAGCATATTAAATTGACAGGCCAGTGTATGTTTTATGAAAATTACTGAAAATATTTATAGATATTTTTAAACTAATAACCTTTCTGAAAGTCATTTTAAATGACCATACTCTGACCCGAGGCTCCCTGAGCTATGCCTTTCCTTTCAAGGAGAAACCTTCTTAACCCCCTTGTGCCCCTTTGGACCTGGGTGTAATTCAGTGGTGAGTTCATAATATAAATGTTGGGTGATTAACCTTAATTCTCACTTTCTTGCTGCATTTTCTAATAAGTGTACCACTGGATCATAGCCTGCTGGCTCATGGCATATCACTGACGGCAGGTTCAGGACTTTCAGTAAGTACTCTGAGGAAATACGAAAGTCATTAGATCTATAAAGTGGTAGCAAATTCTGATTGTTGCCTTGTTAGTACACAAAAAAATAAATTGCATTCCTAATTCTCCCCTCTTTAAGCCAGTTTTCTGTTATTCCCTCTCAATCATAGCCATATGTATGCAACTCATCGTCCTTATTTGCCTTCTACAGTCATTGTTAAACAAGCACTCAAAATTCACATTCAACTGCTTGTCATTTGCCTTCTGTTCTGATTATAGTAAAACTCTGATAATCTGCCATCCAGTTGTTCAGAACTCTGGATGGTATGGCATCTGGCTGACTGAGTGATTTTCCTACGCTCCCTTTGAGCGCATTGGGGCCCCATTTCCCACATTTCTTCTGAGCTTGATGGGGCCCCGTTCCTCATGCTCCCCTTGAGCGCACCGGGGCCCTGTTTTCCCACACTCCCTTTGAGTGCACTGGGATCCCATTTCCCATGCTCCCTTTAAGAGCACTGAGACCCTGTTTCTCATGCTTCCTTTGAATTCACCTGGTTCACTGAAGAATCTATTTTACACAGTACATCTAAAAAAAAGTGAATTGGGACATCAATAGGAATAATGTACAATAGTCTAAAATCTGCCATTCTGGCATCACCTAAAATCTGAGGATGCCTGATTATCAAGAGTTACTGTACTATTTCTGATTTATTCTTTACTCTTGTGCTGGAATGCTTTACCCTAGTGTCCATCCAAACCAACACTAAATAACTGTTCCACGAGGACATTTCACCAAGCACCGTTCAGGTATACCTTGGAATTAGATACCCAGCTTCCAGTACCAATTCTACAGCCATATGTTAGCATCTTCTCATACTCAGTGACTTATAGCACTGGGATTGATACCTTTTGATGTCTTCCTATTTTAAAATGTCACCTCTACTTCTTGAAACTCTGACTATAGGACCTTGTCCACTTTTCCTTTTGTCTTTGATATCTACTTGGATGGTGACTTCTGACTACACTACTTGCATTGCAAAATGTTCTGTCCCCTCTTAATGTTCTTTACTCAAAAACTTAGGAAGCTGTGTCAGTAGTTGTGGAAGAACTTGTCTTCCAGCTATTTAGTCACCTATAACTCCTTTGTTCCATCACTATTGTGAATCACCACCACCCCCCCCCCCCCCCAACCCCACCCTGATCATTCCTTTAATCCATGGTGCCATTCTTTGAACTGCACTTCTTTGACATGTTGTTAGTCTCAGCAGTGTTTACATTAAAAAGCAGTTGGTGAGTGAGTGGGCACATTCCAGGAGTACTCCTGCACCGTCCCTCTCTTCCTCCCCTCTGGATGATTGTCTGCTATTCAATTAGTTTTTGATCAGTGATAACCAATTTCAATTGACTTAGTTTTCATGGGTTCTTCTGCTTCAACTGCATTGTCCCCTTGGAAGATCTTCTCGACTTGTTTAATCATCCTGCTTGTGTTCACAATACTCACTGTTAAAGTAGCACAGGAATTTCACACAAGTATTTTGTGTTTGTGTGGTAATATTCAAAGATCCCAACTTCAAATCAGAAGTGTTTTTCATTTATATTTCCTTGCACATTTGCAAATACACATTTCAGTTCATGGATAGAAGCCGAACCAGATAGTTTGTCATTTTCATTCTCAACCAGTGAATAGAAAGTCATTCAGTTGACGTAAAGTGTTATCTTAGTTGCACAAACAATTCTTGTTCTTAATCACGGCAAGTGTGATTTGAAAAGCAAAGTAATATTTTAAAGGGAAGCATAATTGAAACAATCTGGTTGAATGTGCAAATATATGAATAAATCTGCAATTGTCTCGAGACAGATTTCCGAAGACGGTTCCAGTCTCTCCTGGGCTACCAGTTCAGTAATTTCCCTCCCTCAGTGGCACTGAATATTCTTCAGAATAAAAACATGAAAGAGGAATCAAAACAATGTAAGTAACCAACTGGGTATTTTGTTCATGAAAAATATGTTTCATAAGTGCAGTGACAAGCAAAATCATAGCAGGTGAATACAAGTTAGAATATAATTTTGGTGATAGGGTAGTTGCTACAAATTATATAAGTTAAACAACAATGTAGATATTATTGGGTTGTCTTACTTTAGAACTTTGATGCAAGTGATGAGGAATAGTTTGTTGTATATCAACAGTGGAAAGCTATTGGTATGATCAGTTTATGTGCAATAATTTGTCACCTTTTTAAATGCCTCACTGAAGTTTACTTGAGTGGGTAACAATGTGAGTTAACAACTCATCTTTGGTTGCCTGCACATCCACTCTCAAAATTTGCTTGGAGTCTATAGAAATACATTTCAGAAGTTGAGCAGGATGTTGCTATTTTTTAGCAGATTTTTGCACCAGTGGCTCAAGGGCAAGTTAGTATTCATAAGTTTCTTCTAAAAGAAGAAATTATTAAATCTACTGTGTGTTATTTTTCTGAAAATGCACAGTTGATTGTACTTGGGCAGAATCCATAGAACAGCAGGAGTTAAGATTCCAAAGGAAAATGGGCTTTAGTTCAAATTAATTTTGAGAGACAAGGGGTAAATCTGTTTGAAATCTATAAATAGTTAATTACATTGGATGAAGATAACCCAGAATATTTCAGCTGGTTAGGACATTGTGACGGAATTTAAATGAATCAAAACATTTTAAAAGTATCTTGAGAGTTTTTATTCATTCGAAGTTTGAATGTTTGGTTTAACACCAGGTTCAATATGTGGTTTTAGAGTTTCGAAAGATTAAATAGTAGCTGTTTTCCAGAGGAATGAGCTTGATGGCCTTTACTTCTCACTATCTGTATTAAATTTTTTCCACAATGACTCTGTCCAATGTTTAACAATAACATAAGTGCAAAATTAAGACAAACCTCAACTACATGACAATTAACATAGCAGTTTAAAATAAAACTGTTGAACCTTTTAACTTGTTCATAGTGGTCATTTTGTGCTTTTTTCAACAAGTTATACATTTCAAAATAATTTCCACAGTACATTTTAAAATGGATTATTAACTTGTTACTTATTTTTAAAGGTCATTACTTCAACCTCTGCCACATCCTTTTACCCATAATAGTCAGTTATAGGAATATATGGGAACAATTGCATTCCCACCCTTTCCATGCTCCCATTAGCATCTCGTACAGTCAAATGCTCCTTGTACCGACCTACGCAGTCATTAATGTTCTCTTATGAATCTTCTAATATGGAGTTCAGTGTTACTGGTTTACTGCTCGGCCCACTGGTACTAATACCAGAACTTCATTTTAAAATTTAATAAAGTTGTCACCCTTCTCTACCAAGAAAATTTTCCAGGATGCAGAGTAATCTTGGAATTTAAATGATCGATTTTAAATTTCATATTTTCTGTTTTGCACTTTTGATGCTGTGGTGGCCAATGCAATAAAGTTAATCTTTATATGCAATTTTTTATTCATCTACTTTTCTCTCAGCACTAAGCAGATCTCAGCTGGAAACCAAATTTACACCATATGATTTGAAACGTTTGGAGATGTACTCACGGAACATGGTGGACTACCACCTAATCATGGATATGATCCCTTGCATTTCTCAGCTCTACTTTTTGAACCAGCTTGATGATATCTCGTTATCTGTTGCACAGTCTGTACGTATTACACTAGTTTTCAGCTTTTGCGTTGTGTTCATGTTATTTGACATCATTCAGTTTTTAAAGCCAGTATTTCTATTTTTTAATGGATTCTCCAACCTAATTAGATTTTCCATCAATTCTTTCTAAGGTACGAAGCACTTACACTTCTTTCTGTGAACGAGCACAAACAGGGAAGCTTGATAATCTTTAAACAAAACTCTGGGGCAGTTACTTTGAGTATGACTTTCTATTGATTGAATTGTGACTCAGATTGTCTATTACTTGTCCAATGATTCACTTGGGTGCTGTGGAACAAAACTCATCGGTGAATAAAGCAACAAATGTGGAAGTAACAGAAAAGAAAGGCTTTTCTGTCATTTCCCACTCTCAATTCTCCCCTGCCCTCTCTGCATTTGTTCTCCATTCCACATGTTCACTTTATTTAAATCATGCTATTTGTCTGCTTTGGTTAGTTTGGTTCTTAGCTTTTTTCCCTTTTCCACACCTTCCCTTTCAAGTTTTTATCCTGCATTGGTAATTGTGTCTGTGTGCTCGATTAAGATACTTGGCTCTAGTCTATTAACTCACTTCTTTCTCTCATATTTCCCTTCTGTGGTACAACTTTTTTTTATTGCAGGACAGTTTTGTTTACA
Organism: Pristis pectinata; assembly: GCF_009764475.1. NCBI lineage: Eukaryota > Metazoa > Chordata > Chondrichthyes > Rhinopristiformes > Pristidae > Pristis > Pristis pectinata. The sequence continues at coordinate 24,027,850 of NC_067418.1, read as the reverse complement.
GTATTTGTATTAAAAGATGACTCTTAGACTCAAATACTTTGATTAGCTGACAAAATTAACATAAAAGTAAGAGTAACGGAAGAAAAACTAATTGAATTAAAGAATGACATTCCCTGCAATTGGATAGTTTCCATTGTAGATTTTAAAACAAGAAAGTAAGAATATTGCCCTTACTATAATTTTCCAAAATTCTCCTGATTTGGGAGATATTCCTTCAGATTGGGAAATTGTGCATGTCACTTTACTGTTTAAGAAAGGTGGTAAGCAGGAGGCTAGGAATTCCAGAACAGTTAAACTAATGTCTGCTGTTGGAAAATAACTGGTGTCTAGTAGCAATGGAATATGTTGGTAATTTTAAGTTGATCGAAGAGAGATTGGGCTGGAAAGTTCCACTCATCATCCAGCAGTTGTTGCATCAGAGATTCTTTACTGGGCAGTGCATATTGCAGCCATTAGTTTAGGGTTAAGAGACGATAAAAGTTGGATTGGACATTCTGGCCCATTATATCGTGGATTTAGAATCTAGCTGAATATTTATTGAAAAGGTGATTAACGTAGGTATACAGGGGATTGTCCGTGTATGCTTGTATGGATTTCTGGAAGATGTGATAAGTCCTTCACAGGAGACCCTTAACTAAAGATGAAAATAATGTGATTGAAGGCAGTTTTTGACCTTGTGAAGAAATTAGCTGATCATCAGATTGGCAGGATGGAATCATTGGAGTCCCACAAGAATCTCTGTGGGAGCCACAGCAATCACTGTTTATGTAAGGGACTGATAATGAGATAGAAATCAAAATATCCAGATTTGCCAATGATACAAGGATATTTGGTGGCATTGTAAGCACTATTAACTATCAAAGAGATATTAATAGAAAAGGTCAATATAAACTTGGGGATTCATGTACATCATCAAAGTATCAGAAAATATTCAGAAAGGCTAATGGAATTTTGGCCTTCATTTCAAAATCACTTGGGTTCAAACAGATAGAGGTTATGTTACAGCTGTATAAACCACTGGTTGGGCCATAACAGCCAGCCATACCTACCTTCTGTATCTAGGGGATGTAGGAATTTGGAATCCTTTAACAGATATCAGTTGACGTTAGTAAAGGTTTGCCAGATTATTGTCTAGAATTGTCTTCTGAGGAAAGGTTGGACAGCCTAGCCTTGTACCTGCTGAAATTGAGAAGAGTAAGGGAGAACTTGATTGAAGCATAGAAGGGGGGAGGGCGGGGTGTGAGGTGGATGCGGAGGGGATTTTTCTTATTGTGGTGGAAGGGGTCTAGGGGGTCACTGTTTTAGAAATAAAGGGTCACCTTTTTAGGATGGGGTGATCGGAATTCTTTTGAGTTTTTGAGTCTTCTTACGTACCAGCAACAAAAGAAACACACCGAGTCATGTATCAGTGTTCAAAACTACTTTATTAATAACTACTTATGATAATAAGAAAAATAAAAGTAAAAATGTTAGAATGTTAGAAGTAAAAATGTTAAATCTTAAACATTAACCCCAAAAACTAAACTCGTAGTGTGTGTGTGGCAAATTCCCAAACTCCAAGTCCAGGAATAGTTCTTAAAGTTCAGTTCAGCAAGCCAAAAGGTGAAACGTGAGCAAAGGCTTCTTCAACAACCACCGTTGACTGAAGACAAAACGTAGAGAGAAAATAGAGAGTAATTACGAAATCCAAATGTTCCACTTTGGAACTCATACGACACCTCAGTGTTTACTCAGCTGTGACCACTCCACCGCATCTGCCTCACCCCGAAAGGCACTCGAATCGTGGCCGTCCACACAAGTACCTGTTTCCCACTACAGGTTAACGACAAAGTGGAGTCCACTGCTATGTTCCGAAGTATCTGCCACCCCGAAAGGCATCCGAGACGTGGCCGTCCACTCAAATACCTGTTTCCCTCTACAGGTTAACAACAAAGTGGACTCCACTGGATTATTCCAAAAAATCCATACATGGATTGTAGTGACAGGCACAGTTACTGTTTTTCATCCATCGATAGAGACTAGCAGGCTGGTGTCTGTCTGTCTGTCTCTCCCTCTCTCCCCCCCCCCCCTCCCCTCCGACTGACTGCTTCAAAAACGTCATTACGTCCTTTATCTTCTGTTGACGTAACCACGCCACACACACACACACACACACACACACACACACACTCTATTGTCAAGGGACATTCACCAATAGTAACCTCGTCCGTAACGGTCTCTTTTCCTTGTAAGGTGGTGGAAGCAGCGTCTTTGAATATTTTTAAGACAGATAAGCAAATTGGGGTGAAAGATTACTGGGGATAGATTCGAACTGGAGATGAAGTTACAATCAATCAGATTGTCCATGATATTAAATGTCTGAGCAGGCAGGAGGGATCAAGAGGCCTTCTCATAACTTGTATGTGATTAGGCCTTCAAGTGATTGTCAGCAAGTAAATGTTCATGGTTTAAAATGGTAATATTTAGTAGGAAATGCTGATTTATCTAAAAAAAATATATATTCAAAGTATTTTCTTCCCTCTGTGTTTTCCATTGAAGGGCTGTAATCCTAATGAAAGCCATTCTCTTTGGGGGTTTGTGATAATATCGATAACACTACTTTGTCCCTCAATCTTATTTTCCTGGATCATATCATGGATTATTATCAACACAGGATTTTCATGAAATTATGAACACTTGACCTGTCACCCCTCTGCTGTTCAGCTAATTTTCTTCAAGTATTAAACTTGTTGGATTATTCATCTGGAGGTTTTATTTTCTTGAATTTTTGTCTATTCCCCATTTCCCCTGTCATCATCTCTAAGTCAGTGACTTCCATGGGACTCAATTCCCCTATATGATGGCAGGTTTTTGACATTTCACAAGAGAACAATCAATGAGTAAAAGATGATAGGTGGGATCCTTTTATTCCATACGTTGTCCGTACAATAATGAGGGCTGTTTTGGCTGCAATAAGTGGAAATCTAGGATTAAACCTGGACTCAGCTGTTCTGAATGACACAGTACTATGCCACAGTATGTGTATATATACACATCAGGGTAAATTCTTGCTGGAGGGCCTTTTAAGTTTTTAGATAATGATTTTGACAGTTATTACAGAAATCATTTTCAGCAAATTTGACAAATTAGCAGTTACTAATAATTTCCACTTCTGTGATTGGTGGTGTAAAATGAAAAGTTTAATGGAAGAATAACTTATCAAGAGTTTAAATTCACCTGTGGTTTCATCTTGTTTTAAGGCATTACTGTTAGGTATTGGACTTCAACACAAGTCTGTTGACCAGCTCGAGAAGGAAATTGATCTTCCAAGTAGTCAATTAATGGGTCTTTTCAACCGATTAATCCGCAAAGTTGTCCAGGTAACTGAATCATTCGATAAACATTGCTCTTTGTACTTAATTGTAGGAAGAACATTATAATTGCAGAACCTTCTACAGAACAGTATAATTGAAATATTATCACATTATGACTGACATTGTCACATTGGAGCAAAATTGATTATGATTAATACTTGTCAAAAGCTTGTATTTGACTTGCATGTTCATAGATATGATATATTTTAAATTATACATGTGAAGTTCTAGCTCTACAGGATATTAAACAAATTATAAAGTGCAGACAGGTTAGCATTAGGCAGACTATTTTGATGGTGGTTGCCAGAATAAAGTTTGTTTGGGTTACCCATTCCTTTTCAATTAAGATAATTAGTTGTATTAGTTGTACTGTAATGCCCTGAATTAGAGAAAACAGAAAGTGATGCTCTTAAATGTATTGGTATTTACTGAAATTACGGTGTCAATTAACAACTTATGTATAATGTCACATCTTTGTTTATACTATCTTTAAATTGAAAGTATTGTATCTAAAATATGTAATTTGAAATGATCTGTGATCTGCAAGCTGATGAGCAAAATGACATGTATGCCAGAATAATTGTGGTTGAAAAATTCTTGGGAAAATAATGACTTCATGTTTTCCTGTGTGTTAGCTCTTCAATCGCATCCTGGAGAAGGATGTGGAACAGCAAATGATTTCTGCGAAGGAGATAGTCATGGAACCTACAGTCAAATCCCTATCTGAAGATCTGGTATGGGCAGACTGACTTGTATAGGAATAGTTTTATACACAGTAAATCAAACTTGTGATTTTTTTTAACTGTATTTTCATCTAATTGTAGAGACTTAAAAATAAGGTTAAATATATGGCTTTGGTTTTATGGTGCAATTACAACTTTTAAAAGACAGGTACATGAATGAGAAAGACTTAGACTGATATGGGCCAAATGCAGGCAAATGGGATGAGCTTAAGTAGGCATCTTAGTTGGAAAGGACAAGTTGTGCCAAAGGGCCTGCTTCCATGCTGTATAACTCTATGTCTATGTCTGGCAGAGCAGCACAACGTTGAGATATAAGTCTTTTAAAAGCTTATTACAAGCAATCTAAAGCATAACACAGAATATAATTAAAATATTACAAGTGACAAAATATTAAATGATGTAAAATATTACAGTATGTCATATACTGACGTAGCCTCTGCACTCTAATATAATCTGGCACTGCTTTAACTTTTAATTGTAACTTCAACTTGGATGCGTTTCTCATTGACTCTGAATGCATCTCATACTTGCAATCAGTCAGAGAGTGATCCCTTTGGGTTCATCTCTATTGGTGATCAGTCCAATCTGCGGTCCTATGCATGCCCCCAAACCCCGCCTTTTTATAATACAACAGTTATATACATTAGAGGTGATTGACACAACTGCCTCCTTCTTGATATTACCATTTGTTTCTAAATAAGCCCAAGAAACTTTGGTCAATTTTTAGTCTTATATTGATTCATTATCAAGAAATGCATTTAACCATGTTTGGTTAAAACAGTTACAAATCCATAATCTGTATAATCTTCTTATCAGAGGTGCAACTGCCAATTGCCATTAGACCAGCACTACTATATCCTAGAAATGATAAGTCTGAGTGAATACTTGGAATAATAAATTTGATTCAGAATAAATGTGCATTGCTTTAGTTAACTATCCTTAAAACAAGTAAACATCACTTAAAGGTAATTTATCTCCAAGAGTTATTTGAGGAAATGATTAGGAATGTTGCATTCCAGGTGTACAGCATCCTTCTAAATACCTTGTATTGATACTGTTGTTACTTTATATAGGAGGAAGCAGCAAAGGAATTTGAAGAAAAACATAAGCAGGAAGTTGAAAAGCTGAAAGGAATGGATCTAACCCAGTAAGACACTGTTAATGAGCTTTGGACATGAAGTTGAATTCAAACTTACTAAGTCTGTGCTCCTGAGGGATATTAATTCTACTAACTAGAAGCATAAAGAGCTTAATTTATAGGAGTTACTTGGACTACATCATATTTCACAAACTTCGGTACATAACATTTGCTTTGACTATTAATTGGTTGAGGTAAAGTAAATGGAGTTTTAACCCTAGAATTTTGGTGACTCTTGTAATGTTGGAAACCTGATCAGGTGAAGGTAATTGCAGTCAACATAATTTGTCTTTTGTCAAGTCAGTTCATTTCCATTGGTCCAATAATCAGTAAGGGGAGAAGGTAGATTTCTAACCAGATGGTTCTTGGAAAATTGAATGAAATCAATCCATTATAGCTTTTAAAATACAATTGACTAAGCAGTTTTAATTAATGGGTGATCCTTCATGGTGAATGTTAGCAGATTATTTTTTTTAGAAAATTAGAACGTAGGATCAAGGGGTAAGGCCATAGATCTTTTCAAGTCTGTTGTGTCATTCGGTGAGATTATGACTGACCTACTTCAACTCCACTGCCCTATCCCCTTATCCATTGATTATCCTCGTCCAAAACTATATTTATGGAATATAGTCTGCAACTGAGTTTTTTTGGGATAGAGAATTTAAATGATTCAATATGTTGTGAATAAAAGAATTTCTCCTCATGTTAATCGTAACCACCAGTCTCTTTATCCTGAGAATGTGGCCTCTATTTCTGAACTCTTCACCCAAACACCAGCTTTTCAATTGCTCAACTTCCAGCAGGGGGTGCTGGGTTGCAGGAGAAGGAACCCCTGGCCTATTTCCAACACAAGCCCGAGAGTGTTTATACTGTTGTAGCATTGCTTTCACTGTGCTCATTTGAGAACAACCAACAGGACAGGGACTCTCTTTGTTAATAACTTGATTTATATGGTTTAGTTAAACTCTCAAAGCTATTGTAGGACACAAAAGAATTATCTTAAGTTTTTTAAAGAACGTCTCATTTGTTTGTGTCTTAATACTTCCTGTTCCTTGAAGGTACTCTGTACAGCATTTTGATACATTATAGCACTGGGATATTATTTAACTTAATTTACATCTTAATGCCTTCATTTGTAGACTATATTTTCTTACTTATTGATCTTGCATGGATGTGAAAAGTCTCTGAAATCTGTTGATCAAAATACTTCTGGATTAACCTTTAATGATATAACTTTAAGCAGTGTTTACTGGCAACTAATCAGTTTTACACAAGCTTTGATTTCATTGTTTATTATAACTTTTTGTTTGTCAACTTCTATATCCTGAATTCTGGGAAGCTGTTTGATATTATTCATGCTTTTCCTCTGAGTGCACTATAGAAATATGATGTATTGCTTGTTCTGGACTGCAGACATCCATATCATTTTCGTTAACCAGGTATATGATCCGTGGCAATGATGACGAATGGAATGAAGTACTAAAGTCAACCGGAAAGAATGCCACCGTTATCAGCATTCAAAGGTGACACACTTACCTGTCTGCAGAATGTTTTTAAGATTTTGTTTTTTGAAGCATCACTGTGTTAATGGAATGAGCAGTTTTGAACACAGTTATAATCAAATAGTGTCACGGAAAGATTTTTTTGTAAAGAGAAAATGTGGGTGAGAGAGACAGAAGTTGTACCGAACCTAGATGGATACAACGGCAAGGGGATTCAGGGAATTTAGAGAGCATGCAGCACCCATCAAAAATAAACCATATTATGTCCAGAATATATATTTTTAGAGGAAGAAAGTCTTGAATTTATAAATCCCCTTTCATGATCTTAGGGCATTTCCAAAGTGCTTTATTGTGACTAAAACATTGGTATCTTTAAATAAATTGCAAACTTAGTGAGATATTCTTTTGTTTCACAGACTTGGTCTTAACAAGGGAATTACAATTCTCAATGGGAACACATGGTCAATTTGCATAATTTTTTATATTTTTTTTTAGTGGTAAAAGGAAACAAGATTCGACAGAGAAAGGAGATCACCGGTTGCAGAAGAAACGGATTAAAAAGAATAAGGAAAAAAAACAGAAGTGGGCAAAATAATTTAAATGAACCAAAAGTACAATTTCAAATTCAATAACTTATTTCAAATCTAGCATGATCAGCATAATTTGGTATAAAGAGGCTTTTTGTCGATAACTTCAGTTATCCAACTGTAAGAAATGTGATTGGACTGATAAAATGAAAGGCCAAGAATTACTGAAATCTGTTGCATTTTAATTCATAATTCTGGAGACCTTAAGGAATAGAAGATCACTACTTCCCTCCTCTTCCCTCGAGATATATGTTAACATTGACACTTCCAGGTTTTTGTTATATTTTTTAATACCCAGTTGAAATGGTGTGAGAAGCCTATGGATTTATTTTAAAGGCAACTTAATAATGTATGTAAAAATGGGAAGGGGCTAAATATATTAAAAGTTGCTTTTATTTTCACTTGTGATCAATGTGTTTTAGCCATCCTTGCCATCCAACTTAATTTTGTTGTGTTCATAAGTAAGGGCTTAGATATGTGCCTCTTACTTCTTTATAGCACTCTGGTTAGTTATATTTAATTCTGGAAAAGAAAATCAGTCTTTGTGGGTCTGAAAGACTTGGAGTCTTCCAGATAATTAGAAGAATTGATGGCTTATGCACCAGCTATTAGATTGTGGTATGCACTATATTGATACTGATATGAGACTTAAGTTATTACAACTTGAATATCATAATTAAGAGTTCACTTTCCAGACAGGTGACTACATTTCACAATTGTGGAGTACTTTGAAATCCTGAACGAGCTATTTAATTGTTTTTTTTTCTGCTTATTCAGTCTTGGGGTATATGCATTACAGCGAACAGCAAAAAATATATTTCCCATTGCTGAATGCCTCTGATAGAGTGTTAATGAACTATCTTCTTGCACTGCTACAATGTGGTGAAGGTGCTCCTATTGCTATTGTTTCCAGCATCCTAAAGCAGCAATAATTTGGATATTAAAGGTAAGTGAGTAAGAAGTTTTTTTAAAAAAAAAGGGATGGTCAGTGATTGCATTTTGCAGTATGGAAGGCCTTAGGCAAAAATAAAGAAAGAAAGCCCTTGGGTGTATTCAATAATTCATTAAAAAACTTCTATACACTGTTATTTAGAATGGTGTAGTTTTAGTCATCGTGCACCCAACTTGTGACTAATTTGAAGTACAGCATTGTGGTGGTTCCTATTACCAAATCAGAAGTATTGAAGTTGCCCAATGGGATTATAGTTCTCCAATAGAAAACTTTTATTTAACAGTCTGCATTAACGTGGGTTGCAAGCCCAAGTGACTGGGATTATGTGTAAACAAAAACATAACATTTAATAGATGGAATTTCCAAACAAGCAAATTCAGTGGTTTGAAGCGGAGAGGCAATGCAAGGATAGCAAAACTGGAACTTGATATGCCTCTTAGGAATCCACTATGCACCTCAATTCATGTTCATTAGGTATAGTTAGACAACAAAGTACTCCATTAGAGGAAAAATCGTAATGATATGAATAATGTCTGCCAATAGTTTCTTAAACACAGTTCCAGTAAACGTTTGTTAATTTTTTTTGTGAATTCCTTATCAGTCATGGCATGGTGGCATAACAGCTAGAGAAACTGCTTCCTGCCTCCTGACCTCCGGTGTTGCCTGTGTAGAGTTTGCAAGTTTTCTTCACAGTAATGCGTATTTCTTTCCATGTCCCAAAGATGTTCTGGTAGGTTAATTGGCAACTGTAGTTGCCCCTTAGTGTAGGTTAACAGCTAAAAGCATGAAAGGGGAGTTGATGGGCATAAGTGAGAAAGAACAAGGTAATGGGACTTATGGAATTGTTTCCCCAAGTACTGGCCTGGACTTGATGGGTTGAATGGCCACCTCCTGTTTCCAATAAGTAAAAATATTGGTGGTCAGCCATTCAGTCCCTCAAGTCTATTCTAAGTTTGAAATTTATTTTATGCACATAGTTAATCTAATTTTGGACAAACTGATTGCATCAGTGCATTTTTTTCTCCTGATGTTCATTATGGCATAAATTACAATTTTAAAAATCAGTTGTTCATAATTTAGTGTGCAAAATGTTACCTATGAGTCTGTTTCTGACTATTCAAAATTCCAACCTTGCTTGGCTTAATTTATGTTCAACTAGATCTCCTACAGTTTATCAAAGAAAATGAGGAGAAAATGGCACTTTTGAGTGAGAGTTCAGATTTAACCATTTTTAGGTGTATTCAGTTATAGTAAATAGACTCTTGTGAGAAACCTTAAACTAATCTATTGGGCAATAAAGACTAAAGCATAAATTATAACTTATTCATAAAAATATCAACAAGGCAAAATTGTTTCTCCAGTTTTTATTTTAAAGATTCTGTCAACAGTACAAAAACACCAGTGTGCCAGCCTTGGCACTAGTTTCTCAGCATCTTGAGCTGAAAAGTAACATTTCCATTCAGGGATACTGTACATTCCCACTGCCCCCCCCACCCCCCAAAATTTAGGCAGTTTTCAGCTGGGTATTTTTATCACTTCTACACTAAGCTAAGTAAATATCTAACTTTCCAATTGAAAACAATACTAACCATTGTCATCCAAAGACCTACTGCCATCTCTGCAATCCAATTCGACTTCCTTCTCTGCTAAACTCAGCACAACTCTTTGTTTTGCATTGTTCTGCTTCTGACTGACTTTGCTTTGTAATTTCAAGTTCTGAAATCTCCGTAGAACTTTCCACCTTTCTTTGTTTCAAGGACAATCCTGAAGTAATGCTTTGAACAAGCTTTTAGTTCCCTGTCTCTTGTTATAACACTGTGTCAGTCACGCGAAGTACTTTGTTAAAGCCAATATATTAATGGAGATAGTTAAAGAACATAATTAATGGGAAAATTTGTTTCAGTTATTTATTCTGTGATTGAACTGCATGCAGCACCTTCTTGAATTGCAGTGTTTTGCTTTTGGAATATTTAATGTCACATTGTGCCTTTTATTGTGCCCTGATGTTTGAAGCTGCCTTTGAATTTAACACTAAGGTGATAGTAATCTTTCAGTACAATTTAGAAAGTACCTTATATGTTGGTATTTACAAAATGTGTTTTGTTTTAGTTATCGCACAGCCTACATAAGTAAAATCCTGAAAATGGGCTTTCAGTACACTAGAAGCTAATATTTAACAGTGCATTCCATGGCTGCATAGCAACTATTTTAAATCTGCTTTTTTAAAAAAAAAACTCAGTTTTATTTATACTAACTTTGAAAGCTTTACTTCAAGAACCGATTATAATTCAGGCAGAGTGTGTACATTTCATTTCTACCTTATTATCAATGTTCTTCAAAGCATTTGTTACTTGTCTAGGGAGACTGCACTGGCTAAGCCCTCTGTTATTTTAAACTAGTGCAAAACTAATATGCTTTTGCTAATCTGTATGTGTTATTATCATTGATTTTTATTAGTCCATCATGGACTCTAATGACCTTTTTTATGGGCTTTACAGGTCAGTAGATCTTAATGTCTACTAACAAAATCTATAGATTTTAAGAAAAACCCCTTGAAATGTATTATTTCAGGAAAAAAAACAATCTATCTCATGCATGTACTAAGCTGGAATACGGTTAGAAAGTGAGATTCCTCATCATTATTTCTAACAAACTGATTAATACCTTTGTATAAAATTCTTATGTGCTATTATAACAAAGCCATTAATCTGTTTATTAAAATTGTTAATCTTATAATGGTAAAGAAAATTGGCAAGAATCAACGATGTAGCCAAGAAATGTACCCAGATTAATTTCAATCATCTTAGTGAAATTTTCCACTCACATCAGGAAATGTCATTTATGGTCTCTCCATTACTAGTCTATGACCGGCACATACATATATTATGCAAACTAAAGCTTAGTTACCCAAACTAATAGAAATGACATTGCCTACAATCTTTTACTTATAACCCACAAATAAAATGCCTGTAGTTCTGTGCACAGAGTGCATTGGGCTTGTAATCTTTGCAAAGTTTGAGATTTCATCTTGCCTTTATCTGACCCCAAGGTAAGGCATGTGTATTGAATAATATTTCAGTCAGATTGGCATAACTGTTCTGATCTGTCCCATTTTATTTTAGCCAAATGAACTGTTGCTCAAATATCCCCTCACATTTCTTCAATGCAGCTTTTGGAGATTTTGAGGGGGGAGGGGTAAAGAATGAATAAAAAATTAGATTACCAACACATTTCTTGATTTGGTTTTGGGTAATTATCACTAAATCAGAGTTCACTTAGGGATATCAAATTTATCTCTTGTGGCAGTTCTTCACATCACCAAAGAACCAAATGTCACAAAGCTGGGGTAAGAAAATCACTGGAAAGGGATAGCCCACATGAAGTATCTTGTAATGTACATAATGCTTTTCCAGTTATTGATGGCCAGTTTTTTTTCTTATACCCTTGATGTGATGTAGATTGACCGCATTCTATTGGCTAATGCTGTATCCAGGGCCTGTAGGGGGTCCAGGCCCTGCAATTTGCTGTTGCGTCCATAAATCAGCTGCCTGAAAGACTCTTGATCAAGAAGTGCACTGAAGTTTTTCAGGAAATAGCTCTCAGTGTAAGAAAGTAGTTCGTATGCATTGTGTATCTGAGGAAACCAAAGTAAATAGTTAATACACTGGGTGGTGTATCAATAATGCACATTTTAAAAAAAAAATAAAATGATGAGGTAAGGAAGCACTTCCAATTTCACACAGGCAAGCAAGCTTAGACTGACAAACCTGCACTGTTTAGGGCATCCTGAAAACACTTTGCAGGTATTTAATTACTTACTGAACTGTAGTTCCTATCAAAATGTTGAGAAATCTGGTTTGTAAAATTGTGCAATGCATAATCCGCAAACGCATCAGATGACAGCCAGATTATTTTTTTAATAATTACTTGCAGGATCTGGACATTGTTGGTAAGGCCAGCATGTATTGATAATCCTGATTAGTGTTAGTTATTGATATCCTAATTAATGTTAGTTGAAGAAATAAAAATTGCCCAGGTGACTCATGTTCCACTTTGAATATTGCCAGTAGTATGGCGAACTAAAATGCTGTCTGAATTGCCATTCTATCATTTCAACACAATACTGACAGGGAGATAAACTAGACAGCACAGTTCTGAATTGATAACTGTATTCTCCCCTGCCGATTACTGTCAAGATTCTGAACGCAGGTCTCTTTAATTATCGGTACCGCATAAAAATAGTCATTAATGCCAAATGAGCAGCGTCACAGAATGGATTGATGATTTGGGAAAATAATAGTTTTGATCTTAGATTAAGAAAGAGCTCAAAAGCAACGTTTAGTGAGAATCCAAGCTGCCCATCACTGCAGAATTAAAATTATGAAGCCCAAGTCCCATGGCCTAGAAGGCTTGCTTCCTAGAATCCTAAAAGAATGTCTACCAAGATATTGGATGCATTAGAATGCTCTTCTAAAAGTCCTTAGATTCTGGAGAAGGGCCACAGAATGTGACACCCTTATTTAAAAAGGTTGTAAGCCAATTAGCCTGAGGTCTATTGTTGGAATCAGTTGGAAAATTGTAAAATAATCAAGCAGAGTTAACATGAAGAAAAACTGGGACCAAATTTTTAGCATTTTGAGGAAGTCTGTTCCAAAGTGGATAAAGGAGAACCAGTGGATGTATTTGGACTTCTAGAAACTGTTCGACAAAGTGCTTCACAAAAGGTTAAGTCACAAGGTAAGAGCCCATGATGTTAGTGGTAACATACTGGTATATATGGAGGACTGGCTAATGGGCAGGAAGCAATGAGGAGGGGTGTCATTTTCAGGTTGGCAACCTATGACCAGTGTGGTATCACAATTAGTGTTGCAACGGCAATTGTTTACAATACCTATTAATGACATTGAGGAAAGAAGCAATTGTGTGAAAGCCAGATTTGCAGACATTAATAGGTGAGAAGACAAGTTGCAAGGAGAATACAAACAGTTTACAAAGAGATATTGATAGGTGAGGTGAGTGGGCAAAAGTTGGCAAATGGAGTAGAATATGGGAAAATGTGGACTTTATGCTTTTTCTGCTCTTCCTTCCAAAAATAAACAGAGAAGATTGCAGAAAGTTACAGCATAAGGGGATTTGGAGGTTCTTGTGCATGAAAGATTAAAAATCAGCACACAAGTGCAGCAGGTAATCGAGAAGGCAGTGGAATGTTATTTCAAGGGAGTTGGTTTATAAAGGTACAGAAGTTTTCCTGCATCTGTACAAGGCAATAGTAACACCACATCAAGAGGACTGTGAACCATTTTGGTCCCTGTTTAAGGAAAGATATTACTGAATTGAAGATAGTTTGGAGAAAGCTTACTAGATCTATCCTCGGCATGGAGGGTTTGTTCTACAAGCAAAGGTTAAAACGGGTTGGGACTCTACTCAGTGAAGTTGAGGAGTGATCTTATTGAAGCATTTAAGAGTCATAGGGGACCAGTCAGGCTAAGTACTGCAGAGTCCAGAACCAGAGGTGTTGTCTTAGAATAATGAGACAGCCATTTAAGATTGAGATGAGGAAGTATTCCTTGCCAAAGAGTGCTCTAGTGGCAGAGTACTGTGTATATTTAAGGCTGAGAAAGATTTTTCATCAGTAAGAGAATCCAGGGTTATGGGGAAAGAACAGGAGAGTGAACATAATGAACGTTCAGTCAGCCATGATCAGATTGAATGGAGGACATGCTTAAGGGGCTAAGTGGCCTGTTCCTACTTATGGAGGATGGTTGATATTTGGCCATTTGGATTCAGAATTGGCTTGCCCATAGAAGACAGAGGGTCTTATTCTGACTGGAGGTCTGTTACTGGTGGTGTTCTGCAGGGGTCATATATATAACATATGACTTGGATGAAAACGTGGATGGGTGGGTAAGTAAGTTCGCAGATGACACAAGGATTGGTGGTGTTGTGCATGGTGTAGAAGATTGCCAGAGGATACAGTGGGCTATAGACTAGTTGCAGATATGGCTGGAGAAATGGCAGATCAAGTTTAATCTGGGCAAGTCTGAGGTGTTACACTTTGGGAGATCAAACGTAAAGGGAAAGTACAGAGTTAACAGCAGGACCCTTAACAGTATTTAGGGTCTTGGGGTCCAAATCTATAGCTCCCTGAAAGTGGCTGCATAAGTCGATAGAGTGATAAAGAAGGTGTATGGCAATGCTTGCCTTTATTAGTCGAGGCACTGAGTTCAAGAGTCAGGAAATTGCAACTGTATAAAACTCTGGTTCGGCTATATCTGAAGTACTGCATTTGATTCTGGTTGCCCCATCTTAGAAATGATGTGGAGGCTATGGAAAGGGTGCAGAAGAGGTTTACCAGGGTGCTGCCTGGATTAGAGGGCATGTGCTATAAGGAGAGGATGGACAAACTAGGGTTGTTTTCTCTGGTGTGGCGGAGGCTGGGGCGAGACCTGATAGAAGTTTATATAATTATGAGAGGCAATAGATAGATGGCCAGTGTCTTTTTCCCAGGGTCGAAATGTCTAATACTAGAGGGCATGCATTTAAGGTGAGGGGGAAAAAGTTCAAAAGAGATGTACAGGAGATTTTGTTTGCCCAGCAAGTAGTGGGTGCCTGAAATGTGCTGCCAGGGGTGGTGGTGGAGGCAAATCTGATAGAGGCGTTTAAGAGGCTCTTAGGTAGGCACAGGAATGTGCAGAGAATGGAGGGAGGGATACTTGTTTAACCTAATGACACCTAATGCCTTCTGCCTACACTAATTTAGCTAATGACACCTAATGCCTTCTGCGTAGGTAGAAGGCAGTAGGTGTCATTAGCTAAATCAGTTCGGCACAACATCTTGGACCAAAGGATCTGTTCCTTTGTTGTACTGTTCTATTAATATTTGAAGTATGCTTCCTTGTTTAGATCAGTATTTTCAAATAATTTTAGTCATGTTGTCTGATTTTAGCACCTTACTCCCTGCCATGCTACAGTGGGATTATTGTTTGTGTGGTTGTTGATTGTAGGCAGCAGTAATTACAGTTGGGAGACCTTCAGAGTCTGCCAATCATTTAGTACTTGGGCAAAATATCAGTGGGCAATGGAATGTTATCAATACTTGTTTAACCCTACCCAATAAGGTCAGTGTTTTTGGGAGAGGTGTGGAAGTAAGGACATTGATTTTCTGCTGTAAATAGACAACATATTTAAACCCGTGCAGCACAAACTATTAATGGGTGATGCTGACTGAGAACAAAGTGACCAAGCAAATTCCTTGAGGTTTTCTATTGCTGATTAAGTTAGATGAAGGAAAGTTCTTTAAAAGAAATATGATTGAAGTTACCTTAGCATAGCAATAAATGATGACTGCATTCTCCAGGTTCATAATTTTGGCACACATGATCTCACAATGTCTCTGCAATGCTTGTAGTTCAAACAGGCTTGCTGCAGACAGTAGCTTAGAAAATGAATGAAAGAAAACTCAAAATCAATTATTACATATTTTATTATATCTTTTCAACAATTGGTTGGTATGCATTACAATCTTAATGGGGTAGCAGTCCAAAATCTTCCTGCAGCACTTGTTAGCCCTCTCCTCTGTTATAATTATTAAAATGAATGCTTTGTTTAACAGTAAATGCTGAACAGCTTAGGCAACATCTGTAGAGCGAGACTTAATACATCAGGTCTGACATTTCTGACAAAGTCAGAGCAGGGCTGTGGGACATGCCCAGAAGACCACACTAAAACTAGTAGAAAGAGAAAAACTGAGCCAAAATGATTACATCTGTTCCTCTTTCCAGAGATGTTGCCTGACCTGTTAAGCATTTTCAGCATCTGCAAATTTTTTTGATTTTCACTCACTTCTTCTCGTCTATGTAAGTAACAGCAATCCTTTGTATGTGAACATTTTAGTAAATCCCTTCGGTACCCCTTCAAATGTCTTCACTCCATAAATATGGTACCCACAATTGGACACAGTATTCTGGCAGGGCAGAGAGCAATACTTTACATTTCTTTGGTATTGTTTATTCTCAGTGGCCTGGGGCAGTACTTGGGACAGGACACGTTGTTTACCTGCAAGCTGTGCAGTTTCAATTCTGCAACACCCTTCTTTTGACCAGATTGGTTCCCAATCAGATGGGGAGTATTCTCGAGCAGGACTATGGGTCTTTGCTGGGTGAGGGAGGACTTTTGATACTCTGTTCTTCCCACAGCGGAAGACTTTCCCAGGGCACCAGCTATAAAGGGTGTCAGTTAAAATGGAAATTGAAGGCCTGCGTGGTGTTTTTACAATGCCACCCCATCTGCTCAAAGCAATTGGGCTGCTTTTACTTTAAATTCCAGAGGTGGTTGGATTGAAATCGACATCTTGACACATTTAGACTTTTTCTTAAGTTATTCCCTCACCTGTACTCAATCCCAAATGCTGTCTGTGGAAAATACTTCCATATGCTGTCTATAAAACCCAGGATTCCATTTACTTTTTTTTAACTGCATTGTGTTGTCGCCTTTAGAACATCTGCATACCAGGAATTGCACAAGGATCATCACCATTGAATTAAGTCAGAGCTATACAGCACAGAAACAGGCCCTTCTGGTCAACTTGTTCACGCTGACCAAGTTGCCTAACTGAGCTAGTCCCATTTGCCTGCATTTGGCCCATGTCCCTCAAAACCTTTCCTATTCATGTAACTGTCCAAATGCCTTTTAAATGTCATAATTGTACCCACCTCTACCACTTCTTCTGGCAGCTTGTTCCATATACTCACCACCCACTGTGTGGAAAAAGTTGCCCCTCAGGTCCTTTTCAAATCTTTCCCCTCTCACTTTAAACCTATGCCCTCTCACTTTGGACTCCCCTACTCTGATTAAAAGACTTTGGCTATTGACCATGTCTATGCCCACCCTGCCCCTCAGCTCCTGTACTGAATATTCTGACCAATGAAGGCATGCGTGCCAAATGCCACCTTCACCTACCTGTGTTGCCACTTTCAAGGAACTATGTACCTGCAACCCTTGGTCTCTGTTCTGCAAAGCTCCCCAGGCCCCTACCATTTACTATGCAAGTCCTGCCGTGGTTTGTCTTACCAAAATGCGACACCTCACATTTATCTGAACTATGTCTGCCATTCCTCAACCCACTGGCCCAGTTATCAAGATCTTGTAATCTTAGATAACTTTCTTCACTGTCCACTTTTCCACCATCCACAGGCTTACTAACCATGCCACCTACATTCTTATACAAATAGTTAATGTCTTTGAATCCCCATTTTTATCCCTCCATGGAAAAGCTGCTGAACTTAACACATACCTGAACAATTGAGCTAAAGTGAAGATAACCAACTCTCTTCAAAAGGAACAGCACCAAAGGATCTGTATCATTCACCATATTATAGTACCACTATATACTGTTAATCTGTCACAGCACTATAAATACCACAGATTCTTACAAATTCCATCCAAAAATCCTTTTTCTTCCTTGCTGCTCAGTCTGCATCATTTGGAATGTGTATGATAATCTTAACAGCAAAGTAACTAAAATTGACATTCTCATTAATACAACAAACACGTGCTGTTGTGGCTGGAATATTTCTTTATAATATAATCATTGCACTATTGAAGCTTGATAAAAATCTGGTCATCCTTACAGATGGTTTTATGATTGTTACTGTTAGCAATCTCTCAATTAGCAGCTGTAAATCATAGCATTTTTCAAAAGAACATTTAGTTTTTAGCCAGATGAGGAAATGTTAATAATTCTACTTAAGGGCTATTGAATCACCTGATACCATATAAAGTCCCAACTTCTGTTTCCTTGGGTTGTGTAATAATAGTCTCATCATCCCAGGGTCGAATGCTTCAACAAGGCTAAGCTTTAGTTGTAAAAGCATCCGGG
The DNA here is from genome assembly GCF_009764475.1 of Pristis pectinata. Taxonomy (NCBI): domain Eukaryota; kingdom Metazoa; phylum Chordata; class Chondrichthyes; order Rhinopristiformes; family Pristidae; genus Pristis; species Pristis pectinata. Next base: position 24,009,698 of record NC_067418.1, on the reverse strand, counting down.
GCAGTACTAGCATGGCAGCATTCTATCTCATTGGCAAAAGCACTACTTTGATGAAGTGGAAAAAACAACAAGATGCTGGAGGAACTCAGCAGGCCAGGCAGCATCCGGAGAGAAAAACAGATGGTTAACATTTCGAGTCAGGACCCTTCTTCAGGACTGAAGATAGGAAAAGGGGAAGCCCAATATATCGTTGGGAGAAGCAGAGTGGTGATAGGTAGATGCAGGTAAGAGAGTGATAGGCAGACGCGGAGGAGGAGTGGAGAGCAGATCCACCAGGGGATGGCTCAAAAGTATGAATGCAGGCACCCCGTGGGGGGAAGAGGGGAGGTGAGGAGAAAAAAAGAGTTGGGGGGGGGGGGTCGTTTGGTTTATTAAAGTGGGAGAATTCGATGTTCATGCCATTCATTGACCTGTAAGGTCCTAAGACAGAAAATGAGGTGCTGTTCCTCCAGTTTGTGTTTGGACTTGGAACAGCACCTCATTTTCCGTCTTGGCACCCAACAGCGTAATGGGATGAACATCGAATTCTCCCACTTTAAGTAAACCAACCCCCCACCTTGCCTCTTTTCTTTTTTTTCCCCTCTCTCCTTTTCCTTTCCTCTCCTCTCCTCTCCTCCCCCCACACCTCCTGCCTCCATATCTTTGACCCATCTCCTGGTGGATCTGCTCTCCCCTCCTCCCCCACATCTGCCTATCACCACCTTGTGCCCACCCTGTCTCCCCTCTTTGGTCCACCTATCACTGCTCTGTTTCCTCCCCCCCACCCCTTCAAATATACTGGGCTTCCCCTTTTCATATCTTCAGTCCTGAAGAACGGTCCTGATCCAAAACATTGACTATCTGTTTTTCTCCACGGATGCTGCCTGACCTGCTGAGTTCCTCCAGCATCTTGTTTTTTTCATCTAGATTCCAGTATCGCAGTCCTGTGTTTCTCTACTTTGATGAAGTACTGTAGGATGGCCAGTGCTCAAGAAACTGTACCCTCTAATATGCCAATATCTTCAGACAAGGGGGGGGGGGGTGCATTGGGGAAGTTGAGAGGAACACAGTGCATCTGAAATATGCACAAGGAAATGTCATATTAAATCAGAAGTTCTAATTTATCTTCTAATTTCTCTGTATAGAACATGTGGGCTTCTAAAAATCCTTCACATTGCTATATCCATGTTGATTAAACACAAACAGTACACCTTATTGAAACACATTAAGGTTGTAAACCATCTAGATTTCAGTTACTAGGTCAATAAGGAAGAATACAAATAACCTGCTGAGGTGGTTTCTGAGAGGAGCTCTTACTGCTTGATAACATCATTAATATTTATAAAGCCAACCATAATCTAATTTTCTCAGAGCTTTTCATCACTAAAACTTCCCAGAGGTTTCCTGTAATATTGACTGCCTCTGCCCCTGTCACATTTCATCTGCTTGCTGAAATGGCACATCCATGCCCTTGTTAACTCTTAAGTTGCCAATTCCAATGCTCTCCTGCTCGCTTCTCACATACATAAGCACATACAAATCTCAGCAGTCTGTATCCCAAGTTACACCAAATTTCACTCTCCTATCTGCAATGGTCCATAAGAATTTCCGTCCTGAGGAGTCTCAAAACGCTATTTTAAAGCATCCAAAGCTTTCCCCTTAATGCAGGATCGGTAACTGACCAACTCAGATTAGAATAAGATGGAATATCTTGTCTGAAAGCACTGCCTTTTGTTCTCTCGTTGTCTTTGCAGTTCACAATTCTGCCACTATAAATATCCATCATCATGATTTAGACCATGAAATGCCTGCAGACTGTTGAGACTGGAGGAAGTGGGAGAGCGGATAGATACATTACACTTGAACCTAGATTTCCACTAACATTCATGTTCATCATCCTGAAGCAATTAAATCGTGACAAAGCAGAAGCTGACCAACAAATTTGCCCATTCTTGTTGAGGGACCTTGTGCCCTCTATGACTCAGCACCACACAGGGCTAACGATCCCTAATTGATTCTGCCTGTAGAAAATCCGCATCCTGAATGAATCATACATCTTCACGTTATTTACACTGCATTTATTACAAGTAGACAATCCTTTCAGCTCCTAACCTAAATTGTGCAATACCATGATGTTATAATTCTTGAGCATTGCTGCTGGCAAAAAACAAGGTCACATTTTAAGTCAGTTGTACCCAAAATAAAAAGTGTAGAATTTTGTTTCTGAAAATTGTGCAAGTATTATCTCAAGTCTTGCTCACCCATTCCCCCTGAACTGGCTCCCACTACCTCAAAAATAAAATTCTTATCCTCGTATTTAAATAGTTAATGATCTATCTCCCTCAGTAACCTCCAGATCTACAAACTATTTCCCTCACCTCTCAGAGTGAACTCCTGCACATATCCCTCTCATATGCGCGTGCCTGCCTTGGCCGCATTCTCTGACATTCCCACCTCAAATACTACAGCCTATTCACTCACCTCTGTGCTTTAAGACCTTAAAGATCACACCTTTGAACAAGCCTCTCTCTAATAATCTTTTAAAAATTTATGTCTCAACAACTGCTTTTTGATTGTGCTGTGAAGTACATGGAATATTTCACACAGAAGTATTTGTACTATCTAACAATCATTATAGATGCAAAGTGTTCTTACCTCCAGCACATCAGAAATAGGTAAAGTTATTGAGTTGGTATCGCCATAATACAAGTACTGCATCATCAGCTGGAGGGGCAAGAGACAGCTCAGATCAGAACAGCTTGAAACAAAACTATCACTTTCTGATGTTTTTAAAAAACATCTTCGCTATATATGCACTTTAACACCATGCAATACTATCCACATCAGAAAGTAATTGCTTATTATTATAAATGCTGTGTATAATTGGTTGTGAATAGTTGCTGTTAACTAGTTAATGTTAATAGACAATACTTGTAATGGCAGTGAACAACACAGCAGAGTTCAGTCTTGGCATACAGTGAAACATGTCTACAGCCTCACAACAACTTGAAGCCTTTCCAGCTTTTAACAGAAACATTCTTGACATTGGCACAGTGTGTTAGCATACTAAGTCACAGAGTGGAACCAAATGTGTTCGTTCAATGATTGTTGAATTGTGCTCTGATTTTGCTGGAAAGCCATGAGAACTGTTGTTTTTGAGAAGTGGCTGCAAAACTTACCAGTCAGCCTTCCCCATTCTCGTGCAATCTCTGGCGACCAATTATATACAGTCATAAGCAAAGGCTTGGAAGAGGGAGTTCAAAGACTCATAATGGAGGACAAGTTGGAGGACAAGTTGAAGGACAAAGAAAAAAAGAGAGAAATCTGGGGAATAAAGACTTCAAGGTGACAATAAAATGAATGGGACAATTTTATAGCACAAGTTGACTGCAACCAGCATGATTCCAGGGCACTACAGTAAAAAGATACGTACCTGGAAAATGTGGTATTTAATTTCACTGATCTCTATACACTTGCAAGGCAGGTTCTCCAGAGATGTCTTACTAGTCAGCAGCATTTTAAACCTGGAGTGGAAGAATTGGTACCAGTTTCTTGTTTAACAGTCCTATAGAAATAACATTCTTTCCATAATTTAAAATCCCTTCTTTCATTCCCATTGCAATATGCATCAGTCGTCAATTGGAAACTCATTCTGAGCACAAATCTCAGTGGTTTGATTAGTGGAGTGAGTGGTTCACACTATTATGCCTACCCTCAAAGCAACACTTAGCTTTCCCATTACTGAGAACTTAACATACGAGAAATTGCTGGATGACTTTGCATAGCAAAAGTCTGCAACACACAGGCTTTGATACACAACATTGATGGCTGTTTTGTTTTTAATCATACATTTGTAACTTAAAGTAGAACCAAGGAAATTTTAATTCATTCTTGGAATATGGGCAAGGCTGTCATTTCTAAAAACAGAATTTTCCCATTCTTAGTGTTACTTGCAAATGTTAACAAGCTTGATGATGCATCGTGATATTTTGTTTCTACTCTAATAATTAGGGTCCAGTTGCTGCACAGGAGAATGCAGGTCCGTTCATGCAAAGGGAAGCACCAAATCATTGAATTGTACGGCAAAGAAACAGACCCTCTCAGCCCAACTTTGTATGCCCTACCAGAATTTGACTTCCCAAAGCGCATCACCTCACACTTTTCTGGATTAAATTCCATTCAACTTTCCAGCTGATCTATGCCCAGACAACCTCTTTAGCTACCTTCCACTCCATCAATTTCATGTTGTCTGAAAACTTACTAATCATACCTCCTACGTTCTCATTCTAGTCATTTATAAATATGTTACAAACAACAAAGGTCACAACAACGATCTTTGCAGGACACTACTTGTTACAGACGTCCAGTCAGGAAAAAAATGCCCATCCACCACTACCCTCTGCTTCCTATCACCAAACCAATTTTGGATCCAAATAACTTGCGTTGGATCCACCAAGCAGGACCATGTCAAAAGCCTTACTAAAGTCCATGTAAACTGTGTCTACTGGTTTAGCTTTAAGATGAGAAGAGGAGATGTTTTTTGATTGACCCACATTGATGATGTTACCTTTGCCACTGGTTGGGGATTGAGAGGCAGCAGCTGAGGTTAAAAACAAACGAAATAAAATGTTGACTGTTTCCCTTTCCATCGATGCTGCTTGAGACTGCTGGATTTTTTTTAAAAATCATTTTCTGTTTTTTTTTGTTTTCATCAGCTGTTGGGGTTTATGGCTCATTGGCATTTCAGGAGTAAAATGGACATGTATCAAAATCATCTATTTGTGGTGCTTTATCATACCTGTTTGAGGCAGTAATTAGGAGAACTTTATGTGCATAAAATGGCTTTCCTTCCACCAAGAATGTTAAATCTGACATGTCTTTATTATTCAGAAAATGAGGATCTGAAAAAGAACGAAGAGAAAGAATGTTTAAACAGACGGTTAATGAAAATGTTCCTACAAAGTCTAATGGTGATGATTGAATGTCGTGTAGAGGACATTATGCAAAGCATGTGGAAGGAGGATAGACTGATAACTAAATGTAATTTAGTGGGAGTTTATAAGGGATGTGGGTTTTAGGCAACATTCCTTTGTGGTAGGGAGGGGTGTGAAAGGGATGGGAAGAATGTTTTCTCAGAAGCCACTTGATTTGAACTACATTCCACTCTGAAGTAAAAGGTTTTGTTCAATGGGAATAATCTGATAAAGCTGAGAATTTCCCCAAGGGTGCATCCATTAATATATTTCTCTGTCTCAAGTATATGTGGTTATTCTGATGAATTCCTGGGATGTCATTTAGAGAAATAATGCCAGCTCTTAGATTCAGTTGCAGGCTCTAATGCATTGCTGGTTCAGATCAGGAGGACAAGGGGGACAGTTGGGGATTCATTGTTCATCCTGGCAGTCCTCATTACTGTGGGGAAGATATCCCTAGATCCCATTTCCAATGATCATGCAGTGATTGCATTTGGAAGGTGAGTGTGTGCCAAAGTGAGGGCAACATCATCAGCAGCTTTGACAATTGCATTGTCTGCCGACAATCACAGGCTTGATTTTAAACTGTTCTTGTCAGGTAGGATTTACCTCACCCAATTCTTATCCTGATGTCTTCAATGGCTCAGAAAGCAAGGGTGAAAACTTGAGGTGTATATTCGTATGAATCAGGAGAAGGCAGAATATCAAACATCTCTCAGCGCCACCCAAAATTTTGAGTATTAATTACATACCTAATCGAGCAGGTGGGTTACTCTTTATCTCAGGGATACTAGGGATAGGACCATTGCCATAACAGTGTATAAAGATTGAAGCTATCTGCTGATTGACTGCATCATTCTGTGGGGGGAAAAAAAGCACAGAAATAAAGGCTTAGGAAAACAGTGACCAAAATCTGTCAAATATTGTCATGTTCCAAGCCAAATATATTAGTTTCAAAAATACTGCCACATATCCTCTAATCCAGAAAGGTTTAATAATTTAGTGAGGAAGATGGTGAGTTGTATGTATCCTATTTCATGACATCCTTGGGATGCCTCATTATTTTCAATGGAATATTGTAATAAAAATGCATTCTACCTTGCTAACCCTAAGAATATCAAACATCAGTGGAAGTCCCTCTTGAATCAACTCTTCATTGTAGTCCTCCTCTTTGATAGTAATGAATTCCCGTAACAGATACTGCATCACAGGATATCTGCACTGATGATATGAGGTCCTCAGGGATTCAATCCACATATGTAGTTTCCAGGGGACACCTATATAAAGAACAGAATGAGAAATGAAATCTAATCACCCTTAAAAACAGCTATTCTGAATGTTTGAAGGTTACCTTGACATTTAGTCCTGCAATCAAATGTACTACAAAACAGGATCAAACCATCTTAAAAGGATAGGAATTAAAATCATTTAATGCAGCAGATTCATTCCAGAGACCTCAGCACATGGCCTGGGTTGACAACAGTCCACCAGTGAGTAAGTAGTTTTGGAAGGTGTTACAATGAGGCACCATTTACCTATGAAGGTGGATTGAAACAATGTCCCAAGAGAGTATTCCATGAGAATGGGAGTTATCCTCATGTCCTGTCTAATTACCAGAAGACTGCAGCATGGAAGTAGGCTATTCAGCCCATGCCAACTGTATGCAGGAGCAATTGGACTTCCCAGGCTCTCCTTAAAGTCTCACAGTTATTTTTCTTTTCAAGTACTTATCTCATTCCCTTTCCCTATTATTGAATCTGCCACCACTTCTCTCACTCTCCCTCAACCCTTTCATCAATGGGAACAGTTTTCCCAACTCTACTATCCAATACCTCAGCAGATCCCATCTCACGTTCCTTTGAAACTAGGAGAACAGCTCTGCACATACCTAAAGCCATACATCCTTGGGATTACCCTGATAAGTCTCTTCTGCACCCTCTAAGGCCTATACACCTTTCATTAAGTGTGGTACCCAAATCTGGATGCAATACCGCAGTTGTGGCCAAAAGATTCATCATTACTCCATTGCTCCTGTACTTCTATTTATAAACCAAAAGCAAAATGTTGCTGATGCTGGCAGTCTTAAATAAAACAGAAAATGCAGGAAATACTCAGCAAATCAGGCAGCATCTGCATATAGAAACAGAGTCAAAGCCTCAGGTTCATTGTCTCCCCTACTTCCAACCATCAACATCAGAACAATTACCTTGTTGCTGTTTTAAGATCTTGTGTGCAAATTGACCAGGCCATGGACAAAACAGTAATCCATTGATCATGAAGCACTTTGGGTCATTTTGAGTACACAATTGCAAGCTTTTTATTTCTCAAAAATGCCTTTTTTTTTCCTTAGCTGCAAAGCATAGTACACAGTGCAAGCAGATACAGACTAGGAAGAATCAAGTTCAATCTTCAGGCCAGATTGAGGCCACTAATTCCAGCTTGGTCTGGAAGCTGCACTATAACAGGCCTTGAGGAAAAACAAATCACCGCGAATCATCCTCTTTGTGATTGTTTCCAGTGATCCACAATGGGAAGTGTGAATACAGAAACAGAGTAACTACAGATACAAGCTAAGCTTCGGGATAGAAAGCCTTCTGAATTGAACAGTCACTTTGGAAATTACGTGAGAATCATATGAAATTATATTTTAGCATTTTCACAACATGAGGTAAAACTACTAAAAAGATGTCCGATATCCTACCAAGGTTCCTCAGCTCCATGGTAACATCAAGATAGCCATGTTCAGCACTGTAATACATAGCTTCTTGTAAAGCCTTCATTCTGGCTTTGCAGAGTTTCACTTGTCCTTCATTTATACTTCCAATACTTGAGATATCACTCTCAACTCCCTCTGCTAAAATTTCTTCCAGAGAAAGCACATCAGTTTTTGGAGCTTGGGGCGGTGTAAGCAACTTCCGCAGCACATTCCTGGGTCATGAGAAACAATAGCAAGACTTAGTTATTAAAGCAAGCGATAGCGATATTTCATTGACTTTTTAATCCGAGAAATAGCAAAAAAACACAAGCAAAATGTTATTTGTGATTCTGCCAGCAGTAAAGTTAATGTGCTTTGTAACAAAAAGATTATTTTACTGAATACTCGTCCTACAACACTTATAAAGCCAATAAAATGTTCAGTTGTCTTCACTAACATAAAACCTTTACACTGCAAACAATCCCCACTGATAACAGACAAACATGCTGGAATTGCACAAAATCAACATCTGAAAGAAAAATAGAAAATGCTGGAAACAGTGGGTCAGGCAGAACAACAGGATAGACTGAATATTTCAGGTCAAAGGCCCTTCATATTGACATAAGTGAAAAAAAAAGTTTTAGGTTGCAGAAGGGGTTGGACAAAGGGAATACCCCTGATATTAGCTATCAGCCAGATGCCTTTGTATACAGTGCATCACCATGGCAGCCTTTTCAGAGATATTCCCTTTTTCCTTTCCATCCTTCCCCCTCCCTCTCTGCAACTTAAATCCAACTTGTTTTCTCACTTACCCCTTTCTGATGAAGGGTCTTTGATCTGACATGTTAAGTCTGTTTCTCTTTCCACAGATGCTGTTCAACCCATGCTGGGAATGTTCCCAGCAATTTTTGTTTTTATTTCAGATTTTCAGCTTCTGGTTTTTTAAAATAATATTTCTAGTCTGATCTATCATTAGGATTTTAACTAATTTATCCAAAACACTTTTTTCCCTCTGATACTGACTGATCAACGGCTTGACTTCCATATTTTCCATTCATATTGAAGTTAATGAGTAATTTGGTATGAACGTCATCCTGTTTCCCACACATCTCCACACCGACTGCTTTAAGTATGATTTGATAGCCCAGTTCTTTGTTTTGCATAATGTACTCCACTAGCAAAGAAAGTGAAGTTTTCTGAGACAAGATTCTGCAGATGCTGGAATCTGGAGCACAAACAATCTGCTGGAGGAACTCAGCAGGTTGAACAGCATCCGTGGGCAGAAAGGAATTGTCACCGTTTCGGGTCGAAACCCTGCATCAGGACTTAAATTTAAAGTTTTCTGAATTAGTCTTACTAATAATAAGCTGAAACTACCAAGGAATTCATTGATAACTGCACAAATAAATTGCTTATTTTATTCATGTGATTTCTCTAATATGTCAATGTTGCATTAATTAATGCTGGACTCTGTATATTTTTACCACCCGCAAGCTCACTAAATTGGATTCTACAACAGCTTTTAGTAGAGGAAAGAAACAAACATGGTATCTGGAAAGTAGAACAGTGTAATGTTTCACACTGCCCTGTAAAATGTCAAGGTCCCTCAAGCTATGCCTATTCTTTCATTCACCAATCGCCCGGCGGTTACCTGTGTCCGTGGGCAGCTGCGTGGCTGAAGCAGTTCATATCCTCATGCAGCACTGATGTCATCCCATTTGTGTCGAGTACATTCAGTAAAGGATCCGCACCTCTACTCAGCAGCAAGCTAACCAACTCGTAGTTACCTAGAAGAGCACCAAGTGGAATTTTAAGTAACTCTAAAACAGGCAGGACATTGCAGCTGTGTGCCAATGCTAACCTCACACCTAATTATGTAGAACATTGGTTTATTCCGAGTGGTGGAATATTAGGTTGTGTTTTCTGGCCCTTTGTGCATTTGGGAACGAGTCTGTTTCATATGATCTTCTGATATTGGCATCGTTATTTATTCACTGAGGGGAAGGTTCTTCACATCTCCATCAGCTACTCACACTCACTTCCAGGTGATGCTTAACAGCAATCTTCACTATAAATCCCAGTTCCTTTTCCTTTGTGTAGTCCAGAGGGAAGTATGGCTGAGCTACCCACTAGATTTTAGAAGATTGCCTGTATCATTTTTAAGAGATGTGGGTGTTGTTGGCAAAGACAGCATTTTCTGCTTCTTCAGTTGTCCTTGAGAAGGGGATAGTGAGCCATCTAAGTGAACTGCTGCATTCTATTTTAAAACTAAACTTTAAAACATGTATATTGAGGATTTGTGTGCACAGAGATTATCCACACAAGTCAAAAAAAGTTTCTTTTTCCAAAATACCTACTGTTTAGCCCTAAACAACCCAGTGACAATGAGTATCCAGTGAATTTTACACAGCTGAGGGATGTCAAATAGATTAAGGTTTGATGCACCACCTCCTCATTCCAGCGTTCAACACTGAAGCATGCACCATGAGCAGACTAACAGATGGATACGGAAACGCTTACAAGCTGATTGGCTGGCCAACTTCCATTAACTTCTGGTAAAACGATTTTGATTGAAGAATACATTTTACATAGTGGAAAAATGTTTAGAGTTGTTTAGCTACAACAATGTAATAGTGCTCGACCCTGTACAACTACAAAGAATCATACTGAAAGACTCCGGTTACAATGAGAAACATAAAGGCCCTCAGCTTGGGAAATATACAAGCAACCAATCGAGAATCGCTCTCTCTGTGATTGCTTCCTGTGATCTATAATGAAAAGTGTGAACACAGAGACATTGCGCAATGACAGGTACAAGCTCTGCTGTTATGCTGAACAATTACTCTCCCTCCCCATTATTCCAACACGGACCTGAGAGAATGTCAATGATTATTGCTGTGAAATGAAGGCAAACAGACTCAAAGCCCACAATGCCTGGCAATACTGGATTGAAAGGAGAAGAGATGATGATAAACCAGTCAGGAAATAATTATAAGACTTTGAAAGCCTGAAGGCTGTGAGAGGAACAAAGACAGTCAAAGCACAATTATCATAACTTTTCTGTAAAATTAGCAGTGTTTTTAAAATTTCCAATATAAATGTTTTACAATCTGTTCTTTTAAAGCAATATACGATTTGAAGATGCTGTTGCCATTGCTCTGCTTAGATGTGTTATATACAGTACATACAGTCAATTGAGTATTGCAAAACTTGGTGCTGTGATTATAGAGGTGAAGCTAAGGCTACTGGAGCTGCTAGCCATGAATGAATTACCTTCTTTGCTCTTGAAAAGGTTACAAGTAACTATATGGCTTACTGTTTTCTTACAAAGTGATGGTTATACTTTCCACGTTCAATAATCTACACTAGTGTTGTCAGCTGTGTGGCTGATATATTAGAGAACCCAGAAATTGTTATTTAAATGATCCATATCAGATAAAAGTCCAAAATGCTGCAGATCTGTAAAGAAATTTTAGACATCAATGCGGCTAACTTAGAGCTTTGTTTGAGTGCTGATTTCCTGATGGTCTGCATCTTATCATCTAATAGAAACCAGAAGATATTATTCAAGGTCACTGAATTCCAAGGAACATCTGTGTAATATTATCATGATTTGAGGCAATAGGTTATTCGTTATCGAGTTTCATCATACATAACATTTCAAAAGTCAAGGGCTCTGGTTGTGATGAGCAGAAAGAGAGTAAACATATTTAAAGACTTTTATAATCTTATCACACAGAACCTTCAGCAATTTTCTCCCAATTGTTACAATGACTTCTGACCTATCTTTAACTTTCTTTCAGTCTACTGTTTGCGGATAATACAAAGCTTAGTGGCAAGGTGGGTTGCGGGGACGAGGAAGAAAGGTTTTGGGGCAAATAGACTAAGTGAATGGTCATGGACATGCAAAATTTAACTTAATATTGAAAAATGTGAGTCATCCACTCTGATAAGAAATGTAGAAAGATAGAGAATTTTTTTTAAATGGTGACCGATATGTGTCGGAGCTCAGAGGGACCTGGGTTTCCTTGTACATGAATCACAAGGTTACTATGCAGGTTCAACAGGCAATTCAGAAAGCAAATATAATGTTGGCCTTTACTGCAACGGGATTTGGTTACAAGACTACAGACATTGTGGTCCAATTACACAGAGCCCTAGTGAGACCTAATCTGGAATACTGTATGCAGGTCTGGTCTCCCTACCTTAGGAAGGATATACTTGCAATAGTGGAAGTGCACTTGATTGATTGATTGATTGATTTCTGGCCCAGAGATATTCCATTTCCCCTGTTGATCCCTCCCCTACCCCTCAACATGTTCTCTCGATATCCAATTATAGTAAAGGGTCTTCAACCTGAAACATTAACTCTGTTTCTCTTTCCACAGATGCCCTCTGTTCTGTTGAGTGTTTCCAGTATTATGTTCTTATTTCTGATTCCCAGGCTGGTGGGTTCAAAATATGAGGAGAGATAAAGGAGGCTGGGGTTGTACTCCTTCAATTTGAGAAGAATGAGAAGTTATCTCATTGAAGCTTACAGAATTTGTATGCCTCTAGAGAAGGCAGATGCAGGCAAGATGTTTCCCTTGTCTGTGGTGTCTATGACCAGGGATCACAATCTGTGTCTCAAAACAAGAGCTTAGCCATTCAGGAGAGAGATAAGGAGGAATTTCTTCACCCATGGAGTGGTGAATATTTGCGAGGTCCAGTTACCGAGTAGTTTCAATGCAGGCTGACAGATTTTTGGCTAAAGGAAATCAAGGGATTTGGAGTTAGTGCAGGAAAGTGGCGCTCATCAGCTACAATCATATTAAATGGGGGAGAAAGTAGAAGCGGGCTGAATTCTGCTTCTATTTCTTATGATATGTTCTAATTACATGTGCTGTTCTAATTTGGCCTTACTTTGTGACACTGCATTCAAATGAAATATGTCACTACAATGCAAATTGTATACTCCTTAGAAGGATCCTATCAATTCAAATGCATTGCTCTTCCTGAAACCAAAATATTCCACTTTGTTGAGGTGCAACAGTAAACTCTCCACAGTACAAACCTGGCTATCAAATTAACTGTGACCAGAGGGTCCTCAGGATACTACTGCACTCTAACAAATGCAATGTTACAAAAATGTTCAAGTAAACTTAAGTTATAAATGTCCTGAGGAGGCGGTGTCTCTTTAAGCTTGCAACATATTAAAATGATGTCACTTCCAAATGACATCACATCATAAATCACTTCCAAAAACGATAACAGATTTATAGTTATTCAAACTGCGCTGCTGAATTAAAATAGCATTGTTTGAAGTAAAGCTCTTGTCCTATTATTGGCTTTACCGGTCAAATGGCAAAAATGTGGTCTGTAAATAATTCCATTTAAACTATATGTAGCAGTTGTGCAGGATCCTGAATCAAGCTGAGAAATTGATAGCATGCCTCTTCTCTCAGGGTCATTAGCTTCTCTCTCTGTCTTTAAACTGGTTTCAAATTTACTTGCTTGCTAGATATTCCTTTAGCAAACAGATAAATGAATAATAAACCAGGCACAGTGGTATTCAATAGAAATACAGTGTCAAATCAATACCAATACCCCTTAAACAAGATTCCATTTAAGGTAATAGACGCAAATGTCCTGGAATCAATTAAGAAATAGTCTGGGCTGTGATGGGTGGACTGTCAGTTTGTTCTGGACGGATGACCCAGCATGGACTGACTGGGCTTTCTTCTATTAATCTTGGGAACTTGTGCAGGTGATACATCATCTGAGGCATTCCAAACTACTGGGAATAAAAGACAGGCCGGAGCTTGTGTAGATGAAATGGAAACTCCTACTTTATCAAACATAGGGTGGGTGGAGAGGAGAGGGAAGTGAAAGGAGAGATTACCTGCTGCTGAAGCTAGCTGAAGTGGTGTCTCGGCACAATTATCTTCCCCGGAATTAATGAGGGCACCTTCCACGTTTGCTCCAGCATCAAGCAGCAGCTATAAAACGCAGCAATAACATCCAAATGAACAACTTCCATTGATAGAGAACTTGCAACATAGCAAAAACACTCAGACAGTTCACAAGCATTAACAAACAAAATATAAATGCTGAGACACTTTGGAAGATATCAAGTCAATGATCAATATTTGGACAAAGAGGTATGTTGCAGGGAGCAACAAACAAAGAAACTGAGGTGGGAGGTTTATGCAAGGAGTTTCTGAACTTGGGGCGTTAGGAGTTGAAGAAGTGGCTACCAATGGTAGAGGAATTAAATTTGGGGATGAGCAAGTGACAGAATTAGGGGAGGGCAGGCATCTGCTTTACAAGGTTAGAAGAGATTTCAGAGGTGGTGAGGGTTGAGACCATGAGGACTTTGAAAGTAAGGTTGTGAAAATAAGAATTTTTAAATTGCGACAAGACAAGATATGGAGTGGATGCAAGTTAACAAGAAAGGATGATGGGTGAACGAGACTTAAGAGGAGTTGAGAACTAACAGAGTTTAACTTTGGATTGCCTCAAATTTATGGAAATTTCAGCAAGGGAGGTCTGTCAGCAGTGTGTTGGAATAGTGATGGCTAGTGGTGGCATAGGCATGGCTGAGGGCTTCAGTAGTAGATGAGCTGATGAAGGAACAGAGCCAGGTGGTACCACGTGAGTGGCCAAAGTAGTCCTGGTGATACCAGGGATAGAAGGTCAGCTTGGGTTTAAATGTGTTACCGATGGTGTCAAAAACCTACTTCAGTTTCAGACAGTTGCCGTGGAATGGGATGGAATCTCCAGGGAGTGAGGTTTATGCCAAAGACAATGGGTTTAATCACAGTATTTTACAGCAGGAGATTTTGCCTTGATCGGTACCGGATGAAGGCAATGAACAAAGAGATGAAAACTAATGAAGAAAAATTTATTTAGGGATTAAGAAAAAAGAAATCAAGAAACCCATTAAGAGAAATAAATAAGTTCATATTCCTCCCACCCCCTCAGGACATGACCTCCAACAAGTGTTTCCACAGGCACTCAGTGCCACCTTATTCCAGCATACAAGTCACCAGCCTTTATGTGCTAAATGTGGTGGCTTCTGCTGCTAAGTATTCAACCACAGAATGTAATAGATGTGCTTAATTCTGATATCTAATGTCCAAACCTCTGTGTTTCCCCAAGAAGTTATGGTGCAGCCTTTCACAACCACCCGGGTCAGCAGGTACGAGAAATTACAGAGAAATGTACATAGATCCAGAAACAGGCAGAACTTATTCATATTCAGACTTGAGCCTGTCTGTGTACACTGCCAAAGCCATGGATTCCAATCACTTGCTATTTCGATTTTATAAATGATAGTATAGGTAAATATGTGTGATATCTGTGCATCATTATGCTCAAGCAAAAAAGAACCCTGAATAAAATACACACACATTTGCGTTATCCACGTTTTCCGTTTTACCTTGCACACACTACATGTTACTGCTGTAATGACCATCAGCATAATTATTATACAAACCACCCATAAAACCCTCAACTTCAGAGCACTGCATATTGTTCATGGTCTTGCTTTCATTTCCCATTGAAGGTCATTTGCACCAACTTCTCTTGCTTATTTTTTCTTGTATTTATTTCAGCAAATTATCACTAGCCTCTTGCATTGCCCCTGCTCTTTTCAAAATATCCGCCATCAACTCTATCACAAACAACTTTAAATTCTGCATTCAAATTTACTAATCAGGTTTTAACCCTTGAAACACAAAAACTCAGGTACTCAAGGCATCCTCTAAGACTAGACGAGTAAGCTCTAAGATTTGCATGTTTAGAATGGAAGACTATAAGACATAGAACAGGAGGATGTCTTTCAATAAAATCACAGCTGATCCAACTTTCCTTAAGCCCTGCTGCCCTCTCCTCAAAACCTTGTTTCACTTGTTAATTAAAAATGTCTCAGCTTTGAACCTGTTCACAGATTTGGCCTCCACAGCTTTCTGAGGCAAGGAATTCCAAATAATTCCAACTTCACAACCTCTTGATTGAAGAAATTCTTTCTCACCTCAGTGTTAAATGGGTACCTCTTTACCCTCAGACAATGCCTTCTAGTCCTAGACACTCCTTTGAGGGGAAACATCTCCCAACATTTCCCGTCAAGCTCCCAAAGAATCAAGTTTCAGTAAAATTGCCTCTCATTCTTGCGAACTCCAATGAATACAGATTCAACCAGCCCAACCCTTTCTCCGAAGACAATCCTGCCATTGCCGAGATTGAGAAGCTTTATGGGGGAGGTTAGAGGCAGTTGATAAAGGAGAACAGAAGTTTGGAACGACTTCTGCTTCTTAAGATAGCTTTAAAGTTGTCACAAGATTTGCCAGTTAGCTTTATCAAAGAATGACGATCTGGTCCAAATCAAGCAAGTTTGAACTTTGGGCTTGCAGTTATTTGTTTAAAAGAAGTAGCTATTAAACTCTTACATGGGAGTGAGACACACTGGAGATGAGCCAGTTATCAGATCTACCATAATGTATTACCAGAGAGTACTGTTATGGCCCATAAAAGTAACTATAACAGTAGCCAGCTGGGAACATTAAACATGTGGGGCAAGAACCATGGCTATCGAACCAACTCAGTCACTTAGCCCAGTGTTTTTTGATACCTGAACGACAGGGATATGTCCGTGCAGTACAGCAAAGGTGAGGGCTGTCCAGCGCCTGCTGTCTGGGTGCACCGAAGGATATCTCTGAGTATTCCCGGGAAGCTGAGGAGATGAGATGGAATATTTCATTATCGACGGATATTTGAAAAATCCAACAAGGAAAACTGATGGTTTCTGGCAGTCAGTTACTTTTGTAAAATAAATGAAGACTCACTGAAAGATCCAAGTTTGCAGCAGCATCAATTAACATCTGGACCATGGCTTCATCCCCTGCAGCACAGGCGTACATAAGTGGTGTCATCCCCTGTACAAATGTAGCTCAAGAACATCAGTGGGAAAATGGCCAATCACAAGCAATGCTTCAACGTTAAAACACATAATAACTAGATAGAGCTTGTCAGCAACAATGCTGGGGTTTTGGAAACACACAGAAATTATACTTGGATTCTTGTTATAATCTAGATCACAAATCACCTTGAGTTACTTGGTCAATAAATATGAGGTTTAGTGATTTGAAGCATAGCCATAGCTTGCTTTACACTTGTCACTGGTCTGCTGGTTTGTCATACCCCACACAGTGCACTTCCCCTCAGATGAAACTTAGTGAATTCAGGAAAGTAGTAATTACAGGTCAATGCCCAAAGACCAACTCTAGAATGTAGAAAGCTACTTTATACAAATCATCTTGCTTACTGGATTTCTTGTCTGTAAAGCTTTGTTGCAAACCTCCAGGTTTTGATGAAGGCACTGGTACAGATCCCCTTCAAACCAGAAGAGATTAACTCCTCTTCAGGCTAGTCAGTGTCGTCAGAACCATTGCTACCAAATGCAATCGTGTATTATTGATATTCATCATGTTTTTCTTTTATAAATTATGTTCTTGCTCAATAAGCATGAGACCAATCTTGCTGGCCCAGGTCTGCTGCCCAGAACCATCACACATTTCCCACAACAGGCTAGCTCATTGGAGGTGTTTAACAAGGCGGTGGATATGTTTTTGAAAGATCAACGAATTGGCAAAGAAGAGAAGTTGAGGCCTGGGATGGATCTGCCATGATCACATTGAATGGTGGTGCGGGTGTGAGGGGCTGAGATCTGCTCCTGTTTTCCCACGTTCTTAAGTATTTACTTGGTCCAGATAAAGAGGGACTATCTCGCTGGCCTAAATTGTCCCAGGATCTAGCTACATGTCCTGAGTAGAGGCAGAGCCTTTGACAGTCACTGAGGAAGTCGCCTTGAACAGCCAACCAAACTTGACCCCAAGCTTTGCCAGCTGTGATAGTTTTTAATGCCTCTGACATTCAGACATTCAAAAATATCAAAAATGAAGTAAATTATTAACATTTTTAAATAAGGTAGAAACATTTCATTAAGAACATTAAATCAAAGTAATTAAAGAACAGAACTCAGCTCCCCCTTTGACTTTTAATTGCAGTCCCAAATTCCCATGGAAATCAAAATAGGTTTCATATTCCCCACCCTACCTAAGAAAACGTGTTGGGGAATCTCGGCAAGATGGAGCTCTGCCTCTGTTTGTCATGAGAATTCCAATGGAAAATGTATTGACAGATGTGGCACCATCTATCCACGAAGTTCAGGACTTTGAGATTTGATATCCTGTGCAAACGGAAGTCTGGCATTTGAGAGGAACAGCACTATATGCATCTGTCTGTGAGATACAACCCTATGTACTTGAACTATATAAAGGCTGAGAAAAGAGAAGGGTGGGGAAATGGCAAGTCCAACTGACCCGGGTGAGGAATTAAGTAGCATCCCTACTAGTGGACATCATTTAGTTAAACAGCCATGTCCCTGGGTTGACAAGTCTGTGTCACTCTTTGCATTCCTCTAAGTCTGACTACCTACCAGGCACACTATCTTCTCCCTTCACTCCTGCAATAATAGTTGCCTTCAGTCATGTAGGCCTGATGATATTAGATGACAGACCACCAGGGGAGATCTACATTGAGCTGAAAGAGGGAAAATACTTTGAGAGACCAGAATAAACATTTCAAGGACACCCAAAAATTATCCTTGAAGCAGTTCGACAGTGACCTCTGAAGTCTTGGAAGGATCTCTTTAGTGATCACTCCACTGGTGTGTTCTCATCTATACTGAGTGGAAGAGAAGTGTGAAGGCAGAGCAGAAGCACTAGCCCGATCAATCTCGCAAGAGCAGCTCTATTAATCTCAAGCCAGCACGACATCTCTTGCTTAATGTGCTTTATGTAGTTCAAAACATTAACTGGCACTCATCAGCCTGTGCAGCACAATGCAGCTCCCAGGTTTGGATGCAACAGAACCAGCATTTCATTGAGGGTCACCATCTTTATATCGTTCTATTTATAAAGCCCAGGTTCCCATGTGCTTTTTAAATAGAAATGCTGCCACCTCTAAAGATTTATGCACATAAACATCCATATTGCTGTTCCTGCATCTCCTCTAGAATTGCGACCTTTATTCCGCTGCCTTTTCTCCTTCCTATCACAATAGGTCACTTCACAATTCTCTGCGTTACATTTCTTCTGTCACCTGTCTGCTCATTCCACCAGCCCGTCTTCATCCACTCCAACTCTATCACTATTCTCCTCACTGATAGACCACATTTGCAAGCTCTGTGTCTTCGACTAAATTTTGAAATTGTTCCACGTACAGCTCAGTTCAATTCCAAAAACATACTGGCTGCGGCATTTTCTCCATCAGATAGGAGTAGTTTGTTGGCTACAAAATGTTTTGGGATGTCCTCAGATAACGAAAGATGTAATGTAAATATGTCTTTTTTTTTTACCTTTTTTACACAATCTGGTGCTTCTTTGAGGGCGTTCAAAGATACTTCGACATGAATGTTACACAACCCAATTATAATTACGCACTGACTCCATGGGAGAGAGATTAGTCTTTGGATGCTAGAGCTATACATGGAAAAGTATTGGCTGCTCACTAATTGAATTTGTCCTATTGACCACACTGGAATTGGACATTAGGAGGTGATTACAACAGCAGCTGATACCCTTACATCTGTTTAAATCCAGTGACAAATTTCTCCCTTATTAACTATGGTTAGAATTCTTAGATGTCACCATATCGAATAAGTGAAAATCAAGAAGGGAAGCAAGTTTTACCTGGTTGTCCATGGTGTTGACACCATCGATTCCTAAAAGCTCTATGGCCTGATTCACCAGATCCGTTCTGCCACAGCTCAACATGCGAAATCCAAGGTCTTGCTGGAACTTGGCTGTGGCGGCTTTTGCATCCAGTCTACGAAATGAGCTGAAACAGTCCTCGGTTCTAAGCAAATGTATTACAAATGTTTGCATGGGCTGCCAGAACAGGCTAATGCAATCAATTAAAAAACACTTAATATTCCTTCCCTTCAGCATTTTTCTTCCTTCTTTCCTGAAGACATTGGCTTTTTTTGTGGCTGGAATACAATTTGCAAGAGTTCCAAGCTCATGACAAATTACTGGGTAACTTGCCCAAGTGTTTTGTTTTCAGATGTATTCCTGCATAGGGAGTCTTCTACTAGGTTGACCTCAATCCTGTCCTTGTACAGCAGGCACGCAGATGCACTGCCAGCAACAGTCGGTGGGTGGAAATCAGATCGTTCCTTCCCTACCTCGAGGGGGCTAGCCGCAGGTGGGGTTAAAGTAGCAGTACAGTATCAGGGATCTCCTTCGTCTGTCTCTCTCTCTTACAGCAACAGTCGGTGGGTGGAAATCAGATCTTTCCTTCCCTACCTCGAGGGGGCTAGCCGCAGGTGGGGTTAAAGTAGCAGTACAGTATCAGGGATCTCCTTCGTCTGTCTCTCTCTCTTAAAGCAACAGTCGGTGGGTGGAAATCAGATCTTTCCTTCCCTACCTCAAGGGGGCTAGCCGCAGGTGGGGTTAAAGTAGCAGTACAGTATCAGGGATCTCCTCCGTCTGTCTCTCTCTCTTATTCACGACCTGATGGAATTGACTTGTTGAGAAAGCTTTGCTGAGTTTCTATGTCCTTTTCTTCTACTGCTGGTTTATGAAGCTCTGAGCAATGGTGCTGCATGGAGACACTTTGAGAGGCAAAGCTACAGGTGATGTGCTGTAGCCTGTGAAGGCAGATACTGCTGCAACCACCCACATTTTCCTATCCTGCCTTCCGCTAAAATTTCTGCTTCATTTTAGCTTTAACTTAGCAGCACTAATTATGGGATCAAGAGGAGACAAATCTCAGCTATGATTCAAAATTGTTTCTGAATCTGTATGGGAGTACAGAGTGGGTCACTGAACATGCAAATATTCATGATGTGCACCAACTCTGTTACTTTAGGCTTCTTTAGTTATGCTGGTTTCAAAACACATTGCAAACCATAAAATGGAAATACAGGAAGAACTTCCCATTATATTTAAGAGCCCACTAACATAAAGCAACCAGATGCATGAACAACTTCTCCTTTGAACGCACTTCGTAAAACATACTGAATAACAATACACAGCACCCCGCTGATAAGGAAGACTATGAGGAAAGGATGTTTGGGATTTTTTAAGCAGCTAACCTATCATAATCAATATTAGTGTAAACATTTAACATGTCTCTCTGAAAGTCAAAGCATTTGAACAGTAAAATCAGTTTCAAAGCTCTTCTGAAAGTTGGAATTAGACACAAAATCATTCAGGTCATCCTGTTGACTTTCAAATCCATGGTCATCTTTACGTCCCAATTAGTGCGTCTGTGTTTCCCCAAAGTCTTGGTATTGCATTGTATTGGGCCTCTATCTACATACTGTACTTGGTACAAAGACGGATGCCCCTTTCTCTACATTTCAGCTCATGACAAAGGAATTGCACGTACTTGAGTTGCCGTGGTTCACAATCTAGTCCTGGTAGCAGCAAACGAGCTGTCTGTCTCACATCATCACTGTCGACAGTTAGACTGCGCCGATGTTCGGCATGCGTGATGGCTACTCTCATCCACTCCATTAATGGAGGCAGCAACATGAATGGCCTAACAGAAGGTACAAGAGAAAAAAACCTCGACATTAAGTTATAGCAAAAGCAATTTTAGCAATAACAAACATCACCCTTAATGCACTAGGCAGACCACAGTTTGAGGCAGTGCCCAGTTTCAGTAACCAGAATGCAAAGGAAATAGTGTTAGACTTTATTGAGAAAACTATCGGGAGGCTGATCTCTGGAGTCTGCAGATCAACTAAAAAAAGTTGGGTTTTCAGATTCAAGTTGTGGTACGCCCAAAAGAAAGTGAACTATCAAAACAGTTTTAAGAAGTCGCTTTAAGGGGATTTAGATTCCTCTTTTGCCAATTTGATCCAATGTCCCTTGTTCCTACTTGATGCGGTGTATTCAGCATTTCTTGCTGAATACACTGTATGCTGCATTTCTTTATAGTTCTATCCAGTCTCCACTTTTCATGACTGAAGAATGAAGCTTTTCCAGTCTTGTAATTTACCTAAAGTTTATCGAAAGCCAATCAGTGACACAAACATAGATGAACGATGAACTCTCCCACTATTTGAAAAAGGACCACAAAGTGTCGAGCTTCAGTACAATAAGTGACCCCGCTGAAGTACAACACATAATGGGTCCAATAGACAAGTCACTGTTGTTCTTAAAAACACACGAATCATATCTTGCTCTTGTACCTTGCACTCCAAATAACAAATTAAAACCCAATTTAGAAATAAACAAAGAAAACCATCAACACCCACCCTCAGCACAAAAATACAAATGCTGGAAACCTAAAAACAGACAGAATACTTTGGAAATGCACCGCAAGTCAGCTAGTCTCTGCATAGTTAATACTTTAGAAGTTCAGTCCTTAATTAAAACCAATAAAATGAAAGACAAGCATTTTAATAGAAGCAAATCAAAGGGAAGGGTGACAAGAAAAATGAGTGAAAGTCTCTCTGGAATGACTGAAGGGTCAATGAATGAACAATGGAAAGTGAGGAGTGGAAAAGATAAATACTTGAAGTATGTGAGAAATAGATCATCTCAGTCAACTATCAACCTCGTGCTTCCTGCCATTCTGCAACATCCTCCTCTCTTTTTCTGCTCTTTTTCAACGACCATAGATTAAAATACTTGTTCATCTTACATGCTACTTTGTGAGGTAGGGCTGAAGTGTTAACTTATCTGCTCTTCCATATGCCACACAGTTTGGCCACACCTTCAGCAGCAGTGACCTTTGCAGAATGTTGGCATAGAAGGGTTGAACTGGAGAGACAACAGTGACAAAGATTTTTCTTCACGCAAGTAAACTTACTATTTGCTTTGAGTGATCTTGCTTCCTATTAAAAGTAACGTTTGCTGTGCAATGGACAAGTAGAAGTATTCTTTGGTCTATGACGAATTAGCCAGTTTATTTTTTCTGCCGAGCATTCTGTTCAAATAAACATCCCAGGAATAACTGGCGGGCTTTGGAGGAAGAGGGTTTACACAATCACTATGCAAGCACCAGGGGCCATTATTGACTTGCATACCACTTCATTTGTTAGCACAAAAGATGAAAATATCTGATTATTTAGTGAACAAGCTGGTAAAATAACAAAGTTTATGAAAATTGTGTTCTGATCTCATGGCACTAACTTTACTTCGGTCAGCAATGAGAGGTGATTAAACTTAATCAGTACCAAGGCCAAACATAACATAAAGCTTTTTGCTCTTGAGATGTACATTCAGGCTCATCATGGAAATGTTGTACTGCTGACATGTGGTAGCTCACGCTACTCTGTTCCTGTCACCTGCTGTGAAGCTGCAAAATAAACTTCAGCAGCTCCTGCAACATCAATTATCAAAAGATCATCACAAATTACAAAAATAAAATGGAGATTACAGACATACTATTAAAAAAAAGCATGAATGGATTGCAAGATACCTATAAGATCTTGGCAATAGCTAAAGAGTTCTTAAGAATCTCCCTCACAATGTCATCCATACAACTCCAATTTATAATCTATTACCCACGCCTGGCCACATGTTGTTTGCTCTATAATGCTTCTGCAAAACCTCACCTAACAGGTAGCATTAGATGCAACCATCCAATGCAATTACTCCAAACCAATAATAGATGTAGAAGGCAATTATGCTGGAGATGCAAGAAGGAATGGTTCACCTGGTGCTTTCTGCCACTTAAAATATTTTCTTGATCAAGCTGTGCAATGCTCTTAATGTACAGGTCACCTCAACAGCTAAAAGTCACGCTCAGCACCATACTTATGACCATACTTATTGGCTCCATAGATATCAACAACATATTTTGGCACCACAGTCAACTTCTGCCCAATCCCCATTAATCAGAGTTGCTCAATTTGTGTCATACTGTTTTTCTGTAACCTAATGATATTTGGAATTCCTGATGCTGCAAGACATTTTATTAGTGAAATATATTATTTTATATTTGAATGACAGATGTACAATAACAGTACATTTAATTTTAAAAAAAATTGGAAACCAGAAATAAAATTACAAAATCCTGGAAATGTACAATCCCATCATTATACGTAAGACAAGTATTCATCAGGATCAAACTCCAATAATCATTCTCCCCTCAAAACATTAGTGTCTTTCAAGATCATGATGATATTCAGTGCATTTCTAGAATTTTCAGATTTTATTTAATTCAAAGTACTTTTCTTCATGAATAAAGTTGTCAGCTAATTAATACCACCTGCTGCACTTCCACATCATCATTAATTTAGTCAAACCATTTTGTTTTCCAAATATTTAACAATATGTCTGTATCCCCAAAGGGGTTTCCAGCATGCTTCTGAATCCTATGGAGGTTTTTATTCATCAGTATCGGAAGTGGATAGCAATTCTATAAACAATATTACCAGGAAGCTGCAGCAGTCAAATGTCTCCCTTGGCTGTACTCACTGTTTGTGCTGCTTGGTTAAAAAGACAGACTGAATTGTTTTCTATATTTAGAATGGAATCCATTGTGAAACCTTTAAATGGGTTTCCCCATGGAGAAGGAGAAGTTTTGCAGCTGACAAGTACATTTCCATTCAATGAAGAGACAGAGGGGATATTAGCAAATTAATAATACAAAGACAGCATGTCCAAAAATATACCATTTATGATCGGAAACTGCCATACCATTCACTGCAACAAAAGGCTTGTGTTTCTTTTTGTTAGCAAGAATATACCTGCGAACGGAATCAACAGGAAAACTAGAAGTAAAAGACATGCAGTCTAGTGTGCTGTATCATTATGAGCTGAATATTTTTATTATTTGAGCAGACAAATATTCGATAGGTATAATATAAATGTAGAGGAGGTTTTAAAGACTGGAGCAGGCAGTTAGTAAATCTTGCATGTTATTTGAGGATGTAATTTGGATTTAGATAGGTACATGGAGCTGAGAAAAATAAAGGGCTATGGGTAAGCCTAGTAATTTCTAAGGTAGGGACATGTTCGGCACAGCTTTGTGGGCCAAAGGGCCTGAATTGTGCTGTAGGTTTTCTATGTTTCTATGTAAGTGCTGTATAACAGCAATTAATGTTTGAGAGCAAGTGCATGAAAATTCACTGTGCTTTGTTTATTACACAGAAGCAGTTCCTTCATCCCAACTGATCTGTGCTGGTGTTGAAATATCATAATGCATTCTCTCATTATACGTTCCATACAACCATCTATTCCTGTTTCTTTGTATATTTCCAGTAAATTGCATGAACATGTAGACTATCCTTAACATGCAGGAGCTGTCCCAATGTACATCTTTGCCTACGAGTGTTCTGTAGGCAAACATGTCAGCCAACTTGCACACAGCAACGTCCTACAAACAATAACTGGAAAGGATGGCCAGTTTCAGTCTACCTCTTAGCAGTTTTCCTTGAAATGATTAATGATGGTCAGGAAATTTGATACTTAAAAAAACAGGCTAATGTCTTGCTGAAATAGCTCAGTGACAATTGGAACACAAATATATGAAACCACTTGTTACAAGTGACATAGTAATATGTCAAAAAGAATAAATGATGGTTAATAACCTGTCACATACTTTGTTTGGATGGGTGTGGTGGTGTTGGGGGTGGGGGGGGGGTGCAGAATGATAGAGAGGGGGAAAATCACCTCATTCCCTGCTAGAGAATACATCAAAATACAGAAAATTCGAACCAAAAAATTCCTAGATTTTAAAAAAAACTGTTCACTTTTTTTTGTAATGTTTGAATACATTTCAAACTGAAGTTTTGCTGTGGGAAGTTGCAAGTTATTTCTAACTTTATCACCCATCATCACTAACTTCTTACCATAGCTGGCACATTTCTGAATATTATATTTGTGAATATCCAAGCAGAGACGCTACAAAGCATTTTGCACATCCCTAAAATCAATTCCTCTCAACGTTTGACATCCTGAAAAATCTCTCATTCCTTCCACACAGTTTTGCCTCCATTCTCCGTCTGGACAACCCATTCCACACTCCCAGTATTCAAACAAAGCAGCCTAGACTTTCTGTGTGCCTTCCTTTTCATAGCTTGAACTCCTGACTCCAGGGTTTATAGCAAATTTGAACATATCAAGGTTCACTCCTTCGTTTCCAGAGAAGTATTTGAATGCTTTCTTTCCAGAATCTTCTCCACAGTAAACAATCTCAAGTTCCACAATAATGCCTCACATCAAGGTCAACTAGATACATGGGTTCTTGACTGATTGTTTCATGATCGATTACGTCCTCAAGATGCTGCACATCATATACTTATCCCAGTCTCTTCCCAGTAAACTGAAGCTGAGCAGAACTTTTTAATTCAGCGTTTGGGAATGAGCATTGCTGGCAAGGCCAGCATTTAACACCTATCTTGTATTTGTACCTGGACCCCCCTCCTTTATTCATTATAGTTGCTGAGTATTTCCAAATGTATATTTGCCCTTTCATCAGACAGGATCAGCCAATCTGACCAAATGATGTTGATACCAGAAACTATCAAACCAACTCTTGAAGGAAATCTTGAAGGAAACTATCAAACCAACTCTACTTCCTCAGGAGGCTAAAGAAATTTGGTTTGTCCCCTTTGACTCACCAACTTTTACCGATGCACCATAGAAAGCATCCTATCTGGATGTATCACGGCTTGATACGGCAACTGCTCTGCCCAGGACTGCAAGAAGCTGCAGAGAGTTGTGGACACAGCCCGGCGCATCACGGATACCAGCCTCCCCTCCTTGGACTCTGTCTTTACCTCTCGTTGTCTTGGTGAAGCAGCCAGCATACTCAAAGACCCCACCCATCCGGGACATTCTCTCTTCTCTCCTCTTCCATCGGGTAGAAGATACAGGAGCCTGAGGGCACGTACCACCAGACTTAAGGACAGCGTCTACCCCACTGTGATAAGACAATTGAACGGTTCCCTTATACAAAGAGATGAACTATGACCTCACGACCTACCTTGTTGTGACCTTGCACGTTATTGCACTGCACTTTCTCGGTAGCTGTGACACTTTACTTTGTACTGTTACTGTTTTTACCTGTACTACATCAATGCACTCTGTACTAGCTCAATGTAACTGCACTGTGTAATGAATTGCCCTGTATGATTGGTTTGTAAGACAAGCTTTTTACTGTACCTCATTACAAGTGACAATAATAAACCAATACCAATAAATCACTGAATGGTACCGAGGTGGTGATCACTCCTCGATTCTCTACAGTGCTCTGGCGAGGCCTCTTCCAAACAAGTCTCAACCCTTCTCACTCCCATTGCAGTAAAGTTTGTGAGTTTCTGACTTTGAACGCATGACTTTACCAGTGATGCTGGTGGTCCACAATACTGGACAGAGGTGACAGTGCTCCACATTTTTACCCGTGTCCATTAGAAAACACCTGGGATCTACTCTGCTCATCTCAAATATAGAACTCAGAATGATAACTTGACACATGGATTATTTATGAACAACATGAACTATTTACTTTGTGATATGATTCAGTAAGGCACTAACAGCTGCCATCCTACATTAACATCAACAGGCATGAAAAAGCTAATCATTGCTGGGGGACAGTTTTACAAGAGCATTTAATAAGATGCACGAACAGGTGAAAGAGAAGCTTAACGTGGAAAGCGAGATTACCTTTCATTATTTAAGGAAACTCTAGGTGGGTCCAGGTTGGGATTCTCCATCGATTCCATCTGTGGACACCGCAGGAAATAGTAAAGTGTGTGCAGGGCGTCAGGAGACCAGGTGACAGGCTGCTGTCTGCCATGGCGGCAGGGACTCATTCCTGGAGACAAGGTGTTCGAGCACTGCAGGTGGTGCATGGCTCGAGACACAAGATCACCTGGATAGGAAGTACAGCCAGAACAAGAAGGTCAGATGCCAATACGTGAGACCACAATCAGAAGGGTTTACATCAGAAGCATAAATGGTACTTTTTATCTGTATCTGCTTATTCTTCACTGTGTACTTACTCCATTTATTTTCATCTTTTTAAATGTAAGCAACAGTTTTTCTTCTTTGTTCAGCTGAAATGGTTCGGCCCTTGCCTGGTTCCACTCTTCCCCTGCTGGTCATAACCAGAGAACCTCTCACCCTGCCCTGGAATAGCACTGCTCGACTCCCCCAGGATTAATCCTTGGTGTGAAGATACAATGTCAGGCTGCTCCATCTCACAACCACCACTTTTCTCCATCCCTGCACCACTTCCAATCTGCATGATTACTTGGCTGACATCCAGTAGGGATTTTTCCCAATTAAACACTGGAAGGACCCAAGCCATTGGCTTTGTTCATTGGTTTGTATTTTCTTCTTTAGTCCCTTTCCCTTCCAGGTCAGCTGAAGCTGACTGTTGCTATCTTGGTATCCTAATTGTCCCTGAGTGTCCTCGTACCCTCTACATAACAAAAACTGCCTACATCACCTTTGTAATATTATCCTATCTGCATTGCCTCCACCCATCTGCTCCTCACACTTTAGTTGGCTTCCAATGCTTTCCTGGATGGCCTTCCATCTTCTGCACTTCATAAACTTCAGCTCATCCAAAACACTGCTGCCTCGATCCTAACCTGCGCAGCCACACTCACCCATCACTCCTGTGCTCACTGGCCTACAATAGCCACAATTTTGCATGATTTGAAATTCAAAACTTTCATTCACACTTTCAGATTCCTCCACTGCTCTTTACCTGTGTGATCTCCCTCATTGCTACAATCCCCTGGGGACTCTGCATGCCTTTGGGTATCTCCCACTTTCTGTGCTCACTGTTGGAGGTTAAGCCTCCAGCCTCAGGAATTCCTCCACAACAGGGCGCAGTGGTGTAGTAGTTAAATTACTGGACTGGCATCCAGATATCTAGACCATCTATTTACAGACTTGTGTGTACATCCAACCAAGGCAGCTGGGTAATTTAAATTAAAAAAAACAATTTTAAGAAGAAACTGATCTCAGTAGTGGTGTGCACAAAACAAATAGTTTGTCATAACACCCTTTAGTTCAGTAATGTCCTTCAGTCGAAGAAATTTGCTCTCCTACCCTATATGACTGATATACAACTCCAGAGGCACCAATTCAGTTGACTCTTAATGGTGTCCTCAGTTCCATGGCTATTAGGGACATTGCAGTGAGATTCCCATCCCATGACTGAGTAAATAAATAAACATGTAGCATGGTTAGGACAGAATAGCTCATCACGTCAGGGGTAAGTTTTTTTACTCAGAGAGTGGTGAGTGTGTGGAATGGGCTGCCGGAAACGGCGGTGGAGGCGGATACGATAGGGTCTTTTAAGATACTGTTGGGTAGGTACATGGAGCTGAGAAAAATAGAGGGCTATGGGTAAGCCTAGTAATTTCTAGGGTAGGGACATGTTCGCCACAGCTTTGTGGGCTGAAGGGCCTGAATTGTGCTGTAGTTTTTCTACGTTTCTATGCTTGGAAATGCAGCTCTAAATCCATGTCCTCCTTGATGGTTCTCCAGTGATGACATTACTACACCACCCTACACTACCACCTGAAACAATTCCTGTGTCAACACAGCTCAGGAATTTGCTTCTTTAAAAGAATCGTTCAAACCACAGTAACACACAGGGATTCCATTCAGACAGCTGGGTGAGCTTTGGAAAACCCTTGTCAAGGCAGTTCTGTTCAAAATACACAAAAAAAGGATTTTTTATAAAGCAAGGTCTCCTGAATTTTAAATGTTCAAACACTTGTGTTTTTGGCCAAGAATCACTATAGGCAACACTTTTTCCAGTCTCACTGATTCTGAAACTCAGAGTCATAAAGATCTGGCTAGAATCTAAACACACAGCAGACATTTGGAAGTCATAGATTCTTCACTGTTTTTGTGTGGGGCGGTGAAGTATGGTGATGACATTTTAGTAAATAGCTTAGTGAATAAAAGTAGACAAATCAAACAAAATAAGTTGTTTTGCTACAGTGAAATGTTACAGACACTCACTTGTGTTAGAGGAGAAAGAGGGAGTGTTAACCAGCACTGGAAAAGTCTTTTGCTAATGCAAGTCGAAAGTAAATGAGGTGGCCTCAAGATCCACAGCCAAGTTGGTGGTTTTCCTGATATTTCAAGAAATGGATTGAATGGTGAGAATGCACAGCAGTCAGTCATAACTTTGTCTGTCAACTGTCAATACAGTGATTTAACTGATATCCTTTGTGTGTGTTATTACTTCATTTAAAATGCAGTTCTCTCCTATGTTAACAATGCTGTAACATTTCTCTGTAACGACTGTACACACATTGTCTAGAGGAGAACCATCCGAAAACTGCAGCCATTTGAATGTTTCTCCCATTTAGCTCACACAGTTCAGTGCTTGTAATGACCGCTCTGTCTGCCGCTTGGCTGAAGGGTTGCCAATAATCATGCTCCTTGTAGGAAGAAATTAGAAACTTTCCCTTCTGGTTTGGAGCTCTGCATTTGAACAAACAGCCTGGACATGAGCTGTCCTTGTGAAAGCTCTGAAGGATGTAATTAGATTCCAAGCAACAGCAATCAAAGGTTCCATTTCTCTGGAAAGGTTAGGTTATCAAAACTCTGAAGGGAACATTTTTTCTGGTTATTAGTAGGTCTAGGTCAAGATTGTAGCCACATAACAAGGGACATCAAAAATATTGAAAACAGCAGGAGGGAAAACAACAGGAGGAAAAGTAAAGGTAAAGGAAGCAAAATAGCCATCGGGCTATTTATCCCTGTAATTGCATCCTTTGAAACTAGCATCCAAAGAGATCTTCAATTCACCTGATATCCTATTTTCCCATCTTATCAATTCTTCCAAGTATTTGAATATAGTTATTTCCCCCCCCCCACCCCAAGTTCCTTTTTATATTAATCACTAACCTATTCTTCTGCCCTAAATCACTCTGTGATTTAAGTGATCTGTAGTATTTAATACCATATACAGTATATCGCAAAACACACCATATTTTCAACTGTAAGTCTCAAGCCTCTCTCAAATTCCAGTTTATTTATCTCCTTTATGTCTGGTTCATCTTTTCTGCTATTCTCTGTGTACGAAACTGGCATATTTCAAGTGAGGTAATGTCAGTGTAGTTTAAAACTTCATTGCTGTAGACACAGGCTGTATTCCCAAAGTAGATTTGAGCTGGAGCAGACCACAAATTGGTTTTAAGAATATGACCGTAGAACACTGGGTCCACTCTGGAAACGCAGTCTTGTTGAATTTACCCTCTGGGCTATTTATCTCAGCGTTCGACCTGTCTTTTTCATTGTCTTTGAACCTAAGAAGTGATGCAGCTACTGAAGGTGCGCTGCTCCTTTTTGTTGTGTCTCCTTCATCGTAACAATTGCCCTTACAAATATGGAATGTCTTATGTCAGAAGGTTGAGCAGAGGGATGGTGATGAAGCTGGCAGGAGGAAAGAAATCAAAAGCATGACTGAAGAAATGGCTTGAAGGCAGAAAGAAACATAGTGAGATAAATGTGTTTATCAGAGGGCCATTGTCGTCATGTAGAATAGTCTGGCAGTCAGTTTGTACGCAAAGTCTCAGAAACAGCAATGAGATGAAGGAGCAGTTAATCTGTTTTTGTGGTGACAGGTTGGGGATGCATTCTGACAATGGGAGAATTTGCTGCTCATCTTTTAAGAAGAATCATGGAATTTTTTATGTCCACATGAACCACCAGATGGGGCCTTGCTTTACTGCCTCACACGAAAGATGGAGCTTCTAAATGTCCGGCAATAACTCAGCACTTAATGAAGTGTGAGAAGATTGGAAATTCTTAGATGAGATAATAAATCAAAAAAAGAATGGCCTTATGATACAAGAAGGGAGAGTTTAATGACTGA
The DNA here is from genome assembly GCF_009764475.1 of Pristis pectinata. Classification (NCBI taxonomy): domain Eukaryota; kingdom Metazoa; phylum Chordata; class Chondrichthyes; order Rhinopristiformes; family Pristidae; genus Pristis; species Pristis pectinata. The sequence continues at coordinate 23,978,195 of NC_067418.1, read as the reverse complement.
TCCCTCACTAACCAACCCCTCACTCAATGGTGTTTGTGATGTGGGATTAAGAGGGAGAGGGGTTGTTGCTCTGTGTTCCCATTCTCCTTAATCTTAACCTACTTCATTCTGACACAGGAAGAGTGCTCTTACACCTAAAGCGGCAGCATAGTGTCAGTAGTGGTACTGTGGTGACATTTTTCTTAAACTTCATTTTAGAGGACAATAGAGTCATTTGTGGTGTGGCTGGAAAGATCAGGCTAAGTGTTATGGAATCATTTCTCTGTGGGAAAACTCATGGTCAGGAAGAGTAGAGGTACTTCCTTCAAACCAGTGAAGAATCCTGGGGTCTCCCAAGCCTTGGCCTCAACTCTTTGCTCAGTTTTAGAATCTGTTTCTACTCTCAAGTTAAAATATAACACGTTTGAATTGTGATGGCACGGTGATGTATGGTGCTTTAGAGCATTGACACGTTCTCAAAGTACACTAGAGCATCTAGTAATGCTTGTAATTTACTACACTTCTGAGTTACCAGTGTTAGATAAACCAGGACTCATCTTAAACACTTCTGCACAGCTGGGACAGAACATCATTGACAGAGGCCTGGAAGGAATCAGTGGCACACAGCCTTGGGAGTAAGTAATAGGACAACAAAACTAAGAGATTTACAGCAAATCAGTATTTGGACAATGGATACCTTAGTCACCTGTCTCCTTTCAACCAATGACACATGTCAATCTTATTGGCTCAAATATCAAATCACCAAATAGCAATTTGTAATCAAATGGGCAATGAACACTGAACAAGGAACTTCAAAAGGATAAAATGAAAATTTATTTCTGGCCATTTTTCTTCAAATATCCTCCTCTGTCCATGTACTTGAGCCAGGGAATTATAGAAGCAACTAGACTCAAATTGATTCTGGAATATATTGGAAATACTCAACAGGTCAGGTGGTACCTGTGGAGAGAGAACCAGGATTAACGTCTTAGTTTGATGATCTTACATCAGAACTAGGAGATCCTTTTGAAAGAAAATTTCTAACTTTCCTCGTTCTGGTGAAGGATCATTGCCCTGAAACGATAACTCCGTTTCCCTCCCCACAAATACTGCATGGCACACTGCAAATTCCCAGCATATTCGTTTTTGATTTCAGATTTTCAGCATCAACAGTATTTTGGTCTTTGGTTCTGAGCCATGACTATTTGCAGTAGTTGGATTTTGTAGCTCTTCTTGATAGCATGAGTTTGGCCTTACTTTACCTTAGAGGCAGAACCTCCGATGTGCCCATTAGGAAAGGGTTTTCAATACTGGTACAAACACCTTGTTATTGTGCAATAAATCATGCTTTGTGTTGTGTAATATGACAAACTCAACACTGAGACTTAAAAGGTACAAGGATTAATCAAATAAAAAGAGCAGACAGACAGTATAGGAGACCCTTGAGGGAGTCTTGCTCTCTAACCGGTTTGGAATAGTGGTGAGGAAGAGGGTTCCCGTGAAGAGTGCAACTAGAACTGGGACCATTGCACAATGGGTGGTTCATGTGGAGAAGGAGGACATAAATGGGTGGTTCATGTGGAGAAGGAGGACATAAATGTCACGTGAACTATAGTTCTGGGGGATTGTCACAGGAGCCGACAGATGTTTCTGCAGTTGTAGATGCGATCCAGGATGGTACGTTGCTTTGCAGGTGCCAGCGTCAAGGAGATTACAGAGCAGCTACACAACGTTCTGGAGTGGGAGAGTGATCTCTTTCAGCACCAACTATCAGAAAAAGCATCAACATCCTGCAGGCAGATTTTAAGCAGCTGGGTAAGAAATTAAAAACAGGACTTCAAAAGTAATAGTTTCAGACCTGTCCTGATACCAGTGCCAGTGATTACAAAGCAGGAGAGTAATGCAATTGAATGTGTGGTGGGAGAGGTGATGCAGGAGGGAGGACGTTAAATTCCTGGTGCTTTGGGACCAATCTAGGGAGGGTAGGACCTCTGCAGGGCCAGCACTAACATCCTTGCAGGCAGCTTTACAGGGAGCTGTTGGATAGGGTTTAAATCGGCATGGTAGAGGGGGGAGCTGAGCACAGATTGAGAAAGGTGGTAGAAAACTAGAGCAAACAAAGGTTAGAAAATAGACAAAAAAGAATCTGGCTGTGCTCAGTCGTATGTGCCTAAATGCAAGGAATTCAGTGAACAGGATAGAGAGGAAGGCGGCACTGACAGATGCATGGAAATGTAATATTTTAGCTATTACTGAAACATAGCTTAAAGGCAGGCAGGAGTGGCAGCTTCACGTTCCTGGTTCCAAGGTTTGCAGATGAGTTGGAGAGGGTGATTAAAAAAAAACAGGGGGGATGGTGGGTGTTGGCAGTACTGGTTTGAGAAACAGCTGTGAGAAGGCAGCATATGTTAGAGAAATCTCAACATGATTTACCATTGTCAAAGAAAAGGGCAAAGATAAAATGGGACTGCAGGTTTTGAATTAGGGGAAAGATAATTTTACTAGCTGAGAAGTGATTTTGCAAAAGCAGATTGGGAACAGCTAGCTGGAGGTACACCAGTGTCAGAGCAACAGGACACGCTCAAGAACGAGATTCCAGAGGGCCAGGGTGAACATGTCCCCACAAAGAAAAAAGGGCAGGGCTGTCAGATCCAACATCCCCTGGTGAAAAGGTGCATAGTGGGTAAGGCAGGCATAAAAATATATGATTATAACAAGACACCAAGAGCTACATATTGCAGAAAGCCCACTAGAATACAGAAAGTGTAGGTGTGAAATTAAAATAGGAATTAGAAAAGCAATGAGAGGGTATTTAAAAACGCTGGCAAGTAAAGTCAAAGAAAATCCAACAATGTTTTAAGTATATATAGAGTAAGAGGAAAAGCTAGGAGAGAGTAGGATCTCTGAGGGACCAAAGAGGTACACTACTTATGAAATGGAGGATTACAGATGTAGGGGTGTGTGTTTGTGTGTGTGTGTGTGTGTGTGTGTGTGTGTGTGTGTGTGTGTGTGTGTGTGTGTGTGTGTGTGTGTGTGTGTGTGTGTGTGTGTGTGTGTGTGTGTGTGTTCACAAAAGGAGGAGATATATGTCAATGTGAAATATTGGATTGGATAATCATAGTAAAAGAGGAAATGTTTTTGAAAGTGAATAAAATCCAAGACTTGGATTAAATAAATCCCAGGCTGTTAAAAGAAGAAAGGACGGAAATTGTGGAGGCTCTGACCATCGTATTTCATCCTCTGAACAATGTTACAGCACTGAAGAAATGCTAAGATTGTGCTATTGTTTAAAATGGAGGATTTCAATGTAAAGATGTTTCAGGGTGGCTGTGTGGTTGCCAGTGAGGAGAAAAGCTTTAAATGGCAGAAAGATTTGTCGGGTTTTCCCCTCGAGGGCGGTAGGGGTCTGGAACCCCCCGCCTGAAAGGCTGATGGAGACAGAAACACTCATCACGTTTAAAAAGTACACAAAGAACCATGACCTCCAGGCCAATGCACAAAGGGTGAAGGGTGAAGGGTGAGATTAGGCCCAGTTACTCTTTTATGAGCAACACAGACAGGATGGGCTGAATAGTCTCCTTATGTCATAGTCATTGGCATGGAAACAGGCTCTTTGGCCCACCAAGTCCATGCTGACCATCAATCACCCATTTTTGCATTAATCCTACGCTAACCCATTTTATTCTCTTCACATCCCCAGCAACTCCCAATTCTACCACTCACCTACATATGAGGGGCAATTTAGAGTGGCCAATTAACTTATCAACCCACGTATTTTTTGGTTGAGAGGGGAAACTGGAGCACCCAGAGAAAGCCCACTCAGCCACGGGGAGAACATGCAAACTCCACAGAGAGCACCGCTGATCAGGATTGAACCCGGAGCTGTGCGGCAGCAGCTCCACTAGCTGTGCCACTGTGCTGCCCTTTCGTGTAACACGTTTTCCAGGATTCTATCATTATCTTATTGAATGGTGCAATAGACTTGAGAGTTCATGTGGGCTATTTCTAGTAACATTCCTGTCATTATAAAATACTGCATCCTTTATATTACTGGGAGCAATGCCACAGGGGAACTGGCAGCATTCAAAGACTCTGATAGATTGCCAGGGAATGAATTCTTTGCCACAACTCCCCATATTTTGAATTCAGGTTTTAAATCAGCAGCAGGAGGAAATTATAGAACAGGATGCAGGCACTTTCCCAAAGGGAGGGAGACAAAGTCACTCACAATTCCCTCTCATGCCTTCCCAGCTCATGAATGGAAAGAGCTGAGGCCAGGAGGCTGCTGTCTGTCTGTTCCTGGCTCGAGAGTGGTAGACTGCTCAGGAGACCAAATAAAGTGACAAAGCAACTTTCAAATATGGGTGTGTGTGTGTGTGTGTGTGTGTGTGTGTGTGTGTGTGTGTGTGTGTGTGTGTGTGTGTGTGTGTGTGTGTGTGTGTGTGTGTGTGTGTGTGTGTGTGTGTGTGTGTGTGTGTGTGTGTGTGTGTGTGTGTGTGTGTGCCTTGTGAGCAAGAGAGAAACATTCAAAGAGCAACTAACTCACTCAGCTCTGAAATGCTCCCAACACACGTTGCCAGTAGTGACTGCTCCAGGGTGCGGAGCTCCAGCTGGGCATAAGCATCAGCCCGTCCATCCTTGGCTGATGGCCCATTGTTGTATAAGCTGAAGTGGGCCGGCAGGGAGAGCACACCTGCAAAACAATGGAGAAGTCATATCAGCAACATATTCACCGGCCCTTACAGCCACTTACTTTGCAATCTGGATTACCTTTTGTCAGAAATCCGTCTTACAATGACATCACCTGCTGTTTAAGGCAATACTGCCTGTGCCACTTCCTGTGGCTTGCAGGACATTTTTAGAGCCAAACATTTAGTGCCTCAGGAGTTTGACCTTCCTGTTGACATCACTGGTTCACAACAAGAGTCCCTACCCACAGTGGCACATGGTCAATACTACACTGTTGACCTTACAAAGTACATCCAATTCCTTTTTATTTAAGGAATAAATAAACAAGGAATAAATATGGCTGTTGTCTACTTGCCTTCCATTGGATTCTTATTAAAATCTGACTGCTGTTTAAAATAATGGTTAAAAACTTGTAAATAATGCTCAAGGTAACAGAATGCTATGTTGACCCTGAATGTTGCCTTATGCCAAAAATAGCATCAACAGTGGTATATTTTCTCCCTGGTACTTTCTGTTTTCCTATCCTCCTCAACCCATAAACATGGTTTGAGGGAAAGTTGGTCAGACTCGCCAAGTTGCAAACTTCCAATAATAGCTTGGATTTTCGCTGTTGGCTTTGAGTTGTCTTGACTTATGTCAAGTATCTGGAAGCAAACAAGAAGAGCAGCAGCCCCATCCCACTGGCACTCAGCCAAGCGCAAGCTGTGATATTGTCAGCATCTGCCTCAACCAAGCAGCTCTAATGTGTACTCTGGATCTTTAGAAGTCAACAGAACGTGGACAATTGGGTGATATCAGGTTCTGATGGAATCAGTTGTGATGCTAATTGAGTAAAACCGAAGTGGTAGTTAACTACATACTTAATACTTGAAGCCTTTTTTCCCCCTCCTCATGCCTCTTTGCTGCCACTGAGTTTCTCCTGAGGTTTCAGCCAATTGGTCAGAAGTTTCTTTCCACAGATCCTTTTCTAGAATTGGTGGAAATCCCCTCATGCTGAGACATGGGAGCATCTGCAAGTGAGGCCTCTGTGCCAATCCACAAGTTTACGCAGGTATCTGTGGCCCACTGTGACTAGACCCAGCAGACAACCTGTGCATGCTCCTCATCCCAAAAGAAGCTGAGGCAGCAGACCAATGGCACCCACAATATGTCTCCATACCTCACAAACCACAAAGTTAGATCCCTCAGAAATATTCCAATCATGCCACGTTATGTTGTGAGTGGGACTGTGTCAAAGACCACACGCAAGCATGATCGACTGCCAGTTTGCTATTTGGCACTGTGAGCTGCTGCCAATCACAACTATTAGCCCTGATACACCAGCCTGGCATCGACTGAGAAGGAGCTGCCTTCACCGCATGTGGGTCAGTGGAGAGCTACATGCAGAGTTGTAGCTTCTGCAGCTGCCATGCACAAGTGGGCTGAGAAATCCAGTCACAGCTTCACCTCCTAACAGGCAGCGAACAGTGCAGGGCGTGGGGGACGGTGGGAGCAACCCTCCTGACAACCACTTTGCTTCTCAGGATGTGACAAAACAGCCACTCGATATTCCCATTTGTTTCTAGATCTCTCAAATCCACCAGCAGGACAAGTTTCCACCTCCAATCCTTCCGCCTTAGTCCTTACACTGGAGCCGATGGTGAATTGTACTCTTCAGCAGCTCTGTAAAGCTGTGCAAATAATTTTCTGGTTTGACAAATATCCCTGCTCACATAATATGTTGGTTGAATTCACTCAAATGAATTTGACATGGTGGCAATGAAGTAACAAGCTTTCTGCATTCAAATCTGAACAGGAATAAAATGTGGACATGTGGTAAAACTGTGAGCAAAGAATGCCAAGAGGTAGGATGTGTAAGATATTCAATAACAATAAATCATTGGTTGAATTTAAAAAGGCAAACTTTTTTGTTGCTGTTGCTCTATTAATCTTCTATGTACTTTTAAGCAGCTCCAGAAATAAAAATTCTAATGCATTTGCTCTGATTTGTTGGTCTATATATTACAGCCAGCCAGGTGCTGTGGTTTTCAGTTTGTAAGTCTAAAGGTGGCCATATAAACAGAAGCCCTTTCATAAGCCTACAAGGTTGGTGCTACGTGACTATTAAAGCCATAGTATCCCTTGCAATATGGACTCACTGCTAGTTTCATGAACTGAGAAAGAATGCAGCAATCTTTACTGTGAGTGTGATGTTTTAGGAGATCCATCTGTTAGGAATTATTGAGAACAGCTGAGGAGATGGCACATTTCAGAAGTTCAGTTCAGCAATAAAAATTCTACAGTGAAAAACAGTGGTTCAGATGACTTATTCAGTGCCATTGATGATTTTGAAGCTTTTCAAAAGGGAAGCCAAAATTCTGACTGGAGAATTAGATGTTAAACAGACCCAAGTTTGTGTCTTGCCATTATCTATGTGAAACCATAATCCAGAAGTAATCATACAGATATGGTTATCAAACCCAACTATTTTACTTCCGGTTTTACAGAACTGAAACACTATTAAATTGGTAAATTCAATCAGCAAACAATATAATTAATTTACTCTTAAAATAATTAACATTTATTATTAGAAAACTAGTATAACTGCTGAATAACACAAAATACAGTAGATGGGTTTTTTGTGCATTGTACACACGAGCAGCAATGTGATGTTGACCACAATACACATCAAGGACGGTTATTAAGGGCTGAGACTTCCCAAATTACTGATCCCTCTCCACCTTCTCAACTACAGTTCCTGATCCAGCCCTTCCCCACATTCCCAACTACATGTCCACGATCAATTTCCCCTCCATCCCACTTGTTTGTCCCTGTAAACTGCACCCCCTCCCCCCCAACCATTCACAAAATCTGTTTGTTGAGTGCCCGTTACCTACCCATGGTCCCACCAGTACACCCTGCCCTTCTCCCACACCTGCAACCTCCAGGGCTCTGACGACATTTTCAGTGAAGGACCAATGATCGAAAAGGTCATTGGTGTCCAGCTGCTGCATCCACTGAGCACTCACACGGGTGTCTCTGGCTTCCTCAGACTATTTATATGCAAATGTTCTTTTAACTCGCTGAGCTCTTCCTGCTAGAAGAAATGTTGCTTATGAATTACAGGTAATTAGAAGGTAATTAGAAAGCTGTCTCCAACAGTAATGTTTAGACGACATTGAGAGCATGTAACTGTGTACACCAGTCCACTACAATAAAGAATTTTTAAAATATTCACCCACAGTACTTACTGCATTAATAGGTCCAAGACTATTGTTAATTACTGGTCCACTCAAAGGGTTTACGACAGGAAGGGAGAGCCTCTCTCATTTTGCAGAGAGCCTGGAGATCTACTTGATAATCAGAGTTCAATTGCCTGTAGCGGTGTCAGTGGAATGCTACGTGATGTTGTATCAATGACCAACGCATGGCTCATAGCCCAAAGATATGATGCCATGCATCTTTGTTTGGAGTAAGTGTCATTCTTCCAGCCTTTCCTGCTTCAGTAGGAAAATGGTCAAGCCTTTAAGCAGATTATCACATGCACCAATGCAGTTGCCTTTCCCAAAGGTTCAATGAAAATGCTTATTTTTCAATGTGCTGCCAAAGCTCACTGCTTGGGATTGTACGATGACACAAATGAGATTCTGTTCAGTGAACCTCTGCATTTTTAGGGGCAGAACGAAAATTCGCAACAAAAATGGGCATTACCCTAATGACAGTTTCAAGCATCAGAGCTAGAAAAGGTCATTGGCAATGAAATGCAACCGGTAAAGCCCATAATGGTTGATTACTCTGAGGAATGTCAATCTGACTGCAAGTTATAACAACTGCAGTAAAATGCTTTCAGTATCAGAGGGTGGGAGTGGTTGTGGACGAAGGGAGTGCGGTGGGAGTGTTGAGAAATTTGATTCGTTAAGAAGCCATGGGGAGGACAGATCAGGGTTCCAGTGGGGTTTAGAAGGTTGTGTGATGGTGGTGATCAGTGGGGGGGGGGGGGGCATGGCCTTGACAGTATGAAGGGTGGGTGAGCTGATTTGAAGGGTGGGAGTTAAGGGGAAATGAGGTTGGGAGACTGGGACTTGGACCAATTGCAGTGTTACTGAGCAAGAGGGTAAGTAGATTGCACCATTAAGGGTTCAGAATCTCAGGGGATCACACGGCTTGGGCCTCTGAGCTTTGCTGGGAGGAACTTGAAAGCTCAGAGGCCCAAGCTGTGTGATCCCCTGAGATCTTGAATCCCCAATGGTGCAATCTCCTTACCTTCTCTGCCCAGCAACACTGCAATTGATCCCACTGCAATTGTGGGAGAGATTTGTAGGTGTGAATTCAGTACATTATGGAAAGTGTGGGACATTTTTTACGGAATCCCAATCCAGCGTTGCCTTGTGAAGTTGTGGCTGTCCTGGGAGTGCCCACCAATGGTCACAACAGGGTGGGGGTGGGGGTGGTGGTGGGGGGGCGTTGGGGAGACAGTCACCCTGCAATACTCGATAAAGAGCTTGCACAAGAACCTAAGTAATTTGATGCTTGTGTGATTCAGACGCATCAGACATACCAATGAACCACTTGCCAGGAAATGGCTGGTTAGTAAAGCGTTATTTTTATACACTGGTATCTCAGTAAGCTCGCAGGATGCATTCCCAGGAACAGGGGTGTTCATGCAATCAGTGCCAAAGGGGCCATTGTAGCATTATATGTAGAAAGATCTGTTACTGACAGTGCTGCTGTGCTGAGAATCTGCTGCCCTCCCAGCTGTTGGGGTGGACCTCGGTGTGAACACTGCCCTGCCTGCTGTTGGGGTGGACCTTGGTGTGAACACTGCCCTCCCAGCTGTTGGGGTGGACCTCGGTGTGAACACTGCCCTCCCAGCTGTTGGGGTGGACCTCGGTGTGAACACCGCTCTGCCTGCTGTTGGGGTGGACCTCGGTGTGAACACCGCTCTGCCTGCTGTTGGGGTGGACCTCGGTGTGAACACCGCTCTGCCTGCTGTTGGGGTGGACCTCGGTGTGAACACCGCTCTGCCTGCTGTTGGGGTGGACCTCGGTGTGAACACTGCCCTGCCTGCTGCTGCGTACTACTGAGCCAGGAATCAGCAATAAATTGCCCAACAATGGTCACTGGCCATTGCTTGTCACCACAGAGGAACTTCCCAGCTGGAGGAAGCAGAGCAGTCAGACAAAGAAAGGGCTGCACAGCAGCTTCTGTCACATCCAACAGGAAATGGCGAGAGTGACCATGGGATCTGGGACGTGTACCAACACATGCAGCAGGTGGTGCCAGTACCCAGCAGTAGCCGCACATCTCAGTGCTGAATGACCGCACTTCTCACCCCAGCCCACCTAACAGCAGCCTCCCCACACCGAGCCATGGGGCGATTCATTGCCAGGGGAGCAACAACAGTGTGCAGCCCGAATGAATGTCTTTTTTAAAGTAGGAGAGTGTCCCAACTCCAGGACCAAGAACCCTATAACAAATCAGCACTCTGCAAAGTAGTACCAAGTGGGTTAATTGTTACACTACACCAGAACATTTCCTTCTGAGAACTTTGTATATTTCCTCTTTAAGACTATGATAGTTATGAATGTGCCAAGTGTCTTGAACGTGGCAATAAAGAAAATCTGCTGTTGTCTGCATTGTGCTCAGGAGTGAGTCTGTATAATTAACCACAGATACAAAGGTTTAACAGAGTAACAAGAATGAAGGAGCGAGGAACACAGTTGTTGTTAGCTTGAACATTTTGTCTGTGTGATTACTACCCAAAGCAAACTCAAATGCAGTCACAGGATTTCTTACACCTGTTTTTGTAACCGAGTCAGCCTGCCCCTTTTAACACTGCTTCTGAGGAGTCAATAATTTCTTACATCTGATCCAATCAAACCAAATCTGTGCAAGATAACCAAGGTAACACGCAACACGTGCACTGCACCTTTGCTGAGTTCATGCACTATTAAGTCAGCAACAGGCACACTTAATCATGTGCCATTCAAGGTGCATTCCCAGCTGTCGTGAATCCCAGCCCTCTTGAAGACTGAACGGGACAATGACAGCATTTGGAATCACAAGTGATGTAAGAAAAGTAAGAAAGTACTCCTGGTACAGAATAGTTATGCATCATTGTCACCGTATTACTACATAGCAGCAAAAACTGTAAGTAGCTGAGAAAATTGTATTCTGTCGTAGAAAGCAAGGAGGAAAAGAAACAATTTATCAATATAGCAGGCTGAGAACCGGCCAACAAATGTAAAAGTAAGAGCTGAAACAAAGACCATTGAATTCATATCAAAGCAACTTGGAAGGAAAGTTTTAGAAAAGATGTCAAACCGTCCAAACTAATATCATTGCCAACTTTGGAGAACTGAGCACTTGGTGCAAGGCCACAAGATACTGCTGTGAATAGGATCAAAGGGGAAAATAATCATGAGGGCAGAATGCAAATCAAAACAGTCATTGGAGAACATCACCAGCATCAGTGAATTAATCAGAACTCACAGCAATGTCTTTATCGACATGGATCTACCCCCACAAAGCACAATGTCCGGCTGCAGGGTAAGCATTGTAAGTCACATAGAAAACCTAACCATTTCACCAAATGAGTCCTTCAGAACTCAAAATGTATATAACAAGTGTTGACGCTAATGCAGAAGTCAACATGATTCTGTTGATACCAAGTATGCAAATGTTAATTCATCTCATTCAGCGCACCGAGCCACAGGTAGAAGTGAACATTTGCAACTCACAAATCAATGTACTGGTGGAGACAGATGCATACATCAACCTGATGAGTGAGCAAATCTCAAACAATCTTAATGTTGTCCCATTCTAACACAGCAAAGAAAAGCTAAGGCAATTCTGTATTACACTTTATGATAATTTTGGAAGTGTTTTCTTTAAACCATGCCTCAATGTGAAAGCTATTAACCTGGCATATCCACAGTGAGATCACAGCTTCATATCCGAGTTTGAACTGAAGGAATCAGGGACATCTTTGATTCTCTGCCTATATCCCAAATCAGAGTAAAGAACAGAAACCTGGTTAATCTGGTTTCCACCTTTAACAAGTTATTTGTGAAGTGGGAACAGAATCAGCAGCAGTTTCCCATTCTTTTTCAGGTAATATTTCAGTTAAGCTCAAGACAGGAAAGGTCTGTTTGTGAATCAGTTGATGCTCCAAATCCAGTTTAATACAATGTGAAGCTCAGCACATTCATGCTGGAAATCCTGGATTATGGATCAGCTATGTTGCTTTCCTTGCTTATGTGAAAAATGCCACAAAGACACCATTAAGAGTTATATAGTACATTCACATTCCCAAGCAACAAGGTCATAGACTGCATCAACCACTATGACAGCAGTATTCCCTTGTTGACATTAATAAACTTAACTCTCTATTCTGACTCTTACTCTGGATTAACCCATACAGTACACAAAGTAAGGTGAATGGAAGCTAGTCCAGAGTTGTGAGGTGATAACCCTCATTAGATCTGGTCAGGGAGAAGGACTGAAGTTGTGTACTGCTGAAAGGTTGTTTTCTGAGAACTTGTCAGACCTTCAGCAAGGCCTGCAGTCAAGACATAAAAATAACTGGAGGCACAAATTTGAATGCTGGCAAAAAATTGGTTGTACTGAATCAACTGCCTGTTATAGCTCCTGCGCAATTTTCCGTTTGACAAGGGGACGATCGACGTTGGTGTATATGATGAACTGCCTCTATACATCCATTCCTTTCCTTTCATTTTGAGACTACTTTATAACTAACACAAATAAAATTTGTATTTGCAGTAAAGTTCAAAGTAGTTTGTCATTAATTGTCAAAAGGAATGATTTGGTAGTGAAGAAAATGCATAGTAAGGGTTTCCGTATGTTCCTGTTGAAAAAAAAGATGCATCAGATCCTGAATTTATGAGCTCCTCTGCTCTATGCACTGGCTTTGATTACACTGAGATGATGCATTTTATTTAATATGCCTTTTCCAGATGAGGTGCAGATGGTACACATCATAGAATTAGCCTCTTTCCCATGTTTGCTGAAGTTTCATGAACCAGTTAGGTAAAAACTGGAACAGTGTGATGTCTTAGCTGCCGACAATATCTCAATGTACACGGAAGGTAAAAAGGGAGGGAATTCAAACCAACTGGATGGTAAAAGTATTCTTTCTCCCTTTCAAACAAACACTCTAATCTCCTGTGAAGATGCATGTGGAAGTGAAACTCAAGTGTAATCTTTGGGTGGTTGGGGGGTGGGTGGGTGAGATTGATGGATAGGAGATTTAGAGAACAAATGTACCAGAGCATGCTAACTGAAACAAATGCCAATAATGAAGTCATACATTCTGTCCATATATTTATGTATTATACTTTGAATTCTTGTACATATTGTAAACTTGTCATGCTGCAATTACATCCTCTTGTACTCTACTGGGAGAGTAGAACAGTATAATAAGTTTACATTGGCAGTTTTGATAAAAATGTGGACACAGGGATTTCTAATGGCCGGAAATCCCAGCAGTGAATGCAGAATTAAGTTTTTAATGTGCTATTAGATGATCCCTGCAGTCCCAGTCTCTCTTTCTCTGCTGCCTGCAAGTCGCTGTTTTCCTGTCTTGTTTCCCCCAGTGGTGTGTCTTTTGGCCCAGCTCTTTATTTGTGGCTTTCTTCTCCGATCTCTTCTAATTCACACTCATTTATCTTTTTACTTTTCAGCTGGCTGCAGAGGTGGAGAGGGAGCTTTTGATGAGCACACCATGTTACGAAGGGGAAAGAAGCTGCTAATGAATGCATCTGGGATGGGGCACGGCAGGAAAAGAGAAGCCAACTTCCCATTCGTTTCCCCAGTCACAGTCCCGAAGGTTTCCCAGGCTCCCACTGATTCCCAGAGCATCACCACTGTACCTTCTCTGTCCTCTTCCAATTATCCTTGCCATTTTCCTTTTGAATTAACTTAATCCGTGAATCATCTAATCCCTTTCCCCTTTCCCCTTACCTTCTCATTTGCCATTCTCTCCTTTAGTCTCCTCTAGGATATCTGGTTAAAGATCAGGTCTTCTCATGTCACCTCATTCCTTCAGTCTCCCTTCCAATTGAATTCCCTCAGAGAATCATTGTTTTCTTTCAATTGCAATAACTTTATATTAAAAAAAATTAACACAACTAGAATGAGAAGAGGTTAAAAAGTTCTTCTGTTGTTTGTGCTAAAGATATGCAACATTTGCACTTTGAATTCATTGACTTCAACAAAACTAATACAAATTGAAGCTATTTATAAACTAGTCATACTGCAAAATACACTGAAAACCTTAGACCTTGTTTAACAAAACTCAAGTTTGTAATGGTGAACTAAACTACAATTAGATCAGAAAACTAATTTCATGCACATGAACTAGAATTCCTTCACATGAATATTTCAAACTAAAGGATTTTGATAACACTTATAATACTCCACCTCAATCACACTGCTACATATCTATATTCAGCACTCTGCATGTTATTTAGCAAATTAGTTAAAAACTGTGCATTGTGTTTCCTGCTAACTTATAGTGATTGGATGCTCAGACAACTTGTTCTGGGACAGCAGAATACCGAGTTGGCATTGGACAGTGGCTGCAAACTCTCAGGGGGTTTTCTCACCACAGAAATCACTAGCTTTCTGGTGGTCAGTGATGCACATTTCACCAGTATGGCTGGAGGTAATCGAAGCCTGGAGACAGATGATGGATACATATCAACAGCCCATGTAAGGAAGCCACTTAAGAGCTACTGCACAAGAGCAAGTTCAATACCAAAGTAACAAGAAGAGTAATTCAGTCATAAGTAGGACCAACACCCCCCATCCCCATCTTTGTACTTTCAAATATTATTTGCTTTTCCCACCACTTCTGAATACTAATTCACAATTTTAATAACTGTACATCAGTTCTTTATCCTGCTCTATTTCAATTAAATTGTCATTTCATAAGTAAATTGCACTTGCACTGTTTCTACATAGTCCCATGATTTACATTCATCAACAATTAACTTCATCTGCCACTTCTGATGTCCTGGAACCAAACCAGTCCAGATTCCAGCGCAAGAGTTAGCCTTCACTGGCCATTACAAACAATTTTCTGTAGTTCCATCATCTAATGTCATTTATAAAAATTGCAAATCAAAGCAGTGCTAGTACTGATGCCTTCAAAACCCCATTCAGATACTCTGCCCATCACACTTCTACCCTGAAACTACTCATCAGTCCGATCTAATATCTTATCATCTATCTCATAACACTCTGTTGACGTTTACACTTTTGCGCAAAAATGTCACTTTGTCCAAAAACCAAAGTACATTTTGGCCATTGATTCAACCTACCTACTAAATTTGTAGGCTCACGGAAATTCTATAAATTTAAACAGATATGGCCCATTTATTCTGAACACATTCTGACACCATAATCAATCCTTCTTGATGATCCTTTATTCAATTGTTCAGCTGTCTCAAACACTGGAAGGATAAATAGGTGTGAGAAAAAGAGAGAGGGAGGGGTAAAAAGCCTTGGGCAATATAGTCAATGAAATAACCAGAGCAGAGAGATAAATTGGAAGTAAATGCCACTCAGTACAAATGTATAAAATGGATCAATAAAGATTTTCATCTGTTTTGTTGACCCCTCCCAAGTAGGTTGAAATGAAGTAAAAGTTATACTTTTCACTACACTTTAAACATCATGCTTTAAATCACTTGCATTTATATAACACGCAGAATAGACAAGTCTTTGATCCAATTCCAGCTCTCCTGTGGAAGCACTTTGCAAAATTCCTTTCCATTTGGCCTTGCCTCTAATCCATCTTAACAGACATTGTATCTAAGAAAGAAAACAAGTTCCTTATAGATGACGGGCCCACTAAGTACAACCTATTTTGAAATTCCCTCCAGGTCTGAACATACATGTCAATTAATGTTCAGTTTTATGACAGAAGCAACATAGGTGAGTTAAAATTCCACATTCCCTATTCTTCACAGACATGTGCTGATAATTAAATCTGGCATCATTTAAATCATCTCAACTGGTGTTAAATATAGTGTAATCTGACATTTTTGTAAAATTGGTTCAAGTACACAAGAAAACCAGGTAAATAAAAGTCCATTTTTAGCTCCAACTCACATCTAAGTAAAAAAATAAACCAACAGATTTTAAATAAGCATCACACTTTGGTGGAAAAGAAGCCAAAACAACACCAAAAGTTCCAAATGTTCCAGAAAGCAAAACAGGTCACAGAGCATTGCAATCAAGGCTACAGTCTGTGGATAAGGTACTAAAATGATACTCCTCTGACTGATACAGTGAGTTCTAGATATCAGAATTTTATAGAAAGTTACAATACCTGGAAGGCTACATCGAATTACTTTTACTTAATTTTCAGCCCTGTTGATTGCTTTCTTTACCTCAGTTGGCTATCGACCCTTGCATTTTCATAGCATTAAGAAATGTGGGGATAATGCAAGCTGCAGGTTTTACAAGGAATTGTGCAAATGCTTCTGGAATTAGTAGACTTGGGGCTTGTTCTTAGTGATGTACAACACATTGGAATTAACAACGCCAACCCCCAGCCTCACAGTCACACTGCCCTCAAGAACTCCCACCATCATCAGCAGCCTCACACAGCAGCCCAACTGAGAATGAATGATTGAAACCAATTTAAACACTAGCAGCCAGGTCTCACTGGCAGCTTTGGGATTTGACCTAAAACAATGCAGTTGCCTGCTCCATCGCTTAAACTACTTGGATTGAAGATAGTTTTACAATTCTATTAGGATTTACAGTCCTGCTGGTGGAAGCCGACCGAGGCAGCTTCAAGTTTCTTAAAAGAGTAAAGAATATCCTGCAGGCCAGTTGCTTTAAAAAGAGGCTAGAGAGGAGTCTTTTATTCAGACATTTCTTAAAAAAACACCAACTTTCTGTTGAATTAGTCCTAGTGTTAGATGTTCAGAAGTCTGTACTGCAGCAGAATTGAAGTTACGGTGACAGAAGCTGTAAATTCTATTTAGTTTCCCTTTGCTTTGAGCATTCCCAAGTGGAACGCTATTCAACAGCCTGGCAGTTTACCAAGGCCATCACACCTTCCTGTTTGTAAAGTGCAAAGTCATTTTATTACTGCTGAGAACAAGTTTTTTATTCACCATAACATCCTTTGGAATAATCTGCTTTCAAATCCAGCAGGACTACTGTGTTTTTTGAACAAATTCAAAAGGATAATGTACAATTTTTGATTTATGCCATAAGTTTGAGCACGTAATTTAGCCTGATTCTCCAACACAGTACAGAACAGCTTGCTAACCATTTAGCATCTATCGTGAACGTTATCCTTTGGTTGAATTGTCGAGATAAGGTCCTTCTCACGTACGCCTTGATTGAAAGATCAAATTTTACTGATCAAGCAAGAATGAGAAGTTTTCTCATTACCCTCCCAACCCAAACCAGATTAACTGGCCATCCATTTCATTGCATTTGCTGTAAAAAAAATATCTGGTGCATTTTCTTGATAACATGCTCTGTACTTCAAAGTAAATGATTTCACTGTAATTACATTGAGGATTTTTTTTCCCTCTGAGAGAGTAAAGCACAGCATGAAATCAAGCCCATTTTTTTTTTAAAAAGACCCACCACTGTGGCCAACTCCTAAATGCTCACAGAAATGACCCAGAACACCACATACTACAAGGGCAATCAGGGATGGGCAATAAATGCTGGCCTTTCCAACCAAACCCAGATCCTGAAAAATAAATAAATAACTTTTATGCAATACACCCCTTTTTCACTCTAAAGGCATTTTGACAGATTCTTTGTTATGATACTAGTTTTGATTGTGCCCACTCATGTATTTTGGAATAATTATTGTGGGAAGAGATGTATAGTGGGATTCCCGATCTGAAATGCAATAGATAGCAC
Organism: Pristis pectinata; assembly: GCF_009764475.1. Taxonomy (NCBI): domain Eukaryota; kingdom Metazoa; phylum Chordata; class Chondrichthyes; order Rhinopristiformes; family Pristidae; genus Pristis; species Pristis pectinata. Next base: position 23,960,627 of record NC_067418.1, on the reverse strand, counting down.
ACAACTATGGAGGATGGAAGGTGTGTTGTCACTCCTGCAGGGGAGAGGGAAATCTAAAGGACAGATTGGCTTGTGAAAACTGCCCAGGCAATAGATGATGCATAATATGGTTGAGTGCATAATTACCTTTATATTAGATCTCCGTGTCCATGTCACCTTGACCTCTCAGAAGCTATCTGCTCTCTGCCTGCAGCCAAGTTTTAATTTCAGTCACCAGAAAAAGTTATGAGATTGCAATAATCTCATGTTAGACAATCAAATGTTAATTCCCAAATACTTCAAGCTGTAAGAACAAAATTTCCCTCAGTTGCTATTATCTATGAGATTTAAGGATTTATGGTGATAGAAATAATTTAGTCAAATGCTAAAGATAGAGATGAAAGTAAACAACGTCTTGTCCTCTCATTATGTACGAATTCCATGGTAAATTCCTGACTTACCCAAAATAATGTCTGTTGCATTAGGTGTGTGAGTGAAGACAGCATGTTTGTTCTGGGGATTAATACACATACAGTTTGCTTATAGAACCATACAGCACAAAACAGGCCCTTCGGCCCACCATTTTAGAAATTAATTATTAATTAATTAATAATTTTAGCAATTATTCCACATGTTCACAGATTTAATACCATGGACAACTTTCAAAGCACATTTATCAAAATAAGAACAGCACACACAACTACTGCCTGAAGATTAGAAATATGACCTATTTTGTGGCTTTGAATATCAAATAAAATAATTATAACACTCTATGAGCAGAATAAAGATGGCAAAACATCTCCATAAGTCACCTGTGCTGTATTGCTCTATAACTCTGTATAACTCTATATAAGGGCGGCACGGTAGCGTGAGGGCAGCACGGTAGCGTAGCGGATAGCGCGACGCTATTACAGCGCCAGCGATTGGGGTTCGATTCCCGTCGCTGTCTGTAAGGAGTTTGTATGTTCTCCCGTGTCTGCGTGGGTTTCCTCTGGGTGGTCCGGTTTCCTCCCACATTCCAAAGACGTATGGGTAGGTTAATTTGGGTTTAAAATGGGCGGCGCAGACTCGTTGGGCCGGAAGGGCCTGTTACCACACTGTAAATAAAATTTTTTTAAAAATTTAAAAAACTCTATAGAAACATTTATTTTATTGGTGAATAATTCAGGTATCCTGTGGGTAAATTTTAGCCATTAACTAATTTTGTTTTAAACTTCTCATTGTTAAAATTGAAGGCATCTATTAGCTTTGAGCCATATCTATCCAGTGTCTTTTCTGCAGTGATGCTGTAACACCTTCAACACGATGACACAGTAGCGCAGCTAGAGCCACTGCCTCGCAGTCCCAGAGACCAGGGTTCAACCTTGATCTCAGGTGCTGTCCAAGTGGAGTTTACATGTTCTCCCTGTGACTACATGGGTTTCCTCTGGGTGCTAAGGCTTCCTTCCACATCCCCAATACATGCAGGTTGGCAGGTCAATTGGCCACTGTAAATTGGCCCTAGCGTGTAAGTGAATGATAGAATCTGGTGGTGGGGGGGGGAGGGGGCAGGAAATTGGTGAGAAGGAAGAAAAGGGATTAATGTAGGATTAGTGTAAAATGGATAGTTGATGGTTAGCACAGACACAGTGTGCTGAAGGGCCTCTTTCCATGCTGTATCTCTCTCTGACTCTATAACCTTGTGCAGCAGTTTCGAGATGCTATATTGAGCCAATAAGGAGAATGAACCAATTTTCTAAGTTTCCACTGAGACGCCGGCCTTACCTGGACCACTGTGACAAGGCACCAAGTAACAAAAGCGGACAAAATAACTGCATAAATCCTCCCCATTTCCAAATGCTTCAGTTCAGTGAAGCTAGCTCAGTGTTACTGCTCACATTCTCCCAACTCAGCGCAAACCCTCAACATCCTCTGCCTCCATCCCCACAAGTACCGTTTTACCACAGTAAAGGTAAATGAATTCTTTTTTAAACAAGTTAATTTATTTTCTAATTGAAATGAACATTAGCATACAGTATGAATTGCATGGCTCAGTGGACATAACAGGAAGAACAGACTGATTGGGAAAAACAGGCTTACTAACAGCTTTACCTTTTAGGGTGTTCGTCTTCTGATCCAGCAAGTACCTTAGGTTTAAGTAAGATGAAGATACTGGCTACTACTCAAGTTTTCCATTCATTGGGTTTGATGAAAGAGACATTGTTTGTTCAAAAGAATTTATCATTCCAATAGCAACTTCTGGACAAAAGTAATCTTTACTTTTAAGTTTTTTTAAAAAAAAGAGATTTGCTGACATTTGTAATTACTTATATTCTGTAGACATTTCATTGTTGTGAAAGTATTTATAAATAAAGATAAATAATTTTACTTCCTGCTATTTAATAATTATTCAATTAACCTCCCATTATTATATAAACAAAACAAACTTCATGTATTGTAGTATAAACTGAAGGCTGCTTTCAATAAAATAAGAATCCAAAAATCAAACAGAAGCTCTCCATGAAATTTAATGAAATGAGGAAACATATTTTCACTTCAAGGCTGTAACCTGATCAGTCTTTGCTTTTCTGCTTATAATGTCATCTGAACCTTTCAGTCAGAGTTGAACCTAGTAATCACTGCCGTAGACCATCAGTTCCAATAAAGTCATTACTTACCATGACTGGCATAAAACAAGGCGGCCATTCACAAATATAAGCAGCATCAGCACTTGTTAGTGAGACAAAAATCTAATATTTCTCTAGAAATTTGGTGGAGACCTAACCTATTGTTTTTTCATCAACTGCCGTTTCTCTTCTCTCATTCCCCATTCTCTTCTTCCGGTCTGGAAAATACAGAGAAAATGTCTCAGTGGGAACTAAATGGACTCTGACCTCCAAATAATGACTACCAAGCAACAGCAGCATCAACAGTATCCAGTGGTTGTAAGAAGATTTGTTTTCAAAATTGAACCAAATGTGGTCAAAGCTGCAGTTGGACAAGAAGATTTTGCAACTGAAAGACTCACTTGCTCTGACTCATTTCTGTTTTGTTATTACTTTGCAGATTTTACTTTTGTGCTACAGTGTGGTCCAGGTGCCTTCTCCCAAGTAGTGCTGAGACTTAAGTCCTTTATTTTAGTGGCAATCTAAGCGTCTGCAGAGATGTACATACTCACTCAAAATGGGTGTTTTGTTTTAATGGTACAGATAGTGCACAACCTCCGGAACAAGAGGAAGAAAGAGAAATTGACATCAGTGGGAAGCAGCTGTATTTAAAATAAAACTGGATAATTTCTCCATGAGTTGGCAATGCACATTTGGCAAGAAAGTGTGACCAGGATGCAAGCTGTATTGAGGCTAACAGCATGGTGGCTTGGACCTGTTTAAACACATACTGGGAATGTGCAGCATGTACCACAAAGCGCATCAAATTTCCTTTCTTCTTAGTCTTTAAAAAGGAGCAAGTCATAATAGATTAGTGTTTCAGGTTAATGAAATGGACTCTGCATCTCTCCCTACAGACACTGACTGACCTGCTGAGTCGTTCCAGAGTTCTGTGTTGTGTCTCAGAAGGAATAGTCGCTGCAGCCACACTGGTCTGGAATTACCTTGGAGTGGTTTACCACCCACAGTAACATCTTGCCAAGGTACTAAACTTGGTCTTACCTTGAGTGGGTGCTTCAGTGCAAACTTCCTCAAATGGAACACACAGCCTCCTGATTGTGAATAGAATCACACGATAGGGTCTGAACATGCCCCATGCATTAAAATACTTTGGAGTCTGGCTAAGGCACTCCACTGGCTAACAGAGCTGGCAAAAGGCTTGATTGTGAATGTCTCTGACATCTCATTCAATACCATTTGAGAGCTGTTGATAATTAAGCAAGACTAAAAATATTAACAAAAGAAACAAAAGAAAACACAAAATAATTAAAAATTTAAATTAACGGATGTAAATTAAGCGCAAGTTGCCTTTCTCCCTCACTCCTCGCTATTGAAATGAATGGCGTTGCTGAACCAAGTTTGGCAGCAGGCGTCCCAGAATAACAGAGAAAATTTGTGCTTTGGCTGGACTCCACGATGAGTTCAGGATTCCTCCATTCATGCACACTTACAGTGCAGTCCCCAACTTCTGCATGCTTACAGTTCCATGTGGCATTTCCCCTTCATTTTTGTTTACACACAGAGGATACATGAGTATTTATGCCATCAGCTTTTCAATGACATTAAAAACCTCAAATATTTCCAAACCTGAACCAGAATGAAAGCCAATGGAAATATATATTTAAGAGATGCATTTCCACCCACTGCCAAAAACATCTGCATATTATACACTACCCACAATCATCTCAAACATTAGATAAAGTGATAGGTCTCAAAGTACTTTATGAGAAACTATTAGGCAAACTGATGGTCCTCTATATTTCTCACTTGCAGACTGGAGAATATGAAATGTTCTAAGATTTTAGCTTATCTACCAGATGTCTTTCATAATTGGTTAAACCTTGTGTGCTGTATCCAAGGGCAAAGAAAATATTTGTGTCTAAGAAATGCCTTATATTTCAACAACTTTTTCCAGCACCCAAACTTCGACTACTTACATCAGCTGAGATAATTCAATTTGTGTCAATTCCCACATCATAAATAAAAAGAATCAGAAGTATCAATTTATTAGAAATAAAAACAGAAAATGCTGATAATGTTCAAGCCAGGAAACCTCTGAAGAAAGAGAGAGAGTTAACGTTTCAGGTCATGGACCTTTTGTCAGATAAAGGGCCTTCGATGTGAAAGGTTAACTCTATTTCTCTCTCTGCAAATGCTGGCTGACCTGCTGAATGTTTCTAGAATTTTCTGATCTTATTTCAGATTTCAAGCACCTGCAGCTTTTATTTTGATCTTCATTTATAATTTATTAGAAATAGAGTCATAGAGTTATACAGCACAGAAACAGTTCCTTCGGCCCAATTCATCCATGCTAACCAAGATATCTATCCAAGCTCATCCCACTTCCCTACTTTTGGCTCAGATCCCTCTAAACATTTTCTATTCATGTGCCAGTCTAAATGTTTTTTGTAAACACTTTCTCTGGCAGCTTGTATCATATCCCATCACTCTGTGTGAAAAAGTTGCCCATCAGGTTCCTTTTAAATCTTTTGCCTTTCATAAATCTATGACATCTAGTTTTGGATCCTCCTACCTAGAGAAAAAGACCGTGGCCATCCGCCTTATCCATGCCCCTCATGATTTTATATACATCTATAATGTCACCCCTCACCCTCCAAGAGCCCAGGGAAGAAAGTCCCTGCCTATCTTGTCTCTCCTTGTAACTCAAGCTCTTGTGTATCTTCTCTGCACTCTTTCCAGCTTAATGACATCCTTCCTATAGTTAGGAGACCAGTATGACAAGTGTGGTCTCACTAACCACTTGTACAGTTGCAACATGATGTCCCAACTCCTGTTCTCAATGCCCTGACCGATGAAGGCGAGCATGCCAAATGCCTTCTTCATCATTCAGTCTACCTAGGTCGCTGCTGTCAGGAAATTATGTACCTGTATCTCTGGCTCTCTCTAATCTACAACACTCTCCAGGGCCCTACAACTTACTGTGCAAGTTCTTCCCTTGGTTAACTGACCAAAATGCAGCACCTCGCACTTGTCCAAGTTAAATTCCATCTGCCAATCCTTAGCCCACTTCCCCAGTTCATGTAGATCTTATTGTAATCCCAGACAATCATCTTCATTGTCGACTAACACCACCAATTTTGGTGTCATCCACAAACTTACTAACCATGGTCATTGCACTACTAATCATTGCAGGGAACTTCAATCAAGCCAACCTCAAGAGGGTGTTACCAAAATACTATCAGCACATCTCGTGCTCCACCAGGGGCGCCAACACCTTGACCACTGCCATACAACCAAAGATGCCTTTTGAGCCACCCCTCCTCCTCACTTTGGGAAATCAGACCACCAGGCTGTGCTCCTCCTCCCTGCATACAAACGGAAACTGAAACGGGAGGATCCAGTACGGAGAGTCGTGCAGTGCTGGTCTGAGGAAACACATGAGCTCCTACGTGACTGCTTTGAGACAGTGGACTGGTCCGTGTTCAAAGACTCAGCTGCCAGCCTTGATGAGTTTGCCACCACCATCACGGACTTCATCGGCAAGTGTGTGGAGGACTGTGTACCAAAGAAGACAATATGGGTGTTCCCAAACAGGAGACCATGGATGAACCGGGAGATCCACTCCCTACTGAAGGAGAGGACTGCTGCACACAAATCTGGTGATCCTGATCTGTACAAAAAAAAAATCAAGGTATGACCTTTGGAAAGCTATCAGGGATGCTAAGAGGCAATACCAACTCAAAATAGAGTCCCTGACTAGCTGTCAGTTATGGCAGGGTTTACATGCCATAACAGGCTACAAGACGAAGTCGGGCTGCATAGCTAACAACAGCGCATCCCTTCCTGATGAACTTAACGCATTCTCTGCGCGTTTTGAACAGGAGGGAAGTGGATTGTCACCATCCACACTGACAGCCACCAATGAAGCTGAACCTGTGATCACAGTGGAGGACATAAGATCAATCTTCCGGAGAGTGAACATGAGGAAAGCACTTGGCCCAGATGGTGTCCCTGGCTGTGTGCTCAGACCTTGTGCTGATCAGCTGGCAGAAGTATTTGAGGACATATTTAACCTCTCCCTGCTTCAATCTCAGGTTCCCTCCTGTTTTAAGAAGACCACCACATCCTGGTACTGAAGAAAAGCAAGGTAACATGCCTCAATGACTACCGACCAGTGGCTCTGACATCCACCACCATGAAGTGCTTTGAGAGGTTGGTCATGACACGCATCAACTCTAGCCTACCAGACAACCTGGACCCATTGCAATTCACCTATCGCTGAAACAGGTCTACAGCAGATGCCATCTCCCTGGCCCTACACTCAGCTCTGGAGCATCTGGACAGTAAAGACACATACGTTAGACTATTGTTTATTGACTACAGCTCTGCCTTCAATACAATAATCCCAAGTAAGCTTGTCACCAAACTCGGAGACCTAGGACTCAACACCTCCGTCTGTAACTGGATCCTTGACTTTCTAACAAATAGACTGCAATCAGTGAGGATAGGCAGCAATACCTCCGGCACGATTATTCCCAACACTGGTGCCTCACAAGGCTGTGTCCTCAGCCCTCTATTCTACTCCCTATACACTCACGACTGTGTGGCCAGATTCTGCTCTAACTCGATCTATAAGTTTGCAGATGATACCACTGTTGTAGGCTGTATCTCAAACAGCGATGAGTCAGAGTACAGGAAGGAGATAGAGAGCTTAGTGGAATGGTGTCATGAAAACAACCTTGCCCTCAATGTCAACAAAACAAAAGAGCTGGTCATTGACTTCAGGAAAGGGAGCGGTGTACATGCACCTGTCTCCATCAATGGTGCTGAGGTCGAGAGGGTTGAGAGCTTCAAGTTCCTGGGAGTGAACATCACCAACAACCTGTCCTGGTCAAATCACGTAGAAGCCACGGCCAAGAAAGCTCACCAGCACCTCTACTTCATCAGGAGGCTAAAGAAATTTGGTTTGTCCCCTATGACTCTCATCAACTTTTACAGATGCACCGTAGAAAGCATCTTATCTGGATGTATCACGGCTTGGTACGGCAACTGCTCCACCCAGGACTGCAAGAAACTGCAGAGAGTTGTGGACACAACCCAGTGCATTACGGACACCAGCCTCCCCTCCTTGGACTTTGTCTTTACCTCTTGCTGTCTTGATGAAGCAGCCAGCTAATCAAAGACCCCACCCACCCGGGACATCCTCTCTTCTCTCCTCTTCCATTGGGTAGAAGATACAGGAGCCTGAGGGCACGTACCACCAGACTTAAGGACAGCTTCTACCCCACTATGATAAGACTATTGAAACAGTTCCCTTATACAATGAGATGGACTATGACCTCACGATCTACCTTGTTGTGACCTCGCACCTTATTGCACTGCACTTTCTCTGTAGCTGTGACACTTTACTCTGCACTGTTATTGTTTTTACTTGTACTACATCAATGCACTCTGTACTGACTCAATGTAACTGCACTGTGTAATGAATTGACCTGTACGATCGGTTTGTAAGACAAGCTTTTTACTGTACCTCGGTACAAGTGACAATAATAAACCAATACCAATACCATGGTAACAACATTGTCATCCAAATCATTAATATAGATAAGAAACAACAGCGGACCCAGCACCAATCCCTGCGACACACCACTACTCACACGCCTCCAATCTGAAAACAATTCTCCACTACCAGCTTCTACCTCCTTCCACCAAGCCTATTTTGTATCCAATTGGCTGGCTCTTCCTGGATCCCATGTGAACTAACCTTCCAAACTAGCCTACCATGTGGGCCTTTTCAAAGACCTTGCTAAAGTCCATGTAGACAGTGCCTACTGCCCTGCACTCATCATTAGAAACATAGAAAAACTACAGCACAATTCATGCCCTTTGGCCCACAAAGCTGTGCCGAACATGTCCTTACCCTAGAAATTACTAGGCTTACCCATAGCCCTCTATTTTTCTCAGTTCCATGTACCTATCCAACAGTCTCTTAAAAGACCCTATCGTATCCGCCTCCACCACCGTTGCCAGCAACCCATTCCACGCACTCACCACTCTCTGAGTAAGAAACTTACCCCTGACATCTCCTCTATACCTACTCCCCAGCACCTTAAACCTATGTCCTCTTGTGGCCACCATTTCAGCCCTGGGGAAAAGCCTCTGACTATCTACCCGATCAATACCTCTCATCATCTTATATACCTCTATCAGGTCCCCCCTCATCCTCTGTCACTCCAAGGAGAAAAGGCCGAGTTCCCTCAACCTGCTTTCATAAGGCATGCTCCACATTCCAGGCAGCATCCTTATAAATCTCCTTGTAAATCCTCTTCATTACCTCCTCAAAAATTCATGAGACACAATTTCCCACACACAAAGCCATACTGACTATCCCTAATCAGTCCTCGCCTTTTCAAGTGCAGGTAGAGTCTCAGAATCTGTTTCTCAGAATTCCTTCCAGTATTTTTCCCACCACTGATGTTAGGCTCACCAGCCTGTAGTTCCCTGGCTTGTCCTTTTTAAATCAAGGCACAACATTACCACCCTCCAGTTTTCTGATATCTCACCTGTGGCTAAAGATGATGCAAACCTCTCTGCCGGGGCCCCTGCAATTTCTTCCCTTGCTTCCCACAATATCCTAGGATACACCTAAACAGGCCCTTGGGATTTATCTACCTTAATATGCCTTAAGACTGCCAGAACCTCCAGCTCCTCCTCGCAAACAGAAAGTGTGGTTCAGACAATGGAATATCAGGTCCTCAAAGTTCTTCACAATTCCTTCTGCAATGACGATAATTCATTAAGTTATATACTTGGACTTGCCGTAATCATGTGTAGATTGGTTTTGAAACAGCTTGTTCACTTGCAGTAAAATTAATGTTTATCTAGAACATACTGGGATGCACTGTGCAACAACATTTACAGTACAAGTTGTTTATTATGTCCTTCCAAGAAAAGTCTGAGCCAATAAAATTAAGGGCAAATGGGTCCAATTATGTACAAATCCTGCATTAAAAGCAAAATTTATCTGTTTGGATGCTCATTTCCAATAGAAGTTTTCTCCAAATTAAATTCGGTGTTTCTGGATGTCATTCAGCCTAATGTAAATTTCATTTTCCCACTCAATTTCCCATAAGTGAGAATGTCATCAATATATGTGGCTTGTTTTAGTTATTTAATGACAGAAGTTGGATCAAATGGCTGTGACCCAACACCTTTAAAATGAGTTCGCAACAACACGAGTGCATTGCAGCGGAAATGGTGAGCAATGTGTGATTTAAAGATTCTTCCGACCATCCACGCCAGGATATTGTTTTTAATGTTCAAAAAAATCCTTGCTTGAAACTTCCAGTCAAAGGAAACTGGCCCATCTGTAAAGATCAAGGCTGCTGTGGACTGGCAGTTTTAATTCAGCCCGTAGACCTGATGGTGGGAGCTCGAGGCTCCTGCGATCACAAGAGTGCTGTCGGGTATGCCCCATAGTCAAGTGGGCTCTCCCCTGGGCCACCTATGCACCATTACCCCTTCCTGGCCTGGTTTTCTCCTTCCCAATTCCCCACTCTTCCCCATCTTAACAGCACCTGCAGTCTGCATCGAGGGAGTCCTGCAGGATGGAAGCCAGTCTCTTCAGCCCACCGAGCCCATCCTGACCATAAGCACTCATTCACACTAATTCTATATTAATCCTGTTTTATTCTCCCCACATTTTCTTCAACTCTCTTCAGATTCTACCACACAACTACATACTAGGGGCAACTTACAGTTGTCAATTAACCTACCAACCTGCACATCTTTGGTATGTGGGAATAAACTGAAGCACATGCAAACTCCACACAGGCAGCACCGGAGGTCAGGATTGTTCCCAGGTCACATTCTCAGAAAAAAGCACTGACCCACATCTTTGTCTAGCAAGCAGCTGCAATCTGTGAAACTTTGCAGGTCGAGCTTCAACATTTAAAGGGGAGGAAACCAACATAATGATTTCTTGAAGCAAGTCCCAATTTCATGATGTTGTTTTGCAACAGGAGTTGGCATTAGTGCTGAACACAAAAACCATTTAAGTACACCAAAATATGACGAAGTTCTAAATCAGAAATGTGCTCCACGTTCCTGCATCAACAAAAACCCAAAGCTGCAGGGCACCTATTCCCTCTGAATAAAACTGAAGCCAGTTTTGGTTTAGTTCTTGTGAGAGTTTCAGCTGCAAATAAGCTGAGAGTCTGTAGTGATAAGCAACAAGAGGTGAAGGGGATAAAAAGAAATCCCAGCCGGAGTTAGAGGATGGGGGTGCTACCAATAGCGAGCCTGCAACCGGTGTCACATGCAGATTGGTTTAGTAGGGCAGCGAGGCTGGAAATGATAGAAGGAAAGAAGTCAGACCGAGGATTGGTAACAAACAAAAGGAATGATCGAGAAAGGCATCAGACCACATAAGGGTTGGGAGAATTGAGGTAAACTCAGTGAAGAGAGACCAGGGTTCACAATGACTGCACAGGAAGAATAGGGAATGGAGAGCCAGCAGAAGTCAGACGTAATTTCATTCAGATATAAAATTTCCCTCCAACATAGTTACTTTACCACATCTCTTGCTACAATTTAAGGAGGGTGATATTAAATAATGAACAAACAAGTTTTAATATCTTACTATAGTTTTCAGCTTCTAAAAGGGTCATGCAACACAAGAAGTTGTGTGCATTTAAACCACTGCTGTGACCGGACCCGATTGCTGACATAAGCCCCTATTAAGGAATAGGGCTGAGTAAATGTACACAACTGCAATGTGTGGACTTAAAATCTGTTATAACGTGCACTCTGTACTGTGCCACAAACCAAGTGAGCCAACTGCATCTCTCAGAATAATAGAAAATAAACTGTCAGATCTGAAAAATGTAAACTGAATTAAAGGTTTTACACACTTAATTTAATATAAAATAATGTAACCTAATATAGCACAACAAAAACAATCATTTTGTTCTGTGAGCAGGTGCAAGCGGCACTTAGAGTTGCCCAAGGGCTGCGTTCCTTTATAAGCCCAAGATGATTGTCTATTATAAATATCGAATGAAAAAACACACTGTTAGAAAACGGAAGAATGTGTCTTTGGAAAAGAGCATCTAAATCCTGCAGCAAAGCAGGGCAGCATGTGCCTTACCCCAAAGTTTCCAAGAGGTCATGACTTAACAAAAGATACCATTAAGAAAATTCAGCGAGAGACAGTCACTCTGATTGTATTTGAGGGGAAGTGATGAGTTTAATGGACAGTTTGGAAGGAAAGAGCCTGACTGTGCTTGCAGCAGAACAGTCAAATATCAAAAAGGGAGAACAATCTCTTGCACAGAATAAAAAGGGACACTGTCCTTGCCTTTCAGCTGGTGCACAGCTCCATATATTCCTAAAATGGAGAACACACACGGGATATAAAGAGCTCATTTCTTAAAATTAATTTTCTTTTTTTATGCATGATAAAAATGCATGATAAAGGCGGCACAGTAGCGTAGCGGTTAGCACGACGCTATTACAGCGCCAGCGATCGGGGTTCGATTCCCGTCGCTGTATGTAAGGAGTTTGTACGTTCTCCCATGTCTGCGTGGGTTTCCTCCGGGTGCTCCGGTTTCCCCCCACATTCTAAAGATGTACGGGTAGGTTAATATGGGGGTTTAAAATGGGCGGCGCAGACTCGTTGGGCTGGAAGGGCCTGTTACCACACTGTAAATAAAATTAAGAAAAAATTAATTTAAAAAAATGGTCATGACTGTATCCAAATAATTTCTAAGTAATGTTCTGTTTTGAACAGTCACAAGGACAGTAAAGGCTATTCTGTCCATCTTAATTTAGGGACTGCCACCTCCTTAACCTGACCTCAATTCCCTCTCCCACATTTCTCATCACCCTCAGTAATGTCAGGAATGATGGACAGACCTATTAACGAAAAGTATCTGACAGAAAATAAAATGGGTAACATCAGCGCTGTCAAGGCAAAGAAATTTACCAGAGTATTGCTTCCTCTATTCAACCCTGGATTTGAACCTAGATTGAGACAGTGATTGAGAGCTATGTTTTAGCCAGCTGAGGCCCTGATGTTCAGTGCAATAAAGAGTTGTTTCAGTATGAAATCAAAATAAAGCAGGGCAAGAAAGCAAATTAATTCAACAATGTAATCTCTGTTTATGCAGCCTAAAATAAATACTGTGGGCATTTGAGGTTCTTAAGAACAAAAGTTTGTTTGTAACATTTAGCACTCCAAATTTTCATCAGTCTGATCTTGGTCATAAGTCTCTTAAACCCTGAAGCAACATGTATGGAATTCCTATCGACCCTCTTCACCCTCAGATTTTCTTTTGATTTTGGGTCAAAGCCACAACTTTGATGAGACTATAATGAAAATAGAACTTCTGCCAAAGTAACGGTGGTGGGCTGGGAGAAACCACGAGGAAGCTTCTGTAAATGAGCTGCAGGCACAGATAATCTAATATACATGGTGCACTAATCTGAATGGTAACTTTCACCCTGATAGCCTGCAGTTTCTGCCATTTGAGAATGTTGCCATTAGATCACTTGGCCAGTGGCTGGGCTAAGGAACCACTAAACATGGCATGTTAAAACATACCTCATTTTTCCCTTTTCTTCTTCTTTTCAAAATACAGCCTCTAAATGGGCAATGTTTTCAGGGGTGTCAGTAGACATTCAATAATATGTGCAACATCTCTTACATTGGTGCCTAAATATCTATTTCATCACAGACTGTAATCACAGCTAAGATTAGCATGCATATTAACCAAGGTGATAAGGACTGAAAAACTTATCTGATTATTTCCCTTCTCTAGTTTAGGAGTACTGCCAATGTTTGCATCATGAGACTGGGCATTGAATCTGGAAACCTGATGCGCTTGAGGTTCACTAAATAAAAGAATTGGAGGTGGTTTTGACTATTTGGCCCTTCACCACCAGGTAAGAAGATGATAGCTAATCTAGTTCAATTCTAACTACCAGCATTATCATGACATCCCCCAACTCCCTATGTATTCAGGATATCTATTAAACATACTCAATGATTGAGCTTATTTCACTTGCCAAGTCCTATAAAATTGTAATAACACTTCTTTACTTGTACTCCAATCCCTTTGTAATAACTGCTAACATACCATTTGCTTTCCTAATTGCTTTCTGTACGTGCATGTCAAGCTTTCTGTGATTCATACACAAGAACACTCAGGTCCCTCTGAATTTCATTTCTCAGTCTCTCACCGCTCACAAATATTCTATATTGTAGGCTATCGGAACCAAAGATTTGTTGATGCATTTGTGTATTGAGTAGAAGCACCAGCATAAAATGTGACACACATTTGCAGTTATTTCCTACTGTACTTCTCTGCAGAAGACATCTACAAATAAAAAACATTGCAGGATACCTCTCTATAATTAGATAATACAACTGAAGATTTCTGAAGTGGAAATTGGGAAATAAGTGAACACATTAACACGCTGACAAAAGATCCACACTGTGAAGCATCATAACTAGCCTTTTCAGTTTATAGACGCTAACAGATCTGCTGTTAACAGGTTTGCTGTTAACAGATTTGCTGTGTATTTCCAACCACTTCTTTATTTCAGATTTGCAGCATTTGGAATTTTGTTCCTTTGGAATATGTACCTACAGGCCATGTTCATTTGAATATGCAACCTTTGCAGTGTGCACTTTGATTGATAAGACACTTCTTTATTAATAGTCCTATTCCTTCAGCATTACAAATTATCTATTAGCTTTAACTCCTTCTCATTACTTTGCTCAGAACAGCTGCCTCCATTTGGTTTGTCATCTATGACTTGAGCTGCCTAAACAATCCATCCAAATAAAATACAACAGGACACATCTTTAACACTGGTACCAATCAGTAAAGTTTAAAATGGAATTTTCTGTTATTTCATATTAAGTACTGACAATAAACACAAGAGCCTCAAATCCATTTCCTTTTCCAAAGCACATCAGAATTGATCTTAACATAGTGAATTGCTTTCTGTCCACAAGTCTGAAAAGACACTCTTAAATCCAGCCAGCAACTTGGGTTTAATTATATTGGTCTATTTTATTATTTTTTTTTAAAGCCACAAACCTCACCAACAGCACAGTGTTTTCAAGGCTCACTTTACAGCTGTGTAGACACAGGCGCAATGCCAGCAATCCCACTAACATTGTTTTACAAAAATCTTTGTCAGATCTCCCTAGGTCGAAAGGTCTACCGGATTTAGTAATAGTCATTCTTTTTCAATTAAGTGAAAGCTGCTCAGATATAAATATTTTAACTGTGCATGAACTTAAAGTACAATTGAAAACACTTAGTAGATATGAAACAAGTGGCTGAATATAATTACAAATTAATTACGTTATTACAAAGTAAAATTCAAACTTTAATCAAGAACTGCATGATTTTGTTACTGTCCCTTTTACAGTACTCTTTTCTGAAATATCAAGTTCAAGAAAACAATGTTCATTCTGAACCTGCTCAATCTCCACTCACATTGCAGACCTTTATTCTACATGAAGGAGGGTAACAGTACATCTGTAGGAACTGGCAACTGAACAGATTGATAAAATCTTGCAAATTTGAATTATAATTTTTAGATTATAATTTCACTTTTAGTGGCATTTCTTAACTTTAGTTTTTTTTAGTCACCACAAATGAGTAATTGGTCCTATTTCTAGGGTTTAAGCTAACCTGGTTACAAAAGTCTTCCCAATTGTGGTTCTAGGAACACATAGCCTCACTTTCATGGGACTGAATAAGGTGCCGAATAAACTCAGGATTGTGCTAAATAAACAAAGTATCTCAACTTTATGTTAGAATTTAAAATAGTGAAATATAGCTTTGTTTTTTCTTTGCCGACTAACCAATCACTGTATGCATTGCTTTCAAAAAAAAGGAGAAAATAGCTGCAACTCCTTGAGCATAACTACAGCAATGTGCTGCTGTGCAAACCTGAAAAAACACCCCTACATAATAATTACTACAGTACTCCAATTGGGGATTCTTTGTGTGATGACCATAATACATCTTGATGAGGTGATAAATGTTTAATCGGCAAGTATCTGTATTGGATATAGTACATGGAAGCAGGCTATTTTTAAATCCACTAAGCATTCTCCCTTTCTTGATCATCTAATTCTTCCAGGGTCAACCTATTCCCTTCTCTCTCAAATGCTTTCTTCTTAAATACACAAAAAATATTACCAGTGAGATATAATGCTTTTTCTTCAGTGGAGGATCAATGTGTGTCAAGAATGCCTGAATGTGAAAATTAAAATTAATATGGTCTCCTTGTGATATTTTATTTATAATTATTTTGTTCTGTTAAAGTATGTGAAAAATTCAGCTTCAAAAGGCTTATTGACTCAGTCAATGGCTTTAGCTACAGTTAATTATCAGGCAGGATGGTATCTGACAAATTAATTATTCTCTCACTCCAGGCAGCAGGAAGCAGCAGTTACGTTTTGTTCTTTTCTGTTGCAAAATGAACGCAAGAAGTAATTATCATTACATAATTTATATTTTTAAATTTATCTCATGTATATTTTGTTTCTGGTGACTTGCATATTGGTTGTGATTCTTGGATGAAATGATAAAAACCTGTAAACACTAGTGACTTCAGGGGTCCAACTTTCTTAGCTTCCTGACAAACAGGTGAAGGGGCTGTGGAAGCAGTTGCAATAGTGTATCTGCAAGGGAAAAAAAAATTCCAGGCTATTACAAAGAAAGCAGGGATTGGGGCTAATTGTTACTTTTTACCAGAGAGGCAAGATGGGCTAGTGAGCTGTATTGTTGCAAGACAGCACTGAATTTGTTGCAAGACAACACTGAATTTGTAAGTGATTTTTCTCTGGCCTGCTACTCCAACCTAGTCTGGTCTCCAAGTGGCCACAGTTCCACAATATGTGGTTGACTCTTACTAGACTCTGAAAGTGGCCCAAATGCCAGCCAGTTGTAAACAATCAAAACACAGTTCACAACAAATTCTTTACTTAACGTTCTTTGGTGGCATCAAAAGGTTCGCGGTTCTTCAAGGACAAGGCTCAACATCAGCGTCTCAGGGCACTTTGGGATGGCCATTAATTAGGTTTGGGCTACGTGGTTCAATCAAATAAAAATAAACACAGGACATGGCCAGTTTTCCCCTTCCTGAAACCTTTGGTTTAATTGCAAATCCTTTGCCATTCCCAATGATGAGATTGTCGGATTCATCACAGAGGATGATGAAGGAATTTAACAATGCAAAATAAATTTTCTTGTAAATTATGTCTGATTCCACAAGAAAATTAACAATGTTATTTTTCCCTAAAGGCGTTTCTTGTGTGTGTGCAGACTGTTCTCCCAGCGAGCTGGCTTGGCTCACGGTTAATTAAACAGGGCTTATACATACCTGGCATGCACATACATGCTGGCTGGTAGCTTGATTTGCTTGATTGCTAATGCCAAGCTGTAATTGAATCACTGCAATAATAATGCATACATCATAACAGACGAGCTGCAATTGTTAATAACAGCAGCTAAAGTAAACAGACTAGTTTTACTCTTTATTCAATTTATAAACTAAATTTCAGCTCAAATCTATCATGAGCAAACTTTATGAACCATTCTTACGAGTTCAATTCATTCTCAAAGGACAAAATGTTTAAAAACAAATTCAGCCCCCCCCTCCCCCCCATTCCTTTCCTTCAAAAAAAAATCTCTAAATCTTGTTTAAAATTCAATAGAATTTCAGGGCATTTCCTGGACTGGCATTCTTCCAGGATGCCACCCAGGTGTTTACTTATGCAGGTCTAGATGGTACCAATTGCCAAACACTACTCTGTATCAAAGCTTCCCTGCAGTGATTAATGAATACAGTCAAGAGTGGAAACAATAGCCAGCTTTTCCCACTGTGTCCTGGAATCACAATCCAAGTGCAGCAACCCGATTGCTAGCCTGGCTGACAGTATAAACTAACCAGGAACTCAATACTTTCCCAATCAGTATGTTTGTTACCTATATTGACCATAAGTGAACTTTTAGCATTCTGCTTACATTAAGCCACTGCATTTTCCCATAAAAATACATAAGAGTCATTGATGTCTCACATTCCACTGGATCACCAAAGGTACCCTTAACCCTCTAAACCACAAGATTGATAACTTGTCATTAATCTGAACAACCATCAACAACTGAGATTTCTGAGTGTCCAGTCGTGACTCATACCTGATCAACCCTTTTATATCTTCATGACTATGGCCATGAAGTTGATTCATGGTAGAATTTCAGACATCAGCTCAAGAGCAGTGACAACCATTATACCAAGTCATGACTGGCCGGAGGGATTGGGGGTGGGGGTGTATGTCTGTGCCATCTCAGTGGCATTCATCCAGGTGAGGTGCAAAGTCATCAATTGGACATGCTAATATCAGGTTACCTGGTCCCATATTTAGATAAGCAAAAGGTTTTGACAAAAGAAACCTGAAATAACTATTAACCTTTAACTTGCGTAGGCAAAAGACTTCATAATGGTTTCAGGAATGCTCCCAGAATGCCTGAACGAATTTGGCAAGCAGTACTACTGCATTATCTTCTAGCACTTGGATGTCAATTTGATAATAACATTTGACCTGATAAATGGTTGCTACATGGTATTTTTAAGCCAATAACCATTTGCCTCACATTAAACCACTTTACAGAATGGTCAAATCACTTTCAACCTACACATTAGGCATATCTATCTTTTTTTCCCGTCCAGGCAGGCACAGGTAACAAGAGAAGTACCACAAAATTGGAAACTTGTTTATATAATTGGATTAGATTTATATTGAGTATAAGTGGAAATTTCACTTGAAATGCAACAGATCTGTTGTTTCACAATACTTGTGTGTCCAAGTAGTGAGGAATATGTTTATATTTGAGTGTGGGCAAAAAAAAATGACTAATGAAAAGGTGGAAAAACTGAACTTGATTGTAGCTGAATTGGGTCAATGCTCTCATTGATCTGCACCCTGGATCTACTGCTCATTTCTTCATTTCATCTTTTAATTGTAATTTTCATTCAAATAATCATGGCTTAATTTAAGTCAACATTCCTGTTGCGAATGGAGTAATACACACGTGCCGAGACGTTCCTTGGAGCAAACATACCAAACTTTCCGAAGAAAGCTGACAAGAGTATGAGTTGTAACGCATGGGTTTACTCAGCTGAGCAATCCCACAACCAACAAATAAAAATCAAAACTCTGCACTAAATGGTGGCAGACAATTAAACAGCTAACAAGCAGAGGAAGCTCCAAGAACATCCTCATTCTCAAGGACGGCGAGGCCCACCACGTGAGTGCTGAAGCATTCGCAACAGTGTTTAGGCAAGTATGCTGATTGGATGATTCAACTCTACTTTCTCCCCCAATTTCCCCACCATTACTTAGATCCAGAAGTCATTGAAGTATTGGTCCAAACAAGGACTGAAAGGCAGAATTCAGAGGTGAGGTGAGGTGAGGCCGAATGCCCTCGACACCAAGACAGCGTCTGATCAATTGCAGCATCAGGCATCCCTGGTAAAATCGAGGATAGTGAGCAGCAAAGGGAAACCATTCCAAAGGCTTCATACCTCGCACAAAGGAAGACAGTTGCAGTTATTGGAAGTTAATCATCGCTGCAGGAGTTCCTCACGGCAGCCCCAACCACCTTCAGTGGCGTTGTCAATGACCTCCCTTCCATCAGATGGTCAGAAATGGGGGATTTGGCTGATGATTGCACACTGTTCAACTCCATCTACAATTCCTCAGCAAATTAAGTTTACAGCAAGACCTTGACAAAATTCAGGCATGGGCTGATAAGTAGCCAGTGGCATTTGGCCACTCCTCCTAAATCCACAACCTCTCCCACCAAGAAGGTAGATGTTCCCATGTTCCCAGAAGGACGGCAACAATTCAAGGCATCCCACCAACACCTTCTCAAGGGCAGTTAGCAATGGGCAATGTGCCAGCTTTGCCATTGATACCTACACCCTGAAAACTAAACCTAAAAAAATCTGTGAATCGTCAAAAATTGTCAACCCATGTTTCAAATGTTATGATATTTCATCCTATCATCCAGTCATGAAACTATGGAGTGGTGAGTACCGAGGCAAGAACAGAATGAATGAGGGGTCAACAACAGTAGGGGATGTGGAGGCAGCAGTGGACACTCCTTGTGACTGTTAGGTCAGAAACTCGTACAAGGGTCATGTTTGTAAATGGCTTGGTTCAGCCTCTGACTGGCAGAAGGTTAATGATATTGATGGCTGCAACACAGGGTTATAGGATATTTCAGATCCTTAAGTACTGGGCACTGGATAAGCAGCATCTGAAAATAAGTATTATATCTGTGACAGAAGTATACTTCTACATTATCTGTATACTTACTATTTCTTTCTTGCAGTCACAATCACAATATATTGGATCAACCATGATCTTTGACACTCACCAATTTTTATCAATGCACTTATCTGGATGCATCACGGCTTGGTATGGCAACTGCTCTGCCCAGGACCACAAGAAACTACAGAGAGTTGTGGACACAGCCCAGCACATCACCGAAACCATCCTCCCCCTCCATGAACTCTGTCTATACTTCTCGATGACTGGGTAAAGCAGCCAGCATAATCAAAGACCCCACCCACCCAGGTCATTCTCTCTTCTCCCCTCTCCCATCAGGCAGAAGATACAGGAGCCTGAGAGCACATACCACCAGGCTCAAGGACAGCTTCTATCCCACTGTAATAAGACTATTGAACAGTTTCCTTATACAATGAGATGGACTCTTGACCTCACAATCTACCTTGTTATGACCTTGCACCTTATTGTCTACCTGCAATGCACTTCACTGTAGCTGTGACACTTTACTCTGTATTCTGCTATTGTTTTCACCCTGTGCTATCTCAATGCAGTGTGTAATGAATCGATCTGTACGAATGGTATGCAAGACAAGTTTTTCACTGTACCTCGGTACAAGTAGCAATAATAAACCAATACCAATAGCTCTAAGGGATGAATGGCCTACTCTTATTCATGGCTTACACCTACTTCACCTGACTGTGCCATACAACCCGAGGGCTTCTCAATTCATCGGATGGACCGTACAGAATCCTTGGGCAAAGTTAGAGGCGGAAGGGTTTGCTTCTTAATCAATAACTTGTGGTGCTCAGACATGATGGTTCTGGTGAGTTCCTGCTCACCCAATTTGGATATCTAACGGTGAAGTGTCGCCCATACTCTCTCCCATGGGAGTTCACTTCAGCTATCCTGATGGCAGCCTAAATCCCACCCGATGGATGTGAAGGCTGCACTCAATGAACTATACTCTGTCGTCAACAGCCTTGAAACAGGATACCCTGAGGCCTTCTTCATTACTGCAGGTGACTTCAACCTGGCCAAACTCAAGAGTGTGTTACCAAAGTACTACCAGCATGTCTCCTGTCCCACCAGGGGCCCTAACACCCTTGATCATTGCTATACAACCATCAAAGGTGCCTTCCGAGCCAAACCTCATCCTCACTTTGGGAAATCAGACCACCAGGCTGAGCTCCTTCTCCCTGCATACAAACTAAAGCTGAAATGGGAGGATCCAGAACAGAAAGTTGTGCAGTGCCGGTCTGAGGAAATAGATGAGCTGCTACGCAACTGCTTTGAGTCAGTGGACTGGTCCATGTTCAAAGACTCAGCTGCCAGCTTAGATGAGTATGTCACCACCATCTCGGACTTTATCAGCAAGTGTATTGAGGACTGTGTACCAAAGAGGACAATCTGGGTGTTCCCAAACCGGAAACCACGGATGAACCGGGAGATCCACTTCCTACTGAATTCGAGGACTGCAGCATTCAAATCAGGTGACCCTGAGCTTTACAAGAAATTGAGATACGACCTCCATAAAGCTATCAGAAATGCCAAGAGACAATACCAGTCCAAAATCGAGTCCCAGACCAGCCATCAGTTGTGGCGGAGCTTACATGCTATAGCGGGCTACAAAACAAAGTTGGGCAGCGTCGCCAACAACAGCACATACCTTCCCGATGAGTTTAACACATTCTATGCGCATTTTGAACAGAAGGGAAGTGGCTTGTCACCACCCATCCCGACAGCCTCCCATGCAACTGAACCCGTGGTCACCGTCAAGGAAGTAAGATCAGTCTTCCAGAGAGTGAACCCGCGGAAAGCATCTGACCCAGATGGTGTCCCTGGGCATATGCTCAGGTCCTGTGCAGATCAGTTTGCGGGGTATTTGCAGACATATTTAACCTCTCCCTGCTTCAACCTGAGGTTCCCACCTGTTTTAAGAAGACCACTATCATCCCGGTACCTAAGAAAAACAAGGTAACATGCCTTCATGACTACCACCCAGTGGCTCAGACATCCACCATCATGAAGTGCTTCGAGAGGCTGGTCATGGCACGCATCAGCTCCAGCCTCCCAGACAATCTCCACCCACTGCAACTTGCCCATGGCCAAAACAGGTCTATGGCAAATGCCATCTCCCTGGCCTTACACTCATCTCTGGAGCATCTAGACAGCAAAGACATGAATGTTAGACTATTGTTTATTGAATATAGCTCTGCCTTCAATAAAAGATCTTTATTAGTCACATGTACATCAAAACACATAGTGAAATGCATCTTTTTGCGTAGAGTGTTCTGGGGGCAGCCCGCGAGTGTCACCATGCTTCTGGCACCAACATAGCATGCCCACAACTTCCTAACCCATACGTCTTTGGAATGTGGGAGGAAACCGGAGAACCCAGAAGAAACCCACGCAGGCGCGGTGAGAACGTACAAACTCCTTACAGACAGTGGCCGGAATTGATCCCGGGTCGCTGGCGCTGTAATAGCGTTACGCTAGCCGCTACAAATTCCAAGACCTGGGACTCAACAACTCCTTTTGCAACTGGATCCTCGACTTCCTGACCAACAGACCACAATCAGCAAGGATGGGCAGCAATGCCTCCAGCGCAATTATTCTCAACACTGATGCTGCACAAGGCTGCGGCCTCAGCCCTCTACTCTACTCCCTATACACTCACGACTACACGGCCAGATTCTGCTCTAACTCCATCTACAAGTTTGCAGATGATACTACTGTAGTGGACTGTATCTCAGATAACGATGAGTCTGAGTACAGGAAGGAGATAGAGAACTTAGTGGCATGGTGTCATGACAACAACCTTTCCCTCAATGTCAGCAAAACAAAAGAGCTGGTCATTGACTTCAGGACAGCAGGCAGTGTACATGCTCCTGTCTACATCAATGGTTCTGAGGTCAAGAGGGTTGAGAGCTTCAAGTTCCCAAGAGTTAACATCACCAACAGCCTGTCTTAGTCCAACCACATAGACAAGAAAGCTCACCAGTACCTCTACCTCCTCAGGAGACTAAAGACATTTGGCATTTCCCCTTTGACACTCACCAACTTTTATCATTGCACCACAGAAAGCATCCTATCCGGATGCATCATGACTGGGTATGGCAACTGCTCTGCCCGGGACCACAAGAAACTGCAGAGAGTTGTGGTCACAGCTCAGTACATCATGGAAACCAGCCTCCCCTCCGTGGACTCTGTCTACACTTCTCGCTGCGTCAGTAGAGCAGCCAGCATAATCAACGACCACACCCACCCTGGACATTCTCTCTTCTCCCCTCTCCCATCAGGCAGAAGATACAAAAGCCTGAAAGCATGTACCACCAGGCTCAAGGACAGCTTCTTTCCCGTTGTTATAAAACTATTGAATGGTTCCCTACTATGATAAGATGGACTCTTGACCTCACAATCTACCTCATTATGACTTTGCATCTTATCGCCTACCTGCACTGCATTTTCTCTGTAGCTGTGACACTTTACTCTGCATTCTGTATTGTTTTACCTTGTACTACCTCAATGCACTGTGTAATGAATTGATCTGTATGAACAGTATGCAAGACAAGTTTTTCACTGTAACTCGGTACAAGTGACAATGATAAACCAATACCAATACCCATTTCTCATTGTTCTTAATGGTCAGTAATACGAGCATGCATTTCTGGCCCTTTAGATGTACATGACTGGTTTGTAACTGAGATGGTTTATTTAATCAGAATATGCAACATTTCTGAGAAATAAATAGACTGGAAACATGCAAAGGTTGCTTTCAAACCTCCCAAGAACTTTTCTGTCCAAGTAATATGAGTGTTCTCCCTCGCAGAGAAATAGGATGAATGAGATTCACAAGCTGTTGTAAACATTACAACATTACCAAGGAACTGCAACTTTCACAGATTTATGAATGATGAGAAGAAAAGAAGCTGCTGGAACGCTGGTAATGCTGGAGCCCGTTGGAAAGACAGCAGAATCAATCAGTATCTGAAAGAGGAATTGGCTGCAAGAGCTCGTCAGAACTACATTTGCAGAGTGAATTAGGTTCTGATAAATTGCTGAACCAGACACATCATCCTTCCTTTCTCTTATAGATGCTAATTGGCCTATTGTACATTTCCAGCACTTCATGGCTTTACTTCAGATTTTGAATGATGTCAACTTATAATGTCCTCCATCTGCATTGAGACTTGCCCCCAAGGCAACAGGGCAATATTAGTTATAAGGCTCCTGCTGTTCTCAGCAAGTCAGACCACCTTCCCTGCTGGTATTTGTTGACATGTGATAGCAGCAGGGTTGCCAGGAGGATTGGAATTGTGCCACATTATAATTCCTGTTCCCAGCAATGATCATGTGGTCAAGAGAGAATGGAAATGATATGCAATTATCTAACTATGAAATTACATTTCACAGGCTTGCTGGCTGTGTTTGAGACTTGTTTGATCACTGCCTGTGCGCATAATGATGTGCCATTGACTGCATAAGAATAAGTTGATCTCAAACAACTGCAGCACATTTATTCAAAAAGCTCTCTTTGGTACCTCTTCTTGCCACTTATGAACCGACAATTTCTTCCCTTTTGAGGTCAAGAACATCTTATTTCATTTCTCCCGGGATACTCTACCTCCTGCTTAGTGTGAAAGTTGACTGCAAATGGTATCAGGCATCATTATCATGTGTTAGTGTCTGCTTTTCTGTTCATCCTGAATGATTAATGATTTATGCTTCATTCCAAAATTCCCAGTTTTGTATTGTCGCTGGAAACCACAATAAATGTGATGCAGTGAATTTCCTTTCAAGAACAGTCAAAATTCTGGTCCTGGAAGATTTGACTTACAATAGAACCAAATTTAGAGAAAAATAACAGAAACAAAACTAAATTTATAGGGACTGAATGCTGTGATCTAATAAACAGAAAGGTCTATTAAACCTCTGCAGGAAGACTGTGCCATGTTTATGGGACATGGCTCAAATGGTTTTGGCTGTTTGCATGCAAGTGCATGCTTGAAAGGTAACAGTTGTAAGATAACAAAAAGGAAAATGTAGGCTAAAGCCAGGCAATTGTTCTAGTCTTAGCAACATGCTCACAATGCCAACAGACTGGCCCCCTGGGAAAATCTCTCAACCAACTCAGGAACAAAAGATCAATTCATTCACATTTAGTACAGTGTGTAAGCAGTGCTTCTCCGATCACATTCCCCCTGTTAAACATGTTTTCCTTCTCCTTCAGGTCAAATGCGAGGCTTGTTAACGTGCCTTTTAGCCTCAATACTGTGCTTCATTAAATATGGCACACCATGCAGCTTTTTGCTGTCCTGCACTATACTCGCTCAAAATTTAAAACAACAGTGCTGTCAATATTTTGTAAATAAAATAATACAATTAAATCTTTGAAAATTATTTTAACGTACTTTAGCCCATCTTAAATCATATCTTGAGATCATTATATAATTCATAATAGTTTCACAATGAAACCCTTTTTTCAACCTTTCCAGAAGGTTGTGGATGAACCTCACTAAGGACCAAGACTGGCTTAAATGTGACAGAGACATTTCCCTTCTGGGTACAGCCCGTTTGTTGAATGTGACAGCTGGTGAGCGCTTCAGCAGTTCGGTGCATCTTATTAACCATGTAAAGGACTACTCCTGTTGGCTGAACGCAGGCTGCAGTAGCTGCAGAGCTGGATTAAGTATTCTGGGGTCTTTGGTGACGTGTGGGGCCCGCCGCCCCAGCCTCTAAATTTGCTTCAATCCATTCCATACTGAACATGCATCACATTGAAGAAAGAATCCCATGGCAAGCTTGCACGCTTCATTAATATTAAAGCTAATCATATCACAATTTGGCTCCATGCCACTTCTTTTATGGGCACTGAAGATGCTGAATCAGTTCAAAATGGTGCCCGAGGTGACTGCACACATTTGTATGAGTGGCACCGGACACCATATTCATTAACGCGCAGTCCCCACCCACTGGAAGTGCACGGAGGAAGCACATTAATTGGCGTGTAATGTGGATTTGATCCCAGAGCTGCCATTTGAAGCTCAGTGCCTGTTAACACACCTGAACGCACAAGGAATCCATCCCCCACCACTTAAAAGGATTATGCCCTACTTCTAAACTGGCTGAAATTTATTTCTACTGGCTGTTGCTGCAGTTGTTCAGGTGCATGGTGATTTCTTGACTTCTTTAAAGTTACAATCTAGTGGAGAATAGATTTCTGGACTGATTGTCGAAGACCTGTGAATGGCCATCTGAGCACTCACGTTCAGAGCCTCGACCTGCACAGTAGCATCTTACCATGGAAAGGGAGAGAGAAGCACGTCCACAACTGTCATACAATTTGTTTTTGTCATGTGCCTATCATGGTTGAATAGCAGGCAATGCATGCAGGGTGTGAGGTGTGGACTTGGGCCATCGGGGTGCCAAGTAGGATAGTGAGGGGAAATGTGGAATATTACGTCTGAGTTCCAATGAATGGAGACAGTGATTAGGTGAGTGGAGGAGATGAGGTGCATTGAGCCATGTGTAACACTAGTGGGTGGTGGGATTAAACATCTGATGACATATTAACTGACCACACATTGGGTCTCTAAACTTCTTGTGACAGCACTATCCTTATCCCAAATATAATTCCAGGCCCACAGAAACAAAGCGACTTTTAATTGTGCTCAGCAAAAGTCACTCAATTTAAGAGCAATTACCAATGAGTAATAAATCCAAAGCTTGCCAATAACTCCCACATCATGCAAATGAATAAAACAAAGGATATTACCCAGGTGATGATTTAGAACTCCCAGGTAGGATTTCTGAGCGACATGGCTCACAGCCACATCATGTTTTATTCCACTTTATTATTCCACTTCACAATTTCAGGAGTGCCCAACACATTTTTTATTACACACAATTTAGAATCCTTTTAAACTGTGGGATACAGTGGTTATTGACATCTATGGAATGTATTTCCAACAAACGTAAATATAAAGCTTTTGTCACGCAAGGGAACATAGCAAGTGTTAGAAAGGTTGAGACAAATAACTGGCATCATTCAAAATAGTTAAGCAGCAACTTTCTGGCAGGTTTTGTGAATTTTAATTTGGTAAAGTTGTAAAGCAGCAGCAACAAAGAAAGAAATGGTCTTTGACGGTCGGAGTTGCAGGTTTGGCAGGAGCTGTCAAGAGTCACCTGGGCAAATTTCAGCAGTGCATTTTGTTCATGGTGCCTCCTGTAGGAATGAATGGTTAGAGTTGTTGATGGGGTATCAGTCAAGTGAGCTGCTTTGTCCTGGATGCTATCAAGCTTCTTGAAAATTGCTGGCTGTAGGTAGTATTCCACCATGCAACTGACTTGTGCTTCAGAGACAATAGAAAGACCTTGGCTATCAGGATACCCAGTCTCTGACCTGCTCTTGTGGCCATAGTATTTATGTGGATAGTCAGTTAAGTTTCCGGTCTATCGCCACCCTCGAGATATTGATGGTGGGGACTCTATAATGGTAATACCATGGAATGTAAAAGAAAGGTGGTTAGACTCTCTTGTTAGAGATGGTCATTGCCTGGCATTTCTGTTGTGCAGATGTTTCTTGCCACTTATCAGCCCAGTTCCAAGTGTTATCACATTTAGACTAAAATTCATGGATGGATCAAGGATGTCCAGGAGATTGAAGCTCAAAAATACTGTATGCCATGAAAACACAATGATGTGACTGCAGGGCAGGAAAGGGAAAGATGTAAATGTGGAGGAATCATCATATTAAAAACAAAAACTCAGTATTAACAGTGAAATATTACGAGTATAGCAAATAAGGTTAAAAATTAACATAACAGGTCATTAGCATTGACGTTCTCCAGTTTCAACTTAAAACAAGATTGAATATAGATTGAACATTAACTACGCAGCTGGTATGAGTTGTCCTTTTTATGAACACTTTTTGAATTGTACCAATTTTGCATTAGATGCTTATGATTCTTACTGCTAGTAGTAATGGAAACCAACATAGGTTAACATAATATATTTACTACGAAGGGAACCTATACCAAAATAAACAAAAAAAAAAATCAGGGTCATGGAACCCGTCCTTGGATTTTGCACACAATTGTAAAATGACTAAAACCCAGTTGAGACTTTGAACCCCTAAGATGGCATGGAGTTCAGGTCACAAGTGAATCTGAATGCTATTTTGCCTTGATTTCTGGTGCGACTCACACCAGCCCACATTGCATTATCCAATCGAAGCATGGTCTGACATTCCATTTATAACTGAAAACCACAGGAAGTCGAGATCAATATCATCTTTGGTCTCATTTCAAAGCTTCAAATAAATTCAAAAGGTGTGGGGTGGGGGAGTGTGACCAGGATGCAAGGGGAGGTGGGGAATGTAAGTACAAAAGAGATTCTAAAATCTGACCAAGGAATTTTCACCCATTTCCTTTTCCTGGTGGTTGCAGCTTTGCTTCAGAGTCTACAATGAGAATACAGTTATTATTCTGCACAAGTCCCAGATTCTAAAGAGTAGCCTCGTTTCAAGCCTTTCCCAGACACTTTTACATCCCCAAAGACATTGTTTTGCAACATTAGTGGAAAATTTCAGCTGAATGCAAGCTGTTCATAAAAGCTAGAACTTCAGGACAAACTGCACCCATGGCGTATTAGGAAGTTGCACTTTCTGTGAGCCAAGATGCATTTGGTATGATTGGACATACATTACTTTGCATTTCCTGTCCATCTATTATTGCCCTTGAGTTGGTGGATCACCTCTTTCTTGTACTGTAGTGGTCACTGAGGTGAAGGGTACCCCATAGAGCTGACAGGCAGAGAGTTCCAGAAGTTTCATTCAGAGACCATGAAGGAATGATACTATATTTTACTGTTAATTGTATTTAACAAAGAAAAACTTACAATTCATCCTT
The DNA here is from genome assembly GCF_009764475.1 of Pristis pectinata. NCBI lineage: Eukaryota > Metazoa > Chordata > Chondrichthyes > Rhinopristiformes > Pristidae > Pristis > Pristis pectinata. The sequence continues at coordinate 23,931,753 of NC_067418.1, read as the reverse complement.
TCAAAGCACAAGTTCTGGGCTCCTGAACTGCAGATATGGAATTTGCAACATGAAACCACTTAAATGTTTGAATATTGGGAGTTTGAATCAGAATCAGCAAAACACACAAGGTCTGGCTCAATATTTAAAAGTGGTGGAAAAGATGCGAATATAGTCTTGGTAAGAGACTAGTTCCTCAAGTGTTGTCGGAGTTGCATTCATCCGGGAAAGGATATTATTGCAGCGCACATCTGACGTGGTCTTTAAGCGGTCTAGAAGCAAGGCAGAATACTTGCTCTTGTAGCAATAGGACTTAAACTACTTGTTTTGTCAGTACTAACCCCCAGAATAATGGTGCATGTCCTGGCACTGGTCTATCATCAATGTTAGATGGCACTTTTCAATTTAACTCCAGGTGCTGTTCTGGTTGCTGGACAGAGAGAGAGACTACTTCAAAAAAAAAAGGATTTGAAAATGGAACTGAAGACTGTACAATCATCAGCAAGGATCCCTCTTCTGACCTTGTACTGAGGGGAACATTATAAATCAGCAGATGGTTAGGCTGAGGACACTGTCCAGAGGAACTCCTGCAGCAGAGTTAACCTGGGGCTCAGTTGATTAGTCTCCAATGATCAAAGCTATCTTTATGCTAGTTATGATTCCTGCTGGTGGAGTGGCTTTTCCCTGGGTGAAACTTCAATTTTATTAAAACTGACTGATGGCACATTAGGTCAATGCCACTTTGATTGCAAGGGTAGTCACTTTCATGGCACCTCGGAATTCAGTTGTCTTGACTGTGTTGAGCGTGGTTTTAAATTGCTTGTGCTTTGTTGTCAATTCACCATGTAGCTCAAGGATATCAGATTTTGAAATGCTGTCTCTATTTTGAATCCATTTTTATCAGTACAGAGATACAGTGAAGATGGAGTCCTTTGTGTAAAGATGGAATCTGGACACTAAAGATTACTCCCACCAAAATATCTACAACCGACAGGGATATTGGAAACAAGGTCAGGTACAATTTCCCCTTTTGTTTGTTCTCTTGTAACCTTCCACAGGCCCAGCTTGGCAGCTAAGTTTCTTATCGTGAAAACACTAGTTCAAGCCTTTCTTCCAATAGTGTTCAACATGGACGAGTACTGATTAATCATCTGGTGCATCGTTGCTGTGCGTGTGCATCATGTCCAGGGCCGGAACAATTGACCTACAACCACAACTATCTTTCTTTGTCTGAGGCATGACTCCAACCACTGGAGTATTTTCTCTTTGATGCCCATTGATTTCAGCTTTACCAGGGTGCCTTTATGCTACAATCCATCAAAAAAAAAAGTCCATTGGCTTATGTTAAGGACAGTCATGCAGTTATAAGGACAGTCTAAGTTCTTGAATTCAGCTCTTTGGCTCTTGTTTGGACCAAGGCTGTGATGAGGCCTGGAGTCAAGTGGTTCTGATGAAACTCAAACTGGGCATTGATGAGCAATTACTACTTGTAAGCACTGCCGATGACAGCGTCCGGCACTTTACTAATGATTCACAGTAGACTGATTAGGTTGTAAATTAGCTGGATTGGATGTATTCTGCTTTTAGCGATTGGGATATACCTGGGTAATTTTCCACTTTGACAGGTAGATGCCAGTATTGTAACTGTACCAGAACAGGTTGGCTAGAGGCACCACTGTTTCAGGAGCAAGATGTTGTCTGGTCCCATAGTCTTTGCTGTATCCAGCACTCTGAGCAGTTTCTTGATATCACTTGGAATTAATCAAAATGGCTGAAGACTGGCTTCTGGTGATATATGCAACCTTTAAAATATGTGAACAAGACTGTACATGATTCACCAACTGCAATCTAAGGACTTGTAAAGGTTCAACATTATCACTAATGCTTACATTAGAGACAGAATAAAATGCAAATACTTCTGTTTATTGTATTATTTTTTTTCATTTGCCTTAGTACCTTTGACATATGCCTGTCAAGACCCCTCTGCTCCTTCGTTCCATTTAAATTTCCTTTCATACTTTTCTGCGTCAAACTGTTACTGCCTCCCATTTACTTTTTCCTGGAGTCCACATAATCCTCGTTGTAACTTGTCACATCTCCCAGTTTGGCAACAATGCACATTTAAATAAATTTCTTTAATTTGTGTATAATCAATAAGAGCAGCACTAACACAGGCCTGTGTAGAACATCACTCATTATCTCATTCAACAAATTCTTTTACCCATTCCTTAGCTTTCAATCCACAATTCTCAAAGACAAGTGAAGGGAAGTTGAAGTCAAATTTTACTATCATTGAGCTCAGTTATAAAATGGAATTTTGATTGCCAAATATATTTTTAAAGACTGTCCATCGTGGACATGCTATTGTGAAAGATCAATATTTAATAGACAGGTAAGTGAAATACCATTCTATAATGTTAACAAAAGTTGCTATTTCAATCACAAATGGAGCCATGCTCAAGCCTGTGGAGAACAAATAAACCTGACAAGTCTGCTTTTAGTAACAAGGCAAGCTGCCCCTTTAATTTACCTCACATTGACTTGGTTTAGATTTCACCCAACACCAATGCAAATTATTTTTGAACATGCACAATGCCCAGCGTCATCCATAAACTGATGACTTCAGCATAGCATCTAGCAGCAAATTCATTATGGCCAAAGCTTAAAAATATTTTTAAAAGTTAGCATATTTGTACTTTCACAGATAAAGAAAAAGGATAATTTAAAAAACTGGTTTCTAAAAACTCATGCAAATGTATAATTTAAACTGCTTAATATTTGGTTAAGCAAAATGGTTACTAGGAACTTTATAGCAACACCTCATTGTCTCTGATGGCTTGGCTGTCAGCATGAAGCAAAAGCTTATTGATAAAAAAAATTTATAATTACTTCTAAGTCCCAAGCTTCCCTCATTTGAGTGAAATGGGTCAGAGAATTTCACTTGTCCCATCAGGATGGAACAGTAGCCACCAAGCTTTGATTATCAACAAAAAAAAAAATCACTTCAATATCCCAAGCTTCTCTATTTGAGAGAAATAGTTCACATAATTTCAACAGAAAACAGAACCCAAGATTGTGCTCCGTGCTGACAGCCTTAACCTATCACTGTTGTACAACAAAGGATAAAAACACAAATCATAATTTGCTGCATCTGATGTCATAGCAAATTTAAACGATGCTTTCTCACTTTCTAAATCTATTAAATTCAAGTGCATGATGTAAAAGTAGCATTAATGAAGACCAATGTCAAAATTCAGTTCAAGAACTTTCAAAAATATTCTTGTTACTGGAATACACATGATTTCCATAAGTCTAGACGTGACAGCAAATATCTAACTTTAGTAAAATAATAACTGGAGTACTGTGTGAACTTAATCAGTCCCACACCATGGTAAAGGATGTGAGAACAACAGAACAGTTATTGTACACATTCATTGGGATGCCAAATGGTAAAAGGAAATGCAAATGTGAGCATAGCCTTGAAGGATCACAGCTATTTTTGTTAGGATGAAGAAAATAAGAGGATTATTTAACAAGTAGCATGAGAAACACTGAGAAATTGTTGACTATATTCAGATATTTATGTTGGCTTTGGAATAGGCAACCCTTTTTCAGTCAGTGATAATTCCATCAATAAGTCACTTATGCAATCTGATCTTGTACCAAATTAATCAGATTTGCCTTGACTGGAATCTCTGGACATTGGTGCAGAGAGTTGGCAATAATATCATGGCTCCAGGAAATTTGCAAGTGGTCAGATTCACTGCAAACTTTCCTCTACAAGACTCCCTGGACATGATAAATACAAGCATCCATTAATGCAAGTGATCAAAAGCTCAAATTGCCTGTGATTTCAGTGGACGAGGACTTTGCTAAAACCAAAGTGTAGAACTGTTCTGGAATGAGGCCAGCATTTGTACTGCATTTTCTATCCATAAAAGTTAATGTTGAAGCTTGCTTCTATTGCAATTAAACAACAGCCTTCTCCCAATTTAACGCAGTTAGATATAGTTGATTATTTGAGGAAGAGTATTTGCTCTTGAAAAGTTAATGTCACAATGAGTGTCAGCATTCAACACTGCTTCACATTCATATCATACAAATATAATCTAGAACCAGAATTATAAAGCTTTATCTGCTTCATCAGTAGCATTCCTTCCATAAGATTGGAAGTGGGGATATTCACTCTCTGGCTTCATGCACTGTTCCAAAGAAGCCCCAGTTAAGCTCAAAGGACAACATCTCATCTCCCGTCTAAGCATGCTTCAGCTCTTGGGGCTTACCGCAGAGTTCAACAATTTCAGAAAACCAGACTTTCCAGTCTGTGTCAGAACTGGGGCAGGACCAGGAGATGATTAGGATACTTGGCAGATCAGTTGGCTTCTGGGGAGTGGGTGGTGTCTGGGTCAACATATCAGCTCCACATATTCTCTCAGTGGAGTGGTGGAGGGGAAAAGAGAACATGCGCCTGGGGCATTAGTTCTGCTTTCTCTATCCATGGATGCTGCCCAAGCTGTCGAACAGTTGTAGCATTGTGAGATAATTTTTATTTTTAAACCATCTTTGGCCAGTTTTGATGCAACTCTGTTCTTCTTTCCACAGATACTGCCTGACCGGCAGGCTTTCCTAGTATTCTCATTTGTTTCAGATTAGCAACTGTGTTCTGTAGCACCTTGTTCCCACCTTTTATTTTTCCATCTCCTCTGTCGTCCCACTATTTATACCTTCTCCAGGCTGTTTTCCTGTCATATATATGCATTCAGTGCCTCTGGCTACACATCTTCTCATCTCCATCCCATTACAGATATTCCTTTTGTTCTCTCCATCCCTCCACCTATCTGTACGTCTAAACATGCCTGTTTTTTTCAAAAATGGTCATAAACAGAAAAGTCTACAGTTTTTCTCTCCACACATGTGCCTGTTCCTCTAGTATTTTGTTTTTCTGTTTTTATATCAGATTTCCATCATCTGCAGATTTGCTGAGACTTGCTCAATGTTCAGTTCCATTTGTAATTCAGCAAGTGAAGCAGTCCATGCAACAAGACCCGGACAGTGTTCCATCATGGCCAAATAACATTTGCACCAAGTCCTGGGATTTGGGGGGGGTGGGTAGGATCTGTGGAAGAATCTATTTATTACACCCAGGTGACAGAAATCTGGAACGCACTGCCCGAAGAGATGGAAGAGGCAGTTACTCACACAACATTAGTAATATCTGGACAAGCATGTGAAGCACCGTGACAGAGAAGGCTATAGACTGAGTGACACGAAATGGGATTGGAATTGGTATATTATTGTCACGTACTGAGGTACAGTGAAAAACTTGTCTTGCATACCGATCGTACAGGTCAATTCATTACACAGTGCAGTTATGTTGAGTTAGTACAGAGTGCATTAAGGTAGCACAGGTAAAAACAATAATAGTACAGAGTAAAGTGTCACAGCTACAGAGAAAGTGCGGTGCAATAAGGTGCAAGGTCACAAGGTAGATCGTGAGGTCAGAGTCCATAGATAGGGACTTGATGGCCAAAATAAACAGTGAGCCAAAGGGCCCGTTTCTGTACTGTATCACTCACCTGTCCCAAGCACGATGGAACCTCTGTATCAGGTTCAGGCTAGGTCAGCTTTGGAAAAAAAAATGTAGTTGCTCAGGCTTGGGCTGGTTCAGATCTGGTCAGCAGCCACAGACTCTTTAAATAAACTGTCCTGAACATGAAGTTTGGGGATAAAGTTTTAAAAGTGGGGGACACAATGGCACAGTTACTAGAAGTGATGCCTCACAGCTCCAGCAATCCAGGTTCAATCCTGATCTTTGGTGCTGTCTGTGCGGAGTTTTTATGTTCTCTCTGTGACCGTATGGGCTTCCTCCAGGCTGTTAGGTTATTTGACCTCTGTAAATTGCCCTGTGTGCAGGTGAGTGCAGTGGTAATCATGGAATTTGGGAAGGACTTAATTAAAGTGTTGAAGAATACAATGTGATTAGTGCATATGGGTACCTGATGGCTGTCATGGACTCAGTGGGCTGAAGAGCCTATGTCTATGTCACATGGCTCTACATACAGGAGCTAGGGGCCCCTCACTGCTGGGTTGAGTGGGCAAGTGCTGCTTTCAGAAGATGGATGGGATTCTTAGTAGGAGTCAGGTTAGGTAGCAAAGAGAATTACAGGTCATCTGGTTCAGGTTGGGCTTGGATTGGCTGTGGTCGGGTTGGGTTTTAATTTTGTTGCTCAGACTGACCTCTAAATTGCACCACTATTTAGCATTGGACTTGTCCCTCACCTCAGACTTTGCAAGGAGTACTGATGGACAAACTGCTGCTAGTGGGGCATCCAATGCTGTCTGCAATCCATCTGGGATGTGAGGTCAAAACAAGCATTAGTTTACTTCAATCAGATTTGAAAAATTGTTATTGAGCAGCCCAAATCTTGAATTAAAAGTATAATCAGATACAGAAGGTCAAATTAAGGAACGAAAAATATTGAGAAACAGAATATTTAAAATATTATAAAATGCCATCAGTTAAAAGTTGAAGGAAGGGAACTCTAAATAGAAAAATAATTGTCAATATCAGGAAAGTCTGACAGTAATTTAGACAGACCGTGCCCTTCATAGTGCACTTGGACTGGGATGGGATGTCAAACTTTGTGATGAGCACAAGCTTCATGCTATTCAATGCACTTGAACAGGAACAAGATGATGGGTTCCATGTTGATGGGTTCCAAAGGCAGGTCATGGTCAACATTTCACTGTGCATCTCCACTTGCAGCAAATTGCTGCGTATTATTTACATACAGATAACTGCGACTTCTGTGGCCTTGGTTTTCATATCAAAATCTGGGCCACTAATTGTAAACTGATCTAATTATTGTCATTTCACTTCAGAAATAATTTGGCATGTGGATAGTGTTTTGGGATAACTTTACAAGACAGGAGAAAATATAATGCAGATACTGTTTCCTATTTATGGAGTGAACTGTTATAATATTATTTGTTTCATACAGTTTTGTATGGAAAAATACCCTAATTCTTCTTTGACAGGGTTATTCATTATGTGTCAATGTTTTCAACTCAGTGATCAAAGTTAAACTGTAATCAAAGTTATCAAACTTATCAAAGATTAAGTACACTCTCAATGAAAATATATTTAGCTCTGTGAGCTTGTCTCCATAACTTTGTTATAATGAGAGATCCATTGTAATGTTTCATATATAATTAAGTGTCATAACCAAATTCTGTTTTCTGGATTCTCTCCAAATGCAAACTTCTTTTGAAGAATCTAAAAATGTACACAAAATCATAAACATGCAACAGCTTTAAATTACAAGAGATTAAAACAAACTGTTGGCCTACTCAAACTGACATTGCAAATTCCCAGGATTTTAAATTGTTTTGTTTACAGCACCTTTGTACTTAGTTGGTACTTCCAGTCAGTAGACAAATAATCCTAGGTAAATAATCCCTTTATACTTTTCTAATAGGCAACTGCTTTGATTTTACTATTTGCAGTTTATATTATTGGGGCTTAATTTATGGTTTGTCGCCCATCTCAAGTAGAATTGAATTGAGTCCATCATGGATCATTCTACAGTTAGACTCTGATAAATCAGCTATCCCATTTTTTGGAAATCCTGATGATTTAACATCTAGCTCACCTGTTTCTGTACATCTTTAAACTCACTGGGGCTCTGTTCCCATTAGACTGCTAGGGCCCCATTTCCCACATTCCCTTTAAACTCACTTCAGCCTCATTTCCAGCCCTCCCTTTAACCTCACTGGGCCCCATTTCCTGTTCTCCATTTAAACTCTCTGCAGCTCTACTCCCGTGCTCCCTTTAAACTCACCAGGGCCCTGTTTCTCCTATTCCCTTTAAACTTACTTGGTTCACTAGGAAAATAACGAGATTACCACATAACATCAAAAAAAAAGTGTATTGGGGTATTAATTGGAATGACATGCAATAGCCCCAAAAATCAGTCAGTCCAGCACCAAAGTCTTGTGGGTGCCAGATTGTCAAGAGTTTTACTATAATTCATTTTGTCCTAAAATGCAGACGTTCAATAATTGTAGTTCTGAAGGGCTGGTGTATTCTCAACCTGGTCCTCTCCTCACACTTGCCACCATACTCATCTAATGCAGAGCAGCAGCTCCAATTTCCAAGCTCCATCCCCATCTCCTTATTAATGCACAGGTTCCTGGAGGCAACATATCCAAAAGATTACATGTATGGTATTTTGATTGCTATATTGTTCCCTGTGTAACTATGCTCATTTCTGGAACAAAAACAAATCTTTCATGACAAAAATCTAACTTGCCTCCAATTCTTCTGGGAATAATTAAGGCACAAAGTACTCATTGGAGCAGCACTGGGTCAATCAATCATTAAAATGCATCACAGCATCTTGTGAAAATGCAATATTCAGAATAACATTTATCCATAAACTTAATTCTGAAAATCAAATGTTTGGGCGGTTTGAAAATGTGTTACATATTTGTCATTTTGGCAAGTGGATTTCAAAAATGGCAACTGTGAAATAACCAAGTTGTTGTAAAAGCCCATATGTTTCATTTAATCTTCTTCAGGGAAAGAAATCAACGGTCCTTACCCAACTCAGCCTTTTCGCCAGCTCACGCTCACAATGCAGCAACCATTTAACAGCTCTCTAGAGTGTCCTAGCAAACTACTCAGTTCTGAGCAGTCAGTTCCAGCCAGGCTAACAAATGCTGGCATAGCTGGCACTGATCACATCCCTAAAATGCAAAAAATCCTTATTAACATTTCTAAATATTGCAGTTTGAGCAAGTCAAATCTTAGTATTTATAACATATTTGCATTCACATGTGGCAGCCAACTTGAACATGTCAACCTCATATAAAGAGTAGTATGTGTCAGCTGGATAATGTTCTGATAATTCTGACTTAAATGATAGATATTGCTCAGGACACAGAGTATAATTACCTTGCTCATTTCTGAAGTACGCCAAGCAATCTTTTATGACCTCCTGAGAAAGCAGAGGGCGTTTTACACTTCATCTAAAAGGAGGCACCTCTGACACCGTAGCACTCCCTCGGTACTGCACTGAAACATCAGATGGATTTTTTTGTACGCAGCTTTTTGGCATTTACTGAGGCAGGACTACAGCAGTATTACATCCTGTTGTCCAAACTGAGTTCCAGGCACAGACACTCAATCCCATAGGACATAGCACATTCACATCAATTTATTAAATAATTTCAGGCTGCTTGAAGACTCCACCGTGGTCTCTGATGACAATGCTCCTTTTGAAATTAACCATCTGCTCTGATGTTTGAAAAACTCACAATAAATACAGACATTTACACAATACATGTAGCTACTGATAATTTTGCTTTCTATTCTCTTTTTGAACTTATTACTGCATCTCCACATGATAACCTCTCAGATATCAAATAGTATATGTCAGCGTGCAATAAACCCGTGTTGTTCCACAACCAGCCAACAGGAACTGCCGTTCCAGTGAAGTCCCATTTTAATCTCCACCCGATCTGCTTAACAACAGATCAAACAGAAATGCAGCCAACAAGCATGAACAGTTTGATCAGAATCACACACTTCTATTTTGGAATAAATTGTTCAACTCCATGAGCTCATAGGCTGCCTATCTCAGAATCCCAGTAGATAACAAACAAATTGGATAGGAAGTTTATTGGAATTTTGTAAATTCTGATCTTAAAAAAAGCATTGCATTCACACATTGTGCAAGGAAAACAAGTAAAATAAACACTGACCAAATCATGTTTATCACATACACTATGTGCTCTCTTTGAATGAATATTTACTTTTGTATTTGGTGTTTTATTGCATCTTGAAACTCTTCACAAAGTAAACTACTTATCAAGTATAAGCACGTTTTGTGGCCAAATACGGCAGCTGCAAGCATGCCCCACAAGCAGCGAGATAATGGACTAATTATTTTTGTGGGCACGGACAGAGGGTTTTTAGACAAGAAGAACTTTCCATTATTCTTCAAACACAGCTATGCCAACTCTCAGATTTTCTTTTCCACAAGTCCCTCAGATTTGACATTCACCTCAATGTTCTCTGAATTATAAAAGTCTACCCGAGCTGCACTCCCTTTAATAACAAATAAACTTTTCAAACAACTGCACACCCTGGATTAACAAACAAGATTCGTCATCGAGCCTCGTGAAGGATGTTAGGGCAGGTGATGTGTGTCACATAGAGGCATGTTTTAATGAGCATCTGGGAGGAGCAGAGGCAGGGAGGTTTGGAGAGAAAATTCCAAAATGCAGAGCACTGATAGCTGAAGCACAGTCGCGAAATGGGAGTCAATTAAATTATGGGTTAGTGAAGAGACCAAAACTGGAGTATTGATATCTCAGTGGTTTGGAGGGCAGGGGAAGGCTAGGGAGATTGATGGGGCAAGACCAGGGCAGGAGTGGACTGCCATGGGTGACACAATAGCACTGCAGGAAGTGTAGCTGTATCACAATCCCAATAACCTGGATTCATTTCAGACTTCTGGTGCCATCTGTGTGCAGTTTGCACATTCTCCCTGTGATCATGTAGGTTCCCCCAGGTGCTCCAGATTCCTTCTATGCCCCCAAAGACTTGCTGGTTATTAATTGCCTACTGTAAATTATCCCTAGTGTCAGTGGGCATAAGAGAAAATAGCTTACAGGGAATAAGTGGGGAAACGGGATTGATGGGATTGCTCTGACAGTCAGCATGGACGATGGGCTGAATGGCCTCCTTTGTCATAAGCAAATACGAAATACGAGAATATGTGGTCATGCAGGTATTTGAAAATGAGGGCAAGATTTTAAAAGCCAAGACAGCATTGAATGTTAATGATCACAGCAACAATGAATGGACAGGTTTTGGTGCAAGTTTTCAATGACCTCAATCTTCTGAAGGCTGAACAGGAATGAGGCCAGAAGTGCACATATAAAGACACAGATGACGGCTTCAGTGGCAGATGAGAGCATTTAATCTCATTTAATCTCTTTTCAGTGAAATCAATGCTCTTTTATGCCTCAACCAGAGGTGAGAAGAGGCCTTGTGCTTGATTTTAATTTAGAAGAGACAGCATAATGCATTTTAAAATTGACTTCACTTAGCTGTGGTCGAGCACAGAGTTTTTTTCTGGTGTCAGGGGAAAAAAATGAGCTGTCAGAAGAGAATTATTGACTTTGAGGTGAGGCAACTGGCCATTGTTACCACTCAGGCAGAAGTGATTCAAGCCAAATTTGTTTTGCCAGTCATCATTTCTTTGAGATATTAATGTCAGACCTTTAGACTGACTTCTCTTGGAGAAGCTCTCCCGAGGAAATGACTCAATAGACAACCAAGAAACTGCTGTCATAATTGATGGCTACAAGCTATGAGCCTGTCAGTTAGGACTTCACCTGCTGATGTCCTCGAGGCAACCATTCCCAAGTCAGAGAGAGATGGGTCCTTATTTGCATGGGTAGCGTAGGTCTCCACAAGTATCAGTGCATACACCAGTGCCAATCCAAATACCCAATGATCCAATATTCTGGTATTTTGCAGGACTATTGTTAGTGACTATAATTGTTAAGAGTTTATAATCTTTCTTCAGTTTAGTTTCCCAAATTATTAGGGTAATGTCAATTCCATTTCCAGAGTGAAATTTACTCATAATTTTTATGGTCTAAGCTCACAGTGTTAGAGCTGCTGACTCATGGTGCCAGCAACCCAGGTTCAATTCTGACCTCCAGTTGTTGCCTGTGCGGAGTCTGAACTTTCTCCGTGACCGCATCCCAAAGATGAGCAGGTTGATAGGTTAATTGGCCACTGTAAATAATTGGCCCTAATGTGGTGTGTGGTAGAATATTGTGGGGGGGGGGGGGGGGGGAAAAGAGGGGAGAGAACAAAATATGGGATTAATGTAGGATCAATATAAATGGGTGGTTGTTGGTCACACAGACTCAGTGGGCTGAGGGGTGTGTTTTCGTGCTGTATCTCTGTGACCCTATGGTCTGATAACTGGTGACCAACACAGTCTCTATCACATGGACTATCTGGATCTTTTGACAAAGTTTCGAGGACTTGTAATTCAGCTTAAAGAATCAAGGGGTATTTGAAGATGGACTGAAAGCAGAACTACTTTTTGAAGAACTTCGTTGGTACTGCCCAAGGAGTTTTTAAAATACTGTGACCACTAATGATTGTATTTTATATTAACAGCAATAATTGAGCTGAACAAGACACCCGCTGTAACCTGTTGCAATGAGGTGAAGATTCAAGATCGCAGAGGGTGTCCATCGGACCCAATCTACGCATCTATTTCAGAACTCTGTGACCTTTCATTAAGTGTGCTACTTGTTCGCTCAAAGTATCTCACTAACACTTGGATAATGATTAAAAAAAAAGCTGAACAAAGGAGGTAACTGTGACTATTAAATGCAACCAGGAAAGAAGAGAAGAGCATTAAGCTTAACTGTAATAACCATTTGCTTGTGGTGCTCATTCATGAATGTTAGTGGTTGAGAGCGCTAAGAAATTAAAGAATCTTTATATACAATTAAAAGATGAATGTGTCCAGTTCAGCTAGATCCACAACGAAGTTTACCTTTCATATCAGAAAATAGTTCTAATCACATGCACCTGCCCTATCATCACACCCAAGAGGAGGATTCCCCTCACGGGGACTCTACAACCAAGAGACATAATTTCAAAGTAAGGGGTCATCCACTTAAGGCAAACATGAAGAGGAATTTCTTCTCTCATTGTGAATATTTGGAATTCGACATCACCTGGAACCGTGGTGGCTGTCACTGAGTATACTCAAGGGCAGGATATGCAGGATTTTTGCACAACCGGAACATCAAGATTGGAGGGAACAGGAAGGAAAGTGGAGCTGAGACAGAAGTCAGAGCAGCCACCCTCTGATCAATCAGAAGTGAGTCTGAGGAGCTGTGCAGCCTGCTGCATGTGAAACTACATACCTGATTGGTGTCTCCCAGTGGGACTCTGTGCCTACCAGCATCATTCACAGAGGGCTGGCACACACTTTCCAAAAGCAACTGTAAAACTGAATATTTTTTTCTTATGTTTCCACCTATCACCTCCTAGCCCGTGTCAACACTCCACCTCCCCCCTTCCCCACCTGCCCATCTGGATCCACCTAACACCTACCAGCCTCCATCTCGACATTCCCCTCCACCCCAACTCCATCTACCCATCATCTGCTTCTAAATCACCTACCAACCTCAGTCTCAACACCTGCCGTCCCCACACCCCCATCTGCCCAGCTCCCCATTCACTCCCTGCCCCCCCCCCCCCAAATCTGGTTCCATCTATCACCTACCAGCCTCTGTCTCACCTTTAAATTCTGGCTTTCTTCCTTCTATGCTCTCAGTCCAGTTACACAGTCTCAACCTGAAATGGCAACCATCCCTTAGTCTTCTGCCTGACCCACAGAGTTCTTTCTGCAGCTTTTTTTTTGCTGGAGAGGGCAGGATCTTGAACAGCTCGACCAAAAAATGGCACTCCTGACAGTGCAGCAGTCCTCCTACACTTCTTCACAGTGGTCCCAGACTAGGTTAGGTGCTCAGGTCCTGGAGTGGGGCTGAAACCCAGAGGCAACAGCCTTTCTATTAAGCCAAAGCTGAAAACGCTCTTGGGAGAGAAATTAAGAACGTAGTTCGCAGGAACAATACACCAGAAAATGATCAAATTTCATTCAATAATGCCAATGAGACATGGTAATCAACTTAAAATAAATCAGCTGTCTGACATAGACAAGAAACAAATAAGCTAAGGTAGATAAATGAGCAAGTATGATTTCTTAATTAGAGTCAGTTCCTCCAGATGCTTCTACACTTTCACAATTGATTGAAGGTAGTATTTTAGATGATGACTTCCCTTTAAAGCTTGCATGTATTTTATAAAGCATGAAAATGAATTAATTCAGAACAGAACCATATAGTTGCCCTGTCATGAAAATTAAATGCTATCAAGTAACAAAAATAGTCAGGAAAGATTTTCAACTTACACCTCTTCCAAATGGATGCAAGTTTCATCATACTATGTAACACCTCCTCGAATCTTAGATTTAACATGAATTTCAGTACCATTAGCAGTTATCTAATTATTTTCCAGTGGGTATTCAATTGGTTTATGATATTAACCTGTGCAGTAACTTGCATTAATGTCAAAAATGTTCATATTTTATTTAGTCTTCATGCCAGTGCAGGAACACGTAACTTAGAGGAAAGCAGTTTTGTTATTAGATTGATAGCAGGAACACAAAGGGAAAAAACAAATCACAAGACAATAGTTAAACAATGAACAAACAAGCCATTGAACTGTGAAAATTCACTCATCCAAACAACAGCTGTGAGAAATGGATCAATGCTAAATGTGAGAGCCTGTTTTACAGATCCAACCCTGGAGCCACCAGTCATGCTGTAGTGTATTGGGAAAGGGGCATCCCAATAACAGCTGCAAACTAGCACACTATGAAATCTCATAGCGACTGGCCCGAACAATACTGTGTGCCAGGAAGGTCCTCTTTGCAGGTCAGCTCCTCCCTCTGAGCCCAGGTTCTGCCATGCTGAGCTGAGGGCTGAATGCACCAGATCCAGCCACTTCGCTTTAGTCCAGCTGTTGTTGGTGTATGTAATAACAACCTTGAAATGAAAAGAGTTTGCCAGTCTTAAATGAAAAGTGTGGTTTGTTTTTAATTAATTTATTACACTTAAAAACTTCTAAAGTAATTTCCGATTTTTAAAAAAATTTAGATTCTTTTGGACAATTTTTAAAGCATCTCTGGGCAATACAGAGGCAATGCCTTAGGATCCTTTGCTTGAGGTTTACTCACCTCTTGTGGACTATTCTGCCTTGTGAGTTGGCCACTGCATCCAGACCTGCTGGACAAATAGACACACAGGGCAGGAACATCACAGCGAGCAGGTGTACTTGAGCAAGGTCTGGCCCAATACTCCTAAGTACATGGTTGGGGGTTCTGCACTAATTTTAGAGAAGGTAAAAGCAAGGTGTTCTTAAAAATGGAGAAAGTAACGTTGCTAAAGTTACATGCAAAAAAAAATTGGCATGGATGCAGAAATCACTGCATTGGGTAAATTAAATCCCAGGATGTCAGGTAATATATTGCAAGGAGGAATTTTCATGAAACAGATCACCTAGTCTCAAACCCCACAGCTTCCTATGTTTAAAGGTTAAAGGTCAAACATGCTGTTACAATTTGGATTCTCTTAGCTTTTTTTTTATTCACATTTATAGCTAAAGGGAATTTCTACAAGCAGCGTGCAATTTGCATGCCAGGAATGAGAGACACACTTGTGATTCCAGCTCAAGGAATCTTTACGTATCCTGCCCATTACAAAAGGCAGAAAACATCATGCAGTCAGATCATGTGCTTTTGGTTCAAATTACTTATTTAGAGGGTGGTGGTGATGATAGTTTGGGGAGGTAAGCAGACCCTGCAACTGGCAAAACCATTTCTGTTGGCAATGGAATTTGTATGCCTTTGCGGAGAAGTCAAATGAAAATACAAACTGTCGGTTGTCCTTAAAGTTGTAAAATTGCCCCAAGTGTTTTTCCAAGTTTTCAATGAAGAATACCTCTGCTTTGAATAAAAATTAAAAGCTCTATATTTACTTTTACCCACAATGTCTTCATCTTTATTAAAACCAATACTCTCTCGCAATGGCTGATCTTCCTAGTACAGTCCTCGGCTTTCTTTCTTCAAGTCCAAGGGATGCAGAATTGAAAAGATGTGGTAAACAGATGGTTTAGCCATTCACTCCCCATTCTGTTTGGAGAACAGGATGCACAGTAGGATCCTACTCGACTCCGAAAGCCACTATTTCAGGATCATCCTGGAAATCAGATGAGGCCAGCCCCACTCTCACAGTCTACTCTCAAGCACCGTGTTAGTTCACGCCATCTCACTTAGCCATCATCCCCACATTTGCCGACCAAGAACAGCCCTCAGCAACAAAATTCAATTGTAAAATCCCTCATCTGGCACAGCCTCACTCCTCCCCAAGCTTGAAATCTGCTGTGGCCAACAGCCATCCAAGACATTTGCATTCCCCCACTTCTGGCACTTTGCTCATCCCCAATTTTAACTGCTCTACCATTGGCAGATACGTCTTCCATGGTCCCACACTCAGGGAATTCTCTCCCTCAACCTCTTCACCCAGCTTTCCTCCTTTAGGCTCCCTTGTATCTTAATGCCTTCCTAGGTGTCAGATTTGCTTTATTAACACCACAAAATGTCTTGGACACTTCACAATGTTACAATTACTGATCGAATGCATGCTCCTCCCTGAAGTTTAATATTGCATAGTAGTATCACCATTTAAACATGGGTACAAAGGCAAGGCATTCAGCCCTCAAGTTGTTCTTTGATATGCCACTGTTGTGTTAGACAATCTCTAACTTCTATCACAGGGTGTAGAAATGTTTCCCAACTTAATTTGTCAAAAGGCTTGGTTTCATTTTCAGATGTACATACCTAGTTGTGGTCTCCATAATCAACATAAATAATTTCTATTTCCATCAGTTCCCCTTAACATCCTTGATATTGCCATACTCCTCGTGAGCTTTGCCTCACAGCATGACTTGGTGGGTGACTTTTTAATTGGGAAGAATGCGTCAGCTCTTTGGGATAAACTCGTGTCTGAACAAGTTTAAGCATTGATAAAAACATCTTTACACAGTGCTATCCTTTACCTCAGGCTGCATTTGTACTTGAAGTTTGACACAAGAAAGCTGCAGAGTTCTTTAAAAACCAGTGTCAATTATCTACTCGTTAAGCTGTTAATGTGGGTTATGGAACTCTAATTCCAAGCATCTTGCATCATCCTCACACCCAGCCAGTTACTGTGCAAAGCTCCCAAAATGTGATTTATTTCCAACTTCAGAGGACCACCTTTTATGCAGTATTTTTTGACATTTTTCACACTGGCCATATGTGTGGCTTCTAAGTGGAGCTGCCACTTTGTGCCAAATTAGAGGTTATTTTTAGTTTTAGTTTTGAAAAGCAGACTATTGACAATACACACATGCAACGTTAACATCAAAGACTGCCATAAAACCATGATAATTTATGAATTGAATGTTAAGATTATTCAGTTCCTGCTGAGTTAAAAATGGATCTTCCTTCTGATAATTAAAAGATAAAAATATAGTCAACTCACTATAGCCAGGATCATTCACTTCCTGAACTACTTGAAAGCTCTAGCCTGAGGGTACTCTGTATTGTGTTATTAATTCACATTATGAGATCATTCAGTACACATTGTGAAAACCCCTCAGATGAGGCCAATTGCAAGGACTCTGATTTACAATGGCTAATTTTAAAAGGGCCATGTTGTGTTCCTACATTTAAATATACATGCATTTTAAAGAAAACACTTTGATTGATCTACTTACTTAAGGAACAGAGTTTACAGATACAAACTACAGGGTCACATTCCCTTTTACTCTCAAACTAAAGGGTGGTTGTTGAAGTCATTTTTCACAAAAATGTATCCTTCAGAATTTGTTGTGTTATTGCAACCCTCCTGTGGGGCTTTCTGTCATCATTTCTTTTGCGTTTTTTCCTAAATCTCTTCTCAGACTCGATAGTAAATCCTGACCACATAAAACCAGATGCAACATATTGCAGATACTGGAAATCTGAAATAAAAACAAAACAAAAATGCCAGAAGTACTCAGGAGGTCAGGCATTATCTATGGAGAGAGAGACAGAGCAGCTACATTAAGAAATCAGTTCAGCGTCATTTTTCTTTGGTTGTGGTACTTTAAAAAAAACAATAATCTTGAATTTGAATAATTGCACTGAACATCTATTAGTGTTCTTGTACAAGCTTCCTGAAAGATATCCAATTTGTCTCTCAAACCAGCTCTTTCTTTATGGCCTTGTACATTTTAATCTTCAATTCTTTTTTTCCCCCCAAATAAAAAATAAAATTTATCAAAACACCTAACAATTTTGCACTTTAAAAAAATCACTCTGGATTCTGGGGGCTGTTGGTGGGGAAAGGGATACACAAGGACTTTGAAGCAATGGTCTCTCCTTGCCAACACTGATAGCTTGTCATCACTTCACATTTATCCATCTCATAGACATTAGACCTATCACCTCAACTTTGGTCTTTCATGTAGTCTGTTCCAAGCTGGAGCTGATCAGTGACCATCCAATATCAAGCAAATTGACAAACCATGCTTTATCCCATTTTGTTCACCTGATCCCTTCAGTGTCCATGGACCATAACACAAATAGGATAAAAGGAAACCCAGACTGAAGGCTGTAAACATGAAATAAAGGCTGTCATTCCAATCAGATGCTGGATTTTCACTATTACTACAATCAACAGCAGGATTGTGATGAGCAAAGATGAAGATTCAACAACAGCTTTCTGAAGACTTTGATTATACTTGCAACATTAGGAAGTTAACAGTCATTAGGAAGTCTGAAGAGAATCAATATTAATGTTTGGGGCTTGTAGTGGAAGGCAAGAATATGTACTTGTTTGGGGGAGAAGGAACAGACTTATGGAGCCTGAAGTTCTTTTATGTAGCACAACATTGTTAAAAGTGTTGAGAAAGGATTTAATACAAAACAAAACTATACATGAACAGGTACATGTGCAGAGTGTGCCCAGTTCTGTAGATTTGTTCTGGCCATCTCTGTACTGATGCCATTGCAAGGTCTTCCTCTTGCTTCAGTCATGGATCCCAGGCATCACAGCACAGCCTCATCTCACCACATTGGCCTCTGACTGGGTGACTTGAGTACACAGGCAGTGTAGTGCCTTCCAGGTCATCCATTCCTCCTCTGCCCCTGCAGGAAGCTTCGCAGCCGCCCCGACACACACAGCGACACACCTGCCAGGTTCTGCATTTGTGGGTGGTCACAGTGGTAGGTCTCACTGTGCAGCTTCAGGCGATTTTCTGTAGCAGAATGATCCTTCATGTAGGTATTAAAATCTGCCTACCTCAAATCTCCTTCCAAGGTAGGTTTGCATCTTCCGCAGAGTTAGAAAACCAACAAAGTTGGCAACCAACTTAAAACAGTCAGAAAACAGCCCATCTGTCAGAGCAACAGTAATACCAGCAGAAGCTACAAGCAGAACTTGAGGTAAATCCATACACTGTGTCCACAACTGAAACTTAACTGATGTTGAATTTTTTTCTGATTGTCTGTTAAAAACATGACCTGTTGCAAAACATAACCTTACACTGTGGATTTTTGTAACTTAACCTTAAGTCTGGGACGTTCAAATGTAAAGGTGCTGCTTTAGTGGAAGAATTGGTGAAGAAGTAAACTTCAGACCTGTTTGCCTCATGTACACAAGCAATAGATTGTACCAGTGTAGATTGCTGGTTAGTTAATAGTTTTAAAAGTTAAGGTGCTCCTTACATTTTTTTAAAACCAGAGCAACTAACATCTGACAATTTGTTTTATTAGGATAACAAACACTTTCAAATATGTACCTTAGTAAATTGAAATGAACATCTCTGTTAAATATGAATAATTTTATTTAAATTGCACGAGACAGCAACAAACTATGAAGCAGGAAATTCTAACCACACACCCAGTGGTGAACTGTGCAGCAGACAGATGAAAGCCATGAGTGGTTATGCAAAACAAAACCATCTGCTCAGGGCACAGAGAAAAACCCACAGACTGGATTTCAGCTACAAGATTGGCTAGGGAAGCTGGGGTTGTTCTCCTTGGCACAAAGATACCTGAAAGGAGATTTGATAAAAGTGGAGGGCATCAGTGGTTTTAGATAGGATAGATAAAAGAAGAGCGAGAGCGACAGACATACAGCACAGAAACAGGCCCTTCGGCCCAACTGGTCCATGTTGACCAAGATGCCCCATCCAAGCTAGTCGCATTCGCCAGTTTTTGGCCCAAATCTTTAGACTTTTCCAAACCATGTACCTGTCCAACTGTCTTTTAAAAGTTATTGTGCCTGTCTCGACCACTTCCTCTGGCAGTTAATTCCACATAAATACCACTCTTTGTGTAAAGAAGTTACCCCTCAAGTTCCTCTTATATCTTTCCCCTCTCACCTTAAACCTATGCCCTCTAGTTCTTGATTCCCCAACCCTGGGAAAAAGACTGAGTGATTCACCCTATCAATGCCCCTCATGATTTTATATACCTCTATAAGATCACACCTCAGTCTCCTACTCTAAGGAATAGAGTCCTGGCCTGTCCAACCTGTCCCTGTAACTCAGTCCCTCCAGTCCTGGCAGCATTCTTGTAAAATCTTTTCTTCACTGTTTCCAGTTTAATAACATCTTTCCTCCAGCAGGGTGACCAAAACTGAACACAATACTCCAAGTGCGGCCTCACCATCACCCTGTGCAACCACACCATAACCTCCCAACTTTTATACTCAGTGCCCTGACTTACAAAGGCTAGTGTTCCAAAAGCCTTCTTCACCACCCTATCTACCTGTGACTCCACTTAGCGAACCATGTACTTGTGCTTCAAGGTCCCTCTGTTCTACAACACTCTCCAGGGCCCTGCCATTCACTGTGAAATTCCTACCTGGATTTGACTTTCCAAAATGCAACACCTTACACTTATCCAAATTAAACTCCATTTGCGATTCCTCAGAACACTTACTCAGCTGATCAAGATCCCCTATAATTTTTGATAACCACCTTTGTTGCCCACTATACCACCTATTTTAGGCATCATCTGCAAACTTATTTACCATGCCTTGTACAGTCTTATCCAAATCATTAATTATAGGTGACAACAACAATGGGCCCAGCACAAACCCAAGGCACACCACTCATCATGGGCCTCTGGTCCGAGAAACAACCTTCCACCCTCACCCACTGCTTTCTACCATCTAGCCAATTGTATCCAATTAGCCAGCTCTCCCTGGATTCCATGTGATCTAACCTTCCAGACCAGCCTACCATGAGGAACCTCATCAAAATCAATACCAAAGTCCATATAAACCGTGTCTACCGCCCTGCCCTCATCAACTTTCTTGGTCACCTCATGAAAAAACTCAATCAAGTTCATAAGACATGATCTCCCATTCACAAAGCCATGTTGAGTACCCTCAATCAACCAGTCATTCCAGATGTATGTCTCTTCAGTGGCTGGTTCAAGGATCAAAGGGCATAGCTTTTGGACAAAAGATACACGGGAGATGAGAGAAGAAATGTTTTTAATTGGAGTATTTATGACCTGGAACCCAGGTAGTGGAAAAGGTTCAAATCAGTCAGGGCTTTCAAAAGAAAACTAGATTGATACACAAAAGAAACTAATTGCAGGACCAAAGGACTGATGGGATTGGGAGACTGCAAAGCTGTCACCTCCCATTATCTTGAGGGCCACCTCTTGAAAAAGGTTATGTCGATGCTGAAACTACTGTCTTCAATGCACCAGCAGTTTGGTTGAGGAAGAAGGTACTTTCAGACTTGGCAGCAGGCACCTCAAAACACTAGAAAAACACCAAAAATCCTCCAAATACACTGGAAGAACGAGAGAACCAATGCCAACGTTTTCTCCCAGGCCAACATCTGCAACATTAAAGGCCTGGTTACAATCAGTCAACTATGTTGGCCAGTTCATGTCATCCACGAGTAACACCAAACCTCGAAACAGACACACTATTCCAAGCTCTATCAGAGGAAGAGATTACCAGGCAAACAGAGGAAAAGATTCAAGGTTGTGCTGAAAGCCACCTTGAAATGCAACATTTCCACCAACTCCTGGTGACCTTTGGCCCACATCTGCTTAAAGTGGAGAAGAAAGCATGGTACTGACAACCTTGAGACCATGCATCAGGGGCATGAAGAAGCCCTTTGTAAGTGGTGGGACAAGGGCACTACCTCACAAGCTAGCTACTCACCTGCCCCATCGGCCTTCTCTATTTTATTTCACGCATAATTTTTCACTCAACTGCCGACTTCAAGTTCACAAGACTGAGTGTTCTGTACAATATGGTTGGATGAGAATCAATTCTGTCACCAGGTTGTCGCAAGGCCCTCAAAGGACTTTAATAGCACAAATCTCTCGCTGTTGTGTGTTTTGACATGTCAGTTAGGTCTGGGGCAACCTCCTCAGCAGGATGGTTAGAGAACAGACTCTGCCTCTCCCTGGAGTTCTCTGCTCCCTTATCCTTCAAGGAGGGAATGAAGAGATGTATGAGTGAGAGAAATGGCAAGTGTTAAATGGACAGAGAGAGATGATTTGTTGATGAAAATTATTTTGGTTTATTGTGCAGTATTAGAACAGCAAATTAAATCAATTATAGAGATCCTAGATCCATTTCTTGGTGATGGTCGGTCAGTGTGTGAAGATCACAGATGTCTCCCGAGAAGTTGAGGTTGGGGCACAAGTTTAAAACGTGGTTGGTTGTTTGGGCTGGATGCCCACAATCACTTTTGGTGGGGTGGGCCGTCTTTAATCTTCCTCTTGCTTTCCTGGTGCCATATGATGCCTCACACTGGAGGTTCAATCCTGGGATCCCTTTTGCCAGGCAAGATAATGGACAAGCTGATGTTTGAGAGAAAAAGCAACATGTTCCATTCAGATGAGGTTGAGGTCATTGGGCAGCTAGGAGTGGGAGGAAGCGTGGCCAGTGAGAAGAATGGGTGTACCTGTACAGCGAGCTGGGGCGAGCAGGGATGTGCTGGAATAGACCTGAGAGAGCAGATTGTGGGAGTTGAAGTAAAGAGCACATCAGGTGTAGGAGAATGTGCCAGTTTGTTGACATCTACAGAGTAGATCAGCAGCTTTCCGGTTGCTTACTTCCACAGCTACCTCCTGCCACACCTTCTCACTGGCAGGTTTCTTCCTCTAGACATCCCTACAGACCCAGCATGGCTTCAGCCGAGGAGTCACAAAATCCAGGGGGCAGCCTTGCCTCTTTCACCGTCCTTTTTCTTAAAAAAAATATGCACTCCAGTTGCTGGGCAGCCAACTCCATCAGGGATGCAGTGTCCCTTCAAATGATACAGCTGAAAATGGGGCACGTCAACACACCCACTCAACCTGACTAGTTGTTAAAGTTGAAAGCAACGTCTTAACGAGTGACCAGGCTAAAAACCTCCAGCATGTTGCATGTTGCCACAAACCCCACCAATACAAGCCTCACCCAGGCTTCTGCTTTCAGGTTATTGAAGTTCGGTCTTTTAACATCAGCAAAGGATCTCTCCTGGCTCCAGTGTGCCTCTCCATGTTGTGGGTGAATGGCCCTGATCAGCTGCATCTCCACGGACTATGCAGCATGAAACATATCACAGCAACCTTGACAAATTCTGAAAGGTTATAACATCTGATATTACTAATATATCCAAGCATCTGCAGCACTGTTTCAAAATATGTTTAATGCATTCCATAATGCTCCTGGAGGCTGCAAGTTCCAGAGCCCAAAACAGACAGTGTTGAAGCCAGGGAATAGGCATTGTTGCCCATTCATGAACCTCTTTACTCTAAAGCAAAGCTCTAGGTCATCTGCTGCCTTCCAGGTACAAGGACACTGGGGTTATCGGTGCCAATAACCAAGGAGAGAGGTGTGCTTGGCTCTGCCACCCCATTTGCCTGTCAATGATAGAACACAAAGAAGTTGTGACCACGAGATTTCTCTGCTGCGATGGAGGGATAAAAGTTCAAATGATGGGATGATAACCACTGCCTCGCTCCCCTACCCCTCTTCAAGGTTCCCGACTTTCCATCATTGCATGGAGCAGGAAGTCAACCCTGGTCTAAATTTAGAGAAGGATCTAATGTCCAAAAGGGGCAGTGAGAAAATCTGCTGTATTTCTGACCATTTCCACCACACTTCAAATTTTATTTTTGACATTAAAGTCATTCATCTTGTTTGAACAGCTGCTCATTAGGAAGTAAACGGGAGAATTTAACATCAATGAGCTTAAAGGTACTTTAAAGTTTGCCAGTATCAAGTGCCAACTTCAAACACTGGGAGACAGTGCAGGAAAAGGGAATACATTATTTCAGATCCAAAAGATAATTCAAATGAATAAGCCAAAAAGGTTTTTTTTCCTTCCAGTTTCCTGCAGCTGGATCCTGAAGCAAGATCAACTGGCTAATATTTTGGCCAACAGTGCTGAAAATTGTCTTCTAACTGCTGAGAGTAGAGTATCAAAAGAGTAGGCACAGCTATGTTGTTATTGATAACTAAAACAAGAGGGCAGCTGAAGTCTGAAACTTGGTATAGTCCCTTTACATCCTCCTTGATACATCAGTTCAAAGCATTCGACTAAACATTTAAACTTTTCCACAAATAAAGCCATCTGACATATCATAGTTAACTAACATGTAATACTACTCAAGGGCTGTGACAGCTTAGCCCCAATATCAACAAACAAGTCCTGGAGTTTCACAACAACTTGTGAACTTCACTGGCGATCCAATTAACAACTTTTCATTGTCCAACTGTCCAGATGTGGACTTCTTTTCCTCGAAGGCATGTGTAGCAGCCCAATTTGTAATGCCTCCAGTTCTTGCACCAACATATTAACTTACTGTAAATACCAGAAGTGAGCAATATAAATCATAAAACATCACTGTCAAATGTTACACAAACAAATGTGCAGTTACACTGACTGCTTTGAGTCAGTGGACTGGTCCATGTTCAAAGACTCAGCTGCCAGCCTTGATGAGTATATCACCACCATCATGGACTTTATCAGCAAGTGTGTTGAGGACTGTGTACCAAAGAGGACAATATGGGTGTTCCCAAACCGGAAACCATGGATGAACCAGGAGATCCACTCCCTATTGAAGTCGAGGACTGCTGCATTCCAATCAGGCGACCCTGACGTTTACAAGAAATCGAGATATGAGCTCTGTAAAGCTAGCAGGAATGCCAAGAGACAATACCGGTTCAAAATAAAGTCCCAGAGCAGCCATCAGTTATGGCAGGGCTTACGTGCTTTAACAGGCTACAAAACAAAGTCAGGCAGCAAAGTCAACAGCGCATCGCTTCCTGATGAACTTAATGCATTCTATGCGCATTTTGAACAGAAGGGGAGTGGTTTGTCACCACCCACCCTGACAACCTCCAATGCAAGTGAATCAGTGGTCACTGTCAAGGATGCAAGATCAGTCTTCCGGACAGCATCTGGCCCAGATGGTGTCCCTGGTCATGTCCTCAGATATTGTGCTGATCAGCTGGCAGGGGTATTTGCAGACCTATTTCACCTCTGCTGCAATCTGAGGTTCCCACCTGTTTTAAGACAACAAGTACCATCCTGGTACCTAAGAAAAGCAAGGTAACATGCCTTAATGACTACCGACCGGTGGCTCTGACATCCACCATTATGAAGTGCTTCAAGAAGCTGGCCATGGCACACATCAACTCCAGCCTCCCAGATAACCTCGACCCACTGCAATTCGCCTACCGCCAAAACAGGTCTACACTGGACGCCATCTCCCTGGCTCTTCAGTCATGTCTGGAGCATCCGGACAGTAAAGAAGCCTACGTTAGATTAGTGTTTATTGACTACAGCTCCACCTTCAATACTATAATTCCAAACAAACTCATCACCAAACTCCGAGACCTGGAACTCAACACCTCCCTCTGTAACTGGATCCTTGACTTTCTGAACAACAGACCACAATCACTGAGGATAGGCAGCAATACCTCCAGCATGATTATTCTCAACACTGGTGCCCCAGGAGGCTGCGTCCTCGGCCCTCTAATCCCTATATACTCATGACTGCATGGCCAGATTCTGCTCTAACTCCATCAACAAGATTTGCAGATGATACCACCATAGTGGGCCGTATCTCAAATAATGATAAGTCGGAGTACAGGAAGGAGAGAGAGAGCTTAATGACAGTGTCATGACAACAACCTTTCCCTCAATGTCAGCAAAACAAAAGAGCTGGTCAACGGCTTCAGGAAAGGGGGCAAAGCACATGCATTTGTCTACATCAATGGTGCTGAGGTCGAGAGGGTTGAGAGCTTCAAGTTCCTTGGAGTAAACATCACCAATAGCCTGTCCTGGTCCAACCATGTAGATGCCACGGCCAAGAAAGCTCACCAGTGCCTCTACTCCCCCAGGAGGCTAAAGAAATTTGGCATGTCTCCTTTGACACTCACCAACTTTTATCAATGCACCATAGAAAGCATCCCATCTGGATGCATCACAGCTTGGTATGGCAACTGCTCTGCCTGGGACCGCAAGAAACTGCAGAGAGTTGTGGACACAGCCCAGCACATTACAGAAACCATCCTCCCCTCCATGGACTCTGTCTATACCTTGCTGCCTTGGTGAAGCAGCCAGCATTTTTTTTTATTTAAGAATTAATTAAGACCCCACCCACCCAGGTCATTCTCTCTTCTCCCCTCTCCCATCAGGCAGAAGATACAGGAGCCTGAGGGCACATACCACCAGGCTCAAGGACAGCTTCTATCCCACTGTGATAAGACTATTGACCGGTTCCCTTATACAATGAGATGGACTCTTGACCTCACAACCTACCTTGTTATGACCTTGCACCTTATTGTCTACTTGCAATGCACCTCCCTGTAGCTGTGACACTTTTCCTCTGTATTCTGTTATTGTTTTTACCCTGTAGTACCTCAATGCACTGTGTAATGAATTGATCTGTACGAACGGTATGCAAGACAGGTTTTTCACTGTACCTTGGTACAAAGTGACAATAATAAACCAATATCAATAAAACTGTATCAAGTTACCTCTATGTAACTTTCTCTTTCAATATTGTAGGGCTTTTAAATAGCTGATGTTCCAATGCAGAAATGAGAGAGTGCTGCATTGTTAGCGGTGCCACCTTTCAGACGAGTTATTAATCCAAAGCTCCGTCTCCTCTCTCAAGTCAACATAAAAGATCCCATGTTACTACTTCAAAGAATGGCATTGAAGCCATCTCCAGTATCCTGGACAATATTTATTCTTTAATTAACATCACCAAAATAAATTATCTGGTTGTAATAACATAATTGTTTGTGGGAGTTTACAATGCTCAAATTTTCCTGCCAGGTTTTCTTCATTACAATAATGATTACAATTTCAAACACTTTAGTAGGTGTAAAGCACTTTCAAATGACTCTAGGCCTTAAATAGTTTTACAAAAAGGTTCTTTAAATAAATCTCATTCAACAAGACTCCAACTCTCGTCACTATATGGAATAAATATGATAGTGGCCCAAAATGGAAATTTGACCCAATTCAGCTGAATGGCATTGTAAATGTACGGGCTTATCTCGTATTGAATTCTTCAATTAGACAACACAATTCACAAGCTAGAGATAAAGATTTCTTTTGAAAGTTTTTCCTATGGAAGTGCTGTGCTTTTAAGCCTTAAAGAAGAAGTAATTTTTATCTCCGAACCTTCTTGTAAACATTTAGTTGGTTTTGATCCATATTTTTATCCAGTTGAAATTCATACACCTGTATTTCATAAACTGAACTCAGCGAGATGCATTTCAGGAAGGATTACAGGTGACTTGTTCTTTCTGAATTGTCAGTCCATTGAACTGAAGGGTGTTAAAGTTTTTCCTACGGAAGTGCTGTGCGCGCACACTTGGAACTGAACCTAGAGCATTCAACTCCCGAGCATTAACACCCTTCAGTTCAATGGACTGACATTTCAGAAAGAACAAGTCACCTGTAATCCTTTCTGAAATGCATCTCACTGAGCTCAGTTTATGAAATACAGATGTATGAATTTCAACTGGATAAAAATATGGATCAAAACCAACTAAATGTTTACAAGGAGGTTCGGAGATAAAAATTACTTTTTCTTTAAGGCTTAAGAGCTCTGCTTATAATCACAGACATTTAAGGCAGGTTGCAACAAAAAAAAACGGATTTTGGAACTTAATTTTCCAACCTAAAAAATTAGGCTAAACAATTCCAAGAAATAAAATTCCAACAGTTTGAATGAAACCAGTTTTTACAATTCCCAAAAGGTGCTGTGAAATGATATTGAAACCAAAGCTTTTCACTTTACACAAAGCAGTTCTGTCAGCTCACACACAACTCCTTGTGGCATTGTCTCAAAGGATGTACACTGATTGACGGCTAGTTAACAGGGATATTCCTAAACAGTTAATTTCAATCATGACTACCTTTCCCAAACACTCCATATATAGACTTCAATACAATTCCTTCCTAGTTATCGCCAATATTGGACAATGGTCGATTAGTTGTGAGAAATAATCCTCTGACTAAAGTATACTGTATAACTGGTTAATGTGGTGACAATGGTATAATTGATTCATTCACCAAAGTGAATCCTGCAATAATATGCCAAACATATACCATCATTATCACACACACTGTCTAACCTCGAAAAAATGAAAACACTCTCTTCCTCATTTTAAAAGACAGATATTCAAACCCCCTCAACAGTAGCCAAACACAGTAAGATTAACTCTCATAAATCAGGAGCCCATTTTGATCTGTATTGTATAAACTCGGGTAATAATAGGTGTGCAAGTACCAACTTCAGAAGACAATGCTAATATTACCTATTCTACAAGAAAAAGAGCGAAGAATCCTGATTTCTATAAGTGAATTGTATTGTCTAACTGAAGAATTCAACATGAGTTCTACTTATTGATTTACAATTGTTAAACCCCATTTCCTAATGTCTGCCACACATACAGTTCAGCTCTGATCTATTTTTATTCATTTTAAACCACATATATAGGGTACCAGAATGTGACGGAATCCGTATCACTGCTTTCATAAGACACCAACATATGATGTAATGAAGGTTTGTTGAAATGATACAATTACTCTCCAATCCACTTTAACCTCAGCTTCTAAAATGCCCTACTGCTGCACACAAGGGGCTTTTCATCATATTTTTACAGCATCTGTGATGGAAGATTGAAGAATTAATGCCAATTAGTGCCAAATGTGCACAGAATTCAGAGCCATGGACTTGCATCCACTTGGGATTAGACTAGGATTGTCCAGGTTAATTTCCCACAGGACTCAGGATCTGTCAGTGAGAGGAAGCCTTCAGCCCATCTGTCTAAGTTGGATCTGAACCTTGATACTAAAGGTAAAAGAAATCAGCATTTGTTCTTTAGGCTCAGTGCATACGTTTGCCTCTGATGACTTCGTCTACATAAATTATTATAATAATGGCATAATCTAGAGTTGGAAATGAAGACCATCTATATTTTTTTTAAAAGATGGTTTCTCTATAAACAAACTATTCCAGCTAAATTAGATTAATGCACCAAAACATTTTATTAGTACAAGTAAAATTCTCAGAGTCCAAGAATATAAATTAGCTGACCTTAGAGGAAATCCATAAAATCGCAAAATATTCTTTCAAGACTGACAGCTAATAGGTCCCTTTGGGGCCTTTCATATTTGTTACCTTACTCGTAAGAGTACAAAGAAGAGTCTTTCTGCTTTTGCCCTACTAGAAATAAAAAAAGGGAAACTGCTCATGTATCTTTCAACAAAAATGTATAACAATCTTTAAGAAAACTATAGAAACAAGTCTGTCCACACAATTTTGGTTTGTTTAAATATTAGAAAAGTGCAATTCGAAAGAAAATGAATAATGCTTCAATTAGAATAAAACTTAAAGTTTAAGACATGGAACCTTTTTCTTCTCCCCCATAGTTAACTAAAAAAGCACATTTAAGATCAGCTAAAGTATTACAAAATGTAATTGTTCTCATTGTTAAGAAGAGAAACAAATCTTGGTTGTCTTGCAGCAACTCCAATTCCATCATACCAGGATTTCTCTCTTGTATCTCATACATCAGATCTAGGTGCAAAGCAGCTTTGTTGTGCAAATAATGCTCTCTCTTTTACCTCTACCAAGCTTCTGAACTCTCTTATTTGAGACACAGAAAATTAAGAGCCACACAGTCTTGCAGGAGATGGCACTAGAAATTCTAACGTGTGTGAACATGCAGTTTGCAGTGGTGACAATGCAACATACTCAGGGCAGTTTTATGCAAGGGCCCCAGGTCGAGATAGTTTACCAGAATATGGCTCTCGGTATCAGGCATGGCAGAATAGGCCTTATGTGCAGAAGTGTGCACAAAGATCTTTTCTTCTAGTTCTCCCACCATTCTGGAGACCGGCAATTCTACAGGAAATATGCTTGGCAGAGATTTGCTGCGCGTGTGCATGCTGCAAGGGAGGCTGCTGGGGAAGACTGAGGAAGGAAGTTGTCAGTTGGTGAGGTGATACAGGTCAGGGAAAGAAAGATGAAGATCAGGAGAATGGCCAAAGAGACGATCAATTTGTTTGGCAGGGTGGGTGGGTAGATAAATGACAATGCCTTTGGACAACAGCAGGGAGGGGCAAGACTGGAACAAATCGCAAATAATGGAAAATTAAAGTGGGGGTGCAAGCAGGGCCAGACCATTTAACAAGTGCTGCAAAAGACCTCTACTCTTGCATCAGCCGTTCCAGGCCCAGGCCATTATAGTAGAATTTCAATAAGTGACAACCATCAAGTGCAGTGTGCTGTTCAAACCCATTGCACGTGCTCAATGACTTCCATCATACACAAGGAGGATCTGGACTGAAAATCTGAAGTGCATTCTACTGCACAAAGCAGCTGATTGCATTGAGCCTCAATACAACTAATATAGCTCAAGATAAAATACCAAACCCAGCACAAACAGAAAAGTGTGATGTCACAATAAGTTCAAAAGGTTAAATCCTGCTCTCTACAGATCTACTCATTACCCTTACTATAATTGTTCTAAAGGTTGGTGGATGGAACTGAATCTTTTCACCTTTTTAAGAACACAGGGCCCAGGTGAACCAGGACTATTGATGGGTTAAGCAGTTTCACACAAGGTATAGTACAACTTTGAGGTAAAGTAAATGTTCTCTCTTTGCCTCCACTTTTGGGAGAGCACTTACCACTAACTCCAGAAAAGCACCCCATTACCCACAGTTCTGTCCAAGGATCCCCAATCCCCTCACATAATCAGTGATTTTAACATGGATGGGAGTTGAATATTTCATTCCATCAGCCTCCCCAAGGTCAAATCGAAACAGTCCAACTGTGATGCAGCCAGATCAAGATAACATTTTTGTAAAGAAAATATAGAATCAATTGATAGTCTTAGACAAATTTCAAACTAATGAACATCGGGCATAGATTTTGAAAATATGTATGGAGGAAACTAACATTGAATTGTGACCAAGTAAATATATACAAAATGTTCATTTCTCCAGTACACTGCCTGACCCAGTGGTGCAGCTATTACAGCTGCTGCCTCGTTACATAGACCTGGTTTAATCCTACCTCCAGTGCTGTCTGTGTGGAGTTTGCACATTCTCCTTGTGACAGCATAGGTTTCCTCCCACCAAAAACATGAGTTGGTAGGTTAATTGGCCACTGGAAACTGCTCCTCAATTGCAGCAATCTCAAGTTTAGAGGGGGGGGGGGGGTGGGGGGGAGGGAGTGATGAATCTTTTCAAGGAATGTGGGCTTCACAGGCTGAGCCAGCATTCAACTGCCCATCCTTAGTTGCCCTTGAGAAGGTGGTGGTGAGCTGCCTTCTTGAACAGCTGCAGTCCTGGAGGTGTGGGTATACCCACAATGCTATTAAGGAGAGAGTTCCAGGGTTTTGACCCAGCAACACTGAAGGAACAGTGATCTATTTCCACATCAGGATGGCGTGTGGCTCGGAGGGCAACTTCCAGATGGTGATGTTTCTATGCCTTTTCTGCCCTTGTCCTAGCTGGCAGAGGTAGTGGGTTTGGAAGATGCTGTCCAAGGAGTCTGGGTGAGTTGCTGCAGTGCATCCTGTAGATGGTACAAATTGCTGCTACTGTGCGTCGGTTGCAGAGTGAGTGAGTGGTTGTGGATGGGGTGCCTATCAAGCAGGCTGCTATGTTCTGTGTGGTGTCAAGCTACTTGAGTGTTGTTGAAGCTGCACTCATCCAGGCAAGTGGAGGGTATTCTAGCACACTCCTAACTTGAGCCTTAATAGATGGTGGACAGGGTTTGAGGAGTTAGGAGATGAGTTACTCACCACAAGATTCCTAGCTTCTGACCTGCTCTTGTAGCCACCTTGTGTACATGACTATTCCAGTTCAGTTTCCAGTCAATGTCACCCCCATGATATTGATAGCAGGGGAAATCAGTGATGGTAATACCATTGAACATCAGGGGGTGATAGCTGGATTTTCTCTTGTTGGATATCATCATTGATAGAATCACGGTACACATTTTGGCCAGAAGGGAAACAATTTTGGCAGAGCTTTTGAATGCATACCCTAGTCTGCTGGCTCCTTTTCCCCTCCACATTTGATACACAGAGGCATGCGTGCAAGGAGTATTATTCCAAGTTAACATGCTGTGCTTGGTCATGACTGCTTCATTATCGGAGGAGTCGCAAATGGTGCTAAACATTGTGCAATCAACGAACATCCTTCAGTTGTGAAGTCAGAAGTAGGGAAGGTCATTGATGAAGCAGCTGAAGAAGGTTGGGCTGATGACACTACTCCAGGGAACTCCTGCAGATATGTCCTGTGGCTGAGATGACTGACCTCTAACCACCACAATCTCGGATTAGTGTAAATAGGTGCTTGCTGACTCAGTGGACTGAAGGGCTTTCCATGCTGTTTCTCTAATATGTTTGACTGTGTCAAAAACAGAGTCCCAATATAGTGCTTTAACTATGAAAAACAAAGCATCTTTTAAACAAAATTCCTCTTTTCAACAGGTTTTAACTTGGTGAGAAGCATGGCCAGTCAACATGATGGTTCAAAACAATTACTTCCAAACATTTTTTTTAAATGCCAATTACTAGCTTAAGAAAGTAAAATATTGCAGTTCCCATTTGAATCAATGCAGGTTAACTTGGAATAATACTCCTTACACACAAGCCGCCGTGCATCAAACGTGGAGGGAAAAGGGAGCCAGCAGACTAGCGTATGCATTCAAAAAACTCTGCCAAAATTGTTTCCCTTCTGGCCAAAATGTGTACTGTGATTCTATCACGATTCTAATGGCAGGTTTTTAAAAATCACAGATTAAAAAATTATACCATAATTGTTTCAGAAACTTCAAAGGTAAATCTACAATCTTGAAAATTTACATGAAATGGATTGTAACAAAAGAAAAGCCAGGAGGGAGGGACGACTGTGGTAAAAAAAACAGTAAATTGTTACAGCCACTAATCACAAAAACTGTATAATTGACATAGCTCCACCCCAAAAAACACAAAAGTAGTTATTTTTACAATCCCAGGAGTTAATTAACAGGAAATTATTGCACCTATGGCTGATATAACTATTACCAGACCCCAGGAGCTTTCCTCACTTCACTTTGCCTTCCTACTAATGTTACTCTGAGAATGATCAAATCACATGGGCTTTGCTACAGCCAGGAATGCATTCCAGTGCCAAAAACAAGTTTTAGTTTCTAATCCCAGTGAAAGATCTTTCTTAATTTAAAATAATGTGTCAGTAAACAGCAGAGGTAATAAGCAATAACCTCAGTAAAGCAAACACCTTAATCAGGTACAATCTCTTCAATTTCAAAACTATGAATGAAAACTAAACAGCAGTAAAGATCCTGATAATAATAATTATTGGAATGCTAAATTGGTGATGAATACATAGACCGTTTGTTGTAATGCTTCCTGTGCCAGTGTACACTGGGTTTCTGTTATATAGTGTGAATGAACTCACACTTTGGTGAAATCCATGTGTTATTTGCACATAAATCTTCAACGCCATGTTACAGGACTAAGTTTGAACAATATTTTGACTGTTCACCACTAATAATGGAAGAAAAGCTAATGCGAAATAATGAGATGCAATTGCATTAATGCAAGTCCTGATGCAGGCTTTCGACCCAAAGTGTTAACAATTTCTTTCCTCCCACAGATGCTGCTCGACCCACTGAGTTCCTCCAGCACATTGTTTGTTGCTCCAGATTCCAGCATCTGCAGTCTCATGTCTGCACTAATGTAGTAGTTCTGGAGACTATGGAAAGCAGTTTCTATATAGGCCATTGTTAATGATTTCACATTTTGCAGCTCTTATCATTTTCCATGGGTATTTAGACTGGGGGTACTGTTGCTGTTAAAGATGATTTTATTAAATATGCTCACATTTGGAAATGAGATAATTTTCATAATTGTATTAAGATCCTTAGGATTCTGTGATCTAGGCATTGCTGATGCAGAGTATCCATTGGTGGCCAAATTAGCTAAATGTGTCTTGAAAGTTAAGGTTAGGGAAAGTTGTTGAAGATGAGAGTTGGAAAGAGAGAATCTAGGGCCTGGGTAAACTGGACAATTAATTGTGCATCTCCTTGGCCAACCGAATTGAAGGTCTGAACAATGCAGAGGAGGTATGAAGTGCAAATAGTAGATTAAAAGAGTGAATTCAACGTCACATCCAGGAATTGCAAATAGAGGGAAAGGAAAACTGAAATCAAAAAAAACATGGCATTTTAAAAATCCAGACAGAAATGAGAATTTGTTTCCCCATGGTAGGGGAGTCTAGTACAAGAGGGCACCACTTCAGGATTGAAGGGTGCCCATTCAGAACAGAGATGCGGAGAAATTTCTTTAGCCAGAGAGAGTGGTGAATCTGTGGAATTTGTTGCCATGGGCAGCTGTGGAGGCAAAGTCATTGTGTTTATTTAAGGCAAAGATTGATGGGTATCTGAGTAGCCAGGGCATCAAAGGTTATGGTGTGAAGGCGGGGGAGTGGGGCTAAATGGGAGAATGGATCAGCTCACGATAGAATGGCAGAGCAGACTCGATGGGCCGAATAGCCGACTTCTGCTCCTTTGTCTTATGGAGATTCTACCATTTCAGTAGTTGATTCTCAGTGTGAGGTGATTGGCAGCATTTAATAGTTATCATCTCCTTAAAAGGATACTGAGGCTTATTGCAAGACTGGAAGTTTACTTCTACTCCATGAAAGCAGCGACTTCATGGTATTCAATGCAGGCACTGAGCAAAAGTCTGCTTTTGTGAATGTAAAGATGGAGAGAAACAGATAGCAATCTTCGAGCGCAGAAATTCTTCCTCTAAAGGATGATGCATTATTGCATCGGTGCTGAAATTGACTTCAACAGGACCAAATTTCTGAAGCAGCATTTAACACAGACATTTCACTCCATCAGACGCTTAGCACCCAACAAAATATTGTCTTTTGATACCAGTCTAAAAGAAGATACTATACTTCGCATGATGCAAGTAAAAATGTTGAGGATATTGCTCTTGCAGGTTTAATCACACATCCCCACATGTGGTAATTACTGTTACTCCTGACAGGGTTCTGGTTTTATTTAACTTTGAAAGCAGAGAGCAAGACTCAGCTTTCACTTGGCCTAAAGCAGATGCCTGTGCTAATTAGCTCTGTAACTTCTCACTCTCCTGCCAGAACTGCTGGCTTTCCATTTATTGCTTTAAAACTGTAATCCTTTTAGTTTCATCTACATTTGTTTATGACAAAAATATTTTCCATTTTCTTAACAAAGTGGTGCATATTAAGAAAGGATGCATTGCCTATATTCCCTTTATTAGCTGAACAGTTTTTTTTATACAACCACTCAATTATTTGAAGGCTCAATTTGCCTCAGTGACTATTCTAAAGCCAAAAAAAGTTTACAACAACAATGTAAGCATTGTATTCACATTCCAGTCAGGTCATTTTAATACCTGTCATCTTGAGCCCATGCAAGGAAGAAATTCTTCCCTATTCAAGCCAGGTTTACGCTGAAGGTTAAGTCATGCATTTTCCAAAAAAACATATTTTAAACGTTGAAACTTTCTGCCCTTCAGTTTGTTTTATTAGTGCAAGAACCTTTCTAACCCTGGAAATAGAATGACAACTTCAAATGAACCTCCAGATTCCACAATGCAGATTCTAACTGTTCTCACACTCATCATAAGGCTGGAAGTCCTTTAGTATTAGAATATCTCACTAGGAAATGCAGAAAAATGTATATTTCTTGGCAGGGACTATAATCAGCAACAGAGATGAAGTTATTGAAAGTGATGGGCAACAGAGGGCATGAGGGTTTGCATATAGTGCTGGAACAGGAGGAGAAATGCTACAGATTCCAGACAGAAGAAAGGAAATGAACATCTCTGTTGATACTGTGAAGGTCAAAGTGCTCCTTCAAAGACAAAGGCATCATCTCCCGGTCTTCTGTTTGTTCACATCATCTGACTGATCTTAACTATTGGAGACACAAGAGACTGCAGATGCTAGAATCTGGAGCAACACACAAGGTGCTGGAGAAACTCAAGTGAGTTAGGCAGCACCTATGGAGGAAAATGGATAGTTATGTTTTGGGTCGAGATCCTTTATCCAGACTGAAAGATAAAGGGGAGATAGCCAGCATAACCTGAAGCATCGGATGCTGCCTGACTCAATAAGTTTTTCCAGCATCTTGTGTGTTGCTCCAGATCTTAACTATTGTCTATTTAATGAGACAAGGGGACTTTTCTCTTGCAGAAATATGTGGAAAGAAGCTGTGAAGTTTATTAATTACTTATCACAATCCCATAAGCTGAATGACCAGAAACCAGCAATTTTACAACTCTTCACTTCCAGCTCCCCTGGTCTCTTGAAATTGGCTCAGTTGTCAACCTCTTTTGGAAAAAAATTAAGAGGTGAATTGGCTGGGATCCTGGGTTTGTCCTCCAGTTGGTCCCTGCATTTGCTCCCCTCTTACACTAGACAGAAATCAAGCTGTTATGGGAATTCTAAACTCAGTGTGGGGATCAAGCCCAGCCCAACCGTATAAGTGGAACCAAGACCTGCTACAGCTGTACAGTGTGGGTAAACTGGTAATTGCACATCTGAAGTACTGTGTATAGTTCTGGTGTCCAGATTCAAGGAAATTATCACATTGGAGGCAATTGGCTCATGAGGTTGATTCCCGAGATGAAGGGTGTGTCTTTTGAGGAAAGGACGAATCTATACAGATTGGAGTTTGGAAGAATGAGATACGATCTTTCTGAAAACACAAGATTCTGAGAGGTTGTTAGGGTTGACACAAGAGGATGTTTCCTTTGTGGAGAAATCCATAGCTAGGGGGTATTGTTTCAGAATAAAACATCTACCATTTAACAGAGATAAGGAACTCCTGCTGTCAGAGGGTGACAAATCTTTAGTATTTTCCACCTCGGAGCTATTGAGGTCAAATTATTGAACAAATTCAAGGCTAGATGGATTTTTGGCCTTCAGGGGAATTGAAGGTTATGGGACACAGGCGGTAAAGTGGAGGAGGCAGTGATCAGATCAGTCAGGACCTTGTAAATGGTAGAACAGGCCTCTGCCATTTAATAAGATCACAGCCAATTTGATTGGTGTTTTGAGAATATTCATAAGAACTTCATGATTTATTGCATTCTTATGATTGTCTGCTAAACAGTGTCCATTGCAGGAAGGTAAGAAACTGGAGGTCAATAAGATTGTACTCTTATAGAATAGCCATGGATTTTCAGCTCGCTCTCTCTCTACAAGTCTAATCAATTTTAGAAGGTCTTGTATGAGAGGTGGGGAGTTGCAGCCAAGTGTTCCCTTTGAGCAAGCCAAGGTCAAGGAGTGGCCATAATTGGACCAGACTCCATGAATATAATTAGACCTCAAAGTTATATATTCAATCCACAGTTTTACAGAATTCTTTTAGTATGTTACTTATTACTGCAAAACAGCAAGATGTAAGGCAATATCACATGATTTATAAAATACTAAATTATTTATCATTCTCTTTAATAAGCAGGCAGGTGGATTACAGTGCACTTGCATTTTGGACTTTATAATTGGCAGCTCTAAAAGAGTTTAACAAAAAAATCATTGACTTGCAGAAGACAGTGATTAGACTGCTGATCGCTATATACAGTTCTAAACAACTAGCTACAGAATGAATAGTAAGGTGTGCAATATAGATTTGCCAGAGATGGATTATAAATATACAGACTTGAACTACTATGGACATTTTCACTGAAAGAGTAAATGGAGATTTAATTTGTTTCACATTATGATGAGTTTTAAACGAAGTAGTTAAAAACCATTTCTTCTGGATGAACAGTTAATGATAAAAGAACATTAATTTAAAAGCAACCACAGAATTTCCAAGAAATTATTTTACATACAAGATCATTTGATAATGGCAGAGATTTTTTGGACTTTCAAGCAGGATTTTGGTAAATATTTTAATGAAATAATGTATTAAGCTTTAAGATTATGTCAGTTTGTTACCGAAAGAACTTCAAAATAAGAATTATTTTGATAGCCTTTCTGGAAAGGGTGCTCTTATAAGTTTAAAATAATAGACAAAAGATGGTTAGATATTTACTGAGATCTATTCTAAGCAGAGACTAAACAACCAGAACTGGTCAAATGAAGCAAAAATGACCTCACACCCACTGTGCTGAGCTTTTTGATCACAGTCTATGAAAGCAGTCAAGCTTTTAAACAAAGAAGTGAAAGATTTTGCCAAGTTCAGGATAAACAAGTTTGCTGACATGGGCAGCATGGTATGTAACTTTTTTTATACAATGCATTATTGTTTGAATATTATTTTTTCCATTAGTCAATCTTGGGGTGTGGATGCCAATAGTCAGGCTGTCAATACCCATTGCGAGCTGCTTCTGAGGTGGTGGCAATGGGGCTGTTGAAGATTGTTTGATATAACTGAGCAAGGTCAATCCAGAGCCACCTGCTGGGGCCATCAACACATTCCAGCAAGGTTCAGACTGTAGTTTGGTTCCCCACAGAAAATGAAACAAAGTGATTTGTATAAACATTTCTCGTATCTATATGCTGGAAATTTTATTCAATTTGACATGTTCATTCAGATCGTTGCAAAGGACCTTCCTTCCATTGCATGATCAGAAATGGGGATGTTTGCTTTAATTTCACAACTTCTTAGAGCACAAGGCCGACGTATCTACATGCCCAGCCGTCATCCAGGCCTGCAACACCAACTCCGAGACACAAGGCACCAGAGACATCACTACTTGCAATTTCCCCCACTAAGTCACACATTGCATTCCAAGTCAGGGCATCACCTTCACTGGAATTAATCCTGGAACTTCCTGCCCAACAACACAGTGGTCCTGGTGGCAGGTCAGTTTCAGCTAAGAGTAATGGAGAGATACAGCACGGAAAAAGGCCTTTCAGTGCACCAAGTCCATACCAACACATCGAGTACCCATTTTACACTAATTCTATCCTAATCCATATTATTCTCCCCACATTCCTATCAACTAGTGTAGTGTAGAAGGTTGCTGTAGATTACAACAGGATATTGATAGAATGCAGAGCTGGGCTGAGAAGTGGCAGATGGAGTTCATCCCAGGTAAGTGTGAAATGATACACTTTGGAAGATTGAATTTGAAGGCAGAATACAAGGTTAATGGCAGGACTCTTAGCAGTGTGGAGGAACAGAGGGATCTTGGGGTCCACGTCCATAGATCTCTCAAGGTTGCTAAGAAGGTGTATGATGCGTTGGCCTTCATTAGTCGGGGTACTGAGTTCAAGAGCCACAAGGTGATGTTGCAGCTCAATAGAACTTTGGTTAGACCACGCTTGGAGTATTGTGTTCAGTTCTGGTCGCCTCATTATAGGAAGGAATGTGGAAGCTTTAGAGAGGGTGCAGAGGAGATTTAGCAGGATGTTGCCTGGATTGGAGAGCATGTCTCCTGAGGACAGGTTGAGTGAGCTAGTGCCTTTCTCTTTGCAGAGGAGGATGAGAGGTGACTTGATAGAGGTGCACAAGATGATAAGAGGCATAGATCGAGTGGACAGTCAGAGTTTTTTCCAGGGTGACAATGGCTAACACGAGGGGTCATCATTTTAAGGTGACTGGAAGGTGGTATAAGGGGGATGTCAGGGGTAAATTTTTTTTTATTATACACACAGAGTGGTGGGTGTGTGGAACACACTGCAGAGGTTGTGGAAGCAGATACATTAGGGATATTTAAGAGACACTTAGATAGACACATGAATGATAGAGAAATGGGGAGCTATGTGGGAGGGAATGATTAGATAGATTTAAGAGCAGGATAAAATGTTGGCACAACATTGTGGGCCGAAGGGTCTGTACTGTGATGTTATGTTCTACGTTCTAACTACTACCCAAATTGCAACATTCATCTACACATTAGATGCAATTTAGTGACCAACTAACCTACCACCTCACACAGTTTTAGGACGTGGGAGGAAACTGGAGCACCCAGAAGCAGCACGTGATCACAGGGGGAATGTACAAAATCCTCACAGACAGTACAATCAGGGTTTAACCCAGGCCATCAGAACGGTGAAGCAGCACCTCCACTAGCTGCGCCATTGTGTCACCTTTCTCAATGGCAATAAGGAATGAGAAACAAACCTGGCTGTACCAGTGGCATCACCATCCAAACAAAGCAGAGACAAGTACTTACTAGCTCTAATTTGATTATAGGCGTATTTAATCAAAATCAATAGCATCATCAGATTCCACTGGCAACAGCTCTGAGCACCCTATGCCACTTGCAATTCATAGGCTGACAGTGTTGTCAATATAAAAACTGTTTTAAAACAAAACTATAAGGATGAAAAATGTCTTGTATTGCCAAGAATTTCTGCTTTACCAATTAAAGTCACTGGAATTTACATCACATGAAATAGATAAGAAACCAACGGTGTACTTCCAGTGCTTTGAAATATTTTTTAAAAAATCATGTCCATTGAAAAGACTGTGATTTTAGGAGGGGAAAAAAAGGACCACTGAAATGTAAAACTTCTATGAGAGGTCACATTTGCAGTCTAAATTTCCTTGAAATGCAAAGGTGTATTTACACAAAAGAGTAAAACATTAATTGGAAATAATCCTTAATTGCCTTAAGCTATTTAATCATACATTTGCTAGTATTTGCCATGGCTGAACTACACAGTTTACAACAGCCACACTTGTAACAGTCACTCACAACCAGCTCTGAGACTTAAGCAAGCTGGCATGTTTTAAAGCTTCCTGCAGAACTAAAGCAGTACAGGCCATTGAATGAAAAAAAATCACTAATTTTATTGTGCTTTATCTGTTCTCTTTCAGAAAGAGTTAGCCTTGTGGTCTTCATCATTTTACATACAGGTTCTGAATTAACCGTCTGTGTATATCTTGGATCTGATCCCATGCTACCCTAATTTCCTGTCTGGCTCTGGTTGCTGTGGCAACAGCATTAGGCCTGCAGCTGGATGACGGATGCTTGCCTTGTGCCATATGTGGCAGTCCACCAGTACCTCATGTTATTTATACCTTATATCTAATAACGTTCCTTTTTGCCAATGAAATCAAGTGCCCTGCAGCTTCTACAGTTCAATAATTAGAAAGTAAAAGTGTAGAAAAGCATTAAATAAATACAATGTGATATTTTATACTCTAGCTGGATATATTCTAGATGAGAAGGTTCCCAGCTCTAAATATCTTCAAGCTTTTATAAATCTGTGCTGAGAATAGGGAGGTGCCCCTGAAATGATCTTGCTTCCAAAATTTTTGTAAACACAAGCTTTTTGACTCTCACTGGCAAGCTACTTCTCCTGGTGGAATCTGTGAATACAGGTATGGAAAATTACAACTTTGTGAACTTCCTGTTTTCCAACCCATTATTGCACTTTTAAATTTGGGCCTGGATGCCTGCTATTGCTGGTCCTATCTTACACAGGGTGGGCATTAAATCTGATTTAAATCTTGGAGGAAGAATCTTTATTCATGTGCGTTTCATGCACTAAAGAAATACTGCACCACCAATCACACCCTTAAAGTACTTCACAACTGATGAAATACATTTGGAGTGCAGTAATATAGGAAAGACAGATGACCTGTGTATAACCAATGAATTTTAAAAGGAGCATTTAAAACCAGCTACAGCTGCATAATCAGTCAGGGTGAGTCGTGTCATGGATCCCTAGTAAAGAGGCATTCATCTAGGCTGTACTTTAAGCAGAATAAGCATCTTTTCCTATGTGTGGCCATCCTTTAGGTTACTGCTTTCTCTACACCTAGAGGAAAACAGAATGCAATTAGTTTAGCCACTGACTGTGATAATGTTCGTTTCCTCGCTGCAATTTCTAGCTTGCATCCTGTGACTTTAGGATCAACTAGGGCAGCTGG
The DNA here is from genome assembly GCF_009764475.1 of Pristis pectinata. Lineage (NCBI taxonomy): Eukaryota > Metazoa > Chordata > Chondrichthyes > Rhinopristiformes > Pristidae > Pristis > Pristis pectinata. Next base: position 23,889,670 of record NC_067418.1, on the reverse strand, counting down.
AGAGTAGCAGGACACATGACATACCTATCCAGATCCCAACCACTTCTGCTTTTAACCTTGCAGAGTTTTGAAGGCTGATGAGGCGCATACCTGAAACAGGCAAGAGTCCCACTGTACTCCAGTCCCCAGGCTGCACAGAAAAAGCTGGGACTATCCTCGATCAAAATTCATCTCTCCCATGAGTTCCTTTCCCTCCTCACCACCCTGCAGGAAAATGACACAAACTTCATCTGTTGGCTGCTGTTCTCAGTCAGTCAGCTGGTAGCATCCGCTCCCACCCCTCAGGTGCTTGTGGATTCAAGTCTCCCCCAGAATGGAGCACAAAATCAAGAGCGGAGGTTGTGCATTAGGAGCACTGTTCTGTGGCTTCTGCACATGCGCTCCAAAGCTCAAAAGGTGCTGTTGTTGAAGTGAGGTGTGGTAGTTAAAAGACCATGGGCCTGAAATTTCAGATACCGAGTGTAGTTCACATTGCCCCACCCTCCTGAAACCTGTGATTTCTGAGCAACAGCCAGAGGAAAGGGCTGCTTTGCTGCATTTCAGTTACATACCACATTGTACACGTCGGCAAACTTGTTTATCCTGAACTGAGCAAAATCTTTCACTTCTTTGTTTAAAAGCTTGACTGCTTTCATAGACTGTGATCAGAAACCTCAGCACAGTGGGTGACAGGTCAATTTTGCTTCATTTGACCACCTTCCTTGGGTTTAGTTGGTACACATTGTGGCACTGATTCTGAAAATACCTTACAAATGATCCAAGCCATGGTTGCAGCAGCTGCACCTTTAGATTCTGTGTGTATTCTGGCACATTAGCCAAATTTATGTACGCTTTGGAGTTGTTAACACTAATAGTATCATCATTCTTCGTAAGACAATCCCCTGGGGTCAAGGATGACTTGCAATCATTCTGATTCTGTGCATTCTGCGATGGCTGTTGAATCTTACGGCATATTCTGCCACAAGTGGGGCAGCTGGTATTGTACAGGCTGGGAGGTTGTTAAGGATGTTGTGTGCTTCTTCCACGATTTGTGTTCTTGTAAACTAGACCCAAGCAGCCTCGCGCCTTCCTGGATGCTCTTTCTGCTTTTTAATCTGGCATGGGCCAGGGATTCCTATGCATTAGTGAGGATGTTACAGTCACCCCCACAAGGAAGTTTTGAGGAAGTCCTTAAAACATTTTCTCTGCCTTCTGAAAAACCCTTCTCATGATGGAAGCTTGGAGCAAAATACTTATTTCGGGCACCTGATCTGATATGGACAATGCAGCCCATGAATTGGAGCTGATTGGATGACTAGAGTGAGGGTAGGACCAATCAGGGATAAAAGTGGAATTGTTTGCCTGGAGTCAGAAAAGGTAGGGGAGGTCTTTAATGAACACTTTGCTTCAGTATCCATCAGTGAGAGAGACCTTGATGTTTGAGAGGATGGCGTATGACAGGCTGATAAACTAGGGCATATCAACGCGAGGAAAGAGGATGTGCTGGAACTTTTGAAAAACATTAGGATAGATAAGTCGCCGGGGCCGGATGGGATATATCCAAGGTTATTACAGGAAGCAAGGGAAAAGATTGCTGCGCCTTTAGCGATGATCTTTGCGTCCTCATTGGCCACGAGTAGTGTCAGATGATTGGAGGGTGGCAAAAGTTGTTTGTTTGTTTAAGAAAGGGAGTAGGGATAACCCTGGGAATTACAGACCAGTGAGTCTTACTTCAGTGGTGGGCAAATTACTGGAGAAGATTCTTAGAGACAGGATTTATGGGCATTTGGAGAAGTATAGACTGATTAGGGGCAGTCAGCAATGGCTTTGTGAGGGGCAGGTCGTGCCTCACAAGCCTGACTGAATTCTTTGAGGATGTGATAAAGCACATTGATGAAGGTAGAGCAGTGGATGTGGTGTATATGGATTTTAGTAAGGCATTTGATAAGGTTCCTCATGGAAGGCTCATTCAGAAAGTCAGGAGGCATGGGATCCATGGAAACTTGGCTGTGTGGATTCAGAATTGGTTCGCCCATAGAAGACAGAGGGTGGCGGTAGATGGAGCGTATTCTGCCTGGGGGTCGGTGACCAGTGGTGTTCCGCAGGGAACAGTTGTGGGACCCTTGCTCTTTGTGATTTTTATAAATGACTTGGATGACGATGTGGAAGGGTGGGTTAAGTAAGTTTGCTGATGATACAAAGGTTGGTGGTGTTGTGAATAGTGTAGAAGATTGCTGTAGGTTACAACAGGATATTGATCGAATGCAGAGCTGGGTTGAGAAGTGGCAGATGGAGTTCAACCCAGGTAAGTGTGAAGTGATACACTTTGGGAGATTGAATTTGAAGGCAGAATACAAGGTTAATGGTAGGATTCTTAGTAGTGTGGAGGACCGGAGGGATCTTGAGATCCACGTCTATAGATCCCTCAAGGTTGCCGCACAGGTTGATAGGGTTGTTAAGAAGGCGTATGGTGCGTTGGCCTTCATTAGTTGGGGTATTGGGTTCAAGAGCTGCGAGGTAGTGTTGCAGCTCTACAGAACTCTGGTTAGACCACACTTGGAGTATTGTGTTCAGTTCTGGTCACCTCATTATAGGAAGGATGTGGAAGCTTTAGAAAGGGTGTAGAGGAGATTTACCAGAATGCTGCCTGGATTGGAGAGCACGTCCTATGAGGATAGGTTAAGTGAGCTGGGCTTTTCTCTTTGGAGAGAAGGAGGATGAGAGGTGACTTGATAGAGGTGTACAAGATGATCAGAGGCATAGATTGAGTGGACAGTCAGACTTTTTCCCAGTGTGACAATGGCTAACACAAGGGGGCATAATTTTAAGGTGACTGAAGTAAGATACAAGGGGGATGTCAGGGGTAAGTGTTTTTTCTCCCCCACACACAGAGAGTGGTGGGTGCATGGAATGCACTGCCAGCAGAGGTTGCGGGGGCAGATACATTACGGACATTTAAGAGACTCTTAGATAGACACATGAATGATGGAGAAATGGAGGGCTATGTAGGACGGAAGGGTTAGATAGATATTAGAGCAGGATAAAATGTCGGCACAACATTGTGGGCCAAAGAGCCTGTGCTGTAATGTTCTACGTTCGAGCATGAACTGAGTGCTAGTGCTAGGAAAGTTGGCCTGGGAGAGGATACTGACATTAGCAGGATAGGTGAACCAATAGATTTGGACGATTCTATGGAGGGAGTGCTGGTGTTTCTTCTTCTGTCCTTTGTGATATCCATTCTAATTTAAGATTATTTACCAACAGGGCTACAGCTCAAAGCAAAATCCTTTGTAAATCTCCAGGACTACAAAATTCAGGAGGACAAAAATCAAAGGGGATGTACTTGTTAAGTTCCAAAATAAATCCAATGAAATGCAGAAAATACAGAATGTACACTACCTGCACAAAGTAGCTCATAATATATTGTCAAATAAAAGTAACATATCAACATTTGTTTTGATTTATTTCTTCTCTAAAACCAGTTGTTGGCAGAAAATAACAACCAAAGACTTCATTCAATTTTCTGATTCCAACAAATTACTTTGAAAGGTAGACACCACAAAGTTCACACAGAGAGTGGTGACTTTACAAGAACAAACCCAAATGAAAGTAGGAAACTTTGGCAGCCCCTTTTAAACATCAAGTAGGTATGCTTTGAATCATTATTCTCTGGGGCCCTGAACAATAGAACCATACAGCACAAAACAGGCCCTTCGGCCCACCATGTGCCGTCCATCAAACCACCCTCACACTACCTAACCCCTTCCTCCCGCATATCCCTCCATCTCACATTCCTCCATATGCCTATCCAACAAGCTCTTGAACCTGTCCAATGTATCTGCCTCTACCACCACGCCAGGCAGTGCATTCCATGCACCAACCACTCTCTGGGTGAAAAACCTCCCCCTGACATCTCCCCTGAACCTCCCACCCATAACCTTAAAGCCATGCCCTCTCATCTTGAGCATTGGGGCCCTGGGAAGGAGGCGCTGACTGTCTACTCTATCTATTCCTCTCAATATTTTATATACCTCTATCATGTCTCCCCTCATACTCCTCCTTTCCAGTGAATAAAGCCCTAGCACCTTAAGCCTCTCCTCATATTCAATACTCTCTAATCCAGGCAGCATCCTGGTAAATCTCCTCTGCACCCTCTCCAACGCTCCACATCCTTCCTATAATGAGGTGACCAGAACTGAACACAGTACTCTAAGTGTGGCCTAACTAGAGTTTTGTAAAGCTGCATCATCACCTCGCGGCTCTTAAACTCAATCCCGCGATTTATGAAAGCCAACATCCCACTGGCCTTCTTAACTGCTCTTTCCACCTGTGAGGCAACTTTCAATGAACTGTGAATATGAACCCCCAGATCCCTCTGCTCCTCCACACTGCCAAGTACCTTGCCACTTACCCAGTACTCTGCCCTGGAGTTTGTCCTTCCAAAGTGTACCACCTCACACTTCTCTGGATTGAACTCCATCTGCCACTTGTCAGCCCAGCTCCGCATCCTATCAATATCCCTCTGTAAGCTCCGACAGCCCTCCACACTATCCACAACACCGCCGATCTTAGTGTCATCCGCAAACTTACTAACCCAGCCCTCCACCCCCTCATCTAAGTCATCTATAAATATCACAAAAAGTAGAGGTCCCAGAACCGATCCCTGCGGGACACCAATAGTCACCGCCCTCCAATCCGAGGGCACTCCTTCCACCACAACCCTCTGCTTTCTGCATGCAAGCCAATTCCTAATCCACACAGCCAAGCTTCCCTGGATCCCTTGGCCTCTGACCTTCTGAAGAAGCCTACCATGAGGAACCTTATCAAACGCCTTAAATTAGTTTGAAATTGTACCAAATGCAGTGCCAATGAGCACTCAGGTTAAATTCAAGGTACACTGGCAGGTCAGCACTTTCAGAAGGGAGAACAATGATTTATAAGGTGGTGATCAATTGCAGAACAATCTTGAACCATTGCCATAGCAACTGTCGTTAGTCCAGCAAACACCACACAAATGATGCAGACATCAATAAATCTTCACAATCATCCAATATATCACTTCAGGTCATAATTAATAAGCCCACATAATCACCTAATGTATCACAAGGTCAATTAATAAATCTGTAAAGACTACCCCATATATCACCATTGTACACTTAGGTACAACGATATGTCAGCACACACTACACTGATAATGACCTGGTACTGCTCCCGAGATTAACAGACAAAGCTTGTGGCAAAAAAAGGACAGTTTTCAGAAGACTAACAGAAGTACCTCTTGCAAAGATTAAATTTAAAATAATAAAAAAAAACTTGTTTTCATAAAGGATCTGATGCCCTAGGAATGTCTTACATGATATTAATTTTGGGTAGAACATTGAGATAGCATAAATCAAGGAAGAGCTAGATGCAATGTGTAGCTTTAGTTTTAACATCTCACCCAAAGAAATGCTCCTCTGAAGCACTGATGCAGGAATGTTGCATCTTCAAAGTGCTGGTTTGAAATATGTTCTTTAGTTTGCAGCAGGACCTCACCTTGTAAAATGTTCCTTACTCTGTTTCTTTTTTATTGTTTGCAAAATTTGGACACGCGATCCAATTATTTTTGCAACTTTTATTTCCTTCATACCACTTATCTGTTTGCACTGTTCAATTGTTACACACTGCTATTAACAGAAAAGATATCATCATGACTGCTGCTTAGATGTCGTGAATGGGACCACAATCCCAGACAGGTTGAGCATTCAGATGAAACATTAATCAAAGACCACATCTTGCTGCTCCCAGAGACATAAGAGATCCCATGGGAGTACAGGAACAAAGTGGAAAGTTCTCTCTTAGTCAACCCTCTTGCCTCTGTTAATACCACCAACAGCAGATTATTCAGTTAATCTTTCAGTTGCCCGTCTGTGGAAATTAGCTGCCACATTTGCCTGCATAATGGTTAAAGCCTTTTGAAAGGTCAGTCCATATAGCAAAGAAAAAAGGCCCTTTGGTCCACATTATCTATACTAATGAATTACCAGCACTGGATTCAAAGCCCACTATGCCTCTACAATTCAAGTGCTTGTCCAGGTGCTTCTTAAACATTGTGAGAGTACCTTCTTCCAAAATGCAATCACTCTAAGTGAATAAAAACCTTCCTCAGATCCCCTATAAACCCATGCCCCCTGGTCTTAGACACCTCTGCTGTGGTGAAAAAGTTCCTTGCTGTCAAATTAGAAGAAATGCACTGGGATGCCCTGAACAGGCTGCTGTACAAATCCAAGCTGCTTCTTCAAGTTACTTTAGAAGTTCAGGTCTCCAGTACCACTGCCAAACTTCACCCTTCTGTAGGTTGGAAGACAGCATAATATACTTCCACCTGCAACGTCAGTGGAAAGGATAATGATACGTGAACGGAAATGCTGTTGTCAGATCCAAAAGCCATCAAACTTATTAAAAATTATAGGATGGCTTACTAAAATTGAGAATTCACACATTCATATTTTCTTTATCTTTTCAGATGGGCTGCCTTCTCCCAGATGCATTTCTAATCCTGCAAGTAATGTGCGTCATACTAAATGCAGTTGCTGTCACTCGCCAGGTTAGGTGTTTGGTGCTTTCAATAAACAGTGGCTGTTGATAGCTCTACTACCATTACCCAAGAACCACACTTGGTGCTGCCCTGTAGAATGTGGACTCATTGATCCTCCAATCAGAACACTCAAGTATCAGGGGCACACACCTGTAAAAGACATCCCCTCAGGCAGCATGATGTTGTGCTGGGAACCCCTACCCTCCCTGCTTCTGAGCCAGGTAGCCATTGTGGAAACCCTGTCCTGCAATGGTGCTCCCCAGCAATGAATTACCCATGGCTCAGTGTAGAGAGGCTGCTCAAGAGTGCTGGTGTTGGCTGTGATATAGACAAGTGCTAATAACATTACCCCTTTTAATGATGATTCCATTCACACTCAATCCTGGCAACACATCCCAAGCAATAAGCCAGATACTCACGTATTTGCCTCAGTAGACAGCAACATTAAAGACACTGTATAAATTAAGGTGTATTCAAAAAAATGTTTAAAACCCATTTCATCCTAATATGCAAGAAATACAGGACCTCATTAAGACTGGTAACTTAAATAATAAAACTGCTCCCTCATGACAAGAGAATACAATGAGGTTTACTTGTGAGACCTGATTATCGGTGAGAGGCAGAAAATTCGCAAGAGGAAGGTTGACCAAGATCTGTTAAGAGAAGCTTTACACCAATATGGAGCCAATTCTGACATTACTGCAAGCTGGGACCAAATATATTACCTCAACTATAAAGCAGATCAGAGCCCATTTGCTCAAATTTTGGCCTGCTTCCATATAAAGACTGCCGAGCAAAGGTGATAAGGTTTATTATTTTCTTTGTAAATATAAGCTAAATTAAAGTGAGTTTTGCTAATTCTGCTAATGTGTAGTTTCACTGGCTTGTTATACAATAAAGCAGATTAATGATTTGCATCCACAGATGTTAATCATTCCAATTAATGGGACATTGGATAAGGGCACATAATTACATACTGTATGGGGTAAGAAAATCTATTTTAAAATTCTACCCCCCCCCCCCCCCCACTCCAAAATACTCCAAGTTTTGCTGGGATTTCAATAAGTATCAGCCAATGAAAATGTAATGATGTGTATGGGAGTGACACTCAAATTTATAACTATTTTCAATCTTTGTTCCTTCCAAATTCTCGTGTTTAGCAGTTAGACCGTGTCACTCATTTTCTCTGGTCTGGACCAACATGGTGCCCATGTCTAGTTTCATAATGGGATGGAATTCCTCTCCAGCCAAGCTTAAGCAATATTGTTGAAATTCTGAAGTATCTGATTTGAACAAGTACAAACTGAAAACTGCTTTAACTTCCAACTGCATTGCACACATTATGAGCAAAATAATGAACTTTCAACTTCTACCCAAACACTGCGACTATGGGGAAAAATGATTTATGGCACTCACTAAATTATTTGACAATTGCAATAATAACAAATACTAAAACTCCTTATTTGTTCAATGGTCCCTTTGTGTCATGTGTGCCCTGCAATTAGATGGTAATATTTTGTTCACGTTCTCTTAACCAGTTTGTGACCACACAATTGCTTTACTCAATGATTAATTGAAAAATAAAGGCCACTAATCCCATTCAGAAATATTCTGTCAAAGTCAGCCAACGTGCAAAATCAGCTTCGAGTCACTTGAGAGGTATTTTAAAAAATTGATCTGATGAAATCATTTACATCTAACTTTGTTAATCGCTGTTTAATTTCAAAAGTAATTGTTTTAAAGAAAAACAGTAACACTAATCTGTTACTAACTTATTCACCTCTGTTCAGTTTGCACTTTTCAAGGAGCGACAAGGAAAATAAGTGATCTGTGGTGAGATTTAAGGACAGGGTGAGGTTATGTTTGGGTTTCAGCAATTTTCTGTAATAGTGGTTAATTGTTAGATCATTGGGCTTGTACTGAGGGAGGGCAGCCACATACTTCCTTTTGAACATTACCACATGTCGGATCAAATGTCTGAAGTCCCTTACTTTGGATCTTCTCTAATGCAATAGATCTTGACGTAGAAATTTAATTGTGTAATCCATGTTCTTTTGTGTTTTTGTAACTGAATTATAGAGCAAAATCTATCACATAGTGCAATCTCAAACTTTTGATTGCATTTTTCCTTGCATGTAACGCAACAATGGTTTCAATCATTATGCAATACACATTTGACATCTGCACTGCCACAATGACCCACAGCAACTCAACTGAGGAACACCATGGGTTACACTCACAAAAGCAATGGAGACAAGAGAATGCAGATGCCGGAATCTGGAGCAACAAACAATCTGCATCAGGTTTTGACGATTCCTCCCCCTCCCACAGATGCTGCTCAACACACTGAGTTCCTCCAGCAGATTGTTGCTCACAAAAGCAATTCCTGACAGAAGAACACAACCTGACATGCAAAACTCAAAGGATATGATGATCACATATGTTGGGGAGTCAGTTTGGGTAGACGTTGACAAGATCGGTTGAGCTGCAATGATGAAACAAATTTATGTTCGTTATTTAAGCGACGATTCTGTTTTCTGGAAGAGCCCAGGGTGTCTGATCCTCTCTGAGGATTCACCTTTGCCATAGTTTAAGTCATTATTAGAAAATCAGGTTGTCTGCCCCTCATCTTATTGCTCTTTCAAACAGGTCATTCCATGCTGTTCACTCACTTATAGCAGTGGTGGTGGTGTAAAACTTATTTTAACACCAGCCTCCAGCCAAGGCCCATTCACTGTGGTATATGCAACTCACAAAATTATACACAATTAACATGCTCAACAAAGGAAAAGTTTGCAAAATGCATCACTGACATTGATAAAGTTTTACATGATGCATGCCAATAATCCCTCCCCCCCCCCCCCCCCCCATTACACCTGAACTATCACAGGGGCTCTACAGAGCATTTTAGTATGCATCCACTCGCATTCATTATCCAGCATAGAGAAATTAAAGGAGAAAAAGTTCTGAGATTTGCAGGCCAAAAATGCAAGAACATCACAACTGCCAAATCAAATAACTAAACTAGAATACAGGGAAGAATATTTTTCTGTTAAAACAAACACAATGGGTCAGGGTGGTACACAGAATGCTGTTTTAGTACCTCTGAAGTTCTCAGCTTTAGTTACAATTTATGCTTAGTTGCTGATCTCAGTCAAAGTAGGAATTGGAATGCATTACTCCTGCTCTCTATTCAGTGGCCATTGCTAGAAAATTTATTTTTATTGCTCCAAGATGTCACTGGACTGCTCTTTTGTCTCCATATTGAGCACCCTAACACTGTTCTGTTTCAGCTTATGGACTATCATAGCCTCAGGGGTACCAGAGAACCATATCCTTTAATGCTTTCATAATATGAAGAATATTCTGGAGATAACAGGAAGCAAAAAAAAAATGAAGGCAATTTTTTTTGTTACTCAACTCAAGGAGTCATGCTGCAGTTTACAAAAAGTCAAAAGTTAAGCAAAAAGATTACAATGGAAAAGAAAAATAAACTTTAACCACACTACTCTTGGCATGGCTCAGCTCACTGCAAATCCCCATCTGAACAGGACACAGGGGGGAGGAATACAATAGTCTCTGGCTTTGGCTGTTCTTCCATAAAATAACTAGCCTACTGTCAATGAACAACTATAATAATAGCCGAGTCAGTGGCATCACAGATCAAAATACTGATCTCCAGAAAAAAAAAGCTGATTTTCCATCTTTGAAACTGAAGGAAAAATATAGCTAACAAAGAGCTCCAGGAATTTACATGTGCAAGCCTAGGATTTCTATTTCAACAAATTATGTTCTTGGAGATATAACACACCCATCCAGGGAAATGATAACAATACACTTTAATTTATCTCAAGCACTGTATCAGTTTTTGAATTAAACTGGAAACTGAATCAATTGGGACGAATCCAGCAAAATAAAATGCGCATTTCATTTGAAAACCTAGCCTCATTTTTGTTGACATGCCGAGCATGATGTTGCGGAGCGAGCCAAGTTGACAGAAGAAAGGAAAGCAATGCTGCTGGCGGTCGAGATGTTTTTGGCTTTCTGCTGAATTCGGAAATCCTGAATCAAATCACAGACACTGAGCAAAGTGAGAGGAGGTAGAAGGGGGAGGGACCAGTTCTACTGCATCATTTCCAGCAGTGATTATGGAGCTGCTGCCTCAGAGCTCCAGCAACCCAAATTCGACCCCGAGCTCTGATGGGGTTCGTGTTGAACTTGAAGATTCTTCCTGCGACTGAGTGTTTTTCTTCTGGCCACTGCAAGTTGCCGCAGGTGTAAGTGCATCATGGGAGAACTGAATGGTAGGAGGGATTTTATGGACACAAGGAGGAGAATACAGGGAAATAAGATCAGTGGGATTGCTCTGGCAGCTGGTATGGATTCAATGGGCCAAGTGGCCTCTATTATTAAAATGTATCATATGAAAGAGTGTCAACAAAATGAGAAAAAGTCAGAAATATTCTGAGTCCAGAAATGTAAATAAAAGCAGTGTTCTGTCTCAGTGGTGGGTACAAATGGTGCCTTGTTCTCCTAATGGGTTGTAGATTTTCTACTGTGTAGCTCAGCAATCAACAGTATCCAGGATTCATCCGAGAGTTGTTTTTGATTGTGAGAAATCAAAACAAAATTGCAGATGCTAGAAGTCTGAAACCAAAATGGAAAGTGCCAGAAATACTCAGCAAGTCAGGAAGTATCTGTGGGAAGAGAAACAATGTCTTGGGTCTGCAACCCTTTGTCAGAACTGGGAAACTGCATTTCAGCAGGAGGGAAGCTGGGGCAGGGATGTGTAGAACAGAGGGGGTGTCAGTGATAGAATGGGTCAAAATGGCTCAATGAGCACCGTTGCCAGCACATTAAGCTACCAGGCCTGTGTAATGAATTATTAATGGCAAGGTGGTGGGACTTGCCCAGCAGGCTAGATTTCCACATGCAGGATTAAAAAAAATTTGAAAAAAACTAAGCAGATATGTGGAAAGAGAAACAGTTAATGTTTCAGACGAGGGACCCTTCATCAGTCCCAAGTAAGTTAGTCGGGCTAGGAGTAAAGTGTGGGCAAAACCAAGGAAATCTATTTGATAGAGTGAACATGTGACAGATGGGATAAGGTACTATGACTGTGTAATTACAAGATACAATATCTTTATTAGTCACATGTACATCAAAACACAGTGAAATGCATCTTTTGCGGTAGAGTATTCCGGCGCCAGCATAGCACGCCCACAACTTCCTAACCCGTACGTCTTTGGAATGTGGGAGGAAACCGGAGCACCCGGAGGAAACCCACGCAGACACGGGGAGAACGTACAAGCTCCTTACAGACAGTGGCTGGAATTGAACTTGGGTCACTGGCGCTGTAATAGTGTTACGCTAACCGCTACCACTGTATTGCATACTGGGGCACGTTCTGCAGGCTGGACCATATACTGAGGGGAAAGACAAAATGGATGGCAGGTGGAAATGAGGCATGAAGAGAGAGCACGTTAATGAACGTTAGAGAAACCCAAAGTCTGGAAGGCTGCAACACTTTTGCTTGCGGCAGACCTGTTATGAATGGGCTCTGCAGTTCTGGAATGGGGAGGTGAGAAAAAAATAACTCGGCTGGGAGTTCCCACTCCTGGTTGCTATCCATTGAGGGGGTGCAGCAAAGATCAGTGAACTGGTTCCAGGGTGGGTGGGAAGGCTCCGTTTTCCCTGCTGTATCACCATGAAATTCCAGAGTGCAAGGAAATGACATGTCAGCTCATTTCACTCTATTCGCTCAGATTTCAATTGTAACACTGAGATAAACTGCACTGCACAATCCAGCTTCCACACAATGCAACCCTAAACAAGGTTGGGAGGGAAGGGGCAGGTGGTGGGGAAAGGGGGAGCAAAACATTGTAAATATTGTAACTTGATTAAGGGACAGGCAACATTTCAACTGGCTAAGTGCAGAGTTAGTCCAAAATCCTGCCACACGGGGCAGAGTTCTGTGCTTAAGTACTAGCCAATCTCACTTTTAAAAAAAGGAATAATGCTAGGTCCATGGCACGAAACCTGGCATCAGCCAATCCCAACTCATTCAAACAAAAATGAAGCCATACTATAAAAAAAATCCACAAAAACATATACAGATTAAGCACATAAGTATGGGATAAACTGTCTGGTTGGCTTTCTTAGGTGTTCAATTTCCTCAAAGTGCTATCTGCTGTGTATTCGTTATGCTTCATCAGTGCCAGCATTTTCACCTAGTTAGTTGATTAACATGAGAATTAAAATAAAACAGATCAAAATTACATTAATTAACTGGAATTCATTGAAGCATACAGTATAAAGTTTTAGCTTTGGACCCACTCAGCAAATTGCACACAAAATTGTGCCGCTTTGAAACCAATCAGCCCCTCACCCACCACCAACCCTCCCTTTGCAATCTTCTGCACAAACAAATTAAACACCATGAACCAACTCAACTGGGCAGCGTTAATTCCTGGGGTGAGTGGGTTGGTCTCCGAGGAAAGATAAAAGTGCAGAAGAATGGATGTTGATCCCATTCTAAGGGGAAATGACAGGGTAGATAGTGTGAAGATGTTTCCTAATAAGTTATGAATGTTTGGACTGATCTACCCCAACCTGCTTGGGACATAGCATCATTAAGGCAAAGATAGATGTTTAATGAGGGAGGAATAAAGGTTTTGGAGACTGAGCAAAAACATGGAGACCAAATATCATACCAAATGTGATCTTATTGAACAAGAATGCAGGCTTAGGAAACTCTAAGGCCTCCTCCCACTCAGAATGCTCTTATAATTAAAAGCTTTAGATGTACTCCTTTATAAACTTAAGAGTGGTAACCTGCTAAAATTTGACTGATAAACCTTTAAACAAGTTTAGTCACAAAACATAAGCACCTTCAATCACTGTGTTAATCTACTGCCAGTTCGTAACTAGGTTTGAAATAAATCCAAGTTTTGGAAGTTGTACTAATCTGTTTACTAAATTGGGTACAATACTCAGTTTGAAGCACATCTACAAACCCCTTGTGTCAAAAAGTTCCAGCTTAATTTTGTTCTAAATTTTGTTTTGGCCCTTTAGGATTTCATATAAACAGGTGTAATCAGTGGAAAATCCAAATTGTGATTAAAATTGGCCACATCTGCATGGAAATTTATAGGTGGAGCTGTTCCTAACACATTGTTTTTGAAATGAGGATGAAAAGTAAATGGAAACTTGAATTATTACAGTGTACTCAAATTTGTGACCTTAAGAACTAGAATCAACAAAAATCAGAAGAACCACACACAAGAATATATATTTACAAGAAAAAAGGAACAGACATAGGCCATTCAACCCTGCAAGCCTGCCTTGCCATTCAATATGATCTGCCCAAGGCCTCAACTCCTCTTCTGTGCCCATTCCTCACGGCCCTCTGTTCCTCTTTAAATACCTCTGCTGATCTAGCTTCCACGGCTCACTGAAGTCGAGAATTCCAGACATTACCACCCTCAATGAAAAAAATACCTATGCATCTTAGCTCTTCTAGATGAATGCCCCTTTAATCTTGTAACTATGTCCCCTCATTCAAGACATTCCCATCAGTGGGAAGTCTCAACAGCTAGCTTGTCATGCCCACTTGGAATCTTAAGTGTTTCAATAAAATCACCTTTTCATTCTGATAAACTTTGTAGAATACAGGTCTAACATTTTTAGCCATTCCTTATTGGCCAACCTTCTTATCGCAGGAATTAGTTTGGTGACTATCTTCTGAACTCCTTCCAATGCCAGTATATCCTTTCTTATATACCCCTATTTAACGGTACAGAAACTATGTACAGTACTCCAGGTGTGGTCTCTCTTACACTCCATTCAATCGTTGCAAAAATTCTGGAATTTTAAACTCCAGCCTCTGAGAAATAAAGGCCAATATTCCATTTACCTTCTGAATTACTTCCTACAGTTGCAAGCTAACTATTTGTGTTTCATGCACAAGAACACCTAGATCCCTCTGTACATTGCTCATTTACAGTCTCTCTCCATTTTAACATTGTCTTTTGATTCCTACTGCAATAAACTATTTGCCAAATTTTTGTCCATTCACTCAATCTATATCCTGCTGCAGAGTCCAAATGTCCTCATCACAGTTTCTCCTCCTATTTTCACATCAGCAAACTTGGATAACTTACACCGCAGTTCCTCTTCCAACTGTACTGAAAAGAACACAATCAAGGAGAATCTCCAGGTCATTAAACCGACTGTTACTCATACAGGAAGAGCAATAACAGAGCTAGTTGCAAACTGCACAATTAGCCTAAGCATAAAAGTTTGTCTTATTCAACAGTGCTATTGAGGGGGATTTCTTCTGGAATATTTGACAATTGGTTGCAAAATTCCAAAACTTCACAACATTAAGACTAAGAGGAAAAAAATGAGAAAAATAGAGAGTTTAAGTTGCAGAAAGGTCAAGGGGTGAAGCGAACAGAACAGATGTCTGTGATAGGATGCAGACTAAAGTGGTCAAGGTAACCATCATTTCAAAAAACCAGCAGTTAGAGATGGAAAAGAAATCAAAAGAACACATGAAAACTGAAATATCCAGCAACATCTGTGCAGAGAGAAAGGTGAGAGCAGGGTGGCAATTGGCAACAAAGGTAATGAAATTTGAGTTCTGTACGAGTATAGAAAGCAGCATCAATACAGTCAATGTAACAAAGAATGAGTGGAGAGAGGGGATCTGAATATTACTCTACATATCACCAAAGCCTTGCTTTTACCTATGCAAATTCCTACTGCTGCATCGTTAAATTGGAGAAAGCCTGTCACTTTAACTCTCCCTCTCATTCCACTCTGACCTCCCTGCATATGGCCTTCACTGCTCCAATGAGATCCGTCTATCCTCTGGGCCTGTTGCAACCTCCAGGAATCAACATCAAATCCAACAATTTCAGGAAAGTGGATGTTTCTCTCCCCCTCACCACAGGTGTCATTGGATCAATTTTCATTTTTGTCTTTAACTACTGGGTTTGTGCCCTTCTGCAGGCATTTCCCCTATTCTTTTTACTCTTTCCCCCTCTCTGCAACTTAAGTGTACTCACTGCTCATTTTTCTAGTTCTAATGGAGACTCCATTACTGGAAATGCTGGCTGTTTCTCTCTCCAGAGACACACCCCAACCCACTGACTCTTTCCAGCATTTTCTGTTTTGTTTCAGATTTCCAGTATCTGTACTTTGTTCCAACCACTAAAAACACATCTGTATTCTAATTAAATTGAACATTTTTATATACAGCATTAGAAAACTCTAACGATCAGTGATTAGGTATTACCTTCACGTTTAGCTGGAAGGAAATGGACAAACTTAAAATAAGTTACATCTATTCCAATAGAAAATAACGGACACATCATGAGCACTGCACATCCTGTTCCCAGAAGTCTGATAATTTGCATATACAGCTTTCTTATCTTTGTGGAGAAGAAATGAAAGAAATTCCAAACACTGCATGAATAAGATCAAACATCAAACCCAGATGCTATCACCATCAAATGGCAATGGCACAAAACAGGGATCGTCGCCAGATTTTACTGTGCTGCTTTCAAACCATCTGGAATGTGCTTTCTTTAACATCAACAACATTTTACTCTATAAGAACAAAGTCAAAATATTTTATGGTTGTTGAACAGTTCTATCACTGAGAATGGAGTAAAAATGTAAAACATGCAATAAATGAGCCCTCTTGTACAGTGTTTATTTGATTATGGAAAGGGATATACAAGCCTGGTTAAAGCAATTTCCACCACTTCAGTTATTTACAACAATGTGCACAACCGTTTTTCTTTGAAAGTTAAAGCAAAACTAAACACTGTTGGGGGGAGAAAAAGATTATTGGTTTTGTTAATCTGGACAGAAGCAGCACACCTTTCAGCCATGGGGCGAGGGTTATTAGAATGGAACTGAATCCCACCCCCTCACACTCCACCAAGGGAGGAGGTAGAACATTTTACACCAGAGGCTCTTGGAAAGATTGGTCATGACTTCCCAGGAGCCACCTGGTGCAAAATATAATTTGTGGGACTGACTGCAATCGCCAACTCAGCACAGGATGTTACCCAACCTTGGACTTTCCTTCTCACCGGATAAAACTGAAATCTCATCAGTACAGTGACCTTGCACACTGAGCTTTCATCTTCTACCAAACATCTGTGTAGGTTAACAACAAAAATCAAGTATTTCAGAAAAATTAACTGCCAGTCAACCAAAAGCCTACTTATTGGTGGCTTAGCTTTCAGAAAACATTTGCTGCTGTGTATTATGGTCAATGTCAATAAAACCCACCTTGCATTTATTTAATATTTCAAGATACTTCACTGGGACTTAGATGAAGATGTGGGAGGAGGAAGAGAAAGTAAGCATATTGAATAATGGATCAGCCATGGTGAGAGATAGAGGGTGTGACCAAGAACTTGGTAAGAAATACAGGTTTAAATATGGAGAAATAAATGAAAAAGGGAGGAAATTTTAAGAATGCTGTTTGAGTAAGCAAAGTTGAAGACTCTCAGTTGAGGCAAAGGCACTATATAATGCACAAAACAATTCCCAGCACTACTGCAATTTCTCAAAATAATACATCAATAGATCAACTGACTTCTACAGCTTTACTTTTATTGCTTCTTCTACTTAAATTGTATATAAGCAAGGTGTTGCCTAGTGAACACAAGCAATTCCCTTTCCCATAAAGGAAAAACTTGTGGAACAATGTAGAAAGAAGTTGTTGCAACATGGATACAGATCAGCCTTACCATTCCTAACCTTGACTGCATATAGTTCATGCATAAAGATATTTAGCTCAAATTCCTAATTAATGAGGCTTTGAACTGGCACATTCATATGGAAAATAGGAGTTGCTAAATCAGGGCACATGTATGCTATGAAACAACACCCTACTGCATTACGTCTTCATTGCTCTGTATTCCTTATATATTGTCAGGCAGTGAAAAATAACTCAGCATATTTGCACAAGGTGAATGGAAATTACTTCAAGTGAGCTTCCATTCTACCTACTCTCTTCTTGCAACTCATTTTAAAAGCACTACCCCTTTTAATTAAGAAAAGCTCCTATTTCCTTTTATACTATTTTTTTGAAACCAGAGAATATAGACCAAATTCCAACCTTCAACAAAGCCTATAATCAATCCTGATGGTTTAAGATGCTTGAGGAGCTGTTAAATGATTGATCCTAGACCTACATAGGAATCTCACTATAATCTGTTAATATTTCCTCAATAGTTTTGATGAGGCTATAAAAAGGTTCTGAAATTTGGAGACTGAAATTTAAAACGTTGACGAAATTACAAGAAAGTTCACTGTTCTACACTGTAATGGGAAGGGGGGGGGGGAAGAAGAGGGGGAAAGAAGGGGAGTGAAATGACTAATTTCTTTCTTTGACCAAACTCAGTGCCCCTCCTGTTACTTGTGTCTTTGGCTCTGTGTCAATCAACATCAAATTACCCTGTTAATGCTGGACATTATCCTACCGCATCAGTAATATACAAGTGCAAGTTATTGTTGTCATTGCTACTTCTAACAAGGAAACTATCGAGAATACTTCAAAATAATTGTGGTCTGAGAGTCATCGGGATGATTGAAAACAGAACTGTTAAATAAACAGATTTTAATTTACAAAAATAATGTAATTAATGTAAATATCTTAACTTTTACATGAATCATAGGATGGGTCCAATAAAGAGGATGAGGTAGTATAATACTCATGATTGCAAAATTCTTTTGTTATTCATTTCACTTTAAAATATTCTGGTTTGCATCAGAAGGTACCATGTGAGTAATTCTTCGCACTCGGTGATAGGTTCCAGGAGCCATACTACTTCTAATAACAAACTTGATTATCAGTTTTAGCTTGAATTATTCTGTTTGTCAACCCAGTGTTTTTCATAGATTGAGCACAATGAACAAGATATATTACTCCCAGTGCAGTATTCAATGACAGAAAGACTCATTTCATGCCCTGTGATATGGTATTTCATCAACTTTAAACATAAAATTAGGTTTCAGTTCATTAAAAAAAAGAAAAATGCCAGTGAAAGCTCAATCTTTGTACTGTTTACCAGCACAGACTATTGGGGAGAAATCCAACTTGTGAACTTTTATCATTATGGAAAGCATCTTAAATTTGGGATGCAACCACAGTCCTACTAGCATCAACCAAAAGTGATGACAGAATGACTGATGATTTTCCCATCATTCTACCATTCTGATCCATCATGGAGAAGATACAGATACCCACAGTATACCTTTTGATGATGCTATCTACATGGGAGCAAAGAATCTTTTGACTATTTTAAGAAAAATATCACTTGCCAGAATGACCAGTATTTGCACTATTATTGTTGCTTTCGTACTTTGGTGTGGTGCTTAGATCAATTAAACTAACGATGCAGGTTTTTTTTAAAAATCACCATTACGGCAAATTAGTGCCACTTCTGTAAAGCCAACATACAAAGAAAAAGTTCTTAAGTTTTTTGATTGGTTGTGAACTTAACTGTAATTTAATAAATGTGGCAGCCAATTTTGAGACTAGAAGGTTCAATAAACGGCAATGGGATAGTGACCAGACAATCTAGTGTTTTTTTCACAGTGATGCCGATTAAGGGATAAATGTGGACAACTAACCTGTTCTTTGTAGAAAATTGCCATGGGATTTTTTAAATCTAGTAAAGAATAGAAATTGGGCTTCAATTTAACACCTTGCAGAAACATGGAATTGCCGACTGTGTAGTTCTTCCCTAATGCAGCATTGACGTGTTTTCATGGATTATCTACAAGTCCGAGACCAAAGAATCATGGCCAGCAACATCAAGTAAACTTTAGATTAGTGACTTTAGTCCATTAGGTGACCAACCAGAAGGTTTACTGAGTTGTTTAAGAGTACTCTCAATGGTACATATTAAAAGTAATTTTGATCACTCCTTCCTACAATAAAACTATTTGCTTTTTACATGTTCTATTTTTATGCTTGAATTTACAATAGAAAACAAAAAGTCTGTGCGTTTATTTGACAATACAAACTGTCTGCCTCCTCAAGCATAAATGTTGTCTTCATATCCAATTCAACCCTGTCCTACTCCCAGAAACAAATTAACTCTAAAAGGTTCTGTCAAAAACAAACCACCTTTTTAAATCCATATTTAAGAGTCACATAGACAGAGTTATACAGCACAGAAACAGGTCCTTCAGCACAATTCGTCCATTGCTAACTGACCAAGGTATCTTCCTAAGATGGTCCCATTTTCCTACATTTGGCCCATATCCCTCTAAATCTTTCCGATCTATGTACCTGTCCTTTAAACCTGACTTTTAAAAATTGTAATGAACCTGCCTCTACTACTTCCTGACAGCTCATTCCATATTTTACACACAATATGTGCCACCCTCTGTGTGAAAAAAAAATTGCCCTTTAGATCCCCTTTAAGTCTTTCCCCTTAAATATATGCCCTCTAGTTTTAGACTCCCCCACCCAGGAAAAAAACATTCATCTTATCTATGCCCCTCATGATTTTATAAACCTCTATTTCAAGACGACTGGTGTAATTGCACTGGACTCCTGACTCAAAGCAAGAAGTTACCCAGCTCCATTTCTAAAAATTATCTTGGGATTAGAAGATGGAAATTTGTGCCAAGGGTATAACGCTTGAGAATCTAGGGAAGTCTGCAAAATGAAAAATATTTGATTTTTTTTTGCACAAGTGCTTCTTGGTCAGATGTAATAGAATCGGATGCAACTATTTTACACACTAATTGCCTGAAGCTTAAAGCCCAATGCAAGTTTTCCATTTCCCAGCCTAGTCATGCTTATTGTAGCTGATCTCACCTTACTGTCTATTCTAGTAAAATTATGGGCAAGTCTAACCAGTGAGCAGGTATCCACCAATCACTGGGTTGGCATGCCTTCACTACACTTCTCCCTTGTATGAGGAAAAGTCTCACATAAACCAGTCTTTGGACAGAAAGGATCGTTGGGGTTGGGGCGGGGGGGTGGCGTGGAGGAGGGAAGGTGGTTTGATGGGTATGCGAGAAGAAAATAGGTTAGGGTAGGCTTAGTGTAAAAGTGTGTGGTTGATGGTCCACAAAGTCCATGACGACCAAAGGGCATTTCCATGACGTCTCTATGACTATGAATTCTTCAGCATGATTTCTCTTGGAGTGATTTTGCTATCGGTTGTTCTTTCACTTTTTAATTAATGTGATGAAGGATAAAACAAATTGCAGTTTGATGTTGAGTAATAGAAAAATTGCCAATAGATGAATTTGTCAGTGGTTTCTGCAAACAACTAGTAAAATAATTATTGACATACGAGTTTAAGTCTGAAGTAACCAGAGTTTACATTATCTGGGAGGAAGTTTGAATATTGGGCAAATATTTGATTTTTTGCAAATCCCTTATGTGGGTGCTTGAACTAAACTGTCTCCTATTTCAGAAGCTGATACTTCCAAAACTTCAGTTCACTTAGTTGATTTTTTAAAATATGTAGCAAGAGACTTCTAAAAGGCCTAATAATTCAAATTAAGCAACACTACAGCTAAACCTTTTATAGTCAATGGCAATTTCACAACCCTCATTACAACATTTTTCTCTTGATCTATGCTTGATACTGTAAACCAATCAGTTTAAACTGCAGCAAGATCAAATCCTGATAAGCAGAAATATTTCAACAACCCCACAAGTCTGTGGCAACAAAGGATGGAATTTCACTGCCACTTTTTATGGAAGAAATTGGAGAATATTCCAGTGAATTATTTAACCCATTTTCTCAGATGTAGGCCAAAACTCAGCAGGTATTGTTGCTTGAAAAAAAAGATGAAATTCTGGAATGATTAGAATCACGTCTCTGAAATTCTCCAACCGTCGTCATTTTCCCTTTGGAAAGTTTTAGCAACATTGTTAGAGAAGTCCATCTGCTTTTGTTCCCATTTCTAAACTAGCAGCAACTCAAAACAAAATCACTGCCCTGTTGAATTTACATATTTGAGACTAATGTAGCATAAATCATTGAATAAGGAACACAGTGACTTTAATCAGCTTCAAATTTTCAAAAGAGAAAAACTGATCCCATGAGAACCACAGCAGCTTGTCTACTCCTTAATAATGTACTGCAAATACATCAAAAGTGCAATTTTATTTTACCTTTAGCGTATGGCTATGATTTATTCTATTAAACAGGACAATTTATTACATTCCCCTTAGTAATCAGTATTCTGTTTCAGAGCACAAATATTTTATAATATAAAAATCTCATTGTGTCCTTCTCCACATTGTGAAATAAGATCTTTTTATATTGTTTTGATAAATATTCTGCTTGAACATTTCAAGACATTGAAGCAATATGTGACCAGCAGCAATCAAATAATTTAAATCAAATGTTTACATTGCAATGTTTCATATTATGCTAGCATATTAGAAATTGAAATGTTATATTCCTTTATTAAATCTACAATTCCTTTTATCACGTCTCACGCACTAAAAAGTCATCTGGATTTATTTATAACAGTTTAAGTGGCCTTGACACTTAAGCAGAGGTACCTGATTTGCATGTTTCTTACTTGAAAGAAAAGCCTACTGTAAGGAGAGGAAGAGCACTGCCAATGTAGAGAACTCACCCACACATCTCCCACAGCCTTTTTTTTTAAAAAAAACAACTTCAGGCTGTGAACAATAATTAAATACTAATCCTCAGATCCACAACTCCCAACAGAGAAAGATTCCAGTAACAGCTGATGCCATCCCTGGGTCTTGCAAGGGTGCATGCCCCTGGGGAGTAGTGCCGCTTGCTGCAATTTTAATTTCTTGTAGATTTTGGAGCTTAATTTCAAGTTGGAAATGGTTCAAGAATGCTCCTTGCCTGCCATTCGTGCAGAGAACTGAATTGCATCTTATTCTCTCCATGGACACACTCCTTTACAAGAGCCTGGACCTCTCAATTCTCAAAACCGGTATTATTTTACAAAATACAGATGGTGCCACACTGCTTATCAGTGCATCTTCTCACATTACCCATTTTGTTCAATTTCTATGCCTTCCACCTTAGACCTTTTTGCAAAGGTGTTGAAATAAAATTACCAATGGGAAAAAAACACTATTTACCCAGGTGCGACTTTGCTTCTTGAGCAGCCACAAACTCGCAGATATTCCTCACAACCAAAATATTTTATAAAAATAATACATGCTTTAAATCTGAAGTTACTCTCTTCTACTGAATAGCATTCTTTTAGAGTTTTCACAGATTCATGGGATAGAGGTAGAAGTCAGGGTGTTTTAAAACATCTATAATTTTGCTGTTTTCACCGTTTAACAGGAAAATGCAAGTGAAAGGACTGAATTAGCACAAAATGGGTTTGAACACTTTAATTAAAAAAAAGGTTTTATCAGTCTCTCTCCTTACCATTGGCATTCTTGCCACAGATAAGATGTTCGTATGGTTGCAGGACTCCCCAAAGCTCAGCGTCATTGTTGATGCACATCTCCAGCATTTCTGTTGACAGCTCTTGCCTGCTGTCATGCATGCCTCCACTTCCTCCCTCCGAGCCATGCCCGGCTGCTACTCTGATCCCAATCTCCTCCAGCAGACTCTCCATGCAGGCAGCCAAAGAAATAGCAGCATACTCATGGATGCGGACGGAAACTCTGGTGTCCACCATCCATCTAAAGAAGCGCCCCACTGAGAAAGTAAGGCCACACCTGAAAGCATTGATAGAAGTGATATTAACACATGTCAATCCAAATCAGATCAGCATGAAATAAGGACAGCAGACCTCCAGAAGGGTACACATCACTCAACTTCTGGAATGGATTTCAATTTTGGAAACTTACCAATTTCCCTCAAATACATATCCAGTTTTTCAATAGTTACCCTTGCTCATAGAATTATCAAATGATAGAAAACTTACAATAAAGGAGACCATTTGGCCCATTGTTTCTATGCCAGTCACAAAAGAGCTACCAATTTAATCCCATCTTCAAGTACCAAGCCTGCAACCCTTTTCAGGGAGAGCGCACCAGACCCACACCAACTGCCGAGTGTAGAAAGGTTTCCTCATCTCCTCTCTAATCCTAGCCCCCTGGTTTTTGATCCTTCTCCAAAGGTAAATTGATCGATCTGACTTACAATATCTAGGCCCCCTCATAATTTTATGTACCTCAATTAAATTTTCCCTCAGTCTCCCCTCTTCTGAGAGATAAAAAAACAGCCCTAGCTTTTCCAATCTATCCTCAAAGCTACTATTTTCCAGTCCTACCAATATCTTTCTAATCTCTTCTGCACCCTCGTCAGTGCATCTTTTCTGTACAAGATGTGTAGAACTGTACACAGTACTCAAGCTGTGGCATAACCAGTATTGTATACAGTTGCAGCACAACTCCCTACCCTTACATGCTATGCGTCAGTTAATGAAGAAAAGAGTCCTTTTTTTATAACCTCATTGACTGGTCCCACTACATTTTAGGATCTGTGACAAACACTCCAAGATCCCTCTGTTACTCGACATCAGTCACTATCCGCCCATTTATTGTGTATTCCCTTATCTTATTGAATTTCACCAAATACATCTCACACTTCTCTGGATAAAATTCCATTTGCTATTTCTCTGCCCGACGATATCTTCCTGTACTCAAACTTTCCTCCATATTGTCAACTACAGGACAACTTTTGTATCATCTGCAAGCTTCTTTATCACTCCCTCCCACCCTTTGGTCTGTATCATTAAAGTACATTGCAAAAAGCCAAGGACTGGGTACAAGGAACGCCACTGGTAACAGACTTCCAATTCTAAAAATACCCATGAACCATTAACCTTTGCTTCCCGTCACTGATCTACCACTCCTCTGTCAGATACCTTGGGTCCTTTACATTCTGAGCAGCCTGCCACATGGAACCTTGTCAAAGGCCTTGCTAACTTCCACATTGGTTACATCAAACACATTGGCATCATCAACCCTCCACTCACAGCCAAACTTGGATGTCAAGAATAATAGTTTTGGAACTAAATATCAAGACTGGGGACTTAGTGAAATACTAAGTAATCAAATTAACTATAATAAAGTCAATGAGAAATCCCCAATACTAAATGGTTTTCACTCTAAGGTTTTAAAGAAAATAGGTGGGAACATTGAAGACTGAAATCAGAATACCTGCATGGTTCTTTTGATTTAGGAGATTTTCCTTTAGATTAGAAAAGTTGTGCCTATCACTCTGCTATTAAGGAAAGGTGTGAAGGAGGAACCAGAGAATTACTGGTTCACCATCTGCTGCCACAAAATTACTAGCGTCTACAATTAAGGAAAGACTGAACATACGTTTTGAAATTTTCAGTTTAATCAAAAGAAAAGCAGCATGTATTTGTAAAGGATAGGTCATGACTGACAAGCCTGACTTTCTTTTTATTTGAACAGTGACTCAAGCAGTGGACAGTGGAATGTTTAATGAGGTTATTTAAATGGACTTTCATTAGTATTTGATAAAGTGTCTGACAAAAAAAATGCTAGCCAAAGGTGGAGCTAAAGGAATTGAAGGAAAATTGACCTAGTTCAGCAATTGCCTGCTATTAGTCACATTCTGCCAGAGATTTTTGTTGGAACCTCAACTACTTTACTACTTTTTAACTCAGATATATAACTTCCTATCAAATCGTTTAAGTTTGCCAAATGTCACAAAGGAGAGTAGCATCTTAAGTAGTGTTGACGGAAGTATAAAATTACACGATATTACTTGAAGTGAAATGGCAAGCTTGTGGCACATGGATTTTAATGTTGGTAAATATGGGGTCATCCACTCAAAATATCTAAAATAGTTCCAATAGTTCCAAACAAATTACTTTCCAAATATTGAAAGGCTGGAAACAATAAAAGCTCAATATGGTTTTGGGGGTTCATGTACAGCTACAGAAAATAATCAAAGTGGCTAATAAAGTGTTGACCTTTACATCCAGAGGACTTCTATAGAAGGAAATAAAAAGTGATGCAGCAGCTATACAAAGTTCTAGTTGGATCACACTGTGAATACTATAGGAAGCTCTAAGCACCACACAAAGTCTTTGACCTGAAACATTTACTATGTTTCCCTTTCATAGATGCTACCTGACCCAAGTATTTCCACAATCTTCAGTTTTTATTTCAGATTTTCAGTATCTGCAGTTTTTATTTTCAAATAGGAAATTTAATAATGGCTTTGATGCATAGATTTACTAACAGTAAGCTTGAGTCCAGGCATAATGCATGATACTTTGGATATATTGCACAAACTAGGTTTGCATTCCCTGCAACTTAGAACATTAAAAGTTGACAACTAAAATCTTTAAGAAGCGATAGAAGGAAACCATTCAGGCTTTTAAGGCTAATATTGGGAAACATTTCAACATCCAAAGTATGGCAGAAGTTTGCAAGTTTTCCAAAAGGTAATTAGAAATCTATGATTGATAGCTTTCCATTAAAACAAAAGGAAAATAGGAGATTCTTGTAGCCAA
Source organism: Pristis pectinata (assembly GCF_009764475.1). Classification (NCBI taxonomy): domain Eukaryota; kingdom Metazoa; phylum Chordata; class Chondrichthyes; order Rhinopristiformes; family Pristidae; genus Pristis; species Pristis pectinata. The sequence continues at coordinate 23,863,611 of NC_067418.1, read as the reverse complement.
CTTTGTCCTATCATGGTAGATCAGATCCAAAGAGCTAAATGGCCTATTCTTGTCCCAATGCAAGTCTCAGTATTGTCCTTCCATAGTTAAGAAGCTGGTCTGTACCCATCCTAGATTAACAAGATTTCTCTGTGACCCATCTGAAGGATTTAATTTTTTTTATTTTCAGAAGACATAACTTAAAACTGCAGATAATTTTGCTCCATATTGGTGATCCAGCAAAAGACTTGAGCCTTGAGAGGTACTTGCTTTTTAAAATTTGCGGCATTGTTGTCATAATAATGAATTTAAAGTGTGTTTTATAAATTGAAATTGACTTGGAAAAGGATCTTCAACAAATGGAAAGCAAAATATTTTGTTGTTACATGAAAAACTTAAAAACATTTATCAAATCTTGTTGATAGTTAAATGTCACAGACAGCACACATAATTATAACAATGCTTTAATAGAAGATAACTGTGGCAATATGGATAACTCATGTTGAGTTGCTGAAGTAGAATCTTGAAAGTGTTCCACAACTGAATTTTTTTGGCTCTGATAGTAAAAGGAAGTGTCTTTATACACAGTTTTTTCCCCCAATGTTGTCTTAAAATTGAAGCCTTGATAATTTTGAATGTTACACTGCAAAGTATTTATGGATAAATAACAGACCAAATTTGTTATTGGTTTGTAAAAAGCATCTCACTATTCTCTCTGTACTTTGCCACCTCCATCTATATTGTGCAGTGGCATAGAAATAATAGGACTAAAATAACTTCATAACATTAGGCAGGCAATGAATCTGTCTACATTGCAAAACAATCAGCTAACTCTTTGCGATTACTGCATTGGCGTTAATCCACTATCTGGCTAATATTGATAAATAGCAGAGAAAATGTTCATCCTGAAAGTTGTATTTCATGATTCCATGAGTGATTATACAGGATCATGATTTTAGAACTGCACGTCTAACAGATGAATTTACTTAATAACCACTGTGTGCATTTTTCTAGTTTTAACCAGTCAAAACTGAAAAACAAAATAGTATGCTTGAAACCTCCACTCAAAAAAAAAACTCAGCGCCAGGAACAAACATAAATCATGCAGAATTTCTATGATCATTCATTTTGCCACATGACTTTCAAAATACACAGGAGATTTGTTTGTGGGGTGTGCTGATCAATGGTGAGACAGTGGTGAACTTGCAGAAGGTGGTAAATTTTAATAAATGTACACATGGGATCATTACCACTTTGAGCTTACACAAAAGGTGATGCTTCTCTTAATAAATGAAAATACTCAATTTTACTGTACACTAAAATAAATACCCCAAACTTTATCAACAACTAATTTCAAAATTCAAACTCCAGACAAATTAGTGTTTATAGTTGATGATTTGGATTTTAGTTGCTCAAGTTTGAATCAATTTTAATTCCTTAAAAAAAGGCCTTCATTAATGCAGAGGGTTTCATTTGGGGGAAATTGTTCAGCTCCCCCATTATCATCGTCTTTTTCCCCAAACTGCCAACATGGGGAAGGCCAGCTTGAGTTGCAAAGATTCCTCTTATCTGCAGTCGTCTAACCTTGGAAAAGCACACTTCGTGTCCTCATTGAGGCGACCAATTTAATTTTTTTTAAAAATGGGGTACTGTAAGAAATTGATATCAATGTGCCCTCATTTCACATAGATCCTTGAATGCATGCAGTGATGGTAGACAAGGCTATCTGCACTGACACCAAGTTTGGCTGGCTTATCCTTACCCATCTGGAACAATATTTTTAAATTGCACTCAGCGTGTTTATTCGACATTCAGAAAATACTATAGAAGGCAGTAAGTACCTGGAGCTCTTGCTTTTCCTCAGCCTATCCCCAGCACTCATATTGTAGAGAGACAGGGCTTTCACCGAAGCAGAGATGCAGCTTTCGGACAAGGACCAGGACAGGACGAGTCTGATGGCGCTCTGGACCTCGAACTTGGTGCACTTACAGTGCACGACACTCAGCCGCTGCGCTTCCCTGGAGATCCGGATCAGAGCTCTCCTCAACAGGAATGACAATCTCCTGACAGCATCCAGGGAGAAGAGCTTTCCACTCTCCCCGGGCCTCCCTTTCTTCAGGATCTGTCCAATGTCTTCGTCGGTCCATGGGAATTCCTCCAGCTCCGGGAGCCGGGGGCATTTGAAGAAGATATCGTTAATCTCCGGGTCCTCCGGCAGGACCGTGTTCACCGTATCCCAGCTGTTGTTGCGGCTATTCATGGAACCAGAAAGATACCACCAGTTCCCTCTGTTGTGGGCTGCTTGGAAGGCTTGAGAGTTCGATCTGGAAGAGAGACTGAGAGACCTGCAAGAATCTCCTGCCCCATAACCCGAGTCCAGAGTCAGATCTTCCAGCGTCTTCAGTGTGGAGTTGTACAATCCCGCCATTGTGCGAGGCGCGCAGTTTGGAACCGGCTGCACAAGTCCACGCCAAGTCTGTTCAGATGGGGTGCTGTCCAACTCTTCTTCAAGACATAAAGCGCAGTGCGCGTTGCAATGCTGCGACCCGCTGCAAGGCGATCAGCTGGGAAACCTCTCAATCTGCAACTGGCCTCCTGTTAGCCGCTCTTTAACTATCCAAAATCAGTGAACTTCTCCAAACTTCACCGTCCGGTCACCTTTGAGAGTCTATGAAAAATATCAGAGGGCGAGCAAAACAAAAACTTCCACTTGTCATCCGCAGTGCCTTTGGTTTTATACCAAAGATACTGAAAATTGTGACTCCACCTTCTGTGCAACTTGCGGCCCCTTTAACTCCCTTCAGCGAACTTCTGTCCGCCACTGCAAGTGCCGAAACCTTAGATTCTTGTCTTGTTCCAAAGCTATTTGTGTTCTTTCGAAATTATTACATTTTTAAAGAGTCAGCGCCTGTATCCTTACAAACGCCGTGCTATCTTTTAATTCATTACTTGTTATCAAATGCCCTGTGCCACTCGCTCCGTTTGCTGCCGGCTCCGCAAGCCGGGAGCTGCAGAATCCCAGGGTGAGCCGCACGAAACGTCAATCACACGCCTCCAACCAATCCGACTACAGAATGCAAATTAAAACTTCGACATCGGGCCAATCAGAAAACCGCATGTGTGTGCGCGTGTTGGGGGAGGGGGGAGACTGAGCCAGGAGATCAGATAACGAGCGCGGATCTGAACGAATGGAGGCAATAGATCCTCGATCTGCAACTTCAATCTTGAGCTCTAAAAGATTCCGAAAGGAAGGCTTGCAACTTTCACGGCTTCAGTTCACCCTAACGCGCATTGTAGCAGTTTTGGAGTGCAATCACTGTTCTGGGAAATGTGGCAGACAAGTTTTGCACAGCAAGCATCCATTAACAGAAATGTGCTGATAGACCAGATAAACTGTGTCTCTGATATTGATTGGCCACGATTCTATTAGACAGGGCCACGAAGCCTGATGGGACCTCCTATAGTGACTCGTTTAAGAGGTGCAGTCTGGTCGTGCAGAACACATTGGTAATAAATTGAAACAGTCGCTCAGATATCTGTGCTCAAGGCTCTGAAGTTGGACTCTGACACATAACGGATTCCCCCTCCTCTAAGTAATCGTGATTCCTGTAGATTGTTCTCCTTTACAGGTGATCCTCATTTATGCTGATTAGTGATCCTACACAGAATATTAACCTATTCATGCATTAATTAGCGCCCCCAAACCCATCCCCCCCCACCATGTTCCAAGAATCAATAATTGGTTGAGAGGGATGGCTGGAAGTGGTGATTCGTGGATGGGTAATGAAGTGAAATAAGGCGGATGGCAAATAATAATCTAGAGAATAGTATCATCCAGAATATAAAGTTAATACCCTATGTGTGGATCTTGTGTCAGAACCTTTGAGATGCAGATAGGGTTGTTAATTTGCCTTGGCTAAAACAGAATGCTGTTTTGTGCAAAACTGTTACATTTTCTATATTATTTTCTTAAAGCTAATTTCCATCTAAAAGTTGCACTTATGCACTGTGAATTTTGAATGTGAGGTTGGCTGGTGAACACAAACACGCAAGGCTCAGGTTTAATGCTGTGTGGAATTACACAAAAATGACAACAGGGCCAATTCAGTACATGTTGGTGTGTATATTCTACATGAATTGGTTTACTATGGTGGAATTCCTGGAAGCTTGATCAAGTCACGATGACCATGTGAAGCTTGATCATGGGAAATCTGGCCACGTGACATCTGTATCTTATTCTAAAGTTGTACCTTTGTTCAACAGCAGTTTTTGTGTGGGAAATTCCAAGATCTATAAGACCACCTGTGAACAAGAAAGGGAATCTGACGTCAGGAAAGAGGGGAAACAAATGTGGGCCAGGGTTTGCAATGGAAATCTAAAGCTGGGAGGAACCTAGTGACTCAAAAACTGTACCAGTATAATGTAATACCAGTAACTGACACAGTTCTTTCATATACCTCCCTGACAATCCATTTATAATTACAGTAATAAGTGTACCTCTCTATTATCTTACCTACAACATGCAGAAATGATATAATCTTCTGATATTTGTTCTTTATTCAATCAACATTATTCTGCGCTGAGTATGATATGATCAGGCTCCCCAGCTGAGAAAAATGTTAAGAGGCTGCTCATCTCTCTTGCACTCTCCTTTCATATATAAACTATTCAAATCAACACATTGTTTATACTGTCATTTGGTTCTGCAACTCTGAAAGCTGATTTTAGGCTTACTTCAGCCCAGCTACAACCGAAACCTCCAGATTCTGCTACTCTAATGCTCTGCTGGCTGGCTACCCAATCTCCAACCTTCAAAAACTTCAGCTCCTGCCAGATCCCTGCCTGTAACATATCTCATTATTCAATCTTTGCTCATTTACTTTGGCTCCAAGTCTCCCGGAGGCTCAAATTTAAAATTCTCATTTAAATCTCTACGTGGTCTTGACCTACCCTTAAGGGAATAGACTGAACATTGTTTTCTGTGATTCATTTGGATATCCAGTAGTGCTCTCGTGCAGTAAAATCTGTCAATATCTGTTTCAAAAATTTCAGTCCAGTCATCATTTACTGCAGAGCTGTGCTATCCAACCAGAGCCCAATGGGACCTGACTACCTGCATCAGGTTGGGTTGGATGTTAGGCCAGCAGGCACCAGAAATAATCACAACCTTCTACATTTCTATCCTTGTTGTATTCTCCACCTTTTAATTTTCCCATCCCCAAACTGTGTTCCTCTGGCTCTGGACTTGGTGCAAACATCCTTACGTTACCTCACCTAGGGAAAGTAATGCTTGAGTTGCCTAGGTATTACTCTGTATCTTGTTATTGTTTTTACCATGTACTACCTCAGTGCACTGTGTAATGAATTGATCTGTACGATCGGTATGCAAGACAAGTTTCTCACTGTACCTCGGTACAAGTGACAATAATAAAACAATACCAATAGGTCTCATACTTTGGGAGTTTCTGTCCTAAATCTCTCCATCCTGCATTTCCATCTCCTCCTTTAGAATCCTCTTTATCCATGTACTGTGTGTCAGCACTAATTTTGTCTAATTAGAAGCACCTTGAGACATAAATGTAAGATAAGTCAAAAGGGGCAAATTTTTAAAAAATGATCTGTGCAAACCCTGATCCAATCATAATTTTTTCAGCGTTGTAACATTTGTTCAGGATTCAGGGGCTAAGATATAATTAGCATTTCATTGTCTAAATTCCCTTTATCCATTATTAATAAAATGGATAATTTAAGTAAATTGTGAAGGAATTTAGAAGTACATCACAACAGAAGAACTGCAAAATGATATATTACTTTAATATACTAGAATGACATCCAGTGAGCCTGAAGGAAGGAGAACTAATTAGGGAAGGTAGGTTTCCCCCCTTCCACCACTACCTGCTGGAGATATTTGGCCCCTAAAGATCTATAGTTTTGAAAAGTGCAATTTCTTTCTAATGTCAGCTTGTAGGGTTTGATTATGACAGCATGTTGGATCCTGGAATTCTGGATAATGTATTCCATCTGGAACAGTAATATTTATGTGGGAAGTGATGTTTCACAATGAAGCTGGCCTAACAGCAACAACAGGCGTAACTAGCATTGATATATTGCCTTCATAGTAAAATATAAGAGACACAATGAAATATTTGGTCAGTGACTAAAATCTTGGTCAGAGAGAGAGTTTTCGAGGAGCTTCTCAAAAGCAGGAGAGAAGAGGACTTGGAAGAGATTCTAGAGTTTAGGTCCTAGGTAGCTTGGGGATGCACAGGAAAACCCAAAAAGAGATTTTGGAGAGCAGAAGAGGATTACAAAGATTGGATGGGGTGGTCATGGAGTGATTTGAACATAAAATTGAAGATTTTAATGAGACTTGGGAACAGAGTGTGAATGAGCTGAATTTTACAAATGGGAGGAAGTGGCAAGTCAGCCAGCAGAGCATGAGTGAAGCTCTCAGTAGGAAATGGGCTCAGGCTACAAGTGGAAATGGTCAGTGTTACAGAGGTTGATGTAGGTAGCCTTGGTTATGGAGTGGCCAAAGCTCAGTTTGAAGCCAAGTAGAACAGCAAGGTTGCAATGTGGTTCAACTTTAGATAGTGGCTAATGAGGGGTTGGAGGCTAAGTTTACAAATGGGGATTAATGATACTAAAAGTTTTATTTTTGCCAAGATAATGGTATAATGTAGTCACATTTCAATTTTGAGGATTGGGCTTTAGTGTGGGGTCGCATTTCTGACATGTTTGTAACCAATTTTGGTGAAATTTTCAGTCCATTTTCATTGCCCATTCTTCAACTGTGCACACTTGCAAACAAAATACCTGGCACAAGTGGTGTAATGCCTGTCTTTGTTGTCCCGCAGCAAACGTCATTTTCATAAGTGCAATTTGAGAATAGGTAAAGGACATTTCAGGGTAGATAAAAAGGTTTTTAGCAAATTAATGCTGAAGTTTTATTTCACTTTGAGTGTGAGTTAGATTTGCACACCAGCACATATATTGCCTTACATATGCATTAAGGACAATCAGACAGGATCATTAGTTTAATGCAGAAGATTGTCCTTTTTGCAAGCTTGATGGAAAAGGAGGCAGGGGAGAGCTAGTGAGAGTAACATCATTAAATTATGTTAAGTTCATCCTCCTGTTATCCCCTGCTGTGGCCCAATGGAATAACTGCACAGTTCTGCCAGTGGCAGACAGTAACTTTCTGATAGCTGGAATGCGTGGGTCTCTGAAGGCTATTCCTTGGAGCCTTCAGGCTGCAGTCTGCACTTTAAATGAGGAGGAGGCAGCACCAGTATCCTGGAATGTGGTTCTGGGCCATGTGGCAAATTCTAATTAAATCTGGCACATGCTCCATTGATACTTTCCCTCAGATTCTGACTGTAAAAGCATAGGTTAAAGAATGACACAAAGTAAGGGTGATTGCTTTAAGTTTATCTGGTGCTTGATGTAATGAAGGCACATCATTATATTGTGTTATATGTTTGAAATGAGTGGAGGAATACTTAACATATTGATATGCCATCCAATTATACAAAATAAATGAATTAATTCTGTTAAAACACTGGACTAATGTTGCCAGCGGTAACAGCATAGCTTCAGTTGTACCAATGTAAAGATGGCGCCAGAGCATGGCGACTCGTCGCAAGCTGCTCTCTACAGATCTACTCATTACCCTTAGTATAATCGTTCTACGCTTTTAAACTTAAATTATATGTATTGTTTTTACCTGTACTACCTCAGTGCACTCTGTACTAACTCAATGTAACTGCACTGTGTAATGAATTGACCTGTACGATCGGTATGCAAGACAAGTTTTTCACTGTACCTCGGTACAGTGACAAAAATAAACCAATTCCAATACCAATAAAGTGGGATGAAGTACTGGCTTGATTTTAAACTGGCAGAGCAAGAAACATACATTATTTTCAGTGCCAATACTTTAAATGCTTGAGCAATTTAAATTTATTTTTACAAGGAATTTAAAATTTCTTAATATTTTCTGAGGGGATCAAGTTGCAAGTTTCTGTCCAACTTCTAACGGAAACTAAATTGGCTCGATTAGTTTATTAGTGATGAATTACTACAGTGTACATATCTTTCTTCCAACACCCATCAATAATTTTTCCCTTAATTTACAACATAGCACAAGGAAATAGATTGCATTAGTAAAATGTACCAAATATTTTAAACATTTTTGTTGTAAGTATATATGATGTTATACATGCTTTGAAAGAGTTGGAGATCACTTGTTTTATATAGTAGAAATGGCTGTGTTAAACTGCCATCTTGTGGACATAATTGGTACAATTGACAGAAGGTTGAATTAGCACCTTGCAGGATCTGAGGTGTTGCACTGAGTTTGTAGATTGGTTTGTAAGCGCTTGTAGGATTAAAAAGAACAGCCGATACTAGATATCTGGGGTATATTTTTTCGTGTCTACTAATTTTAGATTCAAACTAGGCTCACTAATTTTAGACTCGAGTAAAATTCGGCTCAAGTATGAAATGAGATTTCCTGCTGTATTTTTGCAAATATTGCAAACATTATAAAATATATCTTCTGAATAAAGAATAAAAACATATAGCAGGACTGTCAAAATCTAAGAAGGGCAACCAGAGTAAAGTTTGTCAGCATTGATTGATAGATTAGTAGCATATTCACTGGGTTGAAAACCTATGCCAGGACTAGCACTACCATCTATGACTCGCCTGTTAACAATTTTGCTACCAGGTGAGAATATTGTGAGAAGGTTTGCAACTCCAGCAACACAATCTAGGCTGACATTTCAATGCAGGCTGTCAGTGGTGCCATCTTTGAGATGAGGCAACAAACTCGTTTTCCTTCTGTTCTCTCAGATGGATATACAAGATCCCATTGCACTTTTCTGAAGTGTTCTGCCCAATATTTAATTCTCAAAGACATGTCTACATTATGAAATGATATTATCCAGCCGTCATTATATTCTCAACTGTGGATGTTTGCTGTGCACAAACTAACCACAACCTTTCCAACATCACAACAGTGACTGCATTTCAAAAGCATTCCACCCACACCACTCACCTCAGGCATTTCCCCATAAAGTTCATAAATAGTAAACCCAACTATTCACCCCCTCTCATACACTGTCCAAGAACTTAAACTCTCTTTCCAGGCGTTAACAGTGAGACCTTGGAGCTGCAGCTGCACCTGCAAGGAGCTGAGTTACTGTTGTAATCAGCTGCTTGCTAATTGTATTCAATCTCGTATACTATAATCAATGTTCACAATGCCGTCTTCCACTGCATTGGGGAGGGTAAAGAAATATTTGTTGAAATGCTGATTGCTTTACAGTTGCTCTTCAGTTTAATTGCCTTTCCTGCTTTTACTCTGACCTCACTGTCCTTGACCTTCTACACCAGTCCAGAAGATTGGGGTAAGCTGATTTCATCTTTTGCTTAGCCACCATACAGCCTTTCACATTCAATGATTTCTGCTTCTTTCCTTAGGCATTGTTGCTCTCTCTCTCTCTGCATGATTTATGAAGTGGTTTTTTTCAGATTCTCTCTTTGTTTCATTGCTGACACCATTTTTTAATTCCCTGTGCTATTTACATCTTCTCTCCTAGCTGGATTATGCTGTGGGTGGAAAAACATTCAGGAATGGATTGTTGGGACTGCACTTTGAAAAAAGCAGGCTGACTTGCCAGCTTGAACTTCAAACAGTCAGTGACACTTTATGCAAATTCATGGCCTTTGAATCTCTAACAGAGGTAGTTTATTAAACTAGAAATGGTTAATCTCTCAACATTTGATTCAGATGAAAATGCATGAACTAATATTAAATTAGCTTAAAGTACTGTCAAATGTAAGTTGCCTTATTACTCTATTTTGGTTTTCATTTCAGCTTGTTTACCAACTGTATGGACACATATTTGGCTGGTTTCAAACCACAGTCATATGTCAAGGTGTCGATGATTATAGACAACAAGTATGATTCTTTTGGGGTGAATTGGCCATTATTGGTCCCTTTCCCCTCCCAAACCAGAATAAATAACTCATTGCCAGGACTGTTCTATTTGATTTTCTGGCATTTCTCTTCCACATTTTTAGGAGCATGCTTAAGAGTTATCTAATAAGCATTCAAATGAATCCATTATTTGCAGCATTCATGTGGGTTTAGTTCCTGCTAAATCCTTAATTGGATCTGGTTAGGAATGATTTGGTGCTAGGTGGCTTAAAAAATAGTTAGCCATCTTTCAAAGTTCTGGTAACAGTGTTGTCTGCATATAAATTGACTTGTAAAGAAATAGAGACCTTCAGCATATCATTAATATTGTACATGACAGTAAAGGACATGGTACAGAACTATGGACATGAGGTTCAATCATATTTGTGGCATTAAACCAGCTTTTGATTGCTAGCCTATGACAATAACAACTTCATCATATTACATGTGACACTAATTTCTTATCGAGTCATGGAAAACTTTGGCCTAACTTGTTCATGCTGACCAAGACGTCTATCTGAGCTAGTCCTATTTGCCTGCATCCGGCCCATATCCCTTGAAATCCTTCCTATCCATGTACCTGTCCAAATGTATTTTAAACATTGTAATTTTACCTGCATCTACAGCTTCCTTTGGCAGGTTGTCCCATATAACCAGCACCCTCTGTGTGGAAAAAATTGCTCATCTTTCCCCTCTCAACTTAAATCTATATCCTCTAGTTTTAGACTCCCTTCCCTGGGAAAAAAAACTGTGACCACCTTATCTACGCCCCTCATGATTTTATTTACTTCTATAAGGTCACCTCTCAGCCTCCTGTGCTCCAGGAAAAGATGTCTTAGCCTATCCAGTCTCTCCTCATAACTCAAGCCCTCCAGTCCTGGTAACATCCTCGTGAACCATTACTACATCCTCTCCGGCTTAATAATGTCATTCCTATAGCCGGGTGACCAGAACTGCACACAACGTCTTGTACAGTTGCAACGTGACGTCCCAACTCCTGTACTCAATGCTTTGATCGATGAAGGCAAGTGTGCCTTTCTCACCACCCTGAATGAGTGATAATGATTTGTATATTATAAAATCAGGCAAAGAAGTGCAGGTAAAAATATGTTTTGACTCAGTGGATTAGCATGCTAAAACAGTGCTCATTTCTAATCTGGGAAACAATGAAAATGTAAGAAGTGAAGAAGGATCCATGACAGGTACTTTCACTTCATTTACAGATTCAGATTAGTTTATTGTCATATACACCAGGGTGCAATGAAATTCCTTGCACCCGTGAAGCTCACAGGGTAAACAATATACAACAATAAATACAGCAATGAACACAATGAACAAATGAACACAAACAGCAGAATGGTGCAATGATAGGAGTGCAATGTGAAGTAGTGCAAAAAGTGCTAAAGTGACAATAACGGAATAACAAGAGAGGTAGAGGGTCTGAGACTGGCAGAAGGAAGGGGGTGTAAGAGGTGATTGGTTCAGAAATCTGATAGCAGTGGGGAAAAATGCATGGACACTAACGAAATAAAAAAGATGGCGAGTCAAATTGGTGTATGTCAGTGAATGTTTGAACAGTGGTCAATTAGTTTGTTGCTCACTTGACCTATTGTGCGGGAAGAGAATCTTGTCAGAGACTTTACAATTTGCATCATGTGGTCTCTGTTCAGTGAGTGCCTGAACAGCACCCAAAGGAAAGAAAAAAGATAAACAAAGTCTTATCTATAACCCTGAAACAACGCTCAATACAATTTGAACTGCGCTTAATAAGTAAACAGTAAATAAGGTGCAGATATTTCGATAATTGACAATGAGGGTAACTGATTTGTCACACTTTGACATCCTGCCCAGTTTAGGCACATTTCTTAAGTTTATTACACATCTAAGTGCTGCACTTTTGCATAATGAAGTGAAAGCACTAGTTTCAAGTCTGAGCACAGACATAACACTCTAATTATTGAGGACTCTGAGACAAGATGTAATGATCACAGACAAGAGATACCAGGTTTGATGGTATTACAGCAAAGAGCTGGCAATGGTGACACTTGGTGTTTTCAAACAGAGGAGTTTTCAAATTCTTATTGTGGCAATGCTGCAAATGCCCATGGCAGCATAGCTCAATTAAGGATTTAAAAAAAATATGTAGCCAAAAAAGAATCAGAAAATGCTGGCAGTATTCAGCAGATCAGGCTGTACAGGTAAAGAAAGAAACAGAGTTAAAGTTTCAGGTTGGTGATATCTGATGAAAGCTCATCAATCTGAAACATTAGATCTATTTTCTTTCCACAGATGCTGTCTGACCTGCTGAGCAATTCTAGCATTTTCTTTTGTTCATTCAGATTTCCAGCAGCTGCATTATATTGTTTTGAAGCCTTAGATTAAGTTTTTTAAAAATATTTTTTTCTCTATTTTTCTCCTCTTTGTGTTGAGCATGATGTTTTATTTCTGAAAAGATGGGTCACAGACAGTTTTCTGGCTGGCAGTGATAACAGCTACAATTTATGTAGTGCCTTTGCTCTGTGAAATGTTCAAGGGACTTCATTAGACTGCTACCCTGCAAAGAATGAAACCAACTGACATAAAGAGATAAGAGGGCAGAGGACTAAGTTTGGAGAAAGGAATGTCTTAAAGGAGTAAAGAGAGATGAAGAGGTTTAGGAAGGGGATTCCACAGCTTCGGAACTTGGCATCTGAAAGCAATAAATCCATGGTGCTCAAAAGGCAAGAATTAGAGGAGCATGGATAACTTGGAGCATCATAGGCCTGGAGGAGATTACAGGGATGGCAGGAGCAAGGCAGTGGAAGTAATTGAAAACAAGGATGAGAAATGTGAAAATGGAGGCATTTCCTAACCAGAGGCCAATGCAAGCCAGCAAATGCAAAGGTGAAGAGGGTTTGATGCTAGAACATGTGAGAGGGATAGAGTCAGGGCTAAAGGGGGCAGGAAGAGGTTAGAGTCCAGATGACAGAATGAAGTTTATGGTGCTGAGGCAGAGTTGGGTGTTGTCAGTTTTCATGTGGGAATTGACACTGTTTTAGATGGTATTAATGAGGGACAACATGTAGGTGAGGAATGGGAGGCAGCCCAGGGCAGGTACTTGGAGGTAATGGCATGGGAGTGGGAAGAGAAAGGAAGCCATTGCCGGTGATTCTCTGGCGATGAGCGGAAGGGTAGGGACGGAAGTAGGCAAGTGTGGTCCTGCCCAGCTGAATGGTGAAGCAGCAAGTAGAAGAGTGTGATATGGCCAACTGTGTCAAAGGGTGAAGAATAGGAATAGTTCACCCCCAGCCCCTTCGCATAGGACATTTGTGGGCCTCAAACATAGTGTGTGGGGAAAGATAGGAAGAGACTTGGGAGGTGGCAGCATGTCCAAGGACTCAGGAAGAGAGCCATGGAGAAAGAAATAGAAACAGAACGTGCTGGGTCAAGCAGCAGATGTGGAAAGAGAAACAGAGTTAATGTTTCAGGTCAAAGACCCTTCATCAGAACGACAATGGAGGTGGAGGTATTGCAGTTACAGAGGAGTCAATGGTTGTTTCTTGAGGAGATGTATTGATGTCAACTTTGGATAAGAAGGGGACAGTACCTGAGGACAGATGTCCACTAATAACATCAACTAATATGGGAACCAGGAGGGGAGACTGGGTGGTCAGCAGTATATTGGGAATAGAGTTGAGAGAACAGGAGGTGAGTCTCATGGATAAGATGAGTTTGGAGAGGAAATAAGAGAAATAGGAATAAAATGCAGCAAAATGCAAACCCAGGCAGGACAGAAGGTATATTTCGAAGTCTGGCCCAGTGGGATGGAACAAGGGAGGGAAACTGCAGGAACAGGAACAGATCCCATTTTGTATTTTCAAAAACAAATTTTTAGATAATTTTGCAATTTATCCCTGTGAGCAATATGTAATTCTCCAGACTGGAATTTTGGAGTGAATAATTGATGGGATTCCCAGCTGTAAAGGGCCATAGATACAAGCAGATCTGGTTACCAACTTCAAAGAGCAGTCACTGACACTGATACAGCCAGGGTGACTCTTGCTTCTAATTTTCTGCTTCCATTTAGCACCTCAGACTTGATATAGCCGAGATCAGAAACTGAGCAGAAGTTGACTATCATCTGTGTCTGATGATTGGTAGTGTTGAGCACTACCCCAGTGCTCCTGAGCTGTTGCCAATTTAAGGGATACTTTCATGGGGAGTTAAGCCATTTGCTGCCAATGTAAAAAAATAGGGAAGTGAGCTCAGTGCTCATCTAAAATTAGCTGCTAAAAAAGTAACAGTCAACAGGGAATGCAAATACAGTTTTTAATTTCAAATATGTGTTTTAAGGAATTCTGTTGTGTTCTTTAATTTAAATGATTCATAAGACAGAATACTTAATGCAATAATTAACCATACACCGAATGTACTCCAACTGTTAAATGACCAATGAGCATGACAAATAAATAAGTTATATGATTTTGTAAATTCTAAATTATATTAATTTTATTTCTGTGAGCAATGGGTAAAATCTTAGAAGTGTTTTGGCAGTGGACATTTGATGTGTACCCAGTTGTAAAGGCCAATATCATACTAATAGATTGAGTTACTATATATCACGTATATTTTTGGCAAAGATACTAATGGTCTCTATTCTGGTCCTTATTTGGGAGACTACATTTGGACTTCACAGCAGTGTTACAAAGGTTCACTTCAACTCTCTCTACATTAACACAAACACCACTACAGTTCTGCTGATCAGCCAAAACAACAGCACAAGGAAGCCCAAGGAAATGGGTAAGTGCAGAAATAAAGGAATAACGATTCAATGTTTTTATTCACAGCAGTGCCAAGAGTGGAGCTTTTACATTTGCTGAATTCTTTAACTGACTTTAATCCCGGCCATGTGGCAGGAACGGTGCATGCAAGTATAACCTCAGGTTTGGGAACTCCTGATCCATTTATCCTGGAAGCCATTTTAACAAAATTTTTACTTTCAGACATACAGCAACCTTAAACAAACAGAAACCTAATGACACTGTCAGACTTGTGTTATGATGGCTTCAATTGGATCCACATACTGTTTTAGCTGAAGCTTCCAACCACTGCCAATCCTGCTGGTATAAATTGACAGTGGGCAGGATTGCAGCCAGAAGAATCCGAGGTAAGCTTTCTTTTCTTTGGCTTTTTGAATGTTTCCTATTGGACTGGGAGCAGCTGAATCTTCAATGTTTTCTTGCCTGGACTTGCCTTGCGCATTAATTGCCTCAAAACCTCATCTAATCAACTGATCCGACTTCTGGCAGACTGTCCCCTCCTGATAGCCACGAAACAATTTGCTCCTGTTGTAATTAGAACCATAAAATTGCTACAGCACAGAGGAGGACTTTCAGCTCATTGAGCCCACACCAGCTTTTTACTACTGTAAAATTATCTATTTGCCCACAGACCTACAAGATATTTTCCCTCAAGTGCTCATCCAATTTCCTTTTGAAAGCCTTCATTGCCTCTGTTCCACTCTTTTATCTGGTGAGTTCCAGATCAAAATCATTCTCTGCACAAAAAGATTGTCTACACATCCCTTTAGCACACTTTGCTCTTGACAATGAATCCAGAGATAATGGCGATCCAGAGAGCTACAAGAAGTCCAGGTGAAGAGGCAGTTCTGGATGAAGCTGGAGACACAAACAAACGCTCAACAGCTGTGGCAGGGCTTGTATGCTATCACCTCCTACAAGGTGAGAAAGAATAGCATAAGCGGCAATGTCGCATCCTCACTAATGAGCTTAATGCCTTTTATACGTGCTTTGTGAGGGAGAATAATGAGGCTGACGTCAGAACATCTTTCAGGAGGGTGAACCCTCATAAGCATCAGGCCCTGACAGCGTACCTGGTTGAATGCTAAAAACCTGTGCTGACTTGCACAGGAGTGTTCAGGGACATCTTCAACCTCTCGCTTCTGCAGTCTGAGGTTCCCTCCTGCTTCAGGGTAGCATCAATTGTACCAGTGCCCAAGAAGAGCTGGGTGACCTGCCTCAATGACTACCGTCCAGTAGTGCTTACATCAATCATAATGAAGTGCTTTGAGGTGTTGGTTACGACTCCAATCAATTCCTGCCTCGCTAAGGACCTGGACTTGCTTCAATTTGCCTATTGCCACAATGGGTCTACAGTGGGCGTTATCTTGTTGGCTCTCCACTCTGCTCTGGACCACCTGGACAACTGGAACACGTATGTCAGGCTATTGTTCATTGACAACAGCTCAGCGTACAACACAGAGTACTGGATGAGTAGTAACTTCCTCCTGTTAGATACTGTGAAGACTAAAATCTTTGTCTTCAATCCCACTCACGAAAACCGCTAAGTCCTCCCTCGCCTCGGCATCCCTGAGACTGAACCAGTCATTCACAACTCTGGCGTCATATGTAATAGAGAGATGAGCTTCTGATCATATATCCATACTCATCACTAACTCAGGCAACTTGCAACATAATAACATTCTTGATTCAGCCCCAGCTCACTGACTGTTGAAACACTCATTCATGACTTTGATAATTCCAGCCAAGCCTATTCCAATCCATCAGGCAGCATTTGTGCAGAGAAAAACAGACTTAACATCTCTCCACAGATGCTGCTTGTTTTTAATTAAGATTTCCAGCACCTGCAGTTTTTTTGTTTTTTGTTCTTGACTGGCCTCCCTCGTTCTCCCCTTTACCATCATCACTTGGTTTGCAGACTTATATTGGCTCCTGGTTAAGTAATGCCTCAATTTTAACATTCTCATCCTTGTTTTGAAATCTTGCCCCTTCCTATCTCTAAAGATCTCTAACCTTACAATGCTCCAAGATATCTGCATACTTCTAATTCTGCAATCTTGAACATCAAAAATAATTACTCCTCCAATAACAACCATTCCATCAATTGCAAAACTGCTGACATAAAAATTTTATTTTGTGTATATATTGCAATTCTGACATAAATATTTCAAAATATAATGGATATCTATTTATTTTTAAAAAAGCTTACTCATGATATTTTAGCCTCTTCTGTAGTCATATGTGAATATGATTTTTATGGCTGATCTGTAAAATGTATGAACTGTAAATTAAAATTTGTGCTTTCTCCTTCCTGGATTGCTGTTTATGATCAGTTAATATTGCAGCAGGTGGATGGTGAGAGGGATCCTGTTGAATTGACCACCGATGGTGATTGACATTGAACAAAGGGAAGTCCATGCCAGAGGGACTTTCCCTGAAAGTAGTGTTGCAGGTAGACAGGGTGGTGAATAGTGCTTTTGGCACTCTGGCCTTCATCAGTCAGGGCATTGAGTGTAGAAGTTGGGATGTTATGTTGCAGTTGGACAAGATATTGGCGGGGCTGCATTTGGAATATTGTGTCCAGTTTTGGTCACCCTGCTAAAGGAAAGATGCCATTAAGCTGCAAAGTGCAGAGGAGATTTACGAGGATGCTGCCAGAACTTAAAGGACTGAGCTATGGAAAGAAGTTGAGCAGGTTGGGACTTTCTTCATAGGAACATAGGAGAATGAGAGGTGATCTTACAGAGGTGAATAAAATTATGAGGGGCATAGATAGGGTCAATGCACACAGTCTTTTTCCCAGGGGAATCAAGAACTAGAGGGCATAGGTTTAAGGTGAGAAGGGAGAGATTTAATAGAAACCTGAAGGGCAACTTCTTCACCCAGAGGGTGGTCAGTATATGGAATGAGCTGGCAGAGGAAGTAGTTGAGGCAGGTACATTAACAACATTTAAAAGGACTTGGACAGGTACATTGATTGGAAAGGTTAAGAGGGATATGTGCCAAATGTGGGCAAATGGGAGTAGCTTAGATGGGAATCTTGGTCAGCATGGACCAGTTGGGCCGAAGGACCTGCTTCCATGCTGTATGACCCTATGACTCTATAATTCTTTATGGCTTAGCTCACAGTGGTGCAGCCGGTAGAGCCGCTGAACCAGGTTCAATTCTGACCTCTGGGTGTTGCCTGTGTGGAGTTTGAACTTTCTCCCTGTGACCGCGTGGGTTTCCTCTGGGTGCTCTGGTTTCCTCCCACATCGCAAAAGTGAGCAGGTTGATAGGTTTCCATGCTGTATGACTCTATCGATCTTTGTGGGGATTTTTTTCATACTTTTGCCTCAGTTTCACTGCTGACTGCCAATACCAGGCAAAAAGCTTGGGAAGTTGAAGAGTACTAGGATCCACACGCTGAAATTTTTGGAGTGAATAATAAAATCACACAAAAATGAACAGAAGTATTGCAAAGAGACCTTGATCAGTTAAGGAGATGGGCTGAGGAATGGCAGATGGATTTCAACTTAGATAAGTGTGAGGTGATGCATTTTGGACAGTCAAACCAGGGTAGGACTTATACGGTGAATGGCAGGGGACTAGTGAATGTTGTGGAACAGAGGGACCTGGATGTACAAGTGCACAGTTCACTGAAAGCGGCTGTGCAAGTAGATGGGGTGGTGAAGAAGGCATTTAGCATGCTGGCCTTTATCAGTCAGGGCATCGAGTTTAGGAGTCGGAACATTACGTTGCAGTTATAAAAGTCGTTGGTGAGGCCGCACTTGGAGTATTGTGTACAGTTTTGGTCACCCTGTTATAGGAAAGACATTGTAAAGCTGGAGAGGGTGCAGAAGAAAGTTAAGAGGATGTTGCCTGGACTAGAGGGCCTGGACTAGAGGGCCTGGGTTATCAGGAGAGCTTGGCCACACTGGATCTTTATTCCTTGAAGTGTAGGAGAATGAGGGATGACCTCATAGGAGTTTATCAAATCATGAGGGGTATGGATAAGGTGGACAGTCATAGTCTTTCCCCAGGATTGGGATGTCCATAACTGGAGGGTGCAGATATAAGATAAGAGGGGAGAGATTTAAAAGAGACCTGAGAGGTAACTTCTTTACACATTCACCTGGAATGAGCTGCCAGAGGAAATAGTCGAGGCGGGTACAATTGCAACATTTAAGAGGCATTTGGATAGGTACATGGAGGGGAGGGGCCTGGAGGGTTATGGGCTGAACTCGGGCAACTGGGACTAGCAGGGAGGATGCTATGGTTGGCATGGACAAGTTGGGCCGAAGGGCCTGTTTTGGTGCTATATTACTCTAAGTATAATTTATCTATTTGTAGTTTTATTTTCTTTGTAGATGTTTGAAAAATGAAAACATGTGAGAAATATTCGATGGAGACAATAGTGAACATGATGTGAAGAAGGGAAGAGAAGACCATAAAGCTGAAGAAAATGCTGGGAAGTTCAGAGTCCTTTTGGTCCAGTGACACAAATGCCGATCCATCTGGTTCAAACATCCCACTGGTCAGAACTGACAGAAACTACACTTTTGCTGCAAAGACACCACATAGAGTTTCATTTATAGGTGACATTCCTTATTTTCATCGCATAGATTACCACAACACAGAAAAATTGTGCGAATATGAGAGAAAAGCATCTGAACTAACTTTACCAGTTTCATATAATTTAAAGAAATTATTCTGGCGAATTTTTCCTTTCTTTAGATGGTTTCCCAGGTATAAAGTAAAGACATGGATTATAGGAGATCTGCTGTCTGGAATTAGTGTGGGTCTACTCACAATTCCTCTGTCCCTTGCTTTTGCAGTATGTGCTGGAGAGCCAGCTGTTAATGGGCTCTACACAAGTTTAGTTACCACTATCTTATATTGCCTTCTTGGCACAACTCAACATCTGTCCTATGGAACATCTGCAATCACTGCTCTTCTCATTGCCAAGAGCACAAGCCATATTGAAGTTCAAGAATCTGCTTCTGACAGTGACTGTTCTCCAAAATGTTCACGAGAACTGCATGTGGCTACTCTCACTTGTGTTTCTGGAATTATTTTAATTTTGATGGGAATTTTTCGCCTCAGTTTCCTAAGAACTTACATCTCCAAGTCTGTTATGCTGGGCTTCAGAGCTGGAACAGCCTTGCACCTACTAATCATCTTCCTGACTGTATTACTTGGTATCGATGGGCCATTTCATCATGGTCCTTTATCACTCATTTATTCTTCCAAAGACATAATTGCAAATACTAATAAAATAAACATTGTCTCAGTGATTACAGGATTGACAACATTGGCATTTCTGACACCTTTTAAAGTAATAAACTGCATTTACAGTAGGCATCTTATACCTGTAGAGTTTATTGCAATAGCTGTTTCCATGTTTTTGTCATTCTGGTTGGAACTAGAGCACAGCTACAATATCAGGCTGATAAATAATTATCCATTTACTTTGCCAAAACCCATCCTTCCTTCTTTTTCCTTGATATCCAGTGTTGCTGCAGATGCTGTTGCTGTTGCCCTTGTAACCTTTGCAGTTAGCATTTCGTTAGGGAGTGAAAATTCCAAAAAACACAACCAAAGTTATCATCCGCATCAGGAGACTATTGTTTTGGGGGTCTGTGATCTTTTGCTATCATTTCTGGGTACTTTTGCTGCATCTGGGGTTTGGGAACAAACTGTGGTTCAGGAAAAAGCCTGGGGTCAAACCCAAGCTGCAGGGTTGGTAGCAGCTGGTCTGAGTCTTACAGCTTTACTTTGTGCAGAATCTCTGCTTCCATTAGTGCCAAAAGCAGTTCTTGGTGCCATTGTAATTTCAAATCTGGGATGGTACTTCAAGTTTTTCTGGAAAAACTGTTTTACATGTAAGAAGAGCAAATATGAGTTTGTGGTTGGAATGATAACATTTTTGGCCGTTAGTCTCTTAGGCATAGATATTGGTTTAGGAGTGGGCATAATCTTCTCCATTTTGCTCACTCTACACAGACTTCAAAGGCCTTCTATTGCCATTTTAGGTCATATTCCCAATACAGAAAACTATGTAGATTTGTCTATGGAGAAAACTGCCAAAGAAATAGTTGGCATTAAAATTATAAAAATATTTGATTCTATTTATTATGGGAATGTTGATTATTTATTGTACTGTATGAAAGTTAAGGTGAATTGTTACCTTTGGTCTGGTGGAAATTCAGGAAGTGATAATGAATTATACACTGAGGAAGATAAATATCATATGTTAATGGAATCCACACAGTTCCTTGCAATGGATGAAAATGCTCTGAGGCGAATAAATCATACTGCACTATATAGGCGTAGAATATCCAAACAAACTGCAGTTGTTCACACTGTTATTTTGGATTGTGGGTCGGTTAGCTTTGTGGATGATGAAGGGGTAAATGCATTAATTTATCTATTTAAGAAATATCAAAGTGTGGGCATTGGCTTTATTCTTGCTGGTTGTTCAAGTGGAGTTTTAAAGACTATACAACAACTGGGTTACTTCAAAGCAACAAGCCAAAGCTTCACTTGCAGCAGTATCCATGATGCTGTACTATTTACCCTGCAACAAGCAGCAGAGAGAAACCAGAGTCTCCGAGGATCCAAGTGCATTCTTGAGACAAATGATGAAAAGGTAACCGAATGTGACACCATTGAAATTAAGACGGATGCAAATAACAGCACAGATGAAAGCATTAGTCCAAGGGAGAGAGGAGAGAATATTTCCAATCAAAGGACTGATATTAAATCAGCAAATCAGAGGATTATTGAATATGAATCAGCCTTATAAAAAAAAATCTGTGCACTCTTCAAGCAATCACGGAAATCATGATCCGCACTTGATACCATATTTCTGCTGTGGCATTTTGTTGGTTCTAATTTCATTATAATAAAGCAGAACATTCAAATGGACACAATCTATATAAAGTAATTGCTTTTTTCTGACAAATAGTATTTATAATGATGGCTTAGAATAGTATTTTTCAATAATAATATCCAAGGAGAGAAAGCACACCAATGAAAATGGAAAAAAAAGCATGAAGAAACTTATTCACCCATTCAGTATTAACGCTTGAATTGAATTTTCTGCATTTTGATGTTTGTAACTGTTGGCTGGAGTGGTTGACTTCCAGCGTGTCTTTGAGACTCAGTTGGTGCTGAGTGCCACGTACAGTATTTTTTGATTGTGAGAACAAAATACATTCAAATTCTCATTAAAAATGTATGTCCCTTAACCCTTTTTCAACAGCAGATCAGAGAATGGATGAAATATTTCATTTTCTTTGCCTGTAGATTAAGGTCTCTTCCAAGAAGAATAAAATTAATATTAATATAGAACTCACCATCAAAATAGAAATAAGTATGATGGAATTACCACAAATTCTTTAAAAATATTTCCTGTCATCTAACTAGCATTCTTCTCCCACTACAGGCCTACATTTCCTTCTCTGCTTGTTTGATTTACTTTATTTTCAATCTCCACAAAGTATGTAAATAAGTGTGTATTGTCAACTCAGAATGGAAATGTACTTGATCCAGACTGTGACTGTGAAAAAATACTTGTTCCCCCATCCAACACCAATGTAAATTACCTATCTCTCACTGGCCCTGAACTGGAGGACATCCGAGAATTAGAAGAGTTTTTCCATCAACCTGAGTAGTTTTGTGGCTACCATTACTGATGCTAGATATGCATTACTGATTTGTTTGAGTGTTGGAATTTAAATTCTGCAGTTTGTGTGAGGAGGTTAAAGCTCCTGCTCAGTAGTCCAGCCCCTGGATGTAGATCCGGTAATTACATCATGCTGCAATACCCATACAATGCATTCCTGGTTACACACACTAGCCCCATGGTCACTTCCGGTTGCTTTTGCTGTCACCATAAATTTTTGGCCACTGGTTACTGGCCCCCTCTGCCACTGAAAACAATTTCTACACACTTGGATTATCAAAACCCTTCACTAACTTTGAATGCCAACATATTTCCTTTCTGCTCTCAGGAGGAACAACTGCAGGTTCTTCAGTCTCTCATATAACTTAATCCCTCAATCCTCATGCCATTTCAGTAAACCTCTCCTGCAGCCTTGTTAAAGCTTTGACATTCTGTCTAAAGTATGGCATCCAGAACTACTATTTCACCTGAAGCTTCATCAATATTTTATATAGAGTTAGTACAAAAACCTTTCCTGTTTTTGTACTCTCTGCTTCCATTAATAAAAGTTGGGGATCCCACAATACATTTGACAGGAATGCTTTTATTTCAGTAGTTTTGGGGCTGCATGCCATCCAAATTCTGCTTTATATTGTAATTTACTTTGTGACCTGTTAGTACATCCTTAAAAATGGATTCCAACAATTTTTCCAACAACTGATGTCAGTCTAACTTGTCTGTTGTTTCCTATTTTCTCACTCATTTCTTCAATGATATTATTGACTACCTTCCAATCCACTGGAATTCTTCAGGAATGTAGAGAATTTTGGGAAACCACTACTTATGCATCCACTATCACTTATTTAAGAACCCAAATACGTGAGCCATCTGATGTGAGGGAATTGTTGGCTTTTAGTCCTGTTAACTGCACATTGTGTAGAGGCAAATTTAACGTGCAGCCAAGTTCAAGGGTACTTCCATCAGTCTGATGCAGAACCGACACTGGTTATTCCTTTTCTTTTTCCTGGTACTATTTTCAATTGATTTGTAATCGCTCCATTCTGGGCATTGAGCAAACTAACCACTATATAGACTCCAGCTTCAAAAGGATTAAAGCAAGGTAAATCATGCATACATGATGTGTTCCAGCAACATTTGGTCTCCTGGAAATAAGCACAGAGCTGGAATTTTAATTCCACCATAACTTTCAGAGAAGTTGCCCCAATTTCGCTTCCACTTGAAAGCCCATTCTCAAAACTAATTAGTGTTTATGAGAGTTAACTTTGTGTCCACCTTGAAATGTGAGCAGAGATTAATCATTTTCTATTTTAAGTTTTAACCCCGTGCTTTCAGCCTTTACATTCTGCGATAGAGTTATCTAGGAGGACAGTCAACACAATTTGACAGCGAGCTGCATCTGGTGGGAAACCACTCGGCCTCCAGCTCCGCGCTTACCCTTTAATGGCAATCTGGTGCCATTCCTCCAGATGATATTGGATCGAAACCACCGTATTGAAACAAAATCTTTGAAGAGGCTTTAATCCTCCGATACACAACGTTCAAGCACGGTGTTTAGTTTTGGGGAATGTGGAACTTGTGATACTTGCAATCTCACCAGCCAGCGCGGGGCGGCGATACATGGACACGCAATACGAGGTGAAGTGATTGACTCATTCTGAAAACACTGCTCCCGAAGCGGAGAAAGAATGAGCTGAAGAGAGGGGCGTGACATCCATCCGCTGTCAGCTGCGGCGAAATGTCAGCGCTGCACGGCCAACCTCCGACAGGGACTCGCAGCCAAGCAACTTGTAGATGCACGAATATGCACAACCTTCCCATCCGCTGAAAAACGCACGCCAGGGGATTCACTCCGAGGAAATGTCGATTTTAAGGGCGGGGTTAGGTTCTGAGCTCAGCCAATGACGGAGGGAGCTGTTGTGGATTGGTCATTGCCGCATGTTTACAACTCCTTCCACTTCCAGTAAACAACGATCAGACTGGAGAGGAATTAAAGGAGGTGCGGGTGGGTGTGCTAAATGAAAGCAGAGGTGCGGGTAAGTATGAAATTAAGGAGGAGAGAGTAAGTGCATATGAGTCCAGTTTTACAGTATAATAATCAAGTTTATTTTTTTAAATCACTGGTGGGTGGGTGTATTGATGTTCACTGACCCTTGGTGCAGATATTAACCACATCCCAGGAACAGAGAAGACCACAAGACTTTAATTCCCCAGCCACTTCTGGAAACACTTTACCCTTGATCTTCACTCGCTCGATGAGATAATACAATTCCACATGTTCCACCCAGTTCCATCTCATTGCTGCGCAGATGCTCATCATCTTCGGCTACATTTAAAGATCCTCAGCATTCTTCCTGTTGTACGTCTTGATGCTGTGTCCTCTGGTTCCTGGATCTGTGCCAATCAGGTGTTATTGCGCAAGTGATCTCAGGAGCTGTCCTATTGAAAATTACAGGCGTCAGCCATGACTCCAGAAGATTGTTGGTTCAAATCAGGGAATCATTGAAACTGATGGCACAGAAGGAGGCCTTTTACCCGCTTGTGTACAGACTGTAGGCTAATTCCCACTTTCCAGCTCTCGGTGTTACAGCCCTGAGGGCTATGGTATTTGTTAACAGTGGTGAAGCTTTCTGTCTCCACTACCCTTTCAGACAGTGAGTTACAGATTGTCCTCGCTCATTGAATGAAATTATTTCCCTCGGCTCTCTATAATTCATTTATTTTAAATCTTTGCCTCCTTGTTGTCGTCCTTTTTGCCAAGTGAAACAGGTAACTCCTCTGATAGTTGTATATGCCTCTCATAATTTTATTCACAGTTAAATCTCTTCTTAGACTGCTTTATTCCAAAGAAACAGCCCCAACCGAGCCAATCATAATTCTCCAGGCCTGGAAACATAAATCCCCTAAAACTCCTCCATAACTTCCAGGGTGCTATACTTCCATCCTCCAGTGTGATGACCAGAACTGTACACAGTACTCCAGCCGTGGCCCAACTAATGTTTAATGTAGTTCTGACATAAACTCTATTCTCTTGTATTTTATGCTGCAGCCATTTAAGGCAAGTTTCTAATGTACCATTCCAACCCCCGACCTACAACCCCTGCTGCCTTCAGATATCTGTCAATATGCATGCCAAGATCCCTCAATTTCTCTACATTTCTTTTACCATTTATCATGTATTTTCTTACTTCATTTGCCTTCTTTGACTGCATTACCTCACTCAATTGCATTCCGTTTTCCATCTTTGAGCTCATGAAGACACATAGTTGATAGTTTCCTTGGCCTAGAATTTTCTTCCTCAGTGTCAACCACATTAACAATTTGGTTTCATTGGCAACTCCTTAATGCAAGTCATTCTTATATAAGAATTATTCATAGCCCATGGTTTTGAGTACTTGATCTCAGCTGGTGCTTTGGAGTAGGGGTGCTGAGAGAATGGTGCTGTCAGAGGTGACACTGATTTCTGTCATTCCCCTGGAATTTTAGTTGTATAATGATTGAACCATAAGCATCTTCCAACAACACAGTATGAAACTAAGAGATCAGGATTTTGCATGTGCAGACGCTTTAAGCGTAAATTCTGAAGTTGTCCTCAGTGGTTTTAAGTTTTCCGCAAACTTGTTTTATAGTCTTCTCCATAAGGGAAATAAGTTGAACTGAGAAAAATCAGCTATTTCTGAATCAATTTGCCATAACATTCCCTGAAAATCGTATGTTAGTTGGATGAGATCTTGTGAGTTTTTGGAGCCTTGCAGCATGAAACCTCCAATTCCACACTGACCACCAAGCATCATTTACACTAATCCTATGCTAATCTTATTTTTATTCTCCCTAATTCACATCAACTCCCCCACCCCCTCAGATCTTATCACTCACCTACAGACATTACAGTGGGCAATTAACCCACTGACCTGCATGTCTTTGGGAGGTGGGAGGATACCACAGCTAGGGGAAACCCATGCAGATACAGAGAGAGCGTGCAAACTCCACATTGACAGCACTGAAGGTCAGGATTGAACCTGGGTCACTGGAGTTGTGAGACAGCAGTTGCACTAGCTGTGCCACTGTGCTGCTCTAAATGCTGTGTGCTGGGCCAAAATTACTACTAAGTTCTCTGTCCCTAAAAATTACTAATTTTATGTGTATTAACAAAATGTTGGAAATTTACACAATAGGTGTATGTGTGTGTGTGTGTGTGTGTGTGTGTATATGTTGGGGGGTGGGTTCATTCAGGCCACCATATTGATGTAGCTGGGAAGAGAGTTCTTGAGATTAATCCCATTTTTCAGGTGCGTGTTTAGCTTTGTAGGTATGGCAAATCAAGTATTAATCCAGGTGCTTTTTAAGTGTAAAAGGGGTTTCTCCATCAGGCACTCAGTCCCAGATGTTTATATACCTTAACTTTCCTCTAATTCTTATACCTATTCCTCAAGTGTTTTCTCCCTGTGTTTTCTGAAATAGGTCTTTCCTGTTCTGGCCTTCTACATCTCCCATAAAATATAGCTCCCATTGACTCAACATAACCCAACCTAACCAATCTCCTCTCATAAGTAAACTTTTACATTCCTGGCAACATCTTTGTAAAATCTCCTCTGAATCCTCTCATACTCTTGTGATTGAGTGACCAGAACTGCCTGCAATACTCTAAATATGGCCTATTTAATATTACTTCCAATATGCTTCCACAGATATTTCAAAATATTTGTGGATAAAAGAAGTATGTACTTTTATCTTTAACAAAGTTTATTCATGTTACTTCAGCTTCATTTTCAATCTTAAAAGTATGCCTCATACAATAGTTAGTGCTCTAAAATGTTTAAAGTATTAACTTAAAGTTGTACTTTGCCCCTCCTACTTGGTGTTTGTGGGAATATAATTAGCTGCCATTCAGTCTGATGACACCATTGCTGCAAGATATCAGGGATCCATGACAGTAGCCAAAGATGGAAAGGCCAGAGAATGCTCGGAAGACAGCTTTCTTCAAGGTCAGCTGATGAATGTGGATTCCTTCCATCAAGAGGTACAATGAAATAATATTCATATAAGGAATCCCTCTCACATTTGGCTGTTCTCCAAAATTTGTTTCCATTCTATGTCTGCTGCATAATGACATGCAAATTGTAAACCTAATCAACAGGTCCTGTACAAGCCTGATCCCAGGGCAGTCTGTGATCAAGCAGGTCAGAAATCTTAGATCCAACCTTCCCTCAATTCTCCCTTACTGCTGTACCACACCTGACTCCCAGCAACCTTCCTGCTGGAGTGAGTTATAGAACAAACATCTTCCCTCCAGAACCAAGAGCACCCACACTCAGTTAACGATTGACAGCACACTTATGCTTCATATATATGTACATTTGGTGCTGAGCTCCAAATCATATGACAAGATGAACCTTGTATGGAACATCAGAAGACAAATGTCCTCTATGAACCTGTCCCAGCTGTGCAACATTGGCCCTGATAATCAAGATTCACAATGAAAGCCTGGGAAGATTTCCTTATCTCGGCGGCCATTTCCCTAGTGAGCAGACATCGATGATGAAATTCACCAACACTTCCAGTGTGCAAGCACAGCCTTTGGCTTATTGATTAAAGAAGTATTTGAAGACCAAGACGTCAGGCCTAGCATCAAGACTGGGATCTACTGAGCAGCAGTGATCCCCAGTCTCACAGAGATAGGAACAATCTACAACAGCAACTTCAAACCACTGGAGAAGTACAACTAACACTGTCACCACAAAATCCTTCAAGTCTACTGCCTGGATAGACAAATCAATGTCAGTGCCCTTCCCAAGGTCAACATCCCCAGCCTCGAGGTCGATCATGCTCCACCACATCTGGATGGTGGTTCACATTGTCCCCAAGCCTGAACCCAGACTCCTCCGGAAACAAGTCCTTTAGTCTGAGCTCTATCACAGGAAGAGATATCCATGAGGACAGAGAAAATGCTTCAAGCATGTTCTTTTAAAAAGATTGTATCATCCTCATTGAGTCGTGGGAACCCTCTGCCCAAGACCACTCATAATGGAGAAGATCTGGGAAGGCACTATATACCTTGACTCTATCATGAGAGCATGCAGAGGCTATGTACAAAGAAGAGAAGGAGCACACATCATTCCAAGCTCCCCTTGTGTGCCACAGTCTGTGGATCAAACATTGCTCTTATCAGGCACCTCAGAACTCACAGAACCTGAGGGGAAGTGAGTCAAACTCGATTCCAATTAACTGCCTAAGGAGAAGAAGCTGAAAGCGAAATGCAGACGATTAATTCAGCCTCCCACCTGTCGTCTCTGGTGGACTTAAAGATCCCATGACCCTAATTAGAAGGAAGGCAGGAAGTTTTTCATTGTATTCTGCCCACAGCTTAGCCATCGATACACATTAAATCAATTGTTATATTGCTGTTTGTGGGACTTGGCTGTGCTAATTAATTTCTATGTTTCTGACTTTGCAACAGTGATGACACATCAAAAGATGCTTAATTAGCTGTAAAGTGCTTTGGGACACCCTGAGGTCATGAGGTCAGGCTTTTCACTCTGACTTTTCCTCAAAGTACAGTGCATAAAGAACTGCAGTTTTGTCACCATTTCTGTACTGCTGTAATGCTTGAAAATCCTAATTCCTTGTAGTGACCAGAGGTACTTCAGATGTGGCTGGATCATTATCATTTATCTGTTTTGTATTATAAAGCTGCATTTAGGGTCAATGCTTTAGGCTGTCAGAATCAAGATGATTGAGTAATTACCTTGTCAATCAAGCTTGCTGTTAATACTGCTGTAGATGATTGAAGGTGATTCAAAACACAGCAATTTTTATGTACTATTCCTTATTCATTGTAATTTTTTGGAGAAATTATCCTGTTTTAACTAGAGGTTGTTTCCTCTGCTCTTTATTTCAACTGATTACTAAATAAATTGATTTTGTTTCCTGTCTCACCTCCAATTTATTGGCTGATGCAGTGGGGCAGATCTTCCAAATCCTTACTGCCTTACTGATAAGATATCTTTATTAGTCACATGTACATCGAAACACACAGTGAAATGCATCTTTTGCGTAGAGTGTTCTGGGGGCAGCCTGCAAGTGTTGCCACGCTTCCATGGCAACATAGCATGCCCACAACATCCTAACCTGTACGTCTTTGGAATGTGGCAGGAAACCAGAGCACCTGGAGGAATCCCATGCGGACACGGGGAGAACGTACAAACTCCTTACAGACAGTGGTGGGAACACCCCTATTGCCACTTACCAGATTTCCTTTTCAGAGGTCTGGGCTCCAGCAGAGTCTGACTTCATTACCATCTGGTTCAATTACTAGCAATATTTCAGGCCCTGGAGCAGAGCACTGACCTCTCTGTAGAGCTCAGCATTCTAGCGGCATCTTCCTCTCCTTACACAATTCAGAGCACCCTGTGCCTGTCAGTCTTGCCACAACCATATGAGCAGAGCAGGTGAGCAGCAACATGTCATAACATTTCTATCAGTGTCATCACTACATTAAGGATGTTTTATACATTTTTTTTATTAATAGATAAGGCCATTTATTACCCATCCCCAATAGCCCTGAGAATGTGGTGGTGAATTGCTGCATTGTTCTGGTGAAGGTATTGCAATGATGCAGTTGGGAAGGGAGATCCAGGATTTAGACCCAGCAACATTGAAAGAACTGTGATATATTTCAAGTCAGGATGATATGTGACTTGGAGGGGAATCTGCAGCTAATGGTGTTCTCATGCACCTGAAGCTACACTTTCCATCACTTTCCTGATGATTGCGGGTAGACTGAATGTGCAATAATTAGTTGGAGGGAATTGTCCTGCTTTTTGTGAAAAGGACCGAGCTGGGCAATTTTCCATTGTTGGGTAAAAGCCAGTGCTGTAACTGTACCATAATCACTTGGCTGGAGGTAGAGCTTGATCTCATAAACTTGATGGGCCTATTGGCCTCCTATACCTTAGGAATTATGAGGTGTGACAGGACTACAGAGCTTTGATCTGACCCTTAGTTGTACGACTCCTTTGCTCTGTCTGTTGCACACCATTCAGCATGCATGTTATCCAGTGTTGCAGCTTGCTGCTCTTCCCACAAAAGTGTAAACTCTTACTGAACCAGGATTCATACCCTGGTTTGTGATAGTAATGGTAGAGAAAGGAATGTGTTGGGCCTATTCCTTCTGCTGCTGCTGGTCCACAGTTTCTCATGAATGCCCAGTTTTGAGCTGCTAGATCTGTTCTGAACCTGTCCTATAACACAAATGTACAGCCACACAACACAACGGAGGGTCTGCTTAGTGCAGAGATGTTAACTGTTACACCTACAAATGTGCCCATGGATAGGTGCATCGGCCTCAAGTAGATTGATGTTGGTTAGCCCAGGTAGGTTTAGACCCCTTGTTGCTTTGGTCACAACCTGGTGCAGATCTTCTGTCAGCTACGTCCTGCAGCATTTGGCCAATGGTGATGCTACCAAGCCACTCCTGGTGATGGACTCTGAAGTCCCACATCTGGGGTGTGTTCTGTGCCCTTGCTTCTTTCATTGTGTTTCTTCCAAGTGTTACTCATCATGGAGGGACCTGCGGTTTTCTGAATTTAGTGCCTGGGTGGTCCAGTTTTATCCAATATTCTGCTTTAACATAACAGTTATGATTGTAAGTGAACAGCTTGCAAGGACATTTCAGAGCCAGCCATCTTCCTGTGGATTTGGGAGTCACATGTAGGCGAGACCAGGTAAAGATGGTAGATTTCCTCCTTCTAATAGGATGAGTGAACAAAATGGGTTTTACCTGACAGTGCAGTAGTGGTCCTCATTACTAATGTGACAATTCTTTAGTAAATTCAGATATTGGTATTAACTGAATCTACATTCCACAGTTGCTATGGTGGGATTTGAATTGCTGTCTCTGGATTACCAATCGTCTAACCACTCTATCACCACCATAGCAAACAACAGAAGGCAGTGTTGCCTGTTGAGGAGTGATTAAAATCAAGAGTGCTCAAGAAGCCAGATTCAGAGGAGTGATGAGACCTCATGGGTTGCAGTGTTGGAGGAAGTCACAAAGGAAGGGAAGGTGAAGCCACAGAGTGGTTTGAATGCAAATATGAAAATGTTAAAATTGCATCATAGATGGACTAAGATTCAGTGTGGATGAACACAAAAGTGATAGGCAAAGGGGTCTTGTCCTGAGTTAGCATATAGACAGCAAAGTTCGCGTTTACCGTCTATGTAAGATGCATCCAGAGTTAGAAAATGCATTGAAAATGGTATCAGCAGCAGATGAGCTGAGGAAGTAAGCAGTCTTGCTAATAAAATGGATGTGGGTTATGAATAGTTTGGTTTTGCCTTGGATACCAACTTAGGAGACTCTTAGACTCTAAGGCTAGGGAGCTGAGTTATGGGGGAGACTAAAAACACTGCCATCAGTGTTGCAAACATTTAGTGGGAGGAAATATTTGCTGATGTAACACTGTTAGCCGAGCAGTGTAACAGGTCAGAAGCAACATTCATCTGCATTTGAAATATGAAACAGCTTGGACTTTGTTGCCTTCAATATGTCATATATAATCTATATCATATATAATCTATGGGAATTTCCTCATGTATTTAGTCCTGTGGCACTGCACAGGTGAAGTTAATACCAAGTATAATCTTGAAATAATCTAGAAGGTAAAAGATAACATTGTTGAAGCATCATTCAGTCCCTATTTTAAAGATTCACATTTTATCCAATAAGAATTTAAGGAGCAGAGTTTCTCTACAGAATGAAGTAAAGAGTTAGAAAACTATGACAATTTAGGCACATGACTTAATTGTTAATGTGGTTTCCACTGTAAATGTGATATTAAAAAGTAAACTTCCTCCATTCACCAAGCTCCTCAGCATGTCACAAAGTACTTTGTAGTTGGTGAAATCTAGTCCATGTTGTAATAAAGAAACTGGAAATTTGTAATAAAAGTAGCTGCTATAGAAGTTTGCGAAAATTGTAAACACATAGACAATGTTTTGCAAAGAGGTATGTGGAAATCCACATTTTGTTTATTGCAAACTTTTGTAATTCCTGCTGTAAACACTCCTTCCTGCTATAGGTGGTGTAGTAACATCTCAGTTTTGTTTCTGTTTCATCTCTTCAGCCTAAACTACAGAAAAATCAAAATTCTCCAGCAAACTATGGCAATCAAGCTATTATATCCTGAACTGTTGTAGTTCAAGGTACCATGCGTTTCAATTCCACTGTGGTAAATTGTCAAATTAAATTCATTAAGTCTACTCATTTGTAGGCTGGCAACAGACAAAATGACTGTGAAAAGTCCTGGAATGTTGTTAAAAATCCCAACTGTTCACTAATAGCCTTTGAGGATGAATCTGCCAGGCCTTCTCAATCTGACGTTCTGACACCAGCCCTAAACTATTCCTTCAGGGCAACATGGAACAGTAACATCCATTTATATAGCATCTGTACAATAATAACATTATCCCATGGGACAGTTAACAAACAAATAAACTGATGCTGAACAACATTTTTTAAATTATTCATTTAAGGGATGTGGCTTCGCAGGCTGAACCAGCATTTAATTGCCCATCCACAGTTGCCCATTGAGAAGGTGGTGGGAAGTTGTCTTCTTTAATTGTGGCAGTCTTTGAGGTGTGGGTATCCCCACAAAGCTGTTAGGGAGAGAGTTTCAGGATTTTGACCCTGTGACAGTGAAGGAATGGTGATCTATTTCCACATCATGATGGTGTGTGGCTTGGAGGGCAACTTCCAGGTGGTCGTGTTTCCATGCTTTTGCTTCCCTTGTCCTTCTAGCTGGTGGAGGTCTTGCATTTGAAAGGTGCTGTCCAAGGAGTCTTGATGAATTGCTGCAACACATCCTGTAAATACTACTCACAAAAAGTGCTGGAGGAACTCAGCAGGTCAGGCAGCATGTATGGAGGGAAATAAACAGTTGGCGTTTCGGTGCCAAGACCCTTCATCAGAACTGGAAAGGAAGAGGGCAGAAGCCAGAATAAGACTTCCCCATCTCACCTGGACTTGCCTATCACCTGAACTCACCTGCGTGTGCTCCTCCCCCTCCCCCCACCTTCTTATTCTGGCTTCTGCCCTTTTCCTTTCCAGTGCTGATGAAGGTGGTCTTGACCCAAAACGTCGACTGTTTATTTCCCTCCATAGATTCTGCCTGACCTTCTGGGTTCCTCCTGCACTTTTTGTGTATTGCTCCAGATTCTAGCATCTGCATAATTTCTTGTGTCTCCTGTTGATAGTACTAACTCTGCTACTGTACATTGGTGGTGGAGTGAGTGAATAGTTGTGGATGGGGTGCCTTTCATATCGGCTGCCATGTCCTGTATGGCGTGGAGTTTCTTGAGTGTTGTTGAAGGTGCACTTATCCAGACAAGCTCCAATACACTCCTGACTTGAGCCTTGTAGATGATGGACAGGTTTAGGGGAGTTAAGAGGTGAGTTGTTTGCTGCAGGATTCGTAGCCTTTGACCTGCTCCTCTAGCCATATTGTGAATATGAAAACCAGTCTTACCCTCCATGGACTCTGTCTACACTTCTTGCTGCCTCAGAAAAAGCAGCCAGCATAATTCAAAGATCCCTCCCACCCTAGACCTTCTCCCTTCTCCTCCACTTCCTTCAGGCAGAAGACACAAAAGCTTGAAAACATGCACTACCAGGCACAAGTGACAGCTTTTACCCCACTGTTATAAGACTCTTGAATAGACCTCTTGTACATTGAAGATGAACTCTTGACCTACAATCTACCTCGTCATGGCTCTTGCACCTTATTGTCTACCTGCACTGCACTTTCTTAGTAACTGTAATACTATATTCTGCATTCTGTTATTGCTTTTTCTGTGCTACCTCGATGTACTTATGTTTTGAAATGAAATCTGTATGGATGGCTTCAAGACTAAGTTTTTCACTGTATCTCTGTAGTGTGACAATAATAAACCAAAACCAAACATATGGCTACTCCAGCCCATTTTCTAGCCAATGATAACCCTCGAGGGTATTGATAGTAAGAGGTAAGACATAAGAGGTAAATGACAAAAAACTGGGACAAAGAGGTAAGTTTTAAGGTGCATCATAAAGAAGAAAGATGGACAATGGAAGGGAATTCCTGAGTTCAAGGTTTTGACAACTGAAGGTGTAGCTCTCAATTATGGAGCCATTAAAATTCAAAGATTCTAAAGAGGGCAGGATTGGAGAAGTGCAGATTTTCCAAGTATTATGGGACTGGAGATGTTTATACTGATAGGAAGGGACAAATCTGTGGAGCTATTTAAAACCAAAGATTACTTTTGAATGAAAATGATGTTTAATTGATGGTAAAAATAAATCCTTATTATAATCTGTTTCTGGTTATGCCATTAGATGGACAATGCAGTGTCCCTGCCTACCTCAGTCCATCTCAAGTGGCTTTGTTGAGGAACATTGGGTGTGGGACGTTAACGCCAAGTCACCAGCAGTACAACTTTCTCCTTGTCAGAGAGCTGTTTACTTCCATATTGACCCCATCTTACAAAGTGAAGGTACAGCTGGAGTTAGAGGAACCAAAGGTGATGTCTTTTTTTGTTCTTTGATCCCAACTAATGCAAGTCTAAATGAAGCTTTATTTTATATACACTATCAGGTGTTTCATTTAACACAGCTAGTGCAACAATGGTGATCAGCTGCCTAGGTCTGGAGTCCTTCAGTGCCTTTCAACCTCCACGTGCTACTATTATCCACTGCAGTGTGTGGATCAGATCATTTTTTTTATGTTGGCATGGTCCTAAGGATGAGAGTTATCCCCCATTATTCTGTTTTAAGTATACAGGGAAAAAAACTTGATTCTAGCATCAAAAAGGTAACAGGAGAATGTGAAATTTGTGACTGATATATTAAAATCACTTTCTCACCCTGGGATAAAAAAAATTGCACCTACATTGATTCTGAAATTTGTTTGTTCACCTGGTAAGCAATCACCACTGCTTTGGAATTCAGTCACATTCATCTTACAACATATTAAAACATCCAACCAGGTGGACTGAATGATTCAGAGAAGTGTCTCACTACCACCTTCCTGGGGTCATTTAGAGATATTAAATAATCATTGGCCTTGAACAACATTTCATTTCTGGCTCACTTCATTTTCCTGAAAATTCTTATTAATTATATTTCCTGTGATGACCTTACATCAATTTTCCCAAGAATAAGGCTTATCAGATTATTTCTTAATCAATTACTTTTAATTCTCTTCAATCATTGTAAATGTCATTTTATGCAGCAGACCTGGTCAATTTTCTATTCTGTTTTTTTCTGCCTAGTTGGCCTTCCAATTTTGCTGTTATTCTGTTGTGCAAAACAAAATATTGAAAACTACAAAAAAAAGCATTTTTTTAAAGTCCACCTCCTTTGTTGCAGCAGGGATGTCAACTTGTTTTAAAGGAAATCATTAATGTCTACATTGAAATAGGACTTTGAGGGATATCATATGAATGCGGCAGCGTTTCACCACAAATATTTTTCAAGAATAATTTCAAGACTCTTTTTCTTTTCCCACAGGAGAACCTGCTGAGTTCCCTAGCATTTTGTTTTTATTTCGAAATTTCAGCATCTGTTATTGATTTTCATATAAATCTGCATGTTGTGTGGAGTTGCACGTTTAATATATTGGTGCGTGGTGACTAACATTACTAAATGCTATTTTCGTTCACCATCATGTTATTCCTCTAGGTTTCGTTCATGGAGAGCACTATTGGGAAGTTAAGTTTCTTGAACCTCCCTATGGTACTTCTGTAATGGTGGGTGCTGGGACAAAGCAAGCACAGTTACACCTTGGGAATTATCAATTTATAAATATGTTAGGTGAGTAATATAAAAGGTGTAAGTATTTGGTCAGTACATGGACTTTTAAAGTTTTAAAGTTTTAAAGTTGGCCTTGCCACAAATAAAAATTTTTGCCATGACCTAAAAATCTTTGACTTCTGCACCCATGTGGCTCCATCCTGGGTAGAGTAGGAAGTTTATCAACAGAAACATTTATCTCTGATCATGAAGCAATAAAGTAAATCAGAAAAGTAAATGTAGATACTAGAAAACTTAACAAACAACAGAAAATACTGCTTTGCTAATAATATGTAGAAAGAGAACCAGAGTTTCAAGTTGATGATCCCTTCCTGGAAATTTCTCTCTTCTCTCTGGGATTTCTATTTGTCTCTTTTATCTTGGTCACCATCTTTGATTTCTGTTTCCCTTCTTGTTTGAGACAATGTGTTGACCAAACCTTGCTTCCACAGCTACTTCTCTTTCCTTAACAAATGTCTCTCACTCACACCATGTGGATTCCAGCTGAAATTCCACCTTTCATATTTTAAGTCCACCCATGATTGCAGATAAAATTATAAACATGTTCGACTGGATGCTTGAGAATTCTACATCTGTTATTAACTTATAGTATTTGTAAACCATCTGGAACTGTTCATAGAAATTATCCTTTAGCTGGTACATCTTCTTTATCCAGTCACTTAAACCGTGTATGTTCACAGTGTCTCAGCATTATATCACTAAAATAGAGTACTTTATAAATCATAGTCTGTTCTGATAGCTGTCTAAATGCAAAGTAATACAGGTGTTTTTCTTCTTTGTGATATCATAAGCTTGCTGATCCAGCTATTTTCCCCCCATCTTGATGATTGACTGACAAATCAAAGACCAAAATCATTTATTTCTATTAAAGTTTGGAATGGGGATTAAATTCAAATAAAGGGGTCAAAATTCCTGATTCACCATTTTTATTGCTGAAACATGTTTTATGTACTTCATGTCACTCTTACAGTCTGCATTGCTCTTATTTCTGCTATTCCTAATTACCTCTCATGACATGTATTTTTCTTCTATTAGATTGTTTTGCAGTTCTTATTTTTAAAGATTGTATTTCTCTCATTTTCACACTTTTTGAGATCTTTCCTATTCTTCCTACTTCTATTTCAAGTTTCAGCACTCCTAATTAAAATGCTCTGGATTTTCTTGCTGTAATGGCAGTGAAATGATTGTCATTCATGTCTATTACTTAATGAAAGAGATGGTGATTTTGGGGCTTAAGACAGAAATCCTAAAGTTGCTATAGTGATACAGCCTATCACTGCAAACTTACTGTTTGCTCTTTTTCTAGTGGAATCAAAGAAAATCATATGAATTCACTGAAATTTCAGCAATTTGTTTACTGGTCTTGCAAAATATACTGAAAATCTTATGGTTTGTCACGTGACATCAATGTGAGTTTTTCATATTACTGTAAGCCATTAATACTGCCAAACAAACACTAACCCTTAAAACTATTTCTATGAATATGTATTACAATTCCCTAAGATATATACTTTCAAACAGATTTGAAAATAATTTTATTTTTCTTGGCTTGTGCGAGGTTTCATTGGATCTTTTGATACCAACTTACATGTCCTGATCATAACTTCTCAATTTTTGGGGTTGATCACTGTAGTACGTGTTGTTCTTAATAACTATTCAGATTTGTCATAGTCCTGGAACACAGTGGAATGCCAATTGATTGACACAATCAGAATTTGTGTTTGTAATAATGGTGAAATGCAATCAGTTAAATCCAGAAATTATTGTCAGTGATAGCTGCTTCTTCACTGGTGGCAGCTCTGTCGCAGCTTTTGCAGATACAATCTGTGAAATATTCAATTTGTTGTGTGTCATCTAATTGACTTTAGAATAGCATAATTACTGCTGAACAAACTTGCTCATCCTGAAAAATGACTTGTCTGTATGGATTTTCATTGCCCTGGATAACATTGAACAATTTTGTGGATATAAAAATAATAAAATGTACTTTTAAATTTTATGATATCTCTACCATAGTTTGTCATAGTTATTATTTTTGATTCTTCAAAATGTTTAAAAAGTTATATAAAATTAGTGCGTTTTACTTTGCTATTGGAGAATATTTTTATTATGGTTGGTTGCTTTACCAGCTTAATGACATCATGGTTGGTGAATGCTTCAGATTCCCAATTAAAGAGGCCTGGGAGCAAATCCACATGAAGAGACCATTTAATCATTTTTTTTTTGGTTGGTTTTCCAAGTGGCTGGTAGTGAGTGTTGCTCCTTCATCCTAGTGGAAACATCCACATCAAAGTTTTCTTTGAATTAATCTATTATCTAACCTGAAGTTACTGCCTTTTCATAGGAATGGATTCTGAAAGCTGGGGTTTATCTTACAAAGGTACGGTCTGGCATTGTGGACAAAGCAGGCAGTACACTGAACCATTCTACGAGAAAGCTACAATCATAGGAGTCGACTTAAATCTGTATGATGGTACTATGGCCTTTTATAAAAATGGACTCCATTTGGGGGTAGCGTTCACAGGCCTCAATAAGGTAATTAATGCAGACAGGCATAGATTATACTTTTTGTTTATTGTATCACGAACATAGGAACACTACAGCACAGTACAGGCCACGTCGCCCACAATGTTGTGCCGACATGTTATCCTGCTCTAAGATCTATCTAACCCTTTCCCTCCCACGTAGCCCCCTATTTTAACTATCATTCATGTGTCTATCTAGAGTCTCTTAAATGTCCCTAATGTATCTGCCCCCACAACCTCTGGCCGACAGTGCATCCCCACGCACTCACCACTCTCTATGTTAAAAAACTTACCCCTGCATCCCCCTTATACCTTCCTCTAATCACCTTAAAATTATGTCCCCTTGTGTTAGCCATTGTCGCACTGGGAAAAAGTCTCTGACTGTCCACTTGATCTGTGCCTCTGGTCATCTTGTATACCTCTATCAAGTCACCTCTCATCCTCCTTCTCGCCAAAGAGAAAAGCCCAGACTCACTTAACCTATCCTCAGAGGACATGCTCTCCAATCCAGGCAACATTCTGGTAAATCTCCTCTGCATCCTCTCTAAAGCTTCCACATCCTTTCTATAATGAGGTGACCAGAACTTGAACACAATACTCCAAGTGTTGGTCTGACCAAGTTTCTGTAGAGCCGCAACATCACCTTGTGACTCTTGAACTCAATACCTGACTAATGAAAGCCAACACTCCATACGCCTTCTTAACAACCCTATCGACCTGCATGGCAACCTTGAGGGATCTACGGACGTGCACTCCAAGATCCCTCTGTTCCTCCACACTGCTAAGAGTTCTGCCATTAACCTTGTATTCTGCCTTCAAATTCGATCTCCTGAAGTGTATCACTTCACACTTTTCTGGGTTGAACTCCATCTGCCACTTCTCAGCCCAGCTCTGCATTCTATCAATATCCTGTTGTTATCTACAGCAATCTTCTACACTATCCACAACACCACTAACCTTCGTGTTATCTGCAAACCTCCTAACCCACCCTTCCACATCCTCATCCAAGTCATTTATAAAAATCACAATGAGCAGGGGTCCCACAACAGATCCCTGCGGAACACCACTGGTCACAGACCTCCAGGCAGAATACGCTCCATCTACTGCCATCCTCTGTCTTCTATGGGCGAGCCAATTGTGAATCCACACAGCCAAGTTTCCCTGGATCCCATGCCTCCTGACTTTCTGAACCAGCCTTCCATGAGGAATCTTATCAAACGCTTTACTAAAATCCATGTACACCACATCCACTGCTCTACCTTCATCAATGTGCCTTGTCACACCCTCAAAGAATTCAATCAGGTTCGTGAGGCATGACCTGCCCCTCACAAAGCCAAGCTGACTGTCCCTAATCAGCCTATGCTTCTCTAAATGCCCATAAATCCTGTATCTAAGAATCTTCTCCAGTAATTTGCCCACCACTGAAATAAGACTCACTGGTCTGCAATTCCCAGGGTTATCCCTACTCCCTTTCTTAAACAAAGGAACAACATTTGCCACCCTCCAATCATCTGGCATTACTCCTGTGGCCAGTGAGGATATAAAGATCATCGCCAAAGGTGCAGCAATATCTTCCCTTGCTTCCTGTAATAACCTTGGATATATCCCATCCGGCCCTGGTGACTTATCTATCCTAATGTTTTTCAAAAGTTCCAGCCCATCCTCTTTCCTCATGCCAACATGTCCTAGCGTATTAGCCTGTTGTACGCCATCCTCACAAACATCAAGGTCTCTCTGGTGAATACTGAAGCAAAGTATTCATTAAGGATCTCCCCTACCTCTTCCGACTCCAGGCACGTTTCCTCCTTTATCCCTGATCGTTCCTACCCTCACCCTAGTCATCCTCTTCACATACGTGTAGAACGCCTTGGGGTTTTCCTTGATCCTACTCACCAAGGACTTCTCATGTCCCCTTCTAGCTCTCCTAAGTCCATTCTTAAGCTCCCTCCTGGATACCTTGTAACTCTCCAGAGCCCTGTCTGATCCATGCTTTCTAAACCTCAGGTAAGCTTCTTTCTTCCTTTTGACAAGATATTCTGCATCTCATGTCAACCACGGTTCCTTCACTCTACCATCCTTACCCTACCTCAATGGGACAAATTTATCCAGAGACCCATGCAAGTATTCCTTAAACAACCTCCACATTTCCACTGTGCACTTCCCCAAGAACATCTGTTCCCAATTTACACACCCAAGTTTCTGCCCAGTATGACAATTTATTTACGTTGCATTCAATGAAAGAAGCTTCATCATGCAAGTCATCGGCAATAGGTTCTTTACTTTCTGGGCTTGATAAGATAGACTTGGATGGCACAATGGATGATAAAATCATCTCTTAGCCCTAGGTTAGAATTGAATCCAGTTTAAACCAATTTTTCTTTCCCTGTTCTAGGAATCAACTGTGAAGAACTTGAGCAGTTGAATCAGTCTGTGATTGGTACTTTAACCTGTATTATCTATGGATCATTGGCCTCAGAGCAAGAATAGGAAATTTAAAGCCACACACTAGTATTACAAAGAGCACCGATATGCTTGCTGACAATTTGAAAACTGCATTTGACCATAATTTGGGAATTATTCATGGTGGCTGCATGTTATGTACCAGATTGTTCTATTTCTCAGGGTTACTATCATTTCGCAATCATTAGCAATGTAAATTGATCACAAACCTAATATGAAGACATCATGTCCATCAAATTGAAGATTATAATCTATTTGAAATATACCACTCCAGATTTTAAAAGTATCTTCCTTTGTCTGGCATGAATTGACAATCAAAAATCAAATGGTATTGCACCGATAGAGTGTTGAATATTTATGGAGGGGAGAATAAAATTGTAGATGATAAGGCTGAAGATACTTTACTTGCTGACTCTGCGTGACACTGACCCCAGTTTCATTTGGATTCTTGCAGGTTGGAGTGCCCCTGTATCCCATTGTCAGTTCCACAGCTGCAGAAACAGAACTTGAACTAGTGATGAGAAGTTGCCGGTTTCTGTCACTGCAAGAACAATGTTTGTACACAGTCCTACAACATCTAGTTGATGAAGTCCACATAGACACACTGCCATTGCCTGGATTCATCAGAAGACAACTTAAAGAATTCTAAGTGTGGCAGACATTTTCATTTTAATGACCAGAATTATTATGCTCCACAAAATGGCTTCTGCAGTCTCCTTTAAACCTCCATAATTCAGTGTCTGGATTCTTGGGGGGCGGTGGTAATAAAACTATATATGATCCCCAAACATGAAGGTGGTAATGCAGACTATATCTTAAAAAGGAATTAAGCTCTTTGTATTAATATGTGAAAAGGATTAATCTAGGAGTATGGCTTAGAGAATGCAATTCATATATTTTCTCACAATTTTTGGACTTCAAAAGTGCTAATATTTTCAGTCAACCAAAGATATTAGACATGTTAACAAATAATTGTGAATGACAAGAAATATATGTTTATGATTAACAGTCAGCATTATAAGATACTATTACAAAGTATTTAAGGAAAAATATAAGAATGGAGGACTTTAACCAAAGACTGAGACCAAGGACTAAACCTTTTAATGTTTCTGCAATGTATCAGGAAAAATAAGTAAAACTTAAGTTATTGATGCTCATCATTTACAATATTCTTAGGTCCAATATACATGGTGTACTAAGAATGCTGAAATTGGCAAATTTATTTTGCATAGGCAAGGATGCAATATTTTACTGTTCAAAACAATTAAGTAGAGGAATTTGAAATGGTACTAATTTCAGGCTTTCATTTAATTAAGCTCATAGCCAGTTTTGTCTTTTTTTAAATTTATTGTTTAATTTACAAAATGGAATTGAACATAATAATGTTCAAAAATATCAATGCAAACAGTAACATCTGCTGGTCAATTTTTAAAAATATATGCTCATATTTGTGAAAGAGTTAAACAGTATTTACAAAAAGCAACACGAAGTACAGTAGATGTTAAACAATTTTACTCCAACATACAATTTTAAAATTATATTAACGTTGCATGAGGAGATAGGTTGTCTTCAGTTTAGCTCACAATGAGTTCCTAGTTTCATGTGTAAAGTGGAGGTGTGCATATGGTGAGATAATTTCATTGGTCATCTCAGCTTATTCTACATATCAATTTTCTGCTCTTAGAAGAGCAGCAACAATGGAGACAGGTGCCAGCCTCCATTTAGAGAATGGTACACGATAGGAGGCACACTGAAATGGAATGGAAGAAAATAGGGTGGAGTTTCTTCTGAAAAAAAATCATAAGGAATTTTGGGACATTGTACATTTTTAAAGTAAGTGCCATTTACTATATCAGTAAGAATGAAAATGCACAAGTAATTGTAACAATTACTAAGAATGAAATGAGAACGCATCTTGGAGCACTGTTCAAAAATGTTTGCATGTTAATGAAATGTTTATCCAAGTAGATATGCTGAAAGGCACTGAAGCTTAAAGGTAAATCCATGTAACAATCATGGCAGTGAGAGGCTAAAGAGATTGTTGAGTCAGGAGGCCACCCACACCTGGAAGCTTCCACTTGCAGAATATTAAAGCTAATTCAAGTGAAATCAACCAGCAGTTAAACAAAAGAAATTCTACTGCTGCAATGAAATTGAATTGCCTTTCATTCATATGAAGCTGGTTGCTTTTTTGTTCTTTTGAAATCATTGAGGATTCTTAAGAGTTACTTTGTTCAAAAATAACACAATACATTTAAACTTGAAATGTGAAAAAAAAGTCAGTGAATTGTCCAGGAATTCGACAGAGTGGAACATTACGTGCTAAAATGTTAACTATTTACCCTTTTAAGCCTATGTTTCAGAGACCATAGATGTATCCTCGAGAGGGAGTTATTAAACAATGTATTTGGAGAGTTTGACTCTTTGAAAGGACTGATAATAGGGAAATAATTAGAAGTTTAATTTATGTATTTGAGGCATGTTTTAGAATAAATAAAGCTTAACAAAATACTTTAAGTATTATCATTTTATTATATCATCCCCTAAAGTTGTATAGCTGAAGGAAGCACGTTTTATTATTTATGTTACATAAAAATGGCTCAACATTAGTCTACATTTA
The DNA here is from genome assembly GCF_009764475.1 of Pristis pectinata. NCBI lineage: Eukaryota > Metazoa > Chordata > Chondrichthyes > Rhinopristiformes > Pristidae > Pristis > Pristis pectinata. The sequence continues at coordinate 23,819,731 of NC_067418.1, read as the reverse complement.
CCATTTTAAAAACTAAAAATACCTTTAAAATACGTGACAATAAAGGCTTACACAATGAAGTGACTGATAAGAGTATTATTTATTTATAATTTCAGTAACACTTTGCTAAAATAGTACTTTGAATGAGTTTGTACAAATTTTGAATTTGTAAAGCAATCTTACTGCCATGGATCATGGTTGCAGGAGGCAGGCCCTCTAATACTTGACTTTTTTTTTAAAGAAACAGTGCTCTGGCTGAAATTGGTAAATTCAACAACAAACCTGTAATCTCTTGGCTTACATATTCAATACAGTATTGATTAAGAGAGTGGACAGATGGAGTTCAATAAGGGGAGGTGAGAAGCCATCCACTTTGAATTCGAGACAGAGAAAATGATGTATTTTTTAAACAGTTAAAGGTTCAGAACTTTGGAAGAGTGAAGGGACTGAGGTAACCAGGTATATAAATCAATAAAAAGCACATGAAAGATACAAAATGTAATTCTTATACTAAGGAAATATCGACCTTTATCTCAAGAGAGCCAGAAAACAATAGGGAGTAGGTGGTGCTTTGATTCTCTGAACCTTGGTCATGATCTAAAATACTGCATTCAATTTGGGTACCAAATCGTCAAAAAAAAACTGGTTTTGTAAGTGGAAGTACACCAGGATTATTCCAATACTTCATCACATGGGTAGGGTTTCATAACCTTGGTTTGACTCCCCTGAATTTAGAAATTTAATGATAGTTCTAAATGGGAGTTTTAAATGAAAAGAAGGATTTGGTAGATACAGAGAAACTATTTCCTCTGATAGAGCCAGGTAAACCAGTACAATCCAGAAGAGGTATCTGCAGCCCACCTTCCAAGGCTTATGCAAAAGCACTTCCCAAAATATTGATCACAACAATTTCAGATACCAGTCTTTCCAGTCTGTGGATCTGGCCAGTTCTGGAGAAGGGAATAAATCTGTATTGTTTTCTCCCCCCTCTTTCCACAGATGCTGCCTGACCAGCCGTTTCCAGTATTCCCTTTCATTTTAGTTTTTTAGGCAACTGCAATGTTTTGTATCTCACAATGTCAGCATTGTACATAGCAGGACTCTTCCCCACACAGTGTAAACAGCACAATCGGAGATGCAGTCTCCTATTTTCTGGGGTATTTAGCAGATTCAGTACAAAGAAGCCAAAAAACAATTATGGCCTTGCTGATTGGCACACACTTTTTGCCATCTGTGGGGGAAGGTGCTGAAGCAGAAGCAGAAGTTCCTGATTACCTGGAATGTAATTCATTCAGTTGGCTTCAAGTAGACCTAATTTCATGTTTCCCACTCTTGAAAATAAACCAAAATTCACATTTTGAAGTGGCCTACAAACCATTTTCCTCTTTAGTTATCCATACATTTTATTTCTTTTATTTTTCTAACCTGATAGACTTAAATAATTAAAGGTTTCAAAGCAGATGTGGTGATGTCAGGCAGCATCTGTGGAAAGGACAAAGCAAAATTAAACGTTTCAGGTCCAAGATCCTTCTTCCAGCATCTGCAGTTTTTTAAAATTCCATTTATTGTGGTTATGTCATTGATTATTTGCTCTTCACAGATTTATAGAATTCATACTATAACTTCTGTAAAGGCTTATTAAGGATTCATTTGGCCATAAGAAGCGGAGACCCCTCTTCCCCCACACTTTATCATGGTAATCCTCAATACAATTTTCCATACACAAGTGAGAATATTAAAGAAAACATTCAGTGTTGGTTGAAACAAAGCAGTTAATCTCTTTCATTCTTATGTTTTAACAAAGCTCTCAAGTATGATTAAAATAATTTTAGACAATATTGAGCAGTGTTTTCACGGCTTTAGTGCAAAATGACAACCTGAAGTAGATAGATAATTGGGGTTTTTATGCCTTTGATCTAGAGGTCAACAAACCCAGTTGGTCGAGACAGTTTACTTGAAACTCAATTATCTAAATTAAGCTTAGCCAACTTTACCACATTCATGGAACTGTTTACACTTGTTTGGAAATTGAAAGCTCTTTCTCAGTACAAACTTTGGGTACATTGCTGCTGAGAACGTTAAGTATCAACTTTGGAACATTACAGTTGATTGAAGATTTTGGAAATCCTGAACATGTTTTGATAAATCTTTACAATTTAGGATTCAAGTTGATAAGATTCTATTAGCTTTCCTGCAACCACAATAAATGCACACTCCAATATTTCATGAAATTTTTGACTGTTTTGACCAAGTTTTCAGCCATCTGCCTCATGAGGCTCAGGGTCAAACTTTTTTTCATATTGCTCTTATATAGAAATATAGGTGCTAGGTGTTATTTTGAGAAAATGAAGAATGCAAATCCGGTATTCAGTGAATCTGTTCCAATAGTGGAAGTCTGGCAATTAGAGGTAACTAATGTCTTGATAATCTTTATGACAATATGACAAAAGCTGATTGTAAAGATCTCTATTTTCCCTTTGTCATTAATCCATTTGGTCCCCTATATCAGTTTGCACTCAGCTATTTCCTACATATGACCATGATAATAAATAAGTGAGCTCTCAAGTTAGCTTGGTACTTGCACTCTAAGCAAAAAGGTTAACTACATTTCAGGAACAAGGTTCAGAGTCTACAATGACAATCTAGTTCAGGATTGGTGTAGTGTTCACTGCCAGAGATATTAAAATAAGGTTGCATTTTCTCATACAAGGAGTCATAGAGTCACACAGTACAGAAAAAACACCCTTCGGACTACCCTGTCCTTCTGTTTATAGACAACTCTGATATGGGGAAACCTTTATTACTGTCTTTCCTATCTATGCCCTTCATAATTGCATACACTTCTATCAGGTCACCTCTTGAGCCTTCTCTGCTCCAAGGAAAACTAATCCAGCCTATCTCCTAATTGAGACACTCCATTCACCATAATATGCTGGTGAATTTCCTCTGTACCCTCTCCCAAGCAATCACATCCTTTCTATATCATGCCAACCAAAACTGCTCATGATATTTCAGATATGGCCTCACCAATGTTTTATATTGTACCATAACTGCACTGCTCTGATATTCTACACCTCGGCTAATGAGTGCTAGCATCCCACGTGCCTTCTTTACTACCCCACCCACCTGTGCGGCCACATTCAGTGACCAGGAACAGATTCCATGTCTGTACTTGAAAATTAGTGAAGTTTTCGTTGAGAACAATCCAACACTTAACTTGCAACACTGAAGCCCTTAATAGTTGCTCTTTCCGTCTGTGGTTCAAGCTGCTGTATGTCGCAGCGCGCTCACAGGATGCTAATCTTTAAACACAGAAGTGCATGCATCCAACTTAAATTTTTTTTGTTTCTGATTACCTGACCATTATCGAACCATCTTTTCCAGGGTTTGTATTTTTCAGAGCTTTTAAGTAGTCAAGGCCCTTCAATGCTACTGTTCGCCTTTTTCGGTTTTCTAAAGTACTGACGATGACGTTTCTTTTTCTCTCTTTGAAGGGTTTTCCCTTTTATTTCAGGTGCTGTACATTAAACCAGCCGCCAAGTGCCCTGGACCCCGGCTGCAGCTGAGCTGCCAGCTCAATGACCCGCCCAGGAGCCAGCGGCGCCGCAGCTCTAGGGGAGCGAGGGAACATTTAACGTGACGGGACGAGGTGGGGGGAGTGTTGGGTGGCGGACTGGATACGGCAGTTGGTAATGGCGGCGTTGTTCGCACGGATCGTGTTTTATCCGAGTTTGGGCTACAACATCTTCATGTCGAAGGTGTTCGGCCGCCACTGGTATGACCGGATTGACCAGACCGTCATCATTGGGGCGCTCCCTTTCCGTTCACTGACCGAGGAGGTAGGAGCGGGGTCGGGGATGGAGCCGCCGCCAGTCCCGGAGGGTCCACGTCTCGTCGCACTGAGGGAGTGGGGAGGGGGTGGAGGGTGGGGGAATAGGAGATGGAGGGGAGGGCTGCGCTTTTGCTGCCTCTGTGAAGGGGAATGGACAGCTGTCATTTTGGGTTGAGACCTTCATCTGGATCCTTCCAAGTGGTCATTTCCCTCCACAGATGCTGCCTGACCCACTGAGTTCCTTAAGCATTTTGTTGTTGCTACAGATTCCAGCATCTGCCATCTCTTGCGTCCACTGCAAAGTCCCTTCAAGGTATGCCCACTTTGAAGGAGTTTTCCTCCTCTCTTTGGGAGATCTGTGAGACCCACTTTCACTGCTCTCCTCTGTGATTTCTGCTGCTCTCCTGCTCTTTGACCACACTCTCACCCAAACTCGATACTACAGCCATATATCCTACTTCCCAAGCCAAATGAAGGGTCTTGACCTGCCTGGCCTGCTGAGTTCCTCCAGCATCTTGTTTGTTGCAACAGATTCCAGCATCTGTAGTCTCTTGTGTCTTCTATTTGTGCCCTTGCTACATGGTCTGCCTTGGTTGGGGGAGGCAGGGGTGGTGATCAGTTCCAGGGTTCCACCAGCATGATGTTTATGGAAATAGGATTGGAGTCAGGTGGAAGAAAAAGTAATAGAGGCTGCTGGGTGGAGTAAGTGAAGGGGATGTGATGTATGGATGGGCATGGGAAGAAGAGAGAGAGAGATGAGGTGAGTATCTGGGTGGGGGAATAAGAGGAGTGATGGCAAAGGAGAGTGCCGGTTTTGGGGGGGGGGGTGGGGAGGAAGAATTATTAGTGATGGGTGGGAAGCTGAAGTGTGGAGATAGATATTGTAGTGAGGATGGAAAGGCTAATGAGAGGATGAGACAAGTGATCCATTTTGTCTACACTCTAAGAGATCCTGAAAGTGCTTCTCCATATTTGTCTTTAGAGAATCTGACACTCTTGTCTTAGCTTTAGATCATACTGATCTCATGCTATAATCACAGTGCGATTCTTCTATCAATTGGGGAAATACAAATAAGGACCAAGTTTTGGTTTCTCAACCCCTCTGGCTTGTGCTGCCATTCAATTAGATCGTGGCTGATCTCCACTTTCCTGCTTACCCATCGTAATCTTACACCTCTTTGCTTTTTCAACAATCTTATCTCACTCTGGCTTAAATATATTCAGAGTATGCTTCCACTACTCTTTTCAGGAAGAGTTCCAAAATCTCGTGACCCCTGAGTGAAGAAATTTTGCCTCAGCGGTAACTTAAATGGGTGATCCTTTTTTCTAAATTTTGACCCTCTTGTTCTAGATTCTTCCACAAGAGGAATTGTCCTCTCCACGCCATTCTGTGAAGACCTGTCAGGATCTTGTATGTTTCAAAAATCTGCTCTCGCTCTTCTAAACTCCGGCAGATACAAGCCTATTCTGTTCAACCTTTCCCCATAAGACAACCTACCCACTCCAGGTATTAGTTGATTAAACCTCTGAAATACGTCCAATGCAGTTGCATCCTTCCTTAAATAAGGAGACCAATATGGTACATCGTACTCCAGTTGTGGTCTCACCAATATGTTATAACTGAATCATAACCTCTCTATTTTTGCACATAATTCTCCTTGCAATAAATGATAATTCTGTTAGCATTCCTGCATACTAGTTTTTGTTTTGCAAATCATGCAATAGGACATCCAGATTTCTCTGCATCTTGGAGCTCTGTAGTCTCATATTTAGATAATGTGCTTTCTTATTGTTCCTGCCGAGACAGACAATTTCAGATTTTAAACTGCTTAATGTAGTTATGATGAACGGAATATAAATAATCTAATATTACCTTGTGTCATTTTCTGGCCAAGAGTTTTAATATTTAGAGATTTGTGTGTAAAATACATAAAACTAAAACTGCAGGTGCAGAAGCAGTGGTGCAAATTATTTTGTGCTGGAATTATTCAGCAGTAGGGTGTGTGCAACAGTAGGGTGCACCCTTATGCCATTTGGTAAAATCATGGTTGATGTACGTTTTACTTCTTTACTATAGTTCCATGTCCTTTGATTCCCTAAGTGTCCATCATCTGTAGATAGTATGTGATTGAGCATTGACAGCACTCAGGGTTGGAAAATCAACTGAGCAAAGAAATTTCTTATTTCGAAGCTAATTGTCAACCCCCTCATTCCTGAAAATGACTGCCATCTCTAGAACCTCCAGATAGGGACACAACCCTTCAGTATCTGCTCTTTCATATACTCTTAAAAAATATTTTGAAAATATTTGTAAAACATTGGTGAGACTAAACGCAGACTAGGTGACCGTTTCGCAGAACACCTGCGCTCTGTCTGTAACCGTGATCTGCATCTCCCCGATGCCAGTCACTTCAACTCCCCACCCCACAACTATCACAGATATGTCAGTCCTCAGCCTCCTCCACTGCCAGGAGAATTCCAAGTGCAAACTGGAGGAACAGCACCTCATTTTCTGTCTTGGAGCCTTGCAGCCTAATGGCATGAATTCTCCCACTTTAAGTAATCCCCACACCCCAGCTCCCCCCAACCATATCCCTTCTTTTCTTCCCTTTCCTAGCCTATCTCTCTTTTTTTTATAACCCCCCTTTTGTTTTCTTTCCTTACCTTTGACCCATCCCATGGTGGATCTGCTCTCCCCCCTCTTCCACACCTGCCTATCACTATCTCTTACCTGCATCTACCTGTCACTACCTGATGCCCACCCCGCCTCCCCTCTTTTGTCTGCCTATCACTGCTCTGCTTTTCCCTCCTGACCCGAAACATTGACTGCCTGCTTTTCTCCACGGATGCTACCTGGCCTGCTGGGTTCCTCCAGCATCATAGTGTTTTTTATCTAAAAATCATTTTGATCTGTTCACCTCGTGTTTATCTTAATGCCTGAGAACATAACCCCATTCTCAAACCTTTTCCTCCTCATTCCAGAAATGAATGTAATGAATTTTCTTTGCGCCTTTTCTGGGGACAGCATAAAATTCCTTGGTCTGGAACTGTACACAATTGCTTATATAATTGTAGCAAGACTTTCTACTACTTGTACTCCAACCTCCTTACAATAATTGCTTGCTGTATAAGTATATTTTATCTTGTAATGCTTTTGTACAAGGTTTTCCAAGCCCTGGTGTATACGAAGCATTTTTGGTCTCTTGCTTTTTAAATCAATATCTTGGTTTTATTATTCTTAGTAAAATGGATAATTTCTGTTACGACCTTATCTACTTATTTCACCCATGTGTTCTCCCACTAATTATACCAATTAGATTCCGGAAAATTTGGTTACATTGTAATTGGTACACTTGTCTAGGTCATTGATATAAATTGTAAATATCCAAGACCTAGACAAAATTTAAATTCAGCAGAAATATGTCCCATTTTTCTGAACATTTCAATTCTCTTGGAAAAAGATTCTTCTCCATTAGAATCATTTTATTTAATTCCTTTGTTGCATGACTGATTCATTAATCTTGTACTGTTGATCCAACACAAACATTTGTCTCAGTTTATCATGTCACACCCATAACATTCTTTGGTCATTGCCTACTTTGTTTATCAAGTCCTTCATTATAACTATACCATTTTATTTTTGATATCTTTCAACAAAGTATACATTATACATCTTCCAGAGCTTCAATGCTGTTTCTAAGCATCACACTTGGTATTCCAACAGTTTCATTTTATGTTTATGTTCTGTGTGTAAATCACATAATCTTATTTGCCTTATGTATGGCTCTTTTCTATCTCCATTCCTGCTTTCAACAATCTGTGTCCCTATAATAATTAGTCTGATCCATTTGAGAATTTTGCTGTTGAGTAATCTTCATTTCCCTCCCCCCTCCCCCCCCGCCCTGTAGTGTACTACTTCATATTTACCTCATTGTACATTGTTCAATCTCCTAATTTGCCTTTCATCTTGTGCAAATTTTTGATATAGTTTGTCATTTGGTGAGTTTAGTGGTATCAGGAAATTTTCATGAGTCGTCAAGCTAAATGGGCAGATTTTCATATAAGCCTACTTGAGGCACAATCATGTAAATAAAAATTCCATTTTCTTTCTTTCAATAATTCTTAGTGTGCTTGGACTTTCAGTTAGTAAGAAAAGAGAATGTGCGAGGAGTGATAACCATGAATGAAGATTATGAAACCAAATTCTTTGTAAATACAGCTGAGGTAAGTGGAAAAAATGAATGAACATAGGCTTCCAGGTCATTAATTTAATTGTTAAGAAAAGATCACTGGGTGGTCAGTTAGGAGGGAGTACAATTATTATGATTTTTTTTGAGCTGGACAAATGAGAAGTGCAAACTGGAGTCAAGTTTCAAATTTCCTTTTATAATCTCAAAATTTGTGGGCAAAAAAGTGTAGTAATACTCATCTGTCATCAGCTATTTTCATATTTTGCTTCTACTGTATGTCATTTCCATGGAGCACTATGAAATGTGACTGAACATTAACATTTGTCATATGAAATAAGGCGAGTTGTAAGGTACTGACTTTGGCAAGAGCTTATTCAAATGTGGCAGTTTTATTCTTTAATAATGTGTACTTAGAAATTATTCTCATTTACAGTTTCTGCTCTTTGTCTGAAAATCCCAACTCTTGACTCTTGTTGGGCCATTAATGTCTTCTACAATTTTTTTCACATGACTGTACTTTTGTGTGTGAGCCCTGTGCCTTGGAAGGCTGCTTTATCATCTATCATACACACCCAAGCCCAATGCTGTCCTTGCTGGACGATGCACAAACTTTCCTTCATGAACTATTCTCCATCTATTTTCATTAATATAATAATAATGTACCCAAAATATCCCAAGTCATTTTGTGGCATTTTGAGTAAAAAAAAATCAACATTGCTGATGTTGGGGCAGATGACCAAAATTTTGGTCAAGAGAATTTTAAAGGTCATTTCAAGGTGGAACGTAGAGGAAGGTAGAAGCTTAAGGAGCAAGTTCTAGACGTTAGAGCTTTTACTGCTAAAAGGACAGCCACTAGTATTGGAGCAATTAAGTTCAGGAATGAAAGTAGATAGAACCATAGAACAATACAGCACAATACAGGCCCTTCGGCCCACCATGTTGTGACGCCCTTCAAACCACACCTAAGACTATCTAACCCCTTCCTCCCACATATCCCTCGATCTTAAATTCCTCCATGGGCTTATCTAACAATCTCTTGAACTTGTCCGATGTATCAGCCTCCACCACCACCCCAGGCAGCACACTCCATGCACCAACCACTCTCTGGGTGAAAAACCTCCCTCTGACATCTCCCTTGAACTTCCCACCCATTACCTTAAAGCCATGTCCTCTTGTTTTGAGCATTGGTGCCCTGGGAAAGAGGCGCTGGCTGTCCACTCTATCTATTCCTCTTAATATTTTGTACACCTCAATCATGTCTCCTCTCGTCTTCCTCCTCTCCAATGAGAATAGCCCTAGCTCCTTTAGTCTCTCCTCATAATCCATACTCTCTAATCCAGGCAGCATCCTGGTAAATCTCCTCTGCACCCTTTCCAATGCCTCCACATCCTTCCTATATTGAGGCCACCAGAACTGGACACAGTACGCTAAGTGTGGCCTAACCAGAGTTTTATAAAGCTGCATCATCACTTCGTGGCTCTTAAACTTGATCCCTCGATTTATGAAAGCTAACATTCCATAAGCTTTCTTAACTACCCTATCTACCTGTGAGGTGACTTTCAGTGATCTGTGGATATAAACCCCCAGATCCCTCTGCTCCTCCACACTGCCCAGAATCCTGCCATTTACCTTGTACTCCGGCTTGGAGTTTGTCCTTCCAAAGTGTACTACCTCGCACTTCTCTGGATTGAACTCCATCTGCCACTTGTCAGCCCAGCTCTGCATCATATCAATATCCCTCTGCAAGCTTTGACAGCCCTCCACACTATCCACAACACCACCAATCTTTGTGCCATCTGCAAACTTGCTAATCCAGCCTTCCACCTCCTTATCTAAGTCGTTAATAAATATCACAAAAAGTAGAAGTCCCAGAACCGATCCCTGTGGGACACCACTAGTCACGGCCCTCCAATCCAAATGCACTCCCTCCACCACAACCCTCTGCTTTCTACAGGCAAGCCAATTCTGAATCCACACGGCCAAGCCTCCTTGGATCCCTTGGCCTCTGACCTTCTGAAGAAGCCTACCATGCGGAACCTTGTCAAATGCCTTACTAAAATCCATGTAGACCACATCCACTGCACTACCCTCATCAATCTTCCTGGTCACCTCCTCAAAGAACCCTATCAGGCTAGTGAGGCAAGATCTTCCCTTCACAAAGCCATGCTGGCTGTCCCTAATCAGTCCATGATTCTCTAAATGCTCAAAGATCCTATCTTTTAGAATCCTTTCTAACAGCTTACCCACCACAGACATAAGGCTCACTGGCCTGTAATTCCCTGGACTATCCCTACTACCTTTCTTGAATAAGGGGACAACATTTGCCACCCTCCAATCCTCCGGTACCATCCCCGTGGACAACAAGGACTCAAAGATCCTAACCAACAGTTCAGCAATCTCCTCCCTCGCCTCACGAAGCAGCCTGGGGAATATTCCGTCAGGCCCCGGGGACTTATCTGTCCTAATATTTTCTAACAACTCCAACACATCCTCTCTCTTAATATCTACATACTCTCGAACATTACCCTCACCAACACTGTCCTCAGCATCATCAAGACCCCTCTCCTTGGTGAATACTGAAGACAAGTATTCATTGAGAACCTCACCCACTTCCACAGCTTCCAGGCACATCCTTTGTCTCTAATCAGACCTACCTTTACCCTAACCATCCTTCTGCTCTTCACGTACGAGAAAAAAGCCTTGGGATTCTCTGGAGGAGGTGTGAGTGAGTCCATGGAGAGATCTGAAAACCAAATGAGGAATATTAAAATTGAAACATTACTTAACCAGTGTAGCCCTGCAAACACGTCATGATAGGTGAATGGTATATGGCACGAATTAAGACATGGCACAAGTTAGGATGTGGCAGCAGACCTCCTATCTGCCGAGAGGAGGATGAGGGAATCTGGCAAGGAGTACATTAGATAATTTTGTGACATTGATGAAAGCTTAAGTGATGGGTAAGCTGAGCCCAATGGAGCCGGCAGCGTTACGTATGTGGAAATAGCCTTAGTGGTTTTATGGACATATGGTCCAAGTTCGGCCCTGGGTTAGCTATGTCGCTATGGTTGCAAATACGGTAGTTCAGTTTCAGATAGTAGCCAGAAAGAGGAATGGAGTGGATGGTTAGGGATTTATGATGTAGACTGATGATGATGCTTTTGACCTTCCCAATACTTTGTTGGAAGAAATTTCTGCAAATCCAGTACTGAATGTCAGGCAAACTGTCTGGCAACTTGGAGCCAGTTGTTTTTTGGCATTGTTGCTTTCTATAACTTTGTTTAATTTCTGTTTTGCAGTAAGCAATTGCAGAGAGCAAGATAAGTTAATGCAAGATGTGCTATAACACTATATGTTAGAATAGTTTAGATAAACCAGTTTTACACAAAACTGCATGTTTATTGGCATTTTATTACCCATATTAATGTCATGTGGCTGTTTCATTTTGTGTGGCTTTGCTATGTGATTGGAAGTGAGTTTGTCAAAGAAAGTTGATTCTAGTTTGAGATCGAATACAATTAACAGGAAGTGGAGCATATATTGGAAAAGAAGATGGTCTGAGATATACCTTTACACTGTATGCTTTCATTTCAACTCTTCCCATTTCACAGTGGAGTTTCTGTTTCAGGAATGGGAGTCATATGGAGTTGAACAGTTAAGACTCAGCACAATTGATATACTTGGCGTACCGAAGTTGGAAGACCTGAAAAAGGGCGTTGATTTCCTTACTAAATATCGTAAAAACGGAAGCTGCGTCTATGTGCACTGCAAGGCTGGACGCTCCCGTAGTGCCACTATGGTGGCAGCATACTTAATTCATGTATGTTGGTTAATGCTAAATCTTATAACAGTAAATTTATAATACAACAGCTTGTATTTGGATCTTGTTTGTCAAGGCAATTCCTAGCAGCAATGTCAAACAAAATTTGAAGCTAAGCAAAATAAATAGTAATTAGGTAAGATGATCACAATTTTGAGGAAAGTGGTGGGTTTTAAGAGCACTTTAAATAAGGAAAGAGATTAAGGATTAGGAATGGTATTTCGGAGCTGAAATGCTGCCGACAATGATGGATCAATTAAAATCGAGGAGTTTACACTGGGGTCAACATTTTTTAAAAAAGTTTGGTAACTATTCAAAATTACATCAGCAATTCAGCTTAATAGATTCACTGTATATTTTTAATGACCTTTTTATAATCAGTAAAGCTTAAATGTTAAACAATGTTGTTTAAGCTTGCCACAGGATATCTAGCTCAAATCTTCATTCCATTTACAGGACTGAGAGCAAAAATGTAAATTTGCTCAATATTCTTCATAGCATATTTTTAATGTGGTAGGAAGAATTGGTTCTCTGAATGCAGGCTAGTTTCACAAATGGGATGATAGGTGGCCCCAACCTTGATTGGGAAATCTATAGCCAGGATTACTTGAAATGGCTGTAATTTTTAAAAAATATACCAAAATATAGTGCAAATAGCATTATTTCAGTTGGTACACTTTGAAACTTCTTTCTTTGCATTGGGAATATTCAATTCCTAATTCTGATTTTTGGCAAGTTGGAAAGTATGGAATGCATCAATCTCCACAGCTGAGCAATTTTTTTCTTTCTTAGGTTCACGTGTCCCAAATTATTTAAGTTGTGGGAAAAACAATATTTCTAGAGTTTTCTCTGGAATTATTTCTGTAACCTAAGAGGTTCAAGCCACCATTTGTGTACATGTTATAACTACTTTGGAAGTTTGATTCCAGTGTGCAAACAGCAAACAATTTCCCCACCTCTCCCACTCCATTCCCCTGTTGTATCTTGTCATATATTTTCTATGTACACTTATTTTTCTCTCTTCCTCATTGCTCCCTCCTCTAATCACCTTTGTCCTATTTATATAGACTTGGATCATTTCACCATGTGCAATACCAGTTGATATTGTTAAGCTGCAGAAATGCTCACTTTTTTTTATTTACAGCATGGTAACAGGCCCTTCCGGCCCAACGAGTCTGCGCCGCCCATTTTAAACCCCCAAATTAACTTACCCATACGTCTTTAGAATATTTATTGAAATATTCAGGATTAGTTGAACTGAATATGCTGTAGGCAGGAATTTGTAATTGTTTCTGTAGGGAAGTTTTCATTCAGAACATTATCTCATATTCTAATTAATCTGCAAATTTCTTATCTTTATACCTAATGCTTTGTATATTTGCAGAACAATGTTGCAAGTGTGACCCATTCATTTTCCTATAATATTTTTCTTTCTGTTCTGTCTTACTTTTCGCTAAACTTATTAACCTTAATTGCATTGAAGCATGTCCCTTGAAATTGCTGTGCTTGGATAGTTTGTTCTTCTATGTAATTTTATCTCGCTATCCTGTTTCTTTCTAAAATGGCACCCACTTTATTCCTGCAGCTTCCTTTTTCCCAGTACTGCACAAATTTGAAGCCAGTATTTGGGCAGTTCTGCTGCTTAATATTCCTCTGTTTTAGTGCATGGAATGCTTTGTTCTAATAACAAATGTTTGAATAAACATTTTAAGTTCGGTTTTCATTGATTTGTAATGATATTGAATCAATTGAGCCATAACATTTTGAAGGTTACTTAATGCTGTTCAGAAAATATCCCTTTTATAACTGTTTGTTCTTAAATTATCCTTAGTTGCATCATTGGAGTCCAAAGAAGGCGTGTGAATATATTGCATCTATCAGATCTCATATTATTATTCGCAGTGGACAGTTTAAGATTCTGAAGAACTATTATTGTGAACTGTTCTCAGAGGAGCCAGATGTCTTGTGTGAAACAAAAAGTGCTGCAGCTTTCAAGTCATAAAGTACTCCATTTCTGGACATAAAGATGTTATTGCCTTTAAGTGATTCCTACTGATAGAAATCAACAAAAGGAGGTTGCAGTTAGGTTCCAATTTTGTGATCACCAGATCTCAGCCATGAGTTGAGCTTTGTTCTTGCTAGTGCATAATTGAAGCAGTTTTGCAAGGGATGTATTATCAGTCCACTTTGAACTTTTTATTTTGTTGAGATGTTTGCTATTTATAGAAAGATGGTGTTAAAACAGTTTTCAATCCTAGGGAGTAGTTATTTTTGAAAGATTTTCAGATGTTAGAAACTTTTTCACCCATTGTTAATTTCAGAGAATATGCTGTGAGCTTTCTGAACACTTGTATGGAAACTGTTATATTGCACTATTTTGAAATTGTTGTACCATCCTGTGTCAGTAAAAGGATATTGCAACTTTTTTCCACATTGTTTGTTCCTGAAGACACATTGATGTCTTCAGTCCCCAGAACATGCAAAGATTTTTGTTACTTATGTGATTGTAAATGTTATCTGAAAGGGATAAATTCCATAATCCCATACTCCCAAAAGGAGCTGCTCAAATTACACTTTCTGTTGAGAATTTGGGATTGGAGAATTAGTCCCATACATACCTTTTTAACATAAAATGTTTAATGTTAATATATAAAATAAATATCTTTGTAATATAATTATAAATAAATAATTTTAGACTTGCCATTTAATTGAGTTTGGCATAATTAGATATTTCAGATGGAAGTTATGCTCCAACTTTATAAAACATTGGTCAGATGTCAGCTCACATACTACGTGCTATTCTGGTCACCACACTATAGGTAAGATGTAGATACAAGAAAGACTGCAGATGCTGGAACTCTGGAGCAATACACACAAAATCCTGGAGGAACTCAGCAGGTCAGGCAGCATCTATGGAGAGAAATGGACAGCTGACATAACAGGTTGAGACCCTTCATTAGGACTGGAAAGAAAGAGGGCAGAAGCCAGTATAAAAGATAGGGGGAGGGGGTGGAGTAAGAGCTGGCAGGTAATAGATGAGTCCAGGTGAGAGGGGGAAGATAAGTGGGTGGTGGAGGGGGAGAGTGGGAATGATGTAAGAAGCTGGGAGATGATAGATGGAAGTGACAAAGGGCTGGAGAAGATGGAATCTGATAGGAGAGGACTGTGGACCATGGAATAAAGGGAAGGTGGTGAGTAGGGGAACTGGAGGGAGGAATGTGTGGGTGAGGGGCAGGTTCAGAGGGTGGGGGAGGGGAAAGAGGAGGGGTGATGGGGCATGGGGGATGAGGGGAGAGGTTACCAGAAGTTAGAGAAATTGATGTTCATGCCATCAGGTTGGAGACTACCAAGGTGGATTATGAGGTGGTGTTCCTCTAATCTGCATCTACTGTCTTGGCAGTAGAAGAGGCTGTGGACAGACATGTTGGTGTGGGAATGGGAAGTGGAATTAAAATGGCTGACCACTGGGAGATCATGGCTGTTGACTGTCCATTTCTCTCTGTAGATGGATGGCAACTGTCCATTTCCCTCCGTAGGTGCTGCCTGACCTGCTGAGTTCCTCCAGCATTTTGTGTGTTGCATAGGAAAGATGTAATACTGCTGGAGAGGGAGCAGAGGAGATTCATCAGGATGTTGCCTGTGCTAGAGCATTTCAGTTATGAGGAGAGACTAAGTCTATTTTCTGTGCAGAGGAGGCATGATGGAGGTATATAAAATCATGAGGAGTAGAGAAAGGGTAGACTTCAGGAAACCTTATCAGTGGTGAATAAAACTAGATGATGTGGATTTAGGGTAAGGGGAAAGAGATTTAGAGGAGATCT
This sequence comes from Pristis pectinata, assembly GCF_009764475.1. Classification (NCBI taxonomy): domain Eukaryota; kingdom Metazoa; phylum Chordata; class Chondrichthyes; order Rhinopristiformes; family Pristidae; genus Pristis; species Pristis pectinata. The sequence continues at coordinate 23,804,089 of NC_067418.1, read as the reverse complement.
GAGTAGGACCTTTTTCATCCAGAGAATACCTGAACGCACTGTTGGAGAGAGTGGTGGAAGCAGAGTTGTTGACAGCATTTAATGTGTCTAGCCAAGCACTTAAATCGCCTAGGCATAGAAGGCTATTGTCCAAGAGCAGGGGATGGGATAATATGGATGGGTGTCCACTGGTTGTTGTGGATGTGATGGACTACCTGGCCTGTTTCTATGCTGTGTGACTCTATAACCGAGGACTGAGATGAGATTTAGTCATCATTTTTCCAGTCCTTTCTGCTCCACGCTGCTATGGTGACTGGGTAAGATAAATAGACTATCATACAGACCATTATTGTCATTACTCCAAGCCAATTTCAAAGATGTGCAAGAGCAACTTAAAGACTTCTCCAAGTTGTTCTGTCCCAGCCATACTGCGATTTGTCATTTTCCCACAATAATGCAGCAAATATTGAAGACTAGGTTAAGTGATAAGCAGTATAATGTTCAATTTTGTATTTTAGGATTGAAGTCAAGTCTTTATAGGAAATGGAGGTTTACTAAAAGAGATGAGAAACTGGATGAAAAAGCTGGGGTTGTCCTTAGAGCAGAGTTGAGAGATATGGTGTGTTCAAAATTATGAATGGTTTGGTTAGCATAAATATGTGTCTTTAGAGGAAGCAAGGTCAACAACCAGAGAGGAAAAATTTATGATGATCTTAGGCAGTTCCTTGGGATTGAGGAGCACTTGCTTCCACTTTGGTATTGTGGATTCTAAGGCAGGTAACCAGGTCAATGTGGGAAACACAGGCTCTTCTACAGATGGGGCAGGTGGTGGTTGACTGGGTAGGCAAAGGTGAGATTGTCCACTCCTTGAGCAGGGCCTGTGAATATTACTAACAATTGGACTCAAGATTCATGAGGCATTCACTAATTCTGCTGCGAGAGGCATTGAAACACAAGACCAGCTCATTTTTGATGGCAAAGCTCACTCGATAAAGTCAGTGTTCCCTTCCAAAAGATGTACCACAATCTTATTCTTTAAACTGACTCTTCCCTGTCAAGTCCAACTGAGTGCAGAATCAAATCTGTCATATTGGAGTGACATTCAAGTCCTGCTTTTGGGATTGTCCATGAGGATTCTGACATTTCAGGTTCCAAATGTATTACTGTGGAGTGGAAAATGCCCATCTGTTTTTGTGATATGGAGTGATTATTGCACACCAGGTATTACATGGTCTTTACAGAGCAAGATCTTGATCAAGTGGTAAGGGGGACCAAGACAACGGGAGACTGAGTTCTGCTGCATGCATATTGATGCTTACACATTAGTGGGCATAGGTGCTGCCTGGCATGTGCATGTAACTCGGATGTGGTCTCAGATACAGGAGCACTTCCCACTGCTTCCCAACTGGATTCTCATCTCCATCCTTTCCATACTCTTGGCTATGGTCTGGTTGTCAGTTCTCAAGCCTGGTTGCCTCCTGGCTCTGTTCCTGGTCTCTGGTTTTGGCTACATATCTATGTCCATGGATCCCAGCACCTAACCACACCAGTCTTTGACTCCACCTGCATACTTAGCAGCATTCCTGATCCCTGGCTCCAGGCGCACGTCTAAAAATGTTGGTCATTATTTTATAATTGAGAGCCGGAATGTACTGTGAAATCAGAGTGCAATGGTAACTTTACAAAGGGAGCTGGATAAATACCATTTCCTTCAACCCACTATTCAAATTAATTTGTATGGTAACATTTCTTGTAACAGGTTTTAAAAGTATTTAGAAAACTCCTGGCTACTTGTGCAATTTCAAAACTCTGCTTTTAATACTGTGGATTGTTTTATCAAGTATATCTAAGATTTTTAAAAAAGATACTTGAAATCTCATGATTAAATTATACATTTAATCTGGAGATACGGTATGTAAAACCATTAACACAGCAAATAACAACAGCAATGATGGATACAATTTTGCAAGTAACTTGAATTTATATACAACAATGTGCTTTATAACACCTTTAAACACTTAAATATTCAAATGTGCCTCATGGGAATGTTATCAAATAAAATTTGACAGGAATTGCAAGAAGAGATACGAGGACAGATGAATAAAACCTTGGTTAGTTACTAAAGGAAATTAAGGGATGAAAGAATGGCAGAGTGGTTTCGAGAAGGAATTCCAGAGCGTATGTGATTAAATTTGGAGATGAGCAAAAATATCTCTGAGGGTTGTAAGGTAGATGAGGTTATGGGGAGGACAAGGTAATGGAAGGATTTAAAATCAAGTACGAGTATTTTACAATCAAGGCATTGGCTGATCAGGAGCCAATGTAAGTCAGAAAGCATATGGATGAAGGGTGATTGGGGCATGAATAAGTTAGGACAAGAGTCTATAAAATTCTGGATGATTTTCTGTTTTCAGAGTATAAGGAAAGAAGGTTGGCCAGAGGTGAGTTGAAATAGTCAAGCCCAAAGGGAACAAATGCTGCAGATCTGTGATCTGAGGTTCATTTGAGAATCAAACATGATACAATAGTTGTGGACAGTTTCATACAGTTTTCAAGGAGAGTGATGGAGACAGTAGCTAGGAAATAAAATTTTTGATAGAGAATTTTATTTCTACATAACAGCTTTGTATTCTCAATATTTAATTGGGAATACAAAACTGTTGTGTTCAATCTCTATCAAAAATTTAATTAGGGGAAAATTTCTGTTTCACTTCCCACGTGGAAACCTATGTTGTGTTTTCAGATGTTTCTGATGGACAGCATGAAGGTGAGAAATAGGAGGTCCAAAACAGATCCTGGGGGACACCCAAAGTAATATTTTATGTATGGGAAGAGAAATATGTTCTCTAGATATGATTGAATAGATTAGAATGGGATAAGGAGAATGCAGTTTTATTAGGCTGGACAATATGAGTTGGCAAATTGAAGCAATGATCTTGAATGTGGGAAGGGAATTTATATGGAGGAACCTTCCTCTGGCTGTAAGGTTCATTAAGGAACTCAAAGTATATTTGAAGTGAAACTAGTGTAATGAAGGTTGATCCACTGTCATTCTGTTCCATCACTAGAAACTCGTGATTCAGATTGATGATGTTGATGATCCATCTTTCTTCAACTCTATTTGTTCCTGGAATTGGATGATGTTAGCAAGGGTGTACGTTTCGTCCATGTCCAGCTGCCTGAGAACTGATAGCTTTCTGAAGCTTCTGAGACTGTTAAGAATGAATCAGAATAAGACAGGCCAAAAATAACCCTTAAGAATATTAGAGAACAAAATGAGGTTTTATAACAATTCAGCAACTTTCATTTTCTCCCATGCTAATACTTCAACTCTTGCAATGGAGTTGATGAAAGTCCCAGCAATTCATCAACTAATATGGAGATTCATGTGCTTGCTCCACAGAGCTGTTGAGTCCAGGAGTCAGATCAAGAGAGGACTGAAACTGCCTTTCTGCAAGGTTGAGAACCAATCATATACTGCCGTAACACAGAAAGTATACAAATAGTATTGAATTGGCTTTTCTTTAGTTTTTTTATTTAAAATTTAACATGTTACTTTGGTTAAAAAGACTTCCAGCCAAATAGCCTTTCTGTGCAAAGAACAAGGCAAAATCTAAAGGTTAAAGGTTGCAACAAAACCTTCATTGACTTGCTTATTTTACAGCGAGAGGGGCTATGAAGTAGTTTTTCAACTTGCCAAGGGCAGTTCAAATAAATGCTTTTGTAGTAAAATAGTATGTATAATAAAAATCTACCTAGCATTCTTAAAAAATTGCATAGGCATGGTGTCGAATTGCTCTTATTTGAAAGGGTAACATAACTGTCTAGAAGTATTCTATTGATACCAAATGTTACTGACTTGCCTTATGAAAGCGTCTAAACTCCGATATCCTGCCTCTTTTTAGAGATTGAATGAATTTGAATCTTCTGCTGCTGGCATTTTCATCTCTTGGACCTCTAGCAAAGCTGACTTATAACAGCAACTCATCTACTTCCATAATTTGTCAGCCATTTTTTGTCCCCATCTTGCTCTGTGTTACGCTCTACTCCAAGACAGAAAACAGATAGGTACTTGCTTTAAGGTCTCTGTAAAAACCACTAGATAACAAGTAGTCCCTGGTATCAATTAGAAGCTTGAAGGTGTTGGTACAATGGATACAAACTACCAAACAATTACTTAAAGCTGAAGGGTACTATTCCATAAGATCACTTTCAGTTATGTACTTAAATGAAATCATATTGTAGGTAAACTCTACTTAGAATGTGTATTGACAAATACTTTTGATTTTAATAATTATTATCCCTATACAGGGGCATAAGGAAACCTCCCCGATACATGTTTAAAACAATAACACTGCATTTGTTAGAACACATACTGAAGTAGTACATTATTTCCTTGTGGTTAATCTTTTTCATAAGTAACTGACATTACATTATGTTAAACAATGTCATGTACTTTATTGAAAATATTTTTATGTATAACACTTATTCTTATTTAGATTTTTTTTGGTTCTTCTAGTTCTGTCTCAGTCTGAAATAGAACATGACACAATACTTTTGACATTGTTTAGGTCAATTAATGTCTTAGAAAACAAAAGTAGTAATGAAATTTTGTTGTCATCTGCAGAACTTTAAAAAAATAACTTTGTGGCCAACAAATTAAATTCCTAAAACTGCAATTAAATTCTGTATTGGCCTGATATATACAGTAATCATTGATCACTGTCAGCTTTCGAAAAAACAGATAATACAGTTGTAGCTTGACCAAATTATGAATTAAATTGCGACATTCAACCTTTATAAATTTTCACAATGCAAAACTGTCCTGAAATCTCTTTTACTGCAAGGTTACTGTGTTTGGTTAGAATCACGCCAAAACAAATTGCCAATTTGTCAGCAATATCTCAATTCCACTTATCACTGAGACTACAGATGTGGCTGGGTTCAGTTTTAATGTATTGGCATCACCCTTTTTGCACTTATCCCTGAAAACATAAATACAACCATTGCAGCTGGCAATCTTCCACAGGGAGGGCACACGGCTCCAAACCTCTGGGAAGCGCAGTCTGGTGAAGCTGTCAAGCAGTGGATTGTAACATACCAAAGAATCTCCCTCAGCTACTATAAAAATCAGGTCCTTGTGAATAGCAGCATGCATTCGGCCTGCAAAAGGGAGGAGATATGACTTTAGCTGGCAGGTTCTGGAACGCGTGTCAAAACACTGAATGAGACGAGATGGTTTGGTAAAGAAGTCCAGGTCATTCTCTTCCCCACCTAGTAGATAGATAGTTCCATTAAGGTTAACACCAGCAGCACAAGACACTGCAGTGTCCAGCTGATTAGTTTCAACCCACACATTATCACAGACCACATAATAAATGACAGCACTGGAGAGCGTATCCTGAAGGGTTTTCCCACCCAATGAATAAATGGCATCTTCACTTGGGACGGATACAAGTGTGTGCTGAAGACGATCTCTTGGTAGTGATGCACATTGTTCCCAGTCCATTGTCTCCATGTTGCACTTCCACATCCGTCGTGGGATGGGGCCACCCACAACATATAGGTCACTTCCATGCTTGCATGCAGCAGTAATCTGCTGGCGTAATCTATTTTGCCCACTGACACTGATAGCATCATCATCACAGTGCAGAGAAACTGCCAGTGAGTGTGTCCGAGTGTCTTCCTTTCCAATCAGATAAATATGAACAATTTCACCAATTTCCTGTTCGAAATATAAAAAAAACTGTAGTTATTTTGCTATTTCTTTAACAAGCTTAAATAAATGTAACTGCAGACAGAGCTGTTATTATTGGGCTGACTCCTGTAGCTTATCTTTAGGCTGAATGACTAATGTGTCTTGTTGAATGATTTTTCTGTTTATCAGTAGAAACACTATTCTGAAGTATGAAGCCAAAAGATCTATTGATCTGAACCCCCTTTTTCTAACATGACTTGCAAACACATTGACTGAAGAAGAAAAACACCTGTACCATTCTCGGCATAACAACAAGTGTCTTCTAAAAACTTGAAATATCTACAAGTTCCAGCAATAAGAGTTATTAATGGTTACATTTAATAAATGTTATACATTAAAATTAACTGCCAAAAGGAATTAACGTTGGGATATTTTATTTTGGTTGTAAAATGAATGAGAATTCTCATTTTTAAAATTTGGAACAACTGGACTGATGTATTTAGTAGTAATTGTGAGAATGCAATACTCATTAAATCATTGGTATCAAGGTTCAAATTACATTTAATCATGCTCAAACCCTAACTTTTTGGAGAGTAATATTTTAAATTTGAGGAACAGACAGCTAATATCACTTGCTAACCCTACAAGTACTGTGCTTGGACTGTGGATGTTTTGCACCTTTCTTGCCTGAATCTTACTATGAATATTTAAATCACGTTTCAGTGTTATATTTCCATTTACTCAGTTGGCAACATGTCACTTTATCTTTCATAAAGAGAACTTGATAAAAAAGGGGGGAGGAAAGGCAATAAACAAAGTTCAAAGTCTGTGGCTGTAAGCATTTAAGACTATGAATTTTAAAATGGTTCTTGGAATGTGAGTGATGTTAACAAGGTTGAATTTATTACTCATCTCTAGTTGCCCTTGATGACCCTTATTCTTATATAGTTGTATCCCAAAATGTAGGCAAGGAATTCCAAGATATTGATCAAACCGGAAGAAAAGAACAACAAAATGTATCCAAATGGTGTTGTTATGCAACTTGCAGAAAAACTTAGAAGTAATGATGACCTACAGTATTGTTGATCTTGTTGTCAATGATAGTGGTGACTAGGAAGGGGAGGTTCTGTCAGAATAATTTCAGAGTTATTGTAATGTATGCTTTAGATCATACAACACACAGGTTCAGAGTCCAGTGGCAGAATCACCAATCATAACTACATGGGTGACCATGATCAAATTAACAAATCTTTTCAAGAATTTTATACTTCTTTATATCAATCAGAACCTCCCGAGGATTCTACATCAATGCATGAGTTTTTAAGGAGCTTGAAGACTCCGAAATTATCACTTAATGAACATTTAATATTAGATGCACCCATTTCGGAGGAAGAAATAAAGAAAGTAATTTCTTCAATGAATTCGGGTAAAACACCCAGTCCTGATGGGTATACTGTTGAATTTTTAAAATCCTTTTCTGACCTTCTCTCTCCCTGGTTAGGTAAAATTTCTCAAAGACGCCCTATCAGTGGGTAAATTACCACAATCCTTTTATGAAGCAACTATTTCTTTAATTCTTAAAAAGGATAAAGATCCCACTGAATGTGCATCTTATAGACCTATTTCTTTATTGAATGTGGATTCTAAAATTTTTTCCAAAATATTGGCTTCTAGACTGGAAGCGGTACTACCACAAATTACTTCTGATGACCAGACAGGATTCATTAAGAATCGTTATTTGCATTTTAATATTAGGAGGTTAATAAATATTACATATACCCCTTCATCTGTAATTCCAGAATGTGTTACTTCGCTAGATGCTGAGAAGGCGTTTGATAAAGAGTCGAATGGGAATATTTATTTAACATGCTTGAGAAATTTAATTTTAGTTCAAATTTCATATCCGCAATCAAATTGATTTACCACACACCTACGGCTTCAATACTTACTAATAATCAGAGATCCCCCTTGTTCAGGCTTTTTCGAGGCACTAGACAGGGTTGCTCTCTAAGTCCTTTATTATTTAATATTGCTTTGGAACCTTTGGCAATTGCCATTCGGGATTCTTCTAACATATTTGGTATCACTCATGGAAAGGGGACTCATAAGATATCTCTTTATGCAGATGACCTGTTACTATATATCTCTAACCTGGAGAAATCTATCCCTGCAGTATTATCACTACTTGCTCAGTTTAGTGTTTTCTCTGGTTATAGATTAAATCTTAATAAGAATGAACTTTTCCCATTAAACATGCATGTCCCAATTTATAGGCAATTACCATTTAGATTAGTGACTGATTACTTTACGTACCTGGGTGTTAGAATTACCAAGAAACACAAGGACTTATTTAAAGTTAACTTTTTACCTTTAATTGATTACGTTAAACAATTATTTACTAAATGGTCCCCATTCTCTCTGTCATTGATTGGCCGAATTAATGCAGTTAAGATGAATATTTTAACAAAATTTTTCGAGCTATTTAAGGCGATTCCAACTTTTATTTTGAAATCCTTTTTCAACATTATTGATTCCAAAATTCTTTCGTATATATGAAGGAATAAAAACCCAAGGTTAAGTAAGAAATATTTACAAAAATTAAAAAAGGATGGCTTTGCCTAATTTTAGATTTTACTATTGGGCAATTAATATTAGATACTTAAATTTTCTGGGCACAAGATTTAGATGCAATTCATTGTCCCTGTTGGGTACACCTTGAGTGTGAATCAGTACAAGGATTTTCATTAGTTTCTATTTTAGGAGCTTCATTCCATTTGCACTTACTAAATTGAGTAAACAAATGACTAATCCAATAGTTATACATACAATACAGATATAATTTCAATTTCGTAAATTTTTTGGATTGAATAAATTTAATTTATCAAGTCCTATTCAATCTAATTTTTTCTTTCAACCATCTAGAATTGACTCAGCTTTTTCCCTATGGAAAATGAAGGGAATAACATGTTTTTGTGATTTATTCATTGATAACTGTTTTCTAACTTTTGAACAGTTGTCTAATAAATACAATTTGCCTAGATCACATTTTTTCCGATATTTACAGATTAGAATTTTTTTTAAAGTTACTTTACCTTCTTTTCTGACACCATATAAAATTGAAATTACAGAAAAAAAATTAGGTTTTAATCCTTATCAGAAGGGCCTGATAGCAATAATTTATGATCGGATTATGAAAATACGTTCAGAGGAACTTGATAAAATTAAGAATGAATGGGAAAGAGAACTCCAGATACTTTTACCTACAGAGACATGGAAGAAAATTCTTCAATTAGTTAATACATCTTCAATGTGTGCTAGGCACTCTTTGATACAGTTTAAGGTGGTTCACAGGACCCATATGTCCAAGGACAAGTTAGCCCATTTTTATCATCATATAAATCCTATACGTGACAGATGTAATTCAAAGGTGGCTTCCCTGACACATATGTTTTGGTCCTGTCCCCTTTTGGAAAAATATTGGAAAGACATTTTTAACATTATTTCATCTGTATTGAACATTGATTTACCACCTCACCCTATTACTGCAATTTTTGGGTTACCAGTGATGGAATCACGCCATTTATCTGCTTCTGCTCGTCGTATGATCGTCTTTGTCACATTAATGGCCAAGCAATCCATTTTGTTCAAATGGAAGGATCCAATACCTCCCACCACTTTTCAGTGGTTTTCTCAAACTATAGCATGTTTAAACTTAGAAAAAATTAGGAGTGGTACTGTTGATCCTTCGCTTAAATTTGAGGAAGTTTGGAGTCCATTTATTCAATATTTCCATATGACATAAGCTGACCTTTTTCAGATCCCTTTCAATAACCCTTAAATACAGAGGAGCAGAGTTGACGACATAATAATGTTTTTTTTTAATTATATTATATCAGTCCAGTTTTTTTTTTGAAGTTTTTGGTTTTTTTTGGTTTATTATCAATATTTTTTTTGATTTGGGGGTTCTTTTCTCATATAATTAAATTTCTTTTCAATCCTTCCTTTTGTATTATGTTCACTTAATAAGAGAGCGGGAGGTCTAGATTACTTTTTTTACTCCTTGTGATTATATACATTAACTGTTATGATTGTTATCCTGATCTCTTTGCACCATATGTATAATTACTAATGTTATATATATTATTTAGTACTAATTTGAAAATTAATAAAAAGATGGAAAAAGATAGAAAGAATCACCAATCAAGTAAGCTCACTTTTCTCATATTTCCTTACGAGACAGAAGGCTATTTAGCCCATCAAGCCTGTCCAGCCCTTGGAGTACACCTATCAATCTCATTCCCTGTTATCTCCCTACAATCTATCTTCTCTCACATACCCATCAATTCTCCCCAATCTCCTGCCACCCACCTACACAAGGGGTAATTTACAGAAGCCATTTAACATACCAACATGTCTTTGGGATATGGGAGGAAACCGGAACACCCAGTTTGTAAGCTATTCTATATGGTGTTTTTTTTTCCTCAGCTGCTAATCGATGGAAATGTTGAGTATTCCATAACGTCCTAACTTGAGCTCATAGTGGATAGGCTTTAGGGTTGGCAGCTGGGGCACTTATCTAGCATCTTTTCTGTGTTGATAAGATTGAATAAGTAAGGCTTTTGGTCAATGCTGAACTCCCTTCCACAAATCAGGGTAATTAAGTGATGGTTGAGGTTTTGAAGGTAAGGTAAGGTGGGCTTTCTGTTGTACCCACTATATATATATATATACACACACATTACATGCCACTTAGAGTCATAGAGCCATACAGCACAGAAACAGGCCCTTCAACCAACTGGTCCATGCTGACTTATATGCCCATCCAAGCTGGTCCCATTTGCCTACTTTGTCAGGTATTAGCACTGCAGAATTATTAGCAAGCAGCCGTTTGTTCTGATCTCATGAGAAGGAAGGGCTTCGATAAAACTATTAGGCTTACATAAAGCCAGAAAATGCTGATGGAAGTCTTTGGCCTGAAACTGTATTTCTCTTTCCAAAGATGCTGCCTAATCTATAGTGTGTTTTGAGCACTTTCAGTTTAATTTCAATTTCCAGCATCTACAGTTTATTTTTGATTCTCAAGCTTTTAAATTTGATGTCCAGAATCCCAAAGTATGATTTATATATTTTGGAATGTTGTATTATTCACAGGTATGCAAATCAGTTGATCTAACATTCACCTCTGCAATTTAAACCAGCTGATCAAAGTTTCACATTAATTATAGTAGTTTGAATTGATGCATTTACATTGTCAGTATAAATAAACTTTGAAAATAACATCCTAAAAGAATTACTTATTACGATACAGGAAGCAGCCATTTGGCTCATCAGGACCATTATGATTCTCAACAGAGTAATCCCATCAGTCCACCTTATTTCCCTGCCGCCGAGCAACTATTTCTGTCTCCCATGCCCATCATTCCTCTTTGATTCTTCTGGTACTTGGTACGCTAAGGGGTAATCTACAGTAGTCATTTAACCTACCAGGATGTCTCTGGGACATAGAAGGCACCTGGAGAAACATGCAAATTCTGCACAGATCACACCCCAGGTCAGGATCGAACCCGGTCACCTGGAGCTGCGAAGTTCATCTCGTGTTTCGTACTAGTAGGAAAATTTTAGTTACAGGGAAATTTCAGTTTCACCGTTGGAACATTTACACTGACTGGTTTTAATGTACAGTACCTTTAAACTGGATATCAGGTTCTCAGAGTATTGCGCTCGCTCTTCCTTGTCATGGTCATCCAGGTTTCTATTGCTTTGGCGTTTCTGAGAGCTGGGAACACCATCTACATTATCGCAGAAAACAAAATGTTATTTGGTTTTATTTTGTTCCTATTAGTATGGCTTGAATCCAGACTGTGGCTGACTTTTAGTTCAAGCCTTATTTATTCTTGTATAGTGTTCCACCAATATGACTTAGAAGACAGACCTTGATTTAGGCTTAATTCAAATACTGACATTGGAGTTACATGATGCATTAAAGACCTGAATGTGATTTTTAATGTCAATTGAAGTCCTCTGCTGCTTCCTCAATCTGCCTGCAAGTTACACTCAGTATATGGCAGGAGATAGCTACTTAAAGCATTGAAGGAATCATTTGCTGCAGCAAGGGGAAAGTAGTAAAAAGGTTTGGCGCAACATTCTTTATTATCTGTGAGTTTTGTCCATTATATATTGATTTCTCCCTGACCTTTCCATCCTCTCCTTTAAAGACTGCTGCTGACCCATGATCAATGTTTGCATCACTGCCCTTCTCAAGCGGAAGCTAACAGAAACCCAGTCAGTATCAGCATCTCATCTACTCATTGCTAAGTAGGTCTGACTATGGACATTGACAGGGTGGACTACCAGTAGCTGTTCTTTATCCATGCTTGCATACTATGTCTTATTTCTGCTTGAGGAGCAAAAAGGTAAATGTAAAGAAAATTTATTGATCCTATTACGTGTACACCCTTTAGGTGAACATTGAAAATTTGATAATTTTTGTTGGTGAGAGAATTAAAGAAGTTCAATATAAAAGCACTAACTCAAAATATTAGTTACATGAAGTATTATTCCACACTGAAATAAGATGTTTCACTGAAACATGGTTTCATAGATTCCATTGGGCTCCATTTCTTTGATAAGTGGGGCAGAAACTCCCTGGAATCTTACAAGATAATTGCTCTTTGTTTAATAACAATACTTAATATCACCTTTACTAAAGAGAAGATGAACTCTTGGCTTTATTCATCCTCAAAATGCTTGACATGTATTTATGAATTACAAATATTTTTAATTTTTAGTCTCCATTAAAACTTCAAAAGAAGTTTGGAATATGGTGCTCTGTTTCAACTCAAAATATGAACTGGATTGATTTGATTCAGCCTAAATGCACTTGGAACCACCTTAACTGGCTTTGTTTACCGACCTTCATTCTGGTTAATCTTAACACAATGGTAATTAATCAGTGGCCGATACTGTACTATTGCACCTTTTTTCCAATCGTAATTGATTCACAACAAAAATTATATGGTTAGCTATTCTATTTTTTAAAGTGCTCATATCAAGTAGACTATTACATTTTTGTTAGACAAACTGAAATATGCAGATTGTGAACATATTGTACTTAAATGAACATAATTCCTTAAAAGTCTTCCCAATAAAACAGTTTCCTCTATATGATAAGGTTGAATTATTTAGACAGTACATCAATCCAAAGATGGTAGGTCAGGTGAGCATTTATCCTAACTAGTTTGCAAAATGACTTCAAGCCCTTGGAGAGGGTACAGAGTAACATCGTCAGAATGAGAGAGTACAATTACTTGGAGAGACTAGTTACACTAGGGAATATTCTTGAAGCGAAGAGGTTACAGGAGGTTTCAAAGAGTATTCAAAATCATCTAGAGTTTTAATAGTGTAAATGAGGAAAAGCCATTTCTACTGTCAAGTTGATAACCAATGGATATAGCAAACGACCAGATGGGATATTATGAGAATTCTTTTTGTGAGCTAATTTGTTATTAACTAAAATGTATCATCTGAAAAAGTGACAGAACCCAATTTAGCAGCAACTTTCAGGTGAGAATTGTGTTGATAATTGAAAAGAGAACATTTGGATGGTTGGGGGCGGGGGGTGGAATAGGAGACTGGGACTAATTCGATAGTTTTTCCAAAGAGTCTGCACAGTTGTGACCAAATGAATGCCTCTTTCTCTGCTGTTTAACTCTGTGAACAACTTAATTGGAAAATACTGTTGGTCCCAATTTTGATATTCATGGAAATTCCCCCAAAAAGGTATAATTTTCATTTTCCTGCAACGGATTTATACAAGTTTTACTGGGCCTAATCGTCCTGAGAAATGTCGGTAGTTCAGTAAGCCCACATAAGTGTGCATGAATTTATAGCAGACCATTAGAGAGTGACTGCATTCCAAGAGTGGATGATTCCTCATGGAGTCCAACAGTGGAGCACCAATTTCCTGAAGGGCTAATTAAATACACTTAATTATTAAGTTATCTTGAATTTAAGGGATTTATTTTTATTTAAAACATTTTAAAATCATACTATGAAAAGTTAAATTAATTTTTAACAGTTAAATTTTTTGAACATTTGTGAATGTCATTCACAAACATTCAAACTCTGACAATTTGGGCAGCTGGTAAACTAGGGGAATAGGGCATAATTATCAGTCAAATCATTGCCATGAGGCAGGGATTGGGTTTGCAATTCATGATTGGAAGTTGATCAGATTGAAATTGTCTTTGGAAACCACAATGCCATAAATAGATCCACTAAGGTGCCACTAGAAAATAATCTCTAAATATCATGGATTTAGCATTTAGGACAACGTCATGCATGGATGACTCACTGTTCCCCAGAAATTATTTATTTGCGTAGAATGGATCCTGTTTGTATAACCCTGGCATTAGTAAGTTCTAACTCAAAACAAAAGTCTGTAACAAAAATATTACATAACATGAATTTGACTGCATATTTAGATTCTGGCTTTTTCCATGACCAAAATAAATACGTGGATATTAAATGTAATTGCTGCAGGGAAAACAGGAATAAACGTTCTTTTCTGGAAACAGTAACACAATTATTTTCTACATCAAGGATGTAACCTTCATGGTATAACTATCTTAGTTAAGATATTGGATACCACATAAACCTTTTTTCATAAACTCCTTTAATTTTTAAAATTTAAAAATGTTTTATTCTCCCCATCAAGTGAAATATAAATAGATAAACACATACCCTTAATGATGTCTGTGAACAATCTTATCGGTAGTTTCACAAAGTCTTCTGTTTTGTGAAGCTGAGACAGGTGTGTTTTTGCACACTGTTTTGCTGCTGTATACAGTTTCTGGTCACTGTGCTGATCAGCCAAACACATGACTTGTAAACAGTTCCTGATATCAACTGTCCGAGCCAGAAACCGAGAGCACTCTTCAAAAAGTGAAGTCAATTGGTACATATCCGCCACCTCATATGTTTCCTGGAGGTCCTCCACTCTCAGTTTTACAGTTCCCCGGTAGATATAGTCCACAAGGAGCTGGAAAACACTTGCATTCACATCTTTTAATTCTATAACATCATTGTGAGCTTCCTTTAAATTAGAGGTGAACATGGAGCGGAAAAAGCAGCTCTGAGCAGAAAGAACTAGTCTGTGTAGCTGGAATTCTTTACCTTCCACAGAGATGGTAACATCTGCAAACAACCTGTCTTCAAGACACAGATCCATTATGCTCTGAGCAACTCGTACGGAGTGTAATCTGTCTGTGAAAGTATAGCTCATAAAGTAACTCTCTTCAGTTGGACCTGCAATGGTTGCACCTCCTACATCGCTGGCTGGCTCCATAGTCACAACTGGTACATCGGGTCCTATGGGAATAAAATTCATCATACCATTTTTTAACTATGTTGTAGAACATCACTATGTTATTTTATGATCTGTATCTTCTGATAATCTGTTTTGTCCAAAAGCATGAACATTCTGTATCATACATTCAGTATCATAGCGCAAGAAAAGGGCCCTTAAGTCCATCATTTCTGTGATGGTCAAAAAGAGCTATTCAACCTAATCTGACCCAACTACTGAAGTCAGATTGATAATTCCCATTTTACCTCTCCCTCCTTTTTAAATAGTGGAGTCACATTTGCTATCCTCCAATTTTACAGGAACCATTTGAGGATCTACAGAATTTTGGAAGACGACAACCAAGAGATCCATCATCTCCAAGGTCTGGGATGTAAATCTTCAGGTCCTTGGAATTTATCAGTTTTCAGGATCATTAAACTTCTTGTAGTATTTTTTGACTGATAATTTCTTTTACTTTATCATTCGCACTGGACCTTAGGTTCTCTAGAATTTCTAGTAGATTTTTTGTAACTGTTCCATATCGATGAACAAAGTATTTGTTTAATTCCTCTGCTTTTTCAAGAAATTTCCCAATACTATGCAAGTCCTCCATCTCAATGAGCTCACCTCCCAATCTCCTAAAGCAGAGAACAGAAGCTGAGCATCCTCCATCTTTCCTTCGGGTCACCATGCTGACCATCAGCATCATTCAATCTCAGGAACCAGTCTAGTGAATCTTTGCTGTACCCTCTCGATAACAAGTTTGTCCTTTTTTTTAAGAAAGGAGACTGAAAATGACCACATGAAATGTCACCAGAGCCTGGCAGGGCAAGGAAATGGTGGATCTGCTGGTGTGGTTCCCCAAATGGACTACTAAAATTATCTGGCAGAATATCTCATCGCCAAAGCTTAGAAACAAGCATCAAGATGCTCGCATGATGGTGGCAAGGGCCGACCCTGTCAGATATTGGTTGGAATATCGGCCACACTGACCACACCTTCAGAGAGAGTCTCTGCCAGAAAGGCTTGGGAAAAGGTGCAGGGGTGTTTGTCAAGGTTCATCCTGAACAGTTGCATAACATGGCATGTGTTGGTATTTTGAAATTAACAAAAAACCTTGTGGTTTGCACTGGGGGTGGGGGGGGGGGGAGGCAGAGTGGTGCAGCTAAACAGCCCCACAGATCCAGATTTGATCCTGACCTTTGGTGTTCTCTGTCTGAATTTGCATGTTCTCCCTGTGACTGCGTGCGTTTCCTCCAACACCCCAAAGATGCAGATAGGTTAATTGGCTGTTGTAACTTGCTCCTAACTGATGGGAATGTAGGGAGAATAAAAATGGGAATAATGTAGGATCAGTGTAAATGGATAGCTGATGGTTGGCGTGAACTCAGTGTGCTAAAGGGCTTGTTTCTGTGCTACCTCTCTTTGAATCTGTCTGTAATAAATGCACATTTGCTCTCTTTTCCTTTATATGTAACTGCAGAAGCTTACAATCTTTTTTATGTGTTTCTATTTTCCTATGTCTCTTTCTTCAGTAATCGCTTGCTCATTCTTTGTTGAATTCAAAAGTGCTATCAATCATCAGGCTCACTGCTTTTTTTTAGATTAAATCTCCTAAAGTGCTTTAATTTTAATGTGCGAGCACAATCAGAATGAAATCTTACATAACTGTCCAAACAAATCCAGCTAATCCTGCAAAAAGTCAAATCTAGATTTCTGAAAAGGCACAGCAGGTTTCCCAAACAGGACATTTCCAATTTTCCCTAGTAAACCATATTTACTAGTTCCAAAGACAAAAATTATTCACTGGATACTTCCAATATTTTCTGATCTTTAAATGGAAAGCCATTTCGAGGCTTATTTTCACTCGAGTAGTTCTTTTTAAACCTACATTTTACATTCGGCTTACTGCAAAAGACAAACAAAAAACCGCCGAAACATTGGCAGAGAAAGCCTGCGCGCTGCTGGCGAGCATCAGCTGAGCATGGGCACTAACGCATCCTCCCCAGTAAAGGGCCCGGGCCTGTGAGCGGCCGGAGGGGCTGCAGCCGAGGAGAGAGCCCGAGGGACGGGAACAGCGCGACAACAACAGGTTTCTGGTGGAGGGAAAAAAAAACACCAACTAGCGTCCGAGATCGTCTCATACCCAAAGAATAGGATAAAAAAAAACCTCGCACCTGTACACAACATAGGTAACTGATGTCCAGATGATTGTCTTTACCTTATTTGTCACCCGTCTGGCTGGAGCTGCTGCCTTCATTCCACGTCAACGGAGGGGGAAGAGTTAGAGCGGCGAACACCGCTTGGGCGGCCGGAAGGGATTAACGGACGGACGTTCGGTCGGTCGCTGCTTCCGTTTCTATTGCCATGGCGGCCAGGCTTGTGAGTTTGGCCTGCGCTGGGTTGCGGAGAAGTTTGCGGAGCTCGGGTGAGGAGGGTCGGTGGGAGTGGAGAGGGGAAGGCCGGGTGGGGAGCGTTGGCCGGGCCTGGACGGCGGGGCGGACGTGACCGAGGCGGCCGTGCCTGTCACTGAGCCGCCGTTTGACCTTCTCCCAGTGGCACGGCTGGATGGTTGCTGCAGGGCCGGCGGGGGATCGAGGGGGTTGGGAAGGGATTTCGGGTAGGGGTCGGGTAACTGCAGGCACGGTCAGTGGGCAGGACCGTGTTGAAATCATGCAGGGTCCTCTGAGGGTGCAGGGGGATGTAGAGACGGGAGAGGACTGCAAAATCTCCCCGCAGTTACTTGCTTCGTGTAACCTGTGGCAGGAATACGCATGTAAACGAGGAGAGGGGCACGGCTTCATTGCCTCCAACGAGCCTTTAGCGTGATGGCCCATTGACGAAGATTCTGGAGACAACCTGCAGATTGTATGTTAGCAGAAAAAAAACGAATGGTTTCTGAAGGAGGGAAACCATGTTGATGTGGGAAAATAGGTTTTGTGAAATTAGGCTTTATTTTAAATTCACCTAAGTGAAGTTTCTACAAGGAATGAAAGCTTTGTTTTGTGTTTCCCTCATTGACATATGAATTCAACTTCCTCCCGTTATAAATGCTGGGACAGCTAAAGATTTTGGGGATGAGAGACAAGCTTAAGTGTTCCTGTTCACCACATCTTACTCGTTAAAGCTGCTGGTCACTATCATTGGATCCTGTTATTGAATCCATGTCATTGTTGTGTGTATGACCTTGCTTAATGGAACTTCAGATGATGAGTGGTGCTTAGTCCTGCCATTAGTCAATTCATTGTTGATTTGTACTTCATTTATTGCTTTGATTTGACATCCCTTAATGCCCTTGCCTAACAAAAATATATCAATTTAAAATTCCAGTTGTCCCAGTTTTTTGGGTATATTTGAACATTTTAATTCCCCTTTTATGTGAAGATTTATTTCCTGATGTTACTCCTGAATGGCCCATTTCTCCTTTTTAAGCTTATCCCCTTGAAGAGTTCAACCACCAGAGGAAATGGTTTTCTTTAGCTACTCAATCAAATCCTTTAATCATTATCTGTGATCAAGGGAAAACAAATCTATGCACTCTATCCTTGTGGAAAATCTAAATTGAAACATTCAGGAGTCATGATGTCCTTTCTGAGGAATAGGACAGAATTGATTGCAGTACTTTGAAAGTATATTCAATCTCTTTATCTTCCAACCGCCTTGAGATACAGCCCAGTGTTCCATGAACCTTTTAATTTAAAAAAAAGTACTCTTAAAATTTTAATGATGTCTGTGAGGATGTACCTAGTGGAATGCCAGAAAGATCAGTTTTTGGCCCTTAGTAGTTTACTATCTATATTAATAACATGGGTGAGTGCAGAGTGTAAGGTATCCAAATTTGCAGAAGACATAAAAAATAGATGGGAGTGCATCCTACAATGGGGATATTTGGACTCAAAAAGATATAGATAGATTAATTGGATGGGCAAGTGTAGTTTAATGCAGGAAAGTGTGATCTCATGTAGTTCAATAGGAGGACTCAAAAGGTAGACATTTGAGAGACTGCAAGGAATTTGGGTGGTCTTGTGCATGAACCACAAAATGCTAACATGCAGTTGCAGTCAGTAGTTAAGAAGATATGTGGCACATTAGCTATTATGGCAAGGGAATTGGAGTTTACCTTTAGAGAAATATTGCACAGTGTTGTTGTGTACAGTTTTGGACCCCTTACTTAAGCAAGGATATGTTTCCATTGGAGGCAGTCCAGAAGAGGTGCACTCAACTAATTCCTGGGATATGAGAGTTATCCTATCACAAAGCTAAAAATTTATATCTGTATTCTTTGGAGTTTAGAAAAATGAATGAATGAATGCAGACACACAAGATCCTGGGGGTTGTGACAAAGTAGATGTTGAGGGTGTTTCCACTAGTTGGAGAGTCTTGAATGAGGGGACATAGTGACAAGATATGGGAAAGTCATTTAAAATGGAGGTGTGCAGGAATTTCTTCTTGCAGGGGGTGTTCAATCTCTGGAATTCTCTAACCCCGGACAATTAGGCAGGCTAGATCACTGGAGGTATTTAAAGAAGGGTTAGATACTAATTCTTTGAAAAATTGGGGATTATGTGGAACAGGCACAGAAGAAGAATTGAAGCCTGGGGAAGATCAGCCATCATGATATTGAATGGCAGGGGAGGCTTGAGAGGCCATATGGCCTACTCCTTCTATTTTCTTGTGTTCTTGTCTTCATGGTTGCCCACTATTCTTTGCTTCTCAGAATTTAGAAAACACTGCTTTTATAATTCCAAGGTGGTTGGGTCTGCAATTCTCTACATTGAACTCCATTTGCCATTGTTATGCTTAATTGCTTAAATAATCAACGTTACTTTGTAAGCTTCTGTTCTCATTTACAGTGCATCATGTCACCTAACTTTAGTTAGATCTGTGACTCTCTATTACTTCATCCAAGATATTGATAAATATGGTGAAAAGATAGAGCCCTGTTACAGATACTGTACTCATTTACTGCACCAGTACTCATATTCTGCTATGTGGAGTGCATAACATTTTTACTCTCTTGTATCCATATGTTACCTCCTAACCAATCCCCAAAGCATGTCAAGAGGCTGTTGAGCACTTTCATTATTGGTAACAATCAATATATTTCTAAATGGGATAAAGGTCAACAAGGATACCAGACAATTCTCTTGTTTCTGGGATGATACTATGAAATTATTCACACTTAGCTGTCCAGAAATGAAACAAGGCTCGGCCCCTTTTGAGATGTAAGGTTGCACAGTACTACAGGAGAGTGTCAGCCTAGTTTATGGGCAATATAGTTAACTTTGGCTCACCTTCTGTCTTGAAAGAGCCAAGGCTGATGATTCTATTAAAGAATTGTCTCATTTTTTACTTTGTACAAAAGTTGTACACCCAAAGTATTTGTTGAGAGTTATAATTTCCTTACATTTTCAGCTTGTGCTTCATTTCATTAATTGTAACTTTTTAAATCTTAATGTTTCTTTATCAAGTGTATTTTTGATCCGTAGAACAGCTTCAGTTTATGTAAAGTATATGGGTTCATTATTTTTAATAATTTTGATACAATTGGGATATAAAAGTCTTGCTCGTGTTTTCATTTTAGCCCCTGGCTGGAGTGTTTCAGTATCGCAGACCAGGCTTGAGGGATCCACCCCTGAGACTCGTCGTAAGTAACCGGCAAACGTTGTTTTAATTATATCTTGGTTTTAATATGCAAATCCAGAAATGACATTGTGAAACTTCTAAGAAGCTCTCTTATAGGAAAGTTAGTAACTAGTGAGGGAGACATACATAGGAGAATTCCCGTTACAAGGAAAGCTGGTGTGGTATGTAATAAAAGATAATCTTTTAAATTATGGTTAGCATGTGCTTGGGGTTGAATTGGGAATTTATGTGAACTAACCAATGAAATATGCAAGGTGGAAATTTTTTTTCTTTGTTCTTTGAGATGAAAACAGTCTTGCCATTTATTGCCAACCATTAACTTGGCTTTGCGAAGCTGGTGATGAGCTTTTTTTCTCACTCCGCTGAAGTCCATGAACCGAAGGTGTTCCAGCAATGCAGTTAGGCTGAGTATCAGAATTTTGACCCGGTGATAATAGTGGAATGACAGGGTGATCTGTGCCTTTGAGGAGAATGTAGAGGTAATGATATTCTCTGTGTATCTGCTGTCCTTGTCCTTGTAGGTGATGAAGGTCTCTGGTTTATGAAGCGCTGCTGGTTTAGTTTTGGCAACTTGCTGCTTTGTGTGTTGTAGATAGTGCACGGACTGAATGGCTAAGCCAATGGATGGGTTGCCTATAAAGTAATCTGCCTTTGTCAAGATGATAGTATGTTTTTGGTTAGTGTTTTTGGTAGTATGTTTTTGGTTGGTCCATTACACTTCTGATTTTTGACCTGGTTTTGGGGAACTAATACCAGGTAGAGACTAATCCATTTCTAACTTGCTCTAATTGCAACACCATTTATCAATGTGTAGATTTGAAAAATACCTAATAAGTCTTCTTGATGCTTGCTGCAAGATGTACCAAGAAGTCTGCATGTTTTTCATGGGAAGAAATGTGATAGAAATGCCATACTTGTGATTTACCAGGCATTTTACCTTGCAGCTACTGTCCGACCAAAGAATGAATTACAGCGCAACCAGCTGTCCCAGTTTGGTGAATATGTTGCTGAAATTCTTCCCAAATACATCCAACAAGCGCAGGTAAGACTCTAGCTAACCTGCCTAGTACTTTGACTTAAAATGAGTCACTAAGTCTGTCACTCTACGATATGGTCAAATATATATTTGTGAATACGACGTTAAATTTTACTGGAAAATCTACAACATTGGTCTCATTTGGTTGAATAAATAATTTTCTGATATTTGACTTAGATTCTAGAACAATGCCATTACTGACATAAAAGTAAGAGTTCAATATCCCTTAGACTAACAAGCAAGATGTCTTGTCCAGGAAAGTTTGTACAAACTATCTCATTGTGGCAATGGTGACAATGTTGTGCAAAAACCATGTGCAAAGCTCTAATGACCTTCTTAATTCCTTGTTTTTTTTTTGCATTCTATATAGTGCCAGTAATTGATAATGAACATAGTAATGACAAAATGGCAAATTTATTTTGCTTCTCCAGTGATGTATTCTGTGCACTAATTATTATTCAGATCGGTCACGTGTGTTAATACACCCCAGATGTTAGGTTCCAGCTCTTTCCCAGTTCTGATGAAGGATCTTTGACTTGAAACATTCATTTTGTCTTTTTTTACCCCACAGTTGCTGCTTGACCTGCTGTGTGTTTTCAGCTTTTTCAAAATTTATTTCAGATTTCCAGCATCTGCAGTGTTTTTTTGGATTCTTTTTTAAATCGGTAAATATCTTTGTTTTGCCTTTGTTGAACAGGTGACCTGTTTCAATGAATTGGAACTTCTTATCCATCCAGATGGCATAATACCTGTGCTGACATTCCTGCGAGATCATACAAATGCCCAATTTAAGTCACTTGCTGATGAGACTGCAGTGGATGTCCCTACTCGTCCATTTAGATTTGAGGTAATGAGATAAACGTTCATGGCTACAGGAAATAGTATGAAAAGGCAATTCGGTAATGAAGTATTACACTTATAGCAGCTTTCAAATTGCACATCTTTTGTTATAAGAATTTCAAATTACTTTGCAATTATTACATAGTATCATTTCTTTGTTTGCAACAGCAATAAATATATTGGGTAAAATTTAATTCTTGTCTCTAATGCTAAAGTTGCAACGTAGTACCATATATGTATTATATTGTGGTTCTGAATTTAACTTCATCAATTGATTTTAATTGTTTAAATATTTAGAAGCAAAATACATTATCTCTGAGTTACAGCATTACTTGCGTAGGAGTGGTTTCTCTGCCAGATCAATACATTGTTTTCCCTTGGAGTAGTTTATTAGCCTCAGTCCCCAATAACACCCAGATTTCATGCCTAGCCCAAAGTACAAATATCTCAAGTTACAAAACTTTGCTGGAACACCATGTAAAGTATGTCTTTGATTTACAATTTTTTTTTGCTGTTTCAAATAATGGGCCACTCTCTGTTCATACAAATACACTGTACCAAAATACCCATAATGTATTTTGCCCAACCTTTTTTGAGTAACGAAATTGCACTTAACAAAACAATTTCCAGGAAGCAATCATTTTGTAAAGTAATATGACAATTGCCACACTCTGGCAAATCATTTTGAGTGTAGGTTGAACCTCTTGAGGTTCACTAATAGGTCTTCTAACCTCACTGTGGTAGGGAAACTGCCATTCTCTGTCCTGGCATGACAGTTCTGGCAGACAGGGCAGAGCAGATCAGTGTGATATAAAGGCAATGAAGGTGGTTCAGCAGTGTGAATTGAGGCACAGAGAAGGTGACTAGCCACTGAAGGCATTATGATTGCCCACAGCAGATAACAATGTCTCTGGCTGTGATGACTCCATCTCACAAGAATCAGGCTTCCACAGTGAAGAGAGAATGGAGTTACACTTGTGTAGTGGCTCTCCCACTCAAGTCTACCCGTACTAGTTTCACTTTTCCAAATCCTATGCCATTGTGGGTGTTGCAAAGTGATGGTTGGAGATGACCATGGTGATACAAGTCATGATCCTGTGCAAAAGCAACCTTGGGACTTGTGCCTCTAGCAGGGCGGAGAGGTTTGGCAGCATTCCAGTTGATTGAGCCACCTTTACTAAGAAACTCCACTTTGACCTTTTCAAATGTTTGGTCAGACAAATGCAGGTGGTATAACATTACTGTGGCTGGAAAACAATAATGAAGAAACACTTAATCTAAAAGTCTGCATGTTTGCAGTTTTATGGACAGAGACAGCAAGAAGGTGTGAGATTGATACTGTGGCACTAATGAGATTAGAAATGCCAGAGATGGTTCTATCACTGAGCTCAGCAAAGTTTCTTCTAGTAAAGTAAAGTAGAAAACATTAATAAGATCCATGGAGTGGATTTGTAATCTGAACATTTGAGGTCCCTGTGGGTCTGTAGAAAAGGTTCATAAAACTTAGACATGTCCCCTTGGTTTGTGCCTGGAGACCTATGTTGATGAGCATGAAGCAAAGCAAGCAAAGCAAACCTGGACTGCATCTTCTGGGAGACATCAATGGCAGAAAAACTTGTTGACTCCATCCTGCTGGGAGATGTCAATGGCAGAAAAGCTGTTTTACAGCAATGATGGGAAAGACTGGTTAGGCTAACAATGGATAGAGATGGATGAACACTAATGGGTAAATGAGCAGAATAAAGTTTATTCACCATTAGGTAAAAAGACATTTACAAAGCAACACTGGTACACCTGTGGTCCAAACTATAATGATGATCGACTATATTGTTAACTACCCAATAATGCATTCATGATGTCAGGTATACCAGAGCCATTTGTGATACAGAATGCTGGACAAAGATTGATAAGAGCAGTAGTCAATCTCCATACAGTTCCTGCACATGCAAATGATTGGGTTTAGATGACTACATTAAAAACCTCTCCAAACTACAAAGGAGGAGGAAGAAGTTATTTATTGAATGGGAGAATGTTCTCACTTCCACTTCAAAGAAGGATAGATCCAAACACCTTCAGAGCAATGTCCAATCAGGAAAATGTGGGACAAACTGTAGGAGAAAAGAACTCCCCCCTTTGCATGAAGAAATTTCTTCTCATTTTTCTCCTTGAATGGCTAACCCCTTATTTTGAGATTCTGATCCTTGGTTCTGGACACATCAGTCATGTATGAATTTTTGTTTCTATGACATCGTCCCTCATTCTTCAAAATTCAAGAAAGTATAGGCCAAGTCTTCTCAATCTCCTTGTACAACCAATCTGCTATTCCAGGAATTAATCTGGTGAGCCTTTACTACACCCCTTCAATTGCAAGTATATTTTTTCTTGAGAGACCAGATCTGTATACAGTTTTCCAGTTGCAATCTCACTAGGGCCTATATAGTTGAAGCAAGACCTCTCTACTCTTGAGCTCAGCTCCTTATGCAATAAGGTCTAATGTACCATTTGTCTTTGTAATTGCGTCCTGTACTTGCATATTAACTTTCAGTGATTCATGAACAAGGATATCTGGGTCCCTCTGAATACTAACACCTTTTATAATTTAACAATGGCCCATGTTTTCATTTTATATGACCAAATGGATAACCTTGCAATTTTCCATCTTGTATATCATCCTCCATTCACTTAACCTGTCTCTATCTCCCTCAAACCTCTCTGCAGTGTTCTGTTACTGCTTTCTTAAGACTGCAGCATTTTCCCTGGTGCTGAAATCAGATCTCTGCTTTCTTGAAGCTGCATTTGCTATCTTCCAATCTATGGAAATGTTGTAGAACCTGTGGAATTTTGGAATATCTCCATTGGTATCTTCAAATCTTAGGATGCAGGTCACCAGATTGTGGGGATTTATTGCCTTTCAATCCTAGTAATTTCTTAAAAACTAGTTTTCTACTAATGCTAATTTTTTTCAGCTCCTAAGCCTCTCTCGATCCTGCTGTTTTTGAGAGGTTTTTTATTATTGCATGAAAATGGGCACAAAATATTTCTTTAATATTTCTGCCAGTTCTGTATTCTCTGATATTATTTCTCCTATGTCAGGAACTCACATTAACTTCAGGTAATCATTTCCATTTTACTTATCTGTAGAATTGCGCTGTTTTATGTTTCTCACTAGGCCGCTCTTAATGTTGCTTTTTTTTTGGTGTCTTGGTTCTCCTTTGCTGAATTATGAAATTTTCTAGGCTTGCTACTTTGTAGCAACAATATAAATCCTTACCTTTTGATCTATTACTTTCATTAACTTCTCTTAATAGCCATGGCTGATCCATTTTTTTTCTGTTTTATTTGCCTTAAAAGGATCTAAATGACTTAAAAGTTGGGATTTAATTCTCTAAATGTTTTGCTTGTTCACTGCCACATCTTCACATCTTTTACTGCAGTTTCCAAATCTACCCAAGCCAACTTGTGTCCCAGGCTTTTGTAATTTGCTTTGTTCAGATTTAAAACCCTGATTTCAGGTTGAAGTTGACAATCGATGCACCAATTATCTCCAGTGTCATTTTAAAAAGTGCTACCATATTATGATCACTATCCCCAGATGGGCCCTTTGGCTACCAGCTTCTCAATTAACCCTTTGTCATTACAATGAACATAAGACATAGGAACTGAATCAGGCCATTTGGCCCATCGAGTCTGCTTCGCCATTCGATCATGGTTGATTTATTTTTCCCTCTCAACCCCATTAACCTTTGACGCCCTTTGACGCCCTTACTAATCAAGAACCTATCAACCTTCGCTTCAAATATACCTAATGACTTGGCCTCCACAGCTGTCTGTGTCAATGAATTCCACAGATTCACCACCCTCTGGCTAAAGAAATTCCTCCTCCTGTCATTTCTAAAGGGCCCTCCTTTTATTCTGGTCCTAGACTCTCCCACTACTGGAAACATCCTCTCCACGTCCACTCTATCCAGGTACTTCAGTATTCAGTAGGTTTCAATGCGATCCCCCCGTCATTCTTCTAAACTCCAGTGAATACAGACCCAAAGCCCATCAAACGCTACTCGCATGTTAACCCTTTCACCCCGAGATCATTCTTGTAAACCTCCTCTGGACCCTCTCCAATGCCAGCACATCCTTCCTCAGATATGGGGCTCAAAACTGCTCACAATACTCCAAATGTGGTCTGACCAATGCCTTATAAAGCCTCAGCATTACATCTTTGCTTTTATAGCCTGCCCCCTCACTGGTTCCTCATTATTCTGATTTAAAAAAAAATCTCTTAAGCACTTCAAGAATTTATCCTGCACACTATTATAGCTAATTTGGTTTGCCCAGTCTATATGTAGATTGTATTGCCCTTGTTAAATGCACCTTTATTTCCTGGTTTGTATTTTGCCCTGTATTGCTTTCACTGTTTGGGAGTAGCAACAATGTTCCTAACAAATTGTTTCATAGTTCTTCAAAGCTGCTTCTGTTTAATTTTTGGAGCCAAGATCCTTCCTCAGTACTGCTTTCGTCCAATTCCTTAAAATCTGGACAACCCTGCTTCCTCCCTTTTTTTTTTTTGCTGCCTTCTTCTAAAATTTAAGTATCTTTAGAATATTTAATTCCCAATCTTGACCATTTTACGACCACACCTGTGTAATGGTGTTGGGTTGGATCTATTTATTTCTATTTGTGCCATAAATCCACCTATCTTATTTCAAATACAGCAAACATTCAGATAAATTGCCCTGAATTTTGTCTTTGTGCCATGTTCCTCTGCTCTGATTATAACTGGAAGTATACTCTGTCCCTTTCTGATAGACTCTTACTATTGTTACTGATTTTGCTACACTGCAGTATAGTTTTATATTTTCTCTTTAATTCTTTCCCCTTCCCCTCCTGTTTTCCCCTCCAGATACAGTTGTAAAAGTTGAGATATAAATCTTCTAACAATTTAATTTGTCGGCAGGACAGAACGACCAATTTTGAGGTTCTTGAACGTTTGGACATGTTAAACACAGATGAACTGCCCTTGGATTGGATGACTGCTTTCTTTCAAAGAGGATCTTGTATGGGGAATTGGGATAGAACAGAAGAGAAAGAGTTATCCATGCAGTGCTCCAAGGATAGCCTGGAAAGCAAATGGCACAGGTCTTGCTGATGATCTTGACCAGATCAATCTGCAACACTTTTGAGTAAAATTGACAAAATTGTCTCCAGTATGTATGTGAAAGGCCTCAAGGTTCAGATAGAGTTGTGTGCAGCGTCACAGATGAAGTTTACAACAGCATCATCATCGATGAGATACCAAGAAGACATGTATTGCCTATTACACTGAGGATGGACTTCCATCTCTTTACTTCTTGAAAAGTGGAGTGAACATCGTGCTTCTAAATATCCCTGCTACTTGGTTAAGGAATGATGCTCAAAGAAAATTAGTGTACTTTTTTGGACATATTTCCACATTTCACTTGCTTTTGGTGCTTAAAAAAGGATAGAGTTAATCATTAACAAAAACCTTGAAAACAAATTACAAATTGCCAGATCACTTACTTGATTCCATGCATACAATAAATACACTGAATGCACAATGTTGTATTGCATAGTTTTAGAAAAGTAGACAATTGGTGAAAGAATCATGTTGTCATGTTTCAGTGTTCTGATTAATGACAGTCACAACGTAATTTTAAGATATTGTTTATTTCTTTTCCAACAGATTGTATATAACCTGCTTTCACTGCAGTTTAACTCTCGTATCCGTGTGAAGACTTATACTGATGAGTTGACGCCCCTGGATTCCTTAGTACCTGTGTTTCAAGCTGCAAACTGGTATGAGAGAGAGGTGAGCTGAAGGAATTCAATGGAATTGTTTTTCCTATTCTGAGGAAAGGGTCATTGATGTTGATGTTGTTTCTCTCTTTGTGGATGCTGCTGACCTGAGTTCTTCCAGCATTTTCTGTTTTTGTTCCTTTTTATTAATAGTTCATTTCCTGGAAAGCCAAGGCAAAGTGTAATCTTCAAAGTGATGTGGTCTTAAGGAGTGGTAGATAATTGAACCAAGAGTTGAACAATATTATATACTGGAGGCTAGAGAGTGCAGATAGGGAGAGTAGAGGCTCAACAACATTGTGATAACCTAACCTTAGCAAAAGTAGATTAAGTTTTGTACATTTAATTAAATATGGAAGCAAGGCTTCAAGTATCTAATCATAAGCAGGATTGGAGATCAGCCAGAAAACTACAAACAACTAAAGCAGCAAATGTCTGAAAAGCAAAGGTGGGCCCCATTCTATTTGGGACTCCTTATCTGTTCTGACAAAAGATGCTACCCAAAATGTTTATTCTTTTAGATCTCACTGAACTATTTTGTATGCTCAGTAACTCGCATATCATTTGAAGGTTGTGTATATAAATTCTAGGATGACTATTTTACTAATTTGGTGGAAGAAAGTTGCTTGTGGATGTCAGTAGTCCAGAGATGGATGAATGTTTTAGGGTTTAGTTTGAAGTGTGGGGCAGCTGTGGTAGAGTCCAAGTTTTGTTGGCTTTGTGTTGCCTGGAAAGAGCAGATCTAATGAACCGGGTGACCTTTTCTCCATTAATGTTTTATAGTTCTAATTTTAAGTGAGAAATCATGTGGCTTTCATGGTTTAATCAGGCATTAACTGTTACAAGATTCTTATTTTCCAAAAGTAGTCATACAATTAATAATAAGATTTAAGCCAACCACACTGTGTTTTCAGATTTGAGCACGAAACAAAGGATATTATTGTAATAAATATCCTGATAATCTAAGCTATCTAATTTATTTAGTCTTTAGTATTTATTATGTGTGGTTTTATTAATTTGTGCTTAAAATTTTACCTGGAAGATAATTTTGTATCTTGCAGGATGGATGCACAAATTATTTGTTTTTCACTTACATCTTGCATCCATAAAATTTGTAATTTAAATTTCTTAACAAAACTTAGAAGTTGCATAATTTTTACTGCTATTCGTTCCAGATTTGGGATCTGTATGGTGTATTCTTTGCTAACCACCCAGACCTAAGAAGAATACTCACAGACTATGGATTTGAAGGCCATCCCTTCCGTAAAGACTTTCCACTCTCTGGCTATGTGGAGGTATAATATTTGATATCTTCAGTAGTGTAGATTGTTTCTGTTTTGTTTTTCTCTTCCTTCGCCCTGCCCCTGAATTGTCAGGAAAGAAATATTGGAATGAAAGTCTGCAAAAAAAAAAGTACATCAGAAATTGGCAACAGAGTTGAACCTAATTAAACACTAATATTCATTGTTCTATCCCATGAAATATAACCACTGATGTTACCTTCTAGGTACGCTATGATGATGAGGTGAAACGTGTGGTCGCTGAGCCTGTTGAACTTGCCCAGGAATTCCGCAAATTTGACCTCAACAGCCCATGGGAAGTATTCCCAGCACACCGTGAGCAAATTGAACTTCCAAAACTTGACGCAGGAGAGAAAAAGCCCGAGACTAAGTGAACAGAGGCAGCTGAATCTTTGGGAAATCTCTGAGTAATATCACTTTTCATGTGGACCTAAGTAGCTGTTTTTCTGTAATGCCTAATGGTCTGTGTGATATTTATGTAAATAAATTACTTGTATAAGGTTGCTCTGCTGTAGCTTTAATTGTATTTCAACTCTTAATTTCTCTATGTGCCACGAAAGGACGCTTTTAACTTGGACATCTGAATAACAGTGAGCTGGAGAAGGACTTTTGACTTGGCCATGTGTTACGTACCAGCAACAATAGAAACACCGAGTCATGTATCAGTGGTAAAAAAACTACTCTATTAATAACTACTTATGATAATAAGAAAAATAAAAGTAAAAATATTAGAATGTTAGAAGTAAAAATGTTAAATCTTAAACATTAACCCCAGAAACTAGACTCGTAGTGTGTGTGTGGCAAACTCCCAAACTCCAAGTCCAGGAATGGTTCTTAAAGTTCAGTTCAGCAAGCCGTAAGGTGAAATGTGATCATAGGCTTCTTCAACAACCACCGTTGATTGAAGATAAAATGTAGATGTAGAGAGAAAATAGAGAGTAATTACGAAATCCAAATGTTCCACGATGGAACCCAAATGACACCTCAATGTTTACTCAGCAGTGACCACTCCACCGCATCTGCCTCACCCCGAAAGGCTCTTGAATTGTGGCCGTCCACTCAAATACCTGTTTCCTTCTACAGGTCAACAACAAAGTGAACTCCACTGCTTTGTTCTGAAGTATCTGCCACCCCGAAAGGCATCCGAGATGTGGCCGTCCACACAAATACCTGTTTCCCTCTACAGGTTAATGACAAAGTGGACTCCACCGGATTACTCCAAAGATCCATACGTGGATTGTAGTGACAGACACAGTTACTGTTTTTCATCCATCGATAGAGACTAGCAGGCTGGTGTGTCCCTCTCCCTCTCCCTCTCCCTCTCCCTCTCCCTCTCCCTCTCCCTCTCCCTCTCCCTCTCCCTCTCCCTCTCCCTCTCCCTCTCCCTCTCCCTCTCCCTCTCCCTCTCCCTCTCCCTCTCCCTCTCCCTCTCCTCTCCCTCTCCCTCTCCCTCTCCCTCTCCCTCTCCCTCTCCCTCTCCCTCTCCCTCTCCCTCTCCCTCTCCCTCTCTCTTCCCCCCCCGACTGTCTGCTTCAAAAACATCATTACGTCCTTTATCTTCTGTTGACGTCATCACGCCCTGCACGCACACACACACAATGCTCTATCTTAAAGAGACATTCACCAATAGTAACCCAGTTCGTAACGCATGAAATTTGCCTGATTCCTTTTTTTAAATATTCCTGTGACTTCAGCACTGGATTTTATAGCTCTGTGATCAACTGAGCCCAATCCAGATACAGTCTTTCTAACCAATGAATTTTAAATGAACTGGATCTTCTAAATTGCCAAGCTTCAGAGAAGAGTGGGGTAGGAGATTTGTGGGTATGCATGAGGCTAGGGAGGGAGAGGGGTAATGTATTGCGTGGAGTTTTTGTTTTAAGGATAGTCATCCATTTTGTGTATATAGGAGAGTTGTGCATTTCTGTTAATTTTAAATTGCTCTATAATCATATGGGTCCCCTCATTTTGCCACTTATGTGACTCCCAACTCTAAATGATATATACCCTTTCAGCAAATCTAAGGGTGTATAAACTTATTGGTCACATGCTTTAAGGGTTTTAATTTTGGATTTCTTACTAGTCTATTGTGTTACTTAATTTGTGAAACTGGTACAATGTCATAACATGACAAGTAATTGGCGTTCACCTGTAAACTTTTCCAGGTTTAACATGTTACATTGCAACAAAGTATGTTATAATTAAGATAAAGAGAAATAAAAACCTGCAAATCTCTGAGCAATGTTAAAGAAGTAGATCAGTTGTAGGAAAAAGTAACCAAA
Organism: Pristis pectinata; assembly: GCF_009764475.1. Taxonomy (NCBI): domain Eukaryota; kingdom Metazoa; phylum Chordata; class Chondrichthyes; order Rhinopristiformes; family Pristidae; genus Pristis; species Pristis pectinata. The sequence continues at coordinate 23,772,150 of NC_067418.1, read as the reverse complement.
TAACCACATGAATTGGGGATGCAGCAACCTGGAAAGCAAAGAGCCAGGTATGCTCACTACAACTTAAAACATTAACAAATTGAATATATTTCTTGCAGTTGTAAAATAAATTGGATGGTCTACAAATATCAGTTCAGGTAGTACATTGGGATTAGACAACTCAGATAGAGAGTTCAGTAAAATTGGAAAAAGTATTTTTGTTGTGAGGTAATGGGATGTTTAATGAACAAACAATTATTAATGTGCAGGTCATTCAGTAATTTCAAAGGGGGGAAGAAAAATTTTCTCCCCCGCCCCCCCTAACTAGTTTTTCTAGGTCATTTGATAATCAGTTTGTTCTTTGAAAGATCTAGTCCAAGCTTGGGAGGCCAAATCAAAAATGTGTTTAAACAGGAGGGGGACGCAGCCTGTCATGGCTGTGCTGGCTGTTTGAAAGAGCATTCACACTTGGTTTCACACCTTGTTTTCCCCTGACCATGTAAATTCCTGAAGGATCTGCCATCTCTCTTGCCTCCCTCTTGCCCCTCACATTTAAAAACATTCCACCTTTAATATCTCTTATTACCAGCATCTATCATATTATGCTTTTGTTTTGAAAAAAATTAAGTTACAAATCATAGTCATAGTCTTGTCTTAAAGGCTTTTGTTAATCCAAAATTTAGAATATGAATTGTCAAAACAGCTGAATTTAAAATGAGAGACATCCAGTTCACAAAATTCCCCAAATGGAATAAAAAAAAATTGTATTAATTCCAGGGAACACCAATATTTATGCTTTGCTACCAGCAATAAGCATTAAACACCCAAAAGTCAATAACTACACTTATGTTAGTGAAATGTGAAAGAAAACTAACTTTATTCTTCCCCTTCAGGATACTAACATTGCAAGATCAAAGAGAGAGAGAGGGCCAAGAATTCTTCTTCTTTTCTAGGTTTTTCACTGATGATCAGAGATGCTTGCTGTTACACAAAAGGATTTGTGTGAATTTATTGCTTTCCATTAACTTCTGTAAGATACAGAAGGAGTGTCTTTGGACTCAACTAGAGAGTCTAGGCGCTGAGTGTGTGATCAGATGAACCTGTACTGGTCTCTCGCACATTCCTGACTTCTACACTTCAATATGCAGGTACCAAAGTCTGGAATGTGCTGTTGCACGTGCTCAAACTACCCAGCTGTTCTTTACAGAGTCACTTGTTAGTTATCTGTATAATACAGCCCAATATTCAAGACATCAATAAAGCCTGGGAACACCTTTTTCTTTGCCCTCTGCTCCTCAAAAGAAATCTGAATGAGTGGTAACTAACTTAGTTGCTTGGTCCAATCATTATTGTCATGTAAATATTATTATATCTGAAATTTATTTTGCCTGAATGCATTTTAAATTAAATTGATGTTAATCATGTTCTAAATTGGATGAGAGGAGTTTATTTGTGGTTAAATTCTGTTCAGTAACAGAAATTACAAGCCATTGCATAACTCAGTACTGGTTATTATTTTGTGAAGTTGATCAAGTTTTTTTTTAAGTAAATTTTTCAATGCTATTTTACCAAAATGTATTTCTAGTTTCTAACTTCTGATTTTGAATATTTTGCTTTATTCTTTAATCAAAAGAACATGTATTTAGTTGTCTTTTCTCTCACAGACTTAACCTCAATTTAGGAAACTAACCTGAAAAATTTAAAAAAAAACCCACAAGGCAGAAATTAGAAAGTGTTAGTTTCTTGCACAGAAATTACATAGTGCACTCTGCTTTAGAGCCATTTACGGTGAGGCAACATTAACATGTATTAGAAATCACAAAACTGCAGATGCTGGAAATCTGAAATAAAAACAGAAACTGCTGGAATCAACTGTGCAAAGTCAAGCAGAGCCAATGTTCCAGGTCAAAGTCCTTTGTTGGATTATATTTTTCTCCCTTGCTGAGCTCAAGTATAACATTAAAATTTGAGAAAAGGATAGCAATATAAATATGCAGAAGACTGAGAATTAAAAGTCTTATTAAGGAAACAAAATGTGCTTGAGAATGTTCAAGCTTCAAATTTATTGTCATGGGCATACGTACCCAGGGTATAAATGCCATGAAAATTAGCTGTTTGCAGCAGCACAGTACAGTGCATTACGTAACTTATGTTTGTCATGTTTGTAAAGTTAAATAAATTATACATAACTAGCATGACACAATAAACAAAAAAATAACATAACGATAGGTCAAGTCGAGGGAAATAGAGTCTCAGGTAGAATAGGTCAATTTTCAGGTTGGTTCAAGAACCTGATGGCAATGGGGAAGGAGTTGTTGAATCTTGAGGTGTGAGTCTTCAGGCTCCTGTACCTTCTGCCTGATGGCAGCAATGTAGAGGGAGTATGAAACATGATTGAATGAAAGTGGCAATAATATGTAATAAAGCTGGTCAAAGGGTGGAATCACTTGGGGATGAAAAGGAGGGGTTGTCTTGTTAATTCTACCCACTTTCTGGGTGAACTTTAGAAGTCCTAAGACTGGGGGATGTTAGTATGATATTCAAAATCATGCTGGCCGTTATTAGTGTGACTAATTAATTTAAATTTTCTATAATTGCAGAATATGTGCTAATACATAAAGGTTTATGTAATAATGTTTCCTTCATGGATTTTCAGAAACTGATAAGATGCCACGTAGAGATTTGTTATGAAGGTTATGGTACATGGTGTTAGAACAAGTTGCCTTGAGTTTACAAGGGCTGAGGTTGGAGTGGGAATAGGCATACTGTATTTGATTTCCCCAGTAATTTTTTCCACAGGTGCATTGTAAGCAGCAAAAACATGATGTCAGTTTGGAAGTAGAAGTAAATCATTGAGTCATTTGGAGTGTCTTTGGAATCCTGGATTGTGGGAAAGGGCGGGGTAATAGGGCAGGTGTTTCAACTAGAAGAAGGTACTGTGAGAACAGGAGTGGTTCTGAGTAGAAATGGCAGTAAAGTGCCCCAGGAGACAGATTCCTTTGGAGTGCTGGATGGAGGGGGAGAGGGAAGTATGCTTGGTGGTGGCACTGTTGTAGAGTTGAGCAAAGCCTGGTGGGGGGGTGTAAGGGAAATCCTATTGTGATGTTTTAAGAAGGTTTGAAAACAGGGATATGTGAATTGGAGCAGATTGAGACCCTAGTCAATTATAGTAGCAAGGCATCTGGCACTGAAGGAAAAGTAAAATGTATTGGAAGTACTGGAATGGGAGGCAGCAAAATTGGAACTGTTGCCAAGAGACAGAGGTGCTGGATAATGGAATGGAGCAGAGTAGAAGAAAATACAATCTATCCGCAGGAGTTGGTGGGTTTGTAGTAAATATTTGTGCCAGCCTATCCCCAGATAGAGAAGTTGAGGAATGGAAGAGGTAGAGTTGGACCATGGCAAGTCAAGACAGTTGGAAATTGTCAGCAAAATTGGTGAAAGTTTCTAGATGGGGGCGAGAACAGGATGTGGTACTCATGAAATTGTAAACATACAAGAAAATGAAACAAGGGAGGGAACTTCCCTAAAACTAAACTATAAAATATCCCACATACTCTTAAAAGAAATACATGTAGCTTGGGCCCAATGAATTTGCACAGATACAATTTAGTAGAAGTGGAGTGACAGAAAGAAAAATTTTCCACAGATGATAGAAAAGTATTAAAGAGAATAGATAAACTTCTAGAAAAGATTTATGCTAATGGAGCTAAGAGGCCTAGAAAAACAATCAGCACTGTTTTTCTGGAATTAAAATGTCATTAGCTATTTCCATAATACACTTAAAGGTTTCATTAACAAATCATGGGATTAATTAATAGCAGCTCCAAGATAGCACGTAACGTAGTACTATTCTGTTTCAGCAACAGTTGGTTGAATTTCTTGTGTTGTGAGCAGCTTTCTTTCTAGCTCTTAATTCAGGTTTGGCAATGTTTGCAGGAGGCAGCTTCTTTGTGCATTTAAGGTGGGGAATATCCTCAATAAATACCTGCACTTATGTTGGCTTGCAGTGCAGTCAATTGTCCCTTCTAAGGGGTAGCGGAAAAGTCACATTTATCAGAAATGTCATTAGAACAAACATTATTGTCTACACAACTACGCTGAAGTCAGGGTCATTTGCAATGTCTTTCTCCAGTATTTTAACTGCTAGTTCATGATAATGGAACCACATCTCTTTTTTGCAGAGTGCTTCTGACATTAATGCCTTCTCATTTTTGAGGGAAACCTGCTGAATGTGTGGTGACTGGGATTCCTGTTTGAGTCAACTTGAGCTTTGAAGAGTCCCTGCCTATGACTGCAGGAGAGGTATATCCGAACCATTAGATAACAATCAATTCAAGCTTCAATGATATTAAGAGCTGATTCTTCTGTAAATGAACAGCTGCAGTGGTGTCCCAGATAAATGAGATTGAAAATCTCACCAGAAATCAATTTTGGGTTTTGTGCAATTGGTGCAATCATTTGGAAAGTAAGAAAGTGTTAGGGTATATGGGAATATAGAGTTCTTGCCATTAACTCACCCAGAAATGTTAAAAAAATAGTCAACACTGCATTAACACAATATTCAACTGCACACAATTTACTCTGCATATTGCAGACAGATTTCTAATCCATGGATTAAAGTCTTTGAGAGGAGAAGTGAGGCAGAAGTACATAGATCTTTATAAGTTTGAGGGGGTGAATGGTAAAGCCTTGGAAGTTAATAAGATTCTGGGTTTTATTGCTAAAGTTGTTGAATATGGAAGCAAGGAATTTCTGTTAAATCTGTAAAAGTGATGGGTGATGATGGTGAGGCCACCGTTCATTGCCCATCCTGAATTATCTTGAACAAAGTGGATGGCTAGGTCATTTGAATGGGCAGTTGAATGTCAGCCATATCGTGGGTATGGAGTTAATATAAGCCAGGGTAAAGAGAACGGATTGCTTAGTGATCCAGCACATTAGTGAACTAGATATATTCTTGTGATAACCTAGTATTTGCATTCACCATTCCTCATTCTTTATTTCACATTTATTTAATTGCAGTTTTTAAATCCTGCAGCTGCTGTGGTGAGGTTTGAATTTGAGCCTCAGGGTTATCACTCTTGTGCCTATTGCAGCAGAGACAAAATCCTCATTTGAAACCTGTAGATGCCATCTTTGGTTGGCACCTGAGTACAAGGTTGTTCCTTTCTGGCACAACACTCCTTGCTTTTCTAATCTTTTTGCATAAGCGGGCATAGATATTGGAAATTGTTTGGTGCCAGGAGCCGTAAGTATCCTGTCACTTACCAGAACTAATGTGCGAATTAGGATTTCGATGGTTCCTCGTAGACGTGAGTCTTTAACTCTACACAAGGCTATTCATTTAATAGCTAATCTAACATGATTCTTTGAAAATAGAAATGTTCACTCATTGGGTAGTTGCAGTATACATAAATGTGAAGAACACTATTATTTTTGCCACTTTGATCCACTTGAGTCAACTCAAAACTGCTTTTAAAATAAAAAGAAACTTCACTGTAGGAACCCTTGGGCTACTTCTAATTAAAATACAAGTGAATAATGGGGTGAGTTTGGTAGTGATTTAAGGTTGCAGTTATATTAAGGAACCTGGGCTCATGGACAGATGCTCATTTGAAAAAGTGGAGGAAAGATCGCGTCAACAAAATGCTGATGTATGCTTAATTGCCTTGCACAATTTCACTAACATTAATGTGCCATAACATTATAAACATATTAATCTTCTCATTGCACAATGGCTTATTTTTATATAGCAGACTGAATTTTAAAAGGGAATGTTATTGGGATCTTGGCAGTACTGGCATTTATCACTTTGTTGCATTGGACATATTTTTGATAGTCCTCCCTAAACTGCTCTTGTCTATGTGTGAAAGAACTCTTGCATTGCTTTTGGCTGATGAGTTCCAGAATTTTAATCCTTTGTAAATGAAGGGATGGGTAATATAGTTCCAGGTTGGAGCAGAATTTTTGGTAGTGATGGTGTTGCCATATAACTGCTACCTTTATTCTTCTGAGTAGAGCCCAAGGGAGTATTAAGGAAGAGAGGGACCTTAAGTGTACAAATCCAAGCATCCCTGAAGGTGGCAGCACTGGTAGGTAAGTTGGTGAAGAAAGCACATTGGATACATACCTTCATTAGTTGGGGCATAGAACATATGAGCAGTGGGGTTATGGTTTAACTTTATAAAACATTAGTTAGGCTACAGTTGGGGTACTGTGTGCAGTTCTGGTTGCTACTCTTTAGAAAAGATGTGATTGGACTGAAAAGGGTGCAGAGGAGATTCACCAGGACATTGCCTGGGATTGAGTGTTTCAGTAATGAGGAGAGACTAGATGGGCCGAGTGTGTTTTCCTTGGAGTGTAGGAGGCTGAGGGGAGGCAGGCTTGACAAAAGTATACAGAATTATGAGCATAGACGGTGCAGATAGGTGGAAACTTTTCCCAGTAGTTGAGGTATCTAAAACTAGAAAGCATAGGTTTAGTACATAAGGGGTTAGAGGTTTAGAGGTGACCTGTGGAGGACTTTTCTCATCCAGATGGTATTTTGGAATCCAGAATGCACTGCCTGAGGTGGTGGCAAATGAGATACTCTCACAACATCTAACGAGCACTTGAATCACCTAGGCATAGAAGGCTATGTACTAAGTGCTGGTAAATTGAATTATTATAGATAAGTACTTGATGGTTGGCATGAACATAAGCCCAGGGGCCTGGTTCTGTGTGTATGACTCTAAACTCTATGTTCATGCCTGAGATTACCAACATGGTGGGTGAAATGGTTGGTTCCTCTCCATAGAAATGGAGAATAATTAGCTGCAGAGTCGCTTGGGACTGCAAAGACGTGCTTCCCAGTGTGACACTGGCATTGACAGACCATGTAACTGATTGTTAGTTCTTCAGCCATGACATTGTGAGAAACCAACTGACATTAATGAGAAAACAAAAATGGGAAACTATTTTGAACAAAGATCAGCAAAGATCCTAGGTCAATCTAATATTAAAGCTTTCAGAAATATGTTTGCTGAAAATGCACAGCAAGAACTGAGAGACCTAGGCGTGCAGATACATAGTTCCTTGAAAGTGGTGACACAGGTAGACAGGGTAGTGAAAAAGGCATTTGGCACACTTGTCTTAATCAATCAGAGTATTGAGTACAGGAGTTGGGAGGACATGTTACACTGTACAAGACATTAGTAACACCACATTTGGAGTACTGTGTACAGTTCTGGCCAAGCTGCTGTGGGAAGGGCATCATGAAACTGGAGAGGGTACAAAAAAAGATTTATGAGGATGTTACTGGGATTTGAAGGTTTGGGTTATAAGGAGATGCTGGATAGGCTAGGACTTTTTTCACCTGGAGCGTAGGAGGCTGAGGGGTGACCTATTGGAGGTTTATAAAATCATGAGGGGCATAGATGAGATGAATAGCAAAAGTCTTTTCTCCAAAACTAGAGGGCGTAGGTCTGAAGTGAGAGGGGAAAGATTTATAAGGAACCTGAGGGGCAACTTTTTCACACACAGGGTGGTGCTGGAATGGGCTGCTAGAGGCGGGTACAATTACTACATTTAAAAGGCATTTGGACAGTTATGTAGATAGGAAAGGTTTAGAGAGATATGAACCAAACACAGCTAAATGGGACTAGCTCAGTTAGGCAACTTGGTTGGCATGGACGAGTTGGGCCAAAGGAGCTATTTCTGTGTTGTTTAACTCTTGACTCACAATATACAGGAAGGGAAAAAGTAGGAAACTCTTCAGAATGAGTGGTGGGAACTGTCAATTCTTCTAGCAGATAATGTTGGAAATACCCAGCAGGTCAGGCAACATTTGTATAGAGAGAAATAGAGTTAATGTTTCAGGTTGATTTTCTCTCCTTAAAATTGGAAAAAGTTAGAGATTTATTCGTTCATAAACATGCACAGGGCCAGACAAAGAAGGGAGGATTGGAGGAAAGAACACAGGAAACTTTATGACTGGGCAGAGGGCAGGAATCAGTATAGAGCTGATGATTTCTGGTAAAGAGATAAGAAGTGGATCTTGAGGAGTTGTAAATTTCTACAACAGAATTATTACCGGTAACAGCTACCTGAAAAACTTGTAGCAGTTGTCATGGTCTGAAATTGTAGAGTCTGGAAGGTAGTAAAAGTTCCTATTTTAAAAATGAGATGTTATTCCTGAGGCTTGTATTCATTTTCATTGGAACATTACAGGAGATTGAGGACTCAAAAGGAAACTGGGAGCAAAGTTAATAGGACTTCCCATCAAAAGCAAGAAGCGATCGTTGTGCTGAATTATTAGTTCTAGTTTCTCCTCCTTTACTGGCTGGACTGCCGAGTAATGCCAGCATCTTCTATTTTACTTTCAGATTTCCTTTTTGCTGTTTATTCTAGCTGGAATGACATTCAAAGGATTTTAAATTTGGCCTTTTGAAAGGAAATGTTAAACATATACACATTTGTTTCTCCTTAAGATGCATAATGATTATTGGGAGATAGAGGTCAAAGCAGCAGGGGCTCAATGTCACCCATATACAGGTATGCCTGCTGGAAATTGGAACAGCATAAGACCAGGATATAAGAATTAGTTAAATGGTAATCTATCTGGCCAAAAGCTGATAATAAATTAATAATAGTAGTGTAGTGGTTAGTGTAATGCTATTACGGTGCCAGCGACCCAGGTTTAATTCCAGCCACTGTCTGTGAGAAGTTTGTACATTCTCCCTGTGTCTGCATGGGTTTCCTCCAGGTGCTCCGGTTTCCTTCCACATTCCAAAGATGTACAGGTTAGGAGCTGTGGGCATGCTATGTTGGCGTCAGAAGAGTGGCGACACTTGCGGGCTGCCCCCAGCCCATTCTCAGTAATGCAAAAAGATGCATTTCACTGTGTGTTTTGATGTACATGTGACTAATAAATAAATACCTTATTTTCTCTTAAAAAGTTAATATTAAGTACTTTGTTTCAGGATTAGTCAGTATGTTCCTACTTACCAAATTCATCCTACCTCTGCAAATAAAATCCTTTGCAACATGCTCCCCACCCCTCATGAATATTCTGTTCCAATGAAGAATAAAACAGGAAAAGCTGCAAATAATCAGCAGATCAAGCAGAAACCATGAATAAAACAGTTATCAGTCAGTCAATGTTGCAGATCTTCCAGCCTAAAATAAGTGTATTTCAACATTTGAATTTGCTTATCTGCACCAGTTTGGTGCAACTTCTTAATTGAACATTACTTAAACGAAGTTCCTTTAAGTGTTGATCTGCATTATCAGCATTTTTTGTATAATATTAAACTATTTTGTTCTGCTATTTTCCAGAAGTTTTTTTGATGAATGGCATGGAATCAAATCCTCACACACCCTTAAATTCAGGCAGAGTTATCATCCAGACACATTGAGGAAGTGGAAATATTCATTGAAACTGGATTCATCAGATTAGGAATGAAACTAGTTTCACTGCATTGATTTCTAATTTAGAACAATGGTGCAGATACTGGCAAAATAAAAGCATAGCTAAGATTCCAGCAAAAGAAAGCTTGAAGGCAGAGGAGAACTAACCACATTGTTAATTCTGAGATTGGGCGTTTTGCAGATTGAGTGACCTACTTCCTTGCTCCCCAAAACCTTTCAATTACCATCAGGACAGCAAGGTTGCTGTGCATGGCATCCATTTTAAAAAAATATCCTGGACCAATTTGCTAACGCTTCCATAACTATACCTCTCAAATCCAGAAGGGCTTCAAATGCTTTGGAGCAGCAATAATTCCAAGTCCCTCCTCTGCTCCCACCCCCAAGTCACACACCATCTGGAGTTGAACAGTCACTGTTATTGTATTACCATAGGCTCAATATACTGCCTCTCCATGCATCAGAGGAGTATGCCTGCATTGTTACAACATCTCTATGGTGTTTCAGGAAGGTAGCTCATCATTACATTTTTAAGGTTACTTAAGAGCAGCCATTGAATGCTAGCCCTGGCAATACTGACTATATCCTGTGAATGAATGTTTTTTTAAGAGCACAGTTAACACTATTGTCAGAAAATATTGAGGTAATAGTGGGAAATCAGCAACTGTCTGCTTGGTCTTTAGCAGAGACTATAATTCACCTCACAATTGAGAAATTTGATGCACAAAATCATGAAATTACCTCTGGGTGAAGAAAACCAGCCAACCATATATGCTATACAACCAACCAATCATAAACCTTATACAACCCTTCTCCACTCCCTACCACCACAGCTCTGTGTAGATGTTATTTGAAATGATTCTGGAGTTTTTGCTCCACCATGCTAGCTCAGTCCATTCCAACTGTCGATCATTTCTGCAAAGAAAGCAAACTACAGATACATGTCCTAAAATTACATTTTACCAGTTTAAATTGACAGCACAGCAGTGCATCATGTGGTGTTGCTGCCTTATAGCTCCAGCGAGCAGGTCCAATACTGACCTCTGGCGTTGCCTGTCTAGAGTTTGAATGTTCTTCCTGTGACCATGTAGGTTTCCCCCAGGTACTCCAGTTTCCTCTCATATCCTAAAAATGCACTGGTTGATAGATTTAGTGGCAATTCTAAATTATCCCTAGTAGGTGGTAGGAGATTTGGAAGGTGGGGAACATTGACGGCTATGTGAAAAAGAATAGATTATAGGGAAATAAATGTGATTGCTCCAAGAGCTGGCATAGCTTGATGGGCTGAACGGTCTCCTGTGGTATAAAGAAATATGAGAAAATATGAATGTCCACTTGTCTTACTCCCAATATATATTTCGATGTTCTATTTTGGATTAATCTTTTCCAATATTTATGTATTTTCCTCTCAAATATCATCATTCAACCAGAAACTTCCCAGCTGAAAAGCCCAATTCGTTTAATTTGCTTAATCCTTCCTCATAATTTCGACTATTAGCACAAAGAATTAACTTGCAACTATTTTCTCCTGCTTCTAATTTTCAAGTTTCTTGATGACTATTAGTGAATAGCATTCAATTTTGGCATCCTCTGACCTGTTTTCTACTGCTTTAGCTTCCAAGTTGAGCAATATTTCATGATTACAGCTTTGCTTGGTTGTACGTTGACCTTACTGAGACTTCTAGGTCTCTGCAATATCATCCTGACTTGCTTCAGAACTCTTAATGTGTAGTTCTGCCTGTCTACAGTACTTTTCACATGATTCCATTATCCTATTGCTTTGCCCAGTGTTATATTTTACTAGGATCTTTATGCAATTTTTCCTGCCTCCTTATGGCATCCTAATATAGTATCACCTATTACTTTAAATTATTCTGTCAATATTGCACCACACTATACAGTTTTATTCACTGGTTGGCATAGCTTAACAATACACTGCCTAGTGTGTTTACTGACTATTCTGACTCAACATTATGTCATGTGTATTTGCAATGCCAGGAAAACCATTTGGCAAAGTTTTATCTTTTCCACATACCAAATCTGATGGGTGGAATCAACCTGTTTCTAGAAAACAAAGGTCTTCTTGTTTTTGAGTTCATTTATGAAGATGATATTAATATCCACAGGTCACCTATCATAGAAACACATTCTTCTTCTCAATGGAATTTTAATACAAACACAATTGGATAATAGGTTTGAACTTTGGAGCCATTTTTAAAATTAAAATTTCTTCAAATATTTGAATTTATTAGTGATGAAATGAACAGTGAAATAACAGCTTCACTTATTTGTACTAGGATATATTGAACTCAGCACAAAGTAAAATTGAAAGAATACAGAAGTAATGTTGGATCATAAATTTAAAATAAATTTGCTTCCTGGTTAAAGGAAACTAGTTGCAGGGTGTGCATTGGTGATGGTTTGCCTCCTTAGAAGGGTGGGTGAGCAAGTTGACTAATGGTGTCACAAGAAGACCCTCTGTAATCTTTTAATTTAAATACTTAGAAAGATATATGCTGAAATGTTTTTGCTTCCCTGGTCATGCATTGCAATTTCATGAGAGCCATGAAATCCCTTGAAACATGCTTATGCTGCTTTTCTGTTATTCCCATGGTTTTTTTTAACAGGAGTTATGGTAGATAGGCAGGAGAACCCAAATAAATGCAAAAGTCTTTACAGCACAGGAGGAAGTAACTTTTCCTCAAAGTACTGGGTTCTCATTCATTGTGTCATGAACCAGCAACAAAAGAAATACACTGAGTCATGATTCAGTGTTAAAAAAAACTACTTTATTAATAACTACTTATGATAATAAGAAAAATAAAAGTAAAAATGTTAGAATGTTAGAAGTAAAAATGTTAAACCTTGAACATTAACCCCAAAACTAAGCTCTTTGTGTGTGTGTGTGTGTGTGTGTGTGTGTGTGTGTGTGTGTGTGTGTGTGTGTGGCAAAGTCCCAAACTCCAAGTCCAGGAATGGTTCTTAAAGTTCAATTCAGCAAGCCATAAGGTGAAACATGAGCAAAGGCTTCTTCAACACCCACTGTTGTCTGAAGATAAGACGTAGATGTAGAGAACGTAGAGAGAGTAATTACGAAATCCAAATGTTCCATGATGGAACCCAAACAACACCTCAGTGTTTACTCGGAAGTGACTTCCTCACCCCGAAAAGCATCCGACTCGTGGTCGTCCACACAAATACCTGTTTCCTTCTACAGGTCAGCAACAAAGTGAACTCCACCGGATTGCTTCCAATTTCCATCCGTGGATTGCAGTGACAGACACAGTTATTGTTTCTCATCCATTGATAGAGAAACTAGCAGGTGGGTGTCTCTCTCCCTTTTCTCTCTCTCTCTCCCTCTTTGATTTCGACTGCCCTCTTCGACAACGTCATTACATCCTTTATCTTCTGTTGACGTAAGCACGCCACACACACACACTACTAACTCTATTTTAAAGGGACATTCACCGAGTCCGTAACAGTTGCTAGAGCAATCCAAAATTTGTTCTTTTGTTCCATTTTATAAATTCATCAATATCAACTACACTCAAGATGCAGCTGTGGGGATAGTGGCAGCAGAAATGAAGACTTCAACGCTGACTTACCAACAACTAAGTACATATGGAAAGGTTTGATGGAACAGAGGCAAAGATACAGGCCTGCAGCTGTGAAGAAAGACACAAAAGACAAAATTAGGATGATGGAGGACACGAAGTAGAAAACACAAAATTAGGAGATATTGTTATTAGTGAAGAAGATAATCGTAGATTACGGGGGATCTTGACCAGTTAGGGAAGTGGGCCGAGAAGTGGCAAATAGATTTCAATACAGTGTAGCGACTCACCGCACCGACATCAAACCGGCTCCTGACATCGCGACGTCGTCGGAGGCCCTGATCCAAGATGGCGCGGGGCTCTCCTTCTTCCCCAGTGTTGGGCTGGGAAAGCCTGCGCGTGGGAAGGTCAGGTGACCCGCGTGTGACGTCAGTGCGGGAACTGTAGCGCGGGAAGTTTTCGGCTATTAAAGGCGCACCGCGCCCCAGTCGGCATTCAACCTCTGATTTTGAAACCAGCGACTCTGTGTCTTCATTTCATAGTGTGTAGCTAGCCGCTACATTGGTGACCCCGATGGGCCCAAACGTTTTTGGACCCACGATGTCTGCACAGCAAGAGGTACAGGCAGTAGCCCTGAAACTGCCCACCTTCTGGACCCTCCGGCCCAGTGTCTGGTTTGACCAGGCTGAGGCCCAGTTCCAGGTTCGCCAGATCACCAAGGACGACACCAAGTACTATTACGTGGTGGGCGCCCTCGACCAAGACACTGCCACCCAGGTCGAGGATTTCATCCTGGCACCCCCAGGAGGAGAAGTACGATAAGTTCAAGACCCTCCTCCTCTAGACTTCCGGCCTTTCCCGACGCGAACGAGCCTCCCGCCTACTCCACCTCGATGGGTTGGGCGACAGACCCCCCTTCGCGCTCATGAATGAGATGTTGGCCCTGGCAGACGAGCATAAGCCCTGCCTGCTGTTTGAGCAGATCTTCCTGGAGCAGTTACCTGACGACATCCACCTGCTCCTGGCGGATGCCGATTTCAGCGAACCCCGGAAGGTGGTCGCCTGGGCGGATGTCCTTTGGCAGGCGAAAAAGGAGAGCAGGGCATCCGTCGAGCGCGTTCCCACGCCACGTACCCAGCGGCCCAGCAGGCCAGACCCGGCAATCGAACGCTCCCCACCCGCCACCAGGTCTGAGGCACCGACCGACCAATGGTGTTTCTACCACCAGCGGTGGGGTGCTGATGCCTGCAGACGCCAGCCACCATGCAGGTTTCCGGGAAACGCCAGTGCCAGCTGCCGCTGATGGCTATGGCGGCTGGCCACCTGGATAGCCTCTTGCATGTGTGGGACAGGCGTTCTGGACGTCGGTTCCTAGTGGACACCGGAGCTGAAGTCAGCGTCGTGCCTCCCAATGGCCGCGAGACTTGCAACTGTACACCAGGACCCACCCTCAGAGCCACCAAAGGCAGCGCCATTCGGACCTTTGGCACCAGTTGGTACACCTCCAGTTCGGCACCTGAAACTTTACTTGGAGGTTCATCCTGGCCGCCATTGCGCAACCACTCCTTGGGGCAGACTTCCTTCGTGCCAACAGTCTGCTGGTTGACCTGCGGGGTAAGCGTTTGGTACATGCCAGGACCTTCCAAACGTTCTCATTGGGTGAGGCCAAGCTGCCGGCCCCACACCTCAACTCCGTCACCACGTCGACCAATGAGTTTGCCAGGGTCCTGGCAGAGTTCCCGTCCATACTAATGCCCCAGTTCTCCACCACCTTGCCCAAGCACGGCGTCCAGCATCACATCCCCACCCAAGTCATAGTTTATTTAATTCTGGTTTTCGCGACGGTATTGCTGGTTCTGGGGGGGGGTGGGGGTGTGGTTATGTAGCAACTCACCGCACCGGCATCGAACCGGCTCCCGACATTGCGACGTCGTCAGAGGCCCCGATCCAAGATGGTGCGGGGCCCTCCTTCTTCCCCAGCGTTGGGCTGGGAAAGCCCGCGCGGGGGAAGGTCGGGTGACCTGCGCGTGACGTCAGCGCGGGAACTGTAGTGCGGGAATTTTTCAGCTATTAAAGGCGCACCGCGCCCTGGTCGGCATTCGACCTCCGATTTTGAAACCAGCGACTCTGTGTCTTCATTTCGTGGTGTGTAGCTGGCCGCTACAACGGATAAGTGTGAGGTGATGCATTTTAGAAAGTCAAACCAGAGGAGGACTTATACTATGAATGATTGGGCTCTAGGGAGTGTGATGAAACAGAGGGACCTAGTTCGTTGAAAGTGGTGTCACAGGTAGACAGGAAAGTGAAAAAGGTGTTTAGTATGCTGGACTTCATCAGTCAGGGCATTGAGTATAATAGTTGGAACATTATGTTGCAGTTGTATAAGTTGTTGGTGAGGCCTCACTTGGAGCAGTGTGTACAGTTTTGGTCACCCTGTTACAGGAAAGACGTGGTTAAACTGGAAAGAGTGCAGAAAAGATTTACGAGGATGTTGCCAGGACTAGAGGGCCTGAGTTATAGGGAGAGGTTGGCCAGGGGAGGTCTTTATTCCTTGGAATGTAGGAGAATGAGGGGCGACTTTATAGAAGTGTTTAAAATTATGAGAGACATGGATAAGGTGGACAGTAACAGTCTTTTCCCCAGGGTAGGGGAGTCCAAAACTAGGGGCCATAGATTTAGGGTGAGGGGAAAGATTTAAAAGGGACCTGAAGGGCAACTTTTTCACGCAGAGGGTGGTGAGTATATGGAATGAGCTGCCAGAGGAAATGCTTGAGGCAGGTACAATAGTATCATTTAAGAAGCTCTTGGATAAGAACATGAAGGGGAGAGGCCTGGAAGGATATGGGCCGAACTCAGGAAATTGGGTCTAGCAAGGTGAGCACCATGGTCGGCATGGACCTGTTGGGTTGCAGGGCCTGTATCCGTGCTGTATTGCTCTACAACTCTGACTTTTGATGGGGTCAATTGTAGCTGAACTGCAGTCAGCTGCAGGAGATAATTCTGATTACCTTCACACGCGATACTTATCAACATGCACATGTATTGATTTTCTTGGTATCCCTAAGTCATTGAAGAAGAGGCCCTCTTTTCTGAATTTCTCCAATAGATTCCCTACAGCTGTACCTGTAAACTGCTGGACCTTACCCGATCTATTCTTGTTCCTTAGTATCTTAATATTTGAAGTAGCAGCATTCCTGCTTTGGCTGCAAAAAAAATGCATTCCACCTAAAAACTGCCATGGAACATGAAGAGAAAGCAGTGGCGATCGACCTCCTCCTTCCTAAGTAGCAAGGAGCATATTTTATGTTTACCTCTGTCATACAAATTAAAGGTAGCCCAGAAGGTTCCCTATTGATGCCTCTGTTGTTCTTGCTTTTCCATCTCCTGTTCTCTGGCTGACAGAGACATTCAAATGATTTCTGAAAGTTGCTCTCAAATATAAAAATGAATTCTATTTAGCCTACTTGCAAGAAAAAAATGTAGCAGAAATGAGAATCATATTTTAATCACTATGATACGAAAATGTGAAATCATACAAAAATGTCACAAAACCATACCTTAAAACTAATTTCCCTTTGTTGAAAGTGTATTACGTGTACCAGAGCTAATATGGTCTGCAATGAATATCTATCATAACAATTTATAATACACCCCTTATCTACTTGTGATTGACGGAATGCTAGAACAGTTCACCAGAGTGATCCCTTGGATGTGGGAATTGTTGTATGAGGAAAGATTAAGCAAGTTAGGCCTGTACTGGCTACAGTTTTGAAACATGAAAGTCGATTTCATTGAAACATGCAATATTCTTACGGGGCTTGAGAGGGTAATGAAGGGATGATGTTTCTTTTGGCTGTGTTCTCTAGAGTCGTGGGTCACAGTCTCAAAAAAAGATGTCATTCATTTAGGATTGAGACGAGAAGAAGGTGGTGAATCTTTGGAATGCTCTACCCAAGAGGTCTATGGAGTCACAGATCAATACCCAGCTTACAAATACCCGACTGATGTACAGCCTGGACATACGACCGAGTGTTTAGGAGACCGGCAGCGTGGATTTGCTGGCTGCTGTGGGCTGCAGGCATCTTTTGCTGCGTGAGATCTTGGTTCACAGCTGCAATTCTGGCTTGCGAACTTTCCAAGTTATGAGGGATTCACAGGAACAGAACCCTCCCATAACCCAGGGAGAACAGGTTGTTGAGAGGGGAAAGATTTAATAGGAACTTCAGGGGCAACTTTTTTTACACAGAGGGTGGTACATATGTGGAATTAGCTGCCAGAGGAAGTGGTTGAGGCAGGTACAATAACAACTTTTAAAAAATAGTTGGACAGGTACATGGATAGGAAAGGTTTAGAAGGATATGGGCCAATAGCTGGCAAATTGGTATTGGTATTGGTTTCAGTTTATTATCGTCACTTGTACCGAGGTACAGTGAAAAACTTATCTTGCATACTGATCGTACAGGTCAATTCATTACACAGTACAGTTACATTGAGTTAGTACAGAGTGCATTGATGTAGTACAGGTAAAAACAATAACAGAATACAGAGTAAAGTGTCACAGCTACAGAGAAAGTGCAGTGCAATAAGGTGCAAGGTCACAACAAGGTAGATCGTGAAGTCATAGTCCATCTCATTGTATAAGGGAACCGTTCAATAGTCTTATCACAGTGGGGTAGAAGCTGTCCTTACGTCTGGTGGTACATGCCCTCAGGCTCCTGTATCTTCTACCCAATGGAAGAGGAGAGAAGAGAGAATGTCCTGGGTGGGTGGGGTCTTTGATTATGCTGGCTGCTTCGCCAAGACAACGAGAGGTAAAGACAGAGTCCAAGGAGGGGAGGCTGGTGTCCGTGGTGTGCTGGGCTGTGTCCACAACTCTCTGCAGTTTCTTGCGGTCCTGGGCGGAGCAGTTGCTGTACCAAGCCATGATACATCCAGATAGGATGCTTTCTATGGTGCAGCGGTAAAAGTTGGTGAGAGTCAAAGGGGACAAACCAAATTCCTTTAGCCTCTTGAGGAAGTAGAGGCGCTGGTGGGCTTTCTTGGCCATGGCATCTACGTGGTTTGACCAGGACAAGCTGTTGGTGATGTTGACTTCCAGAAACTTGAAGCTCTCAACCCTCTTAACCTCAGCACCGTTGATGTAGACAGCTGCATGTATACCGCCCCCTTTACTGAGGTCAATGACCAGCTCTTTTGTTGACATTGAGGGAAAGGTTGTTGTCATGACACCATTCCACTAAGCTCTCTATCTCCTTCCCGTACTCCACCTCATTGCTGTTTGAGATACGGCCTACAACAGTGGTATCATCTGCAGATTTGTAGATGGAGTTAGAGCAGAATCTGGCCACACAGTCATGAGTGTAGAGGGCTGAGGACGCAGCCTTCTGGGGCACCAGTGTTGTGAGAATAATCGTGTCAGAGGTATTGCTGCCTATCCTCACCGATTGCGGTCTGTTTGTTAGAAAGTCAAGGATCCAGTTACAGAGGGAGGTGTTGAGTCCTAGCTTGGATGGCATCTTGGTTGGCACAGACCAGTTGGGTTGAAGGACCTGTTTCCACGCTGTATGACTCTGACTCTATATAGACTTTTGGATATTAAAAGAATCAAGGGTTACTGCAGAGAGGTGGCACTGAGGTAAAGTATCAGCTATGACCCTTTTTAGTGGTGGAGGGGGCATGAAGGGTCAAATGACCTGCTAGTTCTATTATGTTCTTATAAAATAAAATGCTGCTGGTGTCAGAAATCTGATCTATTTAGGCATCATTTGGGAAAAGAGAAATTGAGCCAAGGTTTGTGGTCAATTCAAGTTCTGATGGGAGACCACTGTCAACTCTGTTACTCTCGATTGATGCTCCCTGTTCTTGGAAATATATCTATCATTTTTCACTTTTATCTCCATTTTATGAATGACTTCAATTATAACTTTGGTGATGTGATTTTCTAGTTCCCCCTGGTCCTGATCTCCCTCAATGCTGACTGCCACTTTCTGATATATAGTGAGAGTGGACATTCAGGACAACAAACTTGAAGTAATTGTTGGAATATACTTTAGGATCACACTACATATTTGCATTCTGCAGACAGAGATATTAAATTACTCCTCTGAGGCACTTTAAAGTCAGAACACAGGACACTCTGTCAATCTAGTTCAGTGGAATTTTTCCATGAACTAGTTTACATCATAAAAGAATATTACGTGACCTCAAAGAGGTGTGTTGTTTATAAATAAAATGATTTAATCAGAGATGGGAAAGTTCTTCTCTCGCTGACGGAAATTACTGGACTATAAATCTCTGTGGGGCTGCTGTTTATTCTACATGTTTACTTGGTTACGAGTGAGTAGTTTCATTTTTAAATATATTTTTTCTACTATAGAAATATAATAAACTTACAAATTAAAGAAGTTGCAAAGTAAAAGTAGTTTAGACTCAGAGAATTCAATCTCAGTAGTTTGGGAAAATTTCAGAACAGATTGCTTCCTTCCCCTGGATACCTTCAAGACTGGTTTGCACGTGATTCCTTCGTGTATTATTTTGGCATATAATTTCACTCATTTGAGTCATATATTAAGACAGCAAACAATGTGCTGTCATCAAATATTAAAAAATAGTTTGCATTGGACTGTTCTTTAAACTGGATGCGGGGAATATTCTTGTCCGGAATACGTGTGGCTCTGGGGTATTAAAAATTGAGCATTATTTATACAAGACCAATGATCTGTGGACCCCTGCTGTTGTTTCTAAGGCAGCTTGTCATGAAAGAGGATTTCAATTACTATATGGGATTTAAGAGAGGCAGTGGCAACCACTGGGAGGTGAGAAGCAGTTGGGAGCGGGAGGAGATCAGGAGAAGCAAAGTGGTGGGGGGTGGTAGAGGGTGGTTGGGAGAAGAGGTAGAGATCGGGGAATGGGGTGAGCAAGAAAGTTGAGAAACAATTGGGAAAGGGAAGAGATGACATCAGCAGATCAATGCATAACATATATCCTTTCTCACTGCTCTGATAAACCGCGTATGAACAGATTCACAGAAAGAGTGGACGGCAGAATGCTATACCCACGAGTTACGCATTGACTTGCCAGCATTGCCCACAAAAATTTCATGACTTTTATGTTGCTCTTGTGAAGAAATTTTATTTGGAGTAGAGGAATTAACTTGTTTAATTACATTTCAGAGCATGATGTTAGATTATTTTGGCTACCACGGCTACTCAAGGGACCTAACTCTTTGCAGCCCTTTCACTTCACCAGTTCTTTATGAACATGTGGGATTCCCCTGCTACAAGGAGCATGGAAGTAAGAACTCATGTTTAATGCTTAGACAATCGTCAGGCTGGCCTTTTACAGAAGTTATTTAATTATATAAAATATCTAAAAGTAGATTCTGGAGACTCTTCTAATAAATCTGTAAGACAGACAAACTCCCCCAAAATTTGACTTTATCTACTTATTTTTCTTTTACCATAAGGCTAAGGAATAGATGTGTAACAGAACGAGACAACATTATGTCACAGTTATGTAGATTTTGCTATGAAGAGCAGGAAGAATTGCAAGTAGAACAGTGATTATTGTATTCTTGTGTAAATGATGGTTACGAGTACACTTAAGTAAGATCATAATATATTTGCATTTAAGTCATCCACATTGAAATAAGAAGCTGTGCTTTGTTTCAGTTTCTTATGCATCCTGGACCTCGACTATTCCTGAACAATGGTGTAAGTGGCAGGTTTGGGAATGGCTACAATTCTGTTGTGATCAGTATAAACTGGATGCAAACTGCATTCCCTTCTCCAAGTTCAATCTTAGTGGCAAGCAGCTTTGCAGCATGACTCTGCAGCAGTTCATCAGCATAGCTGGGGACATCGGAGAGGTGCTTCACTCTGTTCTGGAACAAATAAAAGGAAAAGGTTAGAGTTTTCACCTCTTTTAATATCGTTAATTGTTAAACAAAAAGCAAAACTTGACAATCATGGCAAAGGAAATAGTATGATGTTTGTACATTCTGAAAGTAAACTTTTGGTGCAATACCATGATATGCAGGCTAGAATATCACAGGTTCAGTGTTGGTTTATGCTTTATTAGTTGGTTATAGCCAGAGTGATGATGGGAAAATTGCAACAGGCCTTCATGATCCCTGGCATGTCAGAAAATGGATTAACTCAAGTTTCTGATTCTGATCACTATAAGGCAGCTGAGCACAGCAATTTTGTGGAGGCCAGACTGAAAATCTACAACACATCCAAGGACCTCTCAGGGGAACATGGAAGTGCTGCTGAACTACTTGAGAGGTCCTCGCTGTCATTCTGATTACTCTCTGACATTGAACTCCTCATGGAGTCCGGCAGCAGAACACCAGTCATCAAGCAGTTATGCTGCAAAATCCTTCTGATAAATCTGTGATATACTGGACCCAGTGCAGATCCTTTCACTTGCATAGAGAGTAGCAGTTTCAACAGAATCAGAATCAGGTTTATTATCACTGATATATGTCATGAAATTTGTAGTTTTGTGGCAGCTGTACAGTGCAAGACATAAAGACATAAAAATTACTATAAGTTACAAAAATAAATAAATAGTGCAAAAGAGGAATAACGAAGTAGTGTTCATGGGTTCATGGACCATTCAGAAATCTGATGGTGGAGGGGGAAGAAGCTGTTCCTAAATTGTTGAGTGTGGGTCTTCAGGCTCCTGTATCTCCTTCCCTATGGTAGTAACGAGAAGAGGGCATGTCTTGGATGGTGAGGGTCCTTAGTGATGGATGCTGCCTTCTTGAGGCATTGCCTCTTGAAGACATCCTCGATGGTGGGGAGAGTTGTGCCCATGATGGAGCTGCCTGAGTCCATATCCCTCTGCAGCCTCTTGCAATCCTGTGCATTGGAGCCTCCATGCCAGGTTGTGATGTAACCAGTCAGAATGCTCTCCACTGTACATCAATTGAAATTTCTAAGAGTCTTTGGTGACATACCAAATCTCCTCAAACTCCTAACGAAGTAGAGCTGCTGGTGTGCCTTCTTCATGATAGCATCAATGTATCATGCCCAGGATGGATCCTCCAGGAATTTGAAGCTGCTCACCCTTTCCACCACTGACCCCGCAATAAGGATTCGTGTGTGTTCTCCCGACTTCCCTTTCTTGAAGTCCACAATCAATTCCTTGCTTTTGCTGACGCTGAGTGAGAGGTTGTTGTTGCGACACCAATCAACCAGCCGATCTATCTCACTCCTGTATGCCTCCTTGTCGCCATCTGAGATTCCTCCAAGAACAGTGGTATAGCTCGTGGTATCAGGGGAAGTGTGTTAACAGGGACTGAAGACACAAGCAACTGCATTTGCTAGAATCGGGAGCAAAAAATAAATTGGTGAAAGAACTTAACAGGTCAAGCAGCATCTGTGAAGGCAAAGGGATGGTTGATGTTTCAGGGATTGAACATTAGTTAATACACAGAAATCAAATAGTTGATTAAAAAAGGATCTTTTTCAGAATAGAAGGACGTAACTAGTGGAGTGCCTCAAGGATCAGTCCTTGGCCCTCAATTATTTACTAGCTACATTAATGACTCAGAGGACAGGGTACCTCAGAGTGTAGGGTACCTAAGTTTGCTAGTGATATGAATATAGATGGGAGGGTATGCTGCGATGCGGATATTTAAACTCTCCAACAAGATATAGATAGGTTGAATGAGTGGGTGAAAGCTTGGTAAATGGAGTTTAATGAAGTAAAGTATGATGTCACACACTTCAGTAGGAGGACTCAAAAGGCAGACTGTTGT
The DNA here is from genome assembly GCF_009764475.1 of Pristis pectinata. Lineage (NCBI taxonomy): Eukaryota > Metazoa > Chordata > Chondrichthyes > Rhinopristiformes > Pristidae > Pristis > Pristis pectinata. Next base: position 23,749,443 of record NC_067418.1, on the reverse strand, counting down.
CTGAATGAAGAGGGACTGCAAGGGATTTAGGTAGTTTTATACATGAAACACAAGAAGTCAACATGCCGGTGAAACGGGTCATGACATATTGCCCTTCATTGCAAAGGAGTTAGAGAATAAAAATAGAGATATATTGTTACAATAATACAGGGTGTTGGTGATGCTGGATCTGGAGTGTTGTATACAATTTATTTATAAGTACTTTCTTTATTTAAGGAAGGATCTACTAGCATTGGAGCCTGTCCAGAAGAGATTCATTAGGCTAATTGGGATGAGAGGTTGTCCAGTCACAATGGCTAAAAATTTAGATCTGTGTTCTTTGGAGTTTAGAAGAAGAAACATACTAGATCCTTACTGGAAGTCTTGAGTGAGGTGACATAGTTGCAATTTAAGGGGACAGTTGTGTAAAACTGATCTGCATCGTAATTTTTTTTCACAATGGGTGATGAATCTTTGGAATTCCCTACACCAGAGAGCTGTGGAGATGAGATCACTGGAGATATTTAAGGAGGAGAAATATAACGTTTTGAAACATTGGGGAATTGTGGGCTATATGGAATGGACACAGAGGAGGAGCTGAGACCTGGTACAGATCAGCCTTGATCATGTTGAATGGCAGGGCAGGCTTGAGGGGCCCAGTGACCTACTCCTTCTCCTTTTTCCTTATGTACATTCTTGTGCGCATCTACTTGACCGAACTTTTCACAACATTTCAATTTTTTTTTCTTCCTTAGTTTGACATTTGTATTTTTACCTAATGCCTCAGTATTTTTGGATGCTTTCCCAGATTAGGATGCTACAGAAATCCAGGTTGATCGTTTTGAATATTAGCCTATTCTGACATTACAAAACAACATTGCCCATCAAATGAGATGATACGTAGACTAAAAAAAGAGAACGTGTACCTACATAACCCTCTTATGGCTCATAGCTAATACGTTGTCATGTAGCGCAATCACTGTGTTTGATAGAAAAACAAAATTGCACAATCAATGCCCTCAAGCCCTCACAAATAACAAATGAGATAAGTTAGAGACTAATCAAAATGCAAAAAACTGTAGGTGCTGAAAATGTGAAATAAAAACAGAAGCTGCCGGAAATACTCAGCCGATCAGGCAGCATCTATAGAGGGAGAAACAGATGTAAAGTTTCAGATCAATAACCTTTCCTCAGAATTAGGAAAAGTTGGAAAACAAACGTTTTAAATTGTAAAGAATGGGGGAGGGGTGGAGAGAAAATAAAGTGAATGTCTGAAATAGGCTGGAGACCAAGGGAGGTTGTGAAGCAGAGGGTGAGGGTGTAGGCTGGGAATGGGCAGTGAAGGCCTGTTAGTTGCAACCAGTCTCTCTGGGGAGATGTGAATAGAAGGAGATAAATGTGGGGGGGGGGGGGGGGGGGCGGAAACGGCACATTTCTCAACATTGAATCTCATCTGCCATTTCCTTGCCCATTCTCCTAAATTATCTAGATCTCTCTGCAACCTTCCTGTCTCCTCAATACTCTCTACTCCTCCACCTATCTTGCTGTCATCTACAAACTTAGCCACAAAACCATTTACTCCATCAACCAAATCGTTAATGTACAGGGTAAAAAGAAGCGGCCCCAACACCGACCCCTGCGGAACACCACTAGTAACCGGTAGCCAACCAGAACGAGATCCTTTTATTCCCACCCTTTGCTTTCTGCCAACCAGCCAATGCTTCACCCATTCTGTTGTCCTACCTGTAGTTCCATGACCTCTCATTAATCAGTCTCTTGTGCGGCATCTTGTCGAAGGCCTTTTGAAAGTCTAAATACATAACATCTACCACCTCTCCCTTATCCACCCTACCTGACATTTCTTCAAAAAACTCCAATAGATTGGTCAGGCAGGATCTTCCCTTCACCTAACCATGTTGGCTTGGACCTATCTTGCCTTGCACCTCTAGGTATTCCATAACCTCATCCTTGAGGATCGATTCTAATAACTTTCCCACCACCAATGTCAGACTAATGGGTCTGTAATTTCCTTTATGCTGCCTCCCTCCTTTCTTATACAGTGGAACTACATTTGCGACCCTCCAGTCCTCCGGAACCATGCCGGAGTCTATCGATTCCTGGAAAATTATCACCAATGCCTCCGCTATCTCTAAAGCCACCTCCTTCAGAACCCAGGGATGTACCTCATCCGGTCCGGGAGACTTACCAGTCGTTAGTCCATTTAGCTTTCCTAGCACCTTCTTTCTAGTAATCTTAATTGAACTCGGTTCCCTTCCTTGAGACACCTGACTATCCGGTATATTGCTGATGTCCTCCACAGTGAAGACCAATGCAAAATACTCATTTAATTCCTCTGCCATCTCTTTATCATCCATTATAATCTCTCCCGCACCGTTATCAATTGGTCCTATATCAACCCATGTCTCTCTTTTACTCCTTATATATTTAAAAAAACTCTTAGTATCCTTTGGAATGTTATCTGCCAACTTCCTTTCATAATTCAGCTTTTCTTTCCTAATGACCTTCTTAGTTTCTTTCTGCAGGTTTTTAAAAGTTTCCCAGTCTTCTGTTTTCCCACTAATTTTTGCTTCCTTGTATGCCCTCTCTTTTGCTTTTATTTTAGCCTTCACCTCTCTCGTTATCCACATTTATGCCTTTTTTCCATTCAAAACCTTTTTTCTTGGAATATATCTATCCTGCATTTTCCTTATTTCTTGTAGAAATTCCATCCATTTCTGCTCTGCCGTCCTTCCAGCAAGCTTACTCTTCCAGTCAATTTGGGCCAGCTCCTCTCTCATACCACTGTAATTTCCTTAGTTCCACTGAAAAATCGATACACCAGTTATCAGCTTCTCCTTCTCAAATTTGAAACTGAACTCAGTCATATTGTGGTCACTAGTTCCTAATGGTTCCTTTATCTTTAGTTCCCTAATCACCTCCGGTTCGTTACACAGCACCCAATCCAAAACAGCTCATCAACAAGTTGCTCCAAAAAGCCGTCCCGTAGACATTCCACAAACTCACTCTCCTGAGATCTACTGCCTTGCTGGACTTCCCAGTCCACCATGTTAAAATCCCCCATAATTATGTTAACGTTGTCACTCTGACACACTTTTTCTATTTCTAACTGCAACTTATAGTCCACTTCCTGACTGCTATTAGGGGGCCTATATATAACTGCTACTATTGTCCTTTTACCCTTGCTATTTCTTAGCTCCACCCATAAAGATTCCACCTCTTCTGACCCAATGTCCTTCCTTTCTATTGATTTTATATCATTACTAACCATCATGGCCACACCACCCCCTCTGCCTACCCGCCTATCTTTCCTATACACTGTGTACCCCTGGACATTTAGTTCCCAATCACATCTGTCATAAAGCCATGACTCGGTGATTGCCACAATGTTGTATTTATTAATCAGTAGTTGTGCCATTAGGTCATCTACTTTATTCCTAATGCTACGTGCATTTAAATATAGTACATTTAGTCCAGTATCTGCTATTGATTTTGTTGTACTTCTATTGTTCAGCAAATTATCCTGACTTTTCACCTGCCTGTCCTTCTTGCCATCCTCACTGCACACTGTCTTGGACTTGTTTCTATAAACCTCCTCCCTTACCCTAACATCTTGTATCCTAACATCCTGGTTTCCATCCCCCTGTCAGATTAGTTTAAACCCTCTGCAACAGCTATATTAAACATTCCCGCCAGGATGTTGGACCCTTTGGAGCGAAGGAGGATGAGAGGGGACTTGATAGAGCTGTACAAGAAAAGAGGCATAGATCAAGTGGACAGTCAAAGACTTTTTTCCCACAACAAAAAAGGCTAACACGAGTGGGCATAATTTTAAGGTGATTGGAGGAAGGTATGGGGGGATGTCAGAGGTATGTTTTTTACACAGAGAGTGGTGGGTGCGTGGAACACACTGTTGGCAGAGGTTATGGAGGCAGATACATTAGGGACATTTAAGATATTCTTAGATAGACACATGAATGATAGAAAAATGGAGGTCTATGTGGGAGGGAAGGGTTATATAGATCTTAGAGCAGGCTGTGGGGCTGAAGGGCCTGTACTGTGCTGTTATGTTCTATGTCTGAGCTAACCCCTTGTGTAAGTGAGGCATATTCACCTCAATCAATAAATGCAAGTGTGTGGACATTGGTAGGTAGCTACAACATGCTCCTTGTGTGACCTCCAAAATTCATCGCCTCTTCCATCCAGAAGAAAAAGGTCAGAAGGCACAGAGAAACACCACCTCCTAGATATGGTGTTTTTACCTCCTTGAGATGGTGATTTTTATCCTAGAGATGATGAAGCAACACTGTTCATGTATCAGTGGTACTTCATCAACTCAAGGATAAAATTCTTAAAACTCCCCTTCTGATCTAAGTGGGAATAACTTCTTCACACCAGCTGTCATAGTTCAAGATTATAATTTACCACAGACTTCTCAAGGGCAGTTAATGATGGACAATAAACACTGGCCTCACCAATAATGATACCCACATCTCAAGTAGGAAAAATAAAGAGAGGTGGAGACAAGTACTCTAACAACATTTAAGAATAATTTAGATGAACACAAAACACCATGAGGCAGAGAAGACTGAGTGCTGGCAAGTGGGATTGGTATAGATGGGCACTTGCTGGTCAGCACAGACATAGAGGGCCAAAGGGCCTATTACTATGCTGTGTGACTCTATGACTATAACTCGATGAGAAAATATCTAAATAAATGTAATTTTTGACCCTTACATTGTAAGCTTTTAAAACTAATTGAGGACAAAATATTTTGGAATGGCGGGAATTGCATAGAGAATAAAATAATGTGTAAAAATTATTCAGATAAACTCAAAAAATATTTCACTGACATATGTTTCCCATTCTAAGGCACTTCGAGATGGGAGAAAAATTCACAACATCATACAGGAAGTAGAAGATTCTGCAATTCTCCAACTGCAGTAGATGGTGAGTTATATTCTGGGATTATCCTGAAGGATCGCAACAGATCCACTGGGGGAGATTTTGCAGTCAATGGAAAGCTGTCTGCACTTGGTGCTGACTTTGAGATCAACCAAATACTATAAATAACCACTAAAACTAATATATTAAAACTATTAAAGTTCCTCAAATGCTTTGATACATCTAAGACACCTCTAAAAATCTATATTAACACATACCACAATCCCTCAGAGCCATTCACTCTATTCAAAGCAAAGAGAAGGCAAGGGAGTTGAAGAGAATGTGGGGACAATAAAATGGGATTGATGTAGTATCAGCGTAAGTGGGTGGTTGATGGTCAGCACACATTGAAGGGCTGAAGGGCCTGTTTCTGTACTGTATGCCTCTGTGACTTTGTGACTCTCAGCCAGCACCACAAGTGTTTGCAGCATTCAGTCTCTCGTGGTCTCCTCTCTGTCACTGATAATCTCTCTGTTTTCTTCACCATCCCCCTTCCCTTCAACTGAAATCATGCTCGTTTTGTAAGCTTTCCAAGTTCTGATGAAAAGCCATTAACCTGAAACCTTAACTCTGTTCCTCTATTCACAGAAGCTACAAGACCTGCTGAGTATTTCTGGCATTTTCTGTTTTTATTTTTGTTTTGCTTTTTGACTACATATATGATGGTGTAAATGTTGCCAGATAAATGTCCTGACTGATGGAAAATGTTGGTAGGTGAGTGATTGTGATGTGGTGCATTGAGCACAGGCTGAGGCAGTTTGTGGGAATTAAAAATGACGTTATGCAATATGATCAAACTTCTTACACCCAAGTTCTTGAGCCTTGACTTCTGGTTTTGGCCTCCACCCTCCTTTGAGTGTGTGGCTGGAGGACCTCTGGGCTTCTGGTGGATATACAACACCTCTCCTACTTTCTACCTCCTTCATCAAGTTTTATACTGCAGTCCCAAAACCTTGGATTCCAGTGAATTTCCTTGTTGTGTTATTCTTCACTGTTTCCAGATCAAATTCACTTGTAGAACAAGGCAAGCACTGAAAGATGTTTGGAATCAATTGAAGGGAACTGGGATCAGCCATGATATCTAATGAGCAGGCTGTAGGGGCTGGATGGCCAATAGATAAGATAAGATTTCTTTATCAGTCACATGTAAATTGAAACACACAGTGAAATGCATCTTTTGTGTAGAGTGTTCTGGGGGCAGCCCGAAAGTGTTGCCACGCTTCCGGCGCCAACATAGCATGCCCACAATTTCCTAACCCGTAAGTCTTTGGAATGTGGGAGGAAACTGGAGCACCCGGAGGAAACCCATGCAGACACAGGGAGAACGAACAAACTCCTCACAGACAGTGGCCGGAATTGAATCTGGGTTGCTGGCGCTGTAATAGCATTACGGTAACCGCTACACTACCATGATTTATTTCTTATGTCCTGACAAGAAATGTTAGCTGTTTCAACCCCAACACTTTGAAAATCTGTCCTTACAACCCTTACCTTACTTATTCACCCTGAATTTTAAATGCCTTTGTAAAACCTATACTTTTGATCACTTTGATCACATCATCACAATTCCAAATTTAGTATTTGTTCTTTTTCTTTGGGCAACACTCTGATTCATGTTAAAGGTACTCTAGCAATATAATCTTTTGTTGTAATAGATGGATTGCAGGAAACAAAATTTGAAGGCAATGTTTTGTGAACAAGGATCCTTTTTGAGAATTAATGAGTTATGACTCACTGATCACAGGGTTATGAAAGGCCTAAATAGAGTGAGTAGGAAAACCCAAAATGTTCATAACCAGGGAGAACAGGTTTAAGATAACTAGTGGAACAATTGGAGGAGACCAAGGGAAAATATATTTATGCAGAGACTCGTGGGAGTCCTGAATTCATTGGAAGGGTACTATATATGAACACACGAACAAATGAATTAGGGTCACAAGTAGACCACTCGGCCCCCCGAGCCTGTTCTGTCATTTAATAAGGTCATGCTGATCTAATTGTAATCTCAACTCCACATTCCCATCTACCTTTCAAACCTGATAGATGCAAAATCTCAACATACTTTGATGACCACATGATATCCTGTAATTTATAATGCTGTAGACTGAGAGCTAGGATGAGGAACAATTCTTTGTCAGGTAGCTTGAGCACAATGAAATGAATGCCTCTTGTTGTGCCATTTACTTCTAAAATGCTCTGATTCCATGAACATAAAAAATAATCTAATTATTCTTATTTTAATGCCCATAACTGAAATCTGATAGTTATGGTTAGACAGTGGGTATATGCACTAGTTCCCACTGGCATACATTGAACTATGCAGAATTGGTCAGATGTTGGCAATATTACAACAATTTCGATAAATTTGTGCAAGGAAAACTCGTTGTACAGGTTAGACTACCACTCTCTCAAGAATAGTTGAAAAATCAAGGGCTTGTTCCACAGAGCCATTTATTTCAATTGCAGGGGTGTTGTAATAAACTGTTTGATGAACTGATGACGTGATTGTATCTTCATAATTACTTAGAACCTGAGTAACTATATTTAGCTGCCAAACAGGATCATTGTTCACATAAAAGTGCACAGTCACTATTAACATAAAGATGATTAATCACCTTGCTCTGATGAAATTAGTTGAACAAAAAGAGAGCAGGATGATTCTTCCCACGATCTTGAATTGGAAGTATGTCACAGTTCCATCATCTTCACCACTGTCTGCTAACAGCATTGTGGGAGTACCTTCACAAGAAAGATTATGGTGGTTCAAAACTGTGTCTCATCACCACCTTCTCAAATGGCAATTAAGGTTGGGCAATAAATGCTGTCCTGCTGGCAATAGGCACATCCTGGAAACAAATGTGAGGAAAGGACACAGTGGCTTATAAATTCCTTTGCATATAGTAGACTAAAATGTTGTTGCACAGAGGAGCTGGGCCAGTTTACCCTGGAGCCATGGGCTGGCAGTTCTGTATGCACGTATCACGAATCCTGGGTTTTCAATGCAGTTGCTTTGAATTTACAACCAGGATCACCAGCTATGGAAAGAATCTGAACAGGAGGGTTCTCAATGGCAATTACAGCAACTAGTAGTGGATCTTAAAGTATAGCCAAGGTAGGAGAGGCTGAATGGATATAAAAATGGCACCACACACCTCTGACAGACCAGATATAATAGCATTAGAGATGGGCAGAGAATTGGAAAGTTCAGGGGCATGCCACATCCTGTGACGAAAGATGGTCTCACCCAAAATGTGTGGATGTAACAGATTTATTGGAAAAGATTCTACGGTCACCTTCAGTGAAAGACTCCCCAGCCATGGAGAGGCTAGGACTGCTCCTTTCTCTTATGATTGAGGAGGCCTTCCTCCTGTTTGGCCTATATAGATTCTTAAGGCACCAATGTTAAATGTGCTTTGCATGATGATTGATGTCATTTCTGCTTATCCATCAGTCTCCTTATATAGACGTGCCAAGCACAGAGGACTTTAATACATTTTCACCGTGCGTATGTACATGAAAGGGCCAATTGCATTTTGTGATCAATTTTGCCCTTGGATATCTACCTTGTAATATATGAAAGAAAATATATTCAGTTTTCTGGAATACAAAGTGTTGTGACTTTGCAACAATGGATGGCAAACTTTGATAGGTTGCAAATATCACCAGCTCAAGCCTGGAGGAGATAGATGCATACAAATTCATCATGTGCTAATGATGACAAAACAGCTCTTGCCTTGCCCCGAGGTTGGTGCTTTGGTTGAGAAATTACATGTGAATGTGAATTGGGAGCAAGAATAGACCACTTGCCCTCCTGAGCCTGCTCTGTCATTCAATGAGATCATTCAATGATCTGGTTGTAACCACAGCTCCTCATTTCTGCATGCCCTTTCACCTTCTTTACTTTTATCTTAACTGACAAACTTTAGTAAGGATATTCTTACTAAGTCACAGCTTCCTCTCTCAATGGACCAGATCAGGTATATAAAATCACAAGGGGCATAGATAAGGTGAATGGTCACAGTTTTTTTCCGGGGGGAGGGGGGAGTCTAAAACTAGAGAGCATAGGTTTAAGTTGATAAGGAAAAGATTTAAAAGGGTCCTGACGGCAACTTTTTCACACAGAAGGTGATGGGTATAGGGAATGAGCTGCCAGAGGAAGCTATAGATGTAGGGTACAATTACAATGCTTAAAATATGTTTAGACAGGTATATAGGATAGGTTTAGAGGGATACGGGCCAAATGCAAGCAAATGGGACTAGTTCAGGTAGACAGCTTGGTCGGCATGGATGAGTTGGGCCAAAGGGCCTGTTTCCATGCTGTGTAAGTCTGTGACTCTATAACCGGGTTCTTGCTGGGTGTTCGCCTCTGCTGGGATTACCTTGTGCAGTTGTGCAGCTCCTAACGTCCTGACAGCTGTGCTGCTGTGGTCTGTCTATGAAGTGGAGTGGACCTCAGTGACAACTAGATTGAATTCAGCAGAAAGGACCTGCTCACGGACTTCCTTAATTATCTTCTGATGGCTCATGTTGTTGAAGGCCTTTACCACTGTTCCTAAATGTCTCTAATGATCAGATACATATGAAAGTACCTGAAAATAATTAAATAATTTTTAAAAACCACATTTAACATGCAAATTAAATAAAAACATTAATGTTAATTAAAATAAAGTTAGGAAAAAGCACTTACCTGAAATGAATTTGACTCTGCTGGCTCCATCAGGCAAGACAGAATGAAGTATACCTGGCCTCTTAGATCAGTATAATTAAGAACTGCTTCTTTACCTTATAGTTGGGCCAGGGGTGAAGCAAGAGGTCATATGTGCCTGCATGTGATCTTCATTGTGTTCTGTACTTCTGTATGTAGAGCAATCTGGTCCATTGCTCCCCACCATGATTCACATTAGCAAGTTGCTCTGTGAAAACTCCAGGCCTGCTGCTGAGAGTTTTCCTCGCCCTCCTCCTGCCTCCTCTAGCAGCTTGCCTTACTCTGCATACTACTGCTCAGCCCCCCTGTCATGCCAAATTCCACACAGATGTTCACTAATGCAGCACACTTTGGAACTGGTTATTGAAGATGACTTGAAATCAAGCCAGCACATGGGACACCACTCCCTGCAGAAAATGGCATACCATTGTTCAATCAAAGCAACAATCAGTAGAAATCTGTGAGAAACCAATCAGCAAGTAAGTGATGAACACTTGTGGGGTTCTTTCTCCTGCCAAGCATGTATCCAGCTGAACGCATGGTGTTAGCAGGAGCACCGAGCACCAGTTTGGTGGCACTTCCATCAAAGTGACATTGCAGACTGATTGTCAACATGATGGCTGGCTCAACGTGCACACTGGTAGCAAATTAGAATCAATTTGGCACTTTCTGAGCTCAAACAGCAGATGCAGCACAGCTGGATGTTGCACCCATTCTACTGCATTTCAACAATTTTAAATCTGTGACCATTTCATCTTACTTAAAATATATTTAAGCCAGTGCTTCAAACAGATGGTGCATGCAATACAGTTGCTGTAAAATACCAAGGCTTTAAGTGTATAGCCATGCAAAGAATGTAGAGGCATATTTACTTTGTAAGAAAGAACAGAGGACAAAGCAGTTATTTGTATTAAATTACGGATGGTACAACTCCAGAGGAGCAACATTCACTGCAGTTTCTGCCAGACAGGATGAGTCATGATATTTAAAAGACCTGGAGGAGTAGGGAGGAAAGCAGTGCTGTTGGCAGTGAAGTAACAATGGCACTAGAGAAATGGCCACATGTCACTGGAGGGGAAAATGTATAGAGAGGTGCTAGTGTGGAAGTGTACCACTGCACATTCATTGCTGTGCAGCCCCATATTTATCTTTGATGAATTTGCATGCTGGCATAAGGAAATGGTTAATTCTTCATTAAATTTTGCCTGCTTAGTGAGTTTCTCTTCAAAGTCTGGATAAGTCAATTTTCTTTATCTGGCAGAATTGATTAATTGATAAAGATATGGCCTCAAGCTTTCTTTATCAGACCCTCATTGATATCTCAGCTGTTCTCCTATGGATTAATTCCTAAAATACGCATTCACTGACAGCAGATGTTAGCTCATCAATAGAAGAGCCTTGAACTTCCATAACTGGGCTCAGGTGAATGAATTGATTGACAACTTACTCAAAATAAAGTTTTGCTAATGTGTGTGGGAGGCCTCTTGTTAATATCAACATGTATTGAATGAATAACATGATGAGATTTTACTTGAAACACGTGAACCTTCATGCAATTATAGTGAAAGAGAGGAATGTTAAAATTAAACCTTAGGAATTGAAAAGGCTTCTCTAGTGACATCCTCCAGCCAGAGAACTGCAACATGTGAATTTTTAGCAGTTTATATTATCCTGAGCATAATCTTATATGCATGTGTAATTATTATTTACAATGTTATCCTTGTACATTTAATTTATATAAAGTCTAATTCATGTCTGGTTCATATTATCTTCCATAATAACTTAAAACACACCCTTTGCTAACATTGTCAGAAAGTTCCATGTCAGACATGAATTATGCATTTGTTTTAAAAATCTTTTTCATAATATTTAATGTTTAAATTATTTCATTTTAATAGTTTTGAAATGCCCCTGAATGTTGGACATATCTAAGAAATGTTGAAAATCCCCCACAGCTGGTCTGAAAAGCTGGGAATAAGGCTTTGCTGGCTGTTAAAGGGGCACTTTGGTGACCGGGTTTGCCTGAGTGCACCATTGGAGGCTGTGCTGCTGTGCAGACCATGCCACTGGAGCCCAGGACACTTTGTGTGTCTTGTGTCTGGATGCGGGGCCGCCATGGACAATGGTTATAGGTGGTGCCCCTAGGTAGGCGTGATTTGTCTAATTAGTCTTCAGAGCAAAGCATAAATAAGCATTTAAGTGTGATGCATATTATCCAAATTTGGATTTGTGGGGAGAATTTTTATAATAACCAGAATATATGATATATGGGTAAGCAAGATTCTTATTCCTGCTTTCTCCTGAAGGTCTGCAAAGAGAGTACCTTTGGGAATTCATTCGGGATCTTCTCCTCTCTCCCGAGGAAAGCAGTGGCATTTTGGAGTGGGAAGACAGAAGAGAAGGAATATTCAAAGTTGTGAAGACTGATTCTCTGGCCAGGCTCTGGGGTCAAAGGAAAAAGAATGAGCATATGACCTATGAAAAACTTAGCAGAGCATTGAGGTAACATTGTGCGACTTCAACAAAAATATATAAGGCTGAACTTCAAAACAGAAATGTTTGTTTGATGTAATTCTTGTTTCAGGATTAGGCAATTTTAATTAGGTACACTTCAATTATGATAGGGAAAGATTTTTGAAGGTATTGTTCAGTTTACATTGTGAGAGACATATTCTTCGAAAAATTACAATTGAGTTGCATCTAAAATTGAGGTATATTAAAAGGAGGGCATTAAGCTTCCCTTAAACTATTCATTGATGCAGTAAAGTGTGAATAGAGTCAATAAAACATCTGTTTCCTTCTTGAGCCTGAAACAACTTACCTCATGAGTAAATGTACACAGTAAACACTAATAAATTTGTTTGGCATAGTGGGAATAACTAGCCTTCCAGAATAATTCTAGTTTGGCATGAAAAGTTCTATGAATCATTTTAGTAGGAACTTGGTACAGATGATGATGACGGAATTCTGAGAAATGCTCGCCTGTGGAAGACAGATGGTGTAGTGTCTGAACAGGGGAAATGAAAGGAAAACTGATATATTACAGAACAGACAAATGTCTAGAGTTTTTTGGAGCTACTCCAGGCCCCATTTGTCTGGGTAAGTGCAGCTCTACCAACACTCAACACCATCCAGGACTGGGCAACCTGCTGGACTCCCCTCATAACATTCACTCCCTTCACTACTGTGGTTGCAGTGTGTGATATCTACAATATGTGCTCCGGTTACTTGTCCAGACCATCTAATTCCCCAAACCTGTGATCCCTTCCACCAATGGATCAGGGCACTAGGTGCATGGGTTCACCAGCAGGTTTCCTTCCAAGACACACACTAGCCTGCCATGGAAACATTGCTGGGACAAGTACCTAGAACTCCCTATCCATCTAAGCTTTGGCTCACCACCATTTTCTCAAGCATAGTTAGTGATGGGCAGTAAAGACACACTCCAAAATATAAAGAAAAACAACAATGCCAGAAATGTCATGCAAACCCTATTTACATGTGTTAATTGAGTTCTTGCTGCAATTCTTTTTTAATTATGGAGCCACCCATAAACCTATCCTAAATGCTGGTATGTTATTAGTGCCAATAATACTTGATTGTCATACTTCATTTTATTTTGTTTTCAGGCATTATTACAAAACTGGGATTCTGGAACGGGTGGATAGAAGGTTAATGTATAAGTTTGGAAGGAATGCGTACGGTTGGAGATGAAAACCTTTATTCACTCATCAAATATAACCCTGATTGATTCAACATAAGAAACTATGCTAGAATACACTCTTCAGACAATGGACTATCCTTGGTCAGTAATCAATTTAACTTGGCAATATAATCACATTCCTATTAAAAATCAAACCCTTGCAATGAATGTTTTTTTTAATGAAACATACAATAAGTCTATAAGAAGTAGTTCAATTGCATTGTTTTATGTTGCAATTAACTTTGTAACTGCTCTGTGGAGTCAATGCACAGGTGTTCAAAATCTATGATCTACATCTACCTGTAGCTATCATTCATTTATGCGCAGAGATATCCAGCTGTTTATCTCTATGACATTGACCTCCATAGACTGTACAGTGCAATTTATTTGACAGTCTTCCCATCCTTCCTCACCTGTCAGTTTAGTTCTTTTCTTCCTTGGATGCTTGTTTAATTTCTCCTGTGTAGATGTTCAATCCATTTAGCTGTGAGTTCCATATTCTCACCACACAATGGTTTCTTTTGAATGTCCTCTCTCAATGGCCTCTAATTTTGCTCTTTCTTATAAATAGAGATACCTTCTCTCTGCTTACTTCAACAATTCAATGATCTCTATTCAGCCAAACCCAAATCTTCTCTGATTTGAAGATATACATCAATGCAGCATGACAACATTATACATATTGTGCAACTATATAGAGCAACATTTCCTTGGCTTTACTGAGAGAGTTTGGCTGGTACTTTATAGGAAAATGCAAACTATTTTTGAACAGTGGCTGAAAATTACTGTTGGTGATATTGCTATTTTAACAAGTTATTTTATGTGGGCCAGTGCCTCAGCTAAAAATAAACCATAGTTTTCATGCCTTTATTTTTTTTTGTATCTGTTTATTTTTGCAATGTTCAAATTATATATGGAAACACTGAATTTTTGATGCATGCAGTGCCCTGAAACTTGGTGACAATGTGTGTGGAGCATTTATGGATATTGAATGTACAACCTGCGAGGAATAAAGAGTTTCCAATATGAATGTAGTAAAGCCTTATATATCACTTAAAATGATCATAAAATTAATTTTTCTCATACAATTCAAATTATTTTTTTGCCTACAATTATTTTTGCTATGATAGATTTTCTTCATTTGACATAATAACTGCCAGAATAACCACTGATGGATTTTAGGTACGTTGAAGCTGAAAATATGTGGAGTGAGTACAACCCAGCCAAGCGTGGTTGAGTTAGGGAAGTTAGTGGGTTCGGTGCATCTGGAAGCATAACAATAATAGATACTTCAGCCATTATTTCGTATTCCATCATTTAATGAGATAGATGATATGTACCTTAGCTCCATCCACTAGCTTGGTCTCCAAGTCCTTTTATATACTTGATGAGTGGAAGTTTATTGATTGATTTAATATTATTGATTGAGATGGCATCTACTTGTCTCAGCTTTTGTTTGTAGAAGTGTTTCCTGACTTCTCTCCTAAATGGTCTGGGTCCGATTTTAAGTTTTTGCCTTTCTGTCTTCTGCCCCACCAGTAGGAAAAATTGCTAACTATCCACTTTGCTAATTACTTTCAAAACCCTAAAAATCATCCTGAACCATGTATATTTGAGCGAAGCAAAGCATAATTGATACACACTCCTCTCAGAATCTTGCCTTGTCTAACATACAGGAAGGTCAGAGCAACTTAGTTCTGGGAGGTAAGTGAGGGGAGAGGTCCAGGTAACCCTGTTTGAGGGCGGAGGGACTTTAGCGAGTGCAACCAGAACTGTCTCACTCAGAGTGAAGTAACCGGCCCTGCAGAACTGGTTTGACTCCCCACAGGAGCCGCAGTGGCAGTCGACCTTCAAAAATCAGCTTAAATTGTGTCCCTGGACATTGCATTTAAATAGACAGCACCTTACACATTTTTTTAAAGCTCTTTTGCTTCAGGCAAGGAAGTCACAGCAGAATCTTGATTGGGACTCTTTTTTACTGACTGAAGATATATTAAACATCTTTGCTGATCCAACACAAGTGGCCATTAATAACCAGAGGCAAGGGAACAGCTCAAGTGGAGGGTCTCCCCTCTGACACTGCCATGTTACTGACCGCATATGGAGATTCCATCCCCTTAGAAGGACTCTGAACTCCTGAAGTTGTTGTAACTTGGCATATCCAGGTTCTGGCACAATTTCCATCTTGACTAATTCACTCCTGCTAAACTAGAAAGGCCCATTTCCTTTTAGCTCCATTGAAGGGAAATACGCTGTCTACGTACAATTTCCTTCTCAGCAGCAAATCTCTGGAGTAACAAGAGTAATGGGAAATAAAAACTGAGCGCTCAGGGTCACAATACAGGGGTTGAAAATAGCTTCAGAGCACAACATTGCTGAGATTTAAAGCACAACTTAACTGGTTAGCCTAGGTTGACTAGACAGGAGATGAGATGAGAAATTATGAAACAAAAGCCTGGCTTGGATGCAGGGAAAAATTGGAGGACATCTGAGTTCCAATCTTTGGTCATTCTAGTACAGTATGTGGTGGTTAAGAGACAATTTTGTGGAAGGATTGGTCATGGAATATGAAACAATATCTGGGTGCTGCCATAACTCTATCTCACATTGCTACTGTTGGGTGATCCAGGCCCCATATATTTTAAGTTCTGAATGTGATCTGTGTGACCATGAGTAATGTGTACCACAATACTCATGCTTCCTCACTACTGGCATATTGGTAATAAAACATCAAAGGATTGGAGATAGAGCAACAAGGGGTTAATCCTCTTGATAATGTTCTGGACTAACCAATACAGCAGTGATAATGTATCCTGCAGGAAAATTTGAAAAAGGAGCAAAGTAATATGTCAAAAAGGGAAAATAAGTTGGAAATGGCTATTAAATAGTCATTGCTTTCATTATTTTAAAAAAAGAATGTGAAAACACATTCAATAATTTAAAAATAAACACTGCAGGAAATCTGAAACAAAAAACAGATATTGCTGAAAACACTCAATAAGTCAGGGTGCATCTGTAGAGAGAGAAACCAAGTTACTGTTTCAGGTTGATGACCCGTCTTCAGTACTGGGAATATTTAGAAAACAGACCTGTTTAAACACAGGTCTGTTTTCTAAATGGAGAGGGCCTCCTCTACATCGGTGAGACCCAATGCAGATTGGGGGATCACTTCATCGACCTGATGGCATCAACATCGATTTCTCTAACTTCCAGTAACCACTCCCCTCTGTCCCCCCTCCCCCCTTTGTTTTTCCTTATCCCTCTGGCCCCTTCTCTCTCCCCTCCCCTGCCCTCACAACCTGCCCTTCACCCACACCGTCCTCCCTCTGGTTTCCCACCTCATTCCCTTTATTCCATGGTCTACTGTCCTCTCCTCTCAGATTCCATCTTCTTCAGCCCTTTGCCTCTTCCACCTCTCACCTCCCAGCTTCTCGCATCATTCGCCTTCCCTCCTTCTCTACCTATCTAACTTTCCCCCTCACCTGGATTCACCTATCACCCGCCAGCCCGTGCTCCTCCCATCCCCCCACTCTTTTATTCTTGTGTCTGACCTCTTTCCTTCCAGTCCTGATGAAGGGTCTTGGCCCGAAATGTTGAGTGTTCATTTCCTCCCATAGATACTGCCTGATCTGCTGAGTTCCTCCGGCATTTTGTGTGTGTTGTTGTTTAAACACAGAGAAGGAGAAGGGATAGGGAGAACAGTGGGATGTCTGCGATAGGCTGGAGACCTAGAGATGACTTAAATTGATGCCAACTAGGAGGCTTGTTAATGCTAATCTGTCTAGAGGAGGAATAAATAGAAGGAGGCCAGAGAAAGAACAAAAATCCTGCTGGAACTGAGATGCAGAGTACAGCAGTTGCTGGAAATCTGAAGTGAAGGAAATTTCTGGAAAAGCCTGGCAGCTCAGGCAACATCTGTAGAAAGAGAGAGAAAGCAAGTTACATCAGAACTGGCCAGGGACTGAAAAGCAAAAAACTGCAGACATAGGAAATTGTTGATCACTCTGAATATAAGATGACCTACTGAAGAATATCCTGCCTCTTTTTTTCCCCAGTGAAATTTTCACAGGCCACAAGTTAATAGTTTGTTCCATTATAGAGAATCATAGAATCATAACAACAGAAAACAAGATATCCACCCCATCAAATCTGCACCTGTTCTTTGTAGAACAATTCAGTCAGTCCAGGATGTGTACAGAAATTTAAATGTGATCACTTTTGGAGGGGCACTTCAAATGGACTCATATTATACATGTACTTACTTATGTGCATATTGTTTAAATGTTGCGCGATTACTAGCGATGGGGAGGGTGATGGACTCTGTGCCCTCGGCCCCTCATACCTCCCCCATTGTGTGCCTCAAAGCTGGTCTTAATCCCATGTTCTTCCTCCATAGCCCTGCATATTTTTGTTTAGCAAATATTTCTCCAATTCCCTTTTGAAAGCTGAGATGGAGCCTGAACCCGCCAATTTTTAGGCAATACAATATAGGTTTTAACTAGACACTGTTAAAAAAATTCTTCCTCATATCACCCCTGGACACATTGCCAAACACTTTAAAGCTGTGTTCTCTTCTCCTCTGTTAATGGGAACAGGTTCTATTTACTCTATCTAAACCTGTTTTGATGTTGTATACTGTTTAACTTTCACTGTTCCAAAGTGAACAACCCCAGCTTCTCTCAACTATCCATACACCTGAAATCTCTCATCCCTGGAACCATTCTGGTAAATTTATTTACGACACTCAGTATCCCATATTCTTTACTAACTTCTTTCTAATGTGCTCTGTCACAATCAAAGATTTATGTACATAAATACCCAGCCTGTACACCATTTACAATCGTATCATTTGGTCTATTCTGGCACTCTTTTTTCTGCCAGGAAGCATTGTTTCACATTTCTATCTCCAAGTTTCAACCACTATGTGTCTGCCCACTCCACCGACTTTCTGGCCTCTTACATCCCCCTCACTGTTTATCACAATTCCAAGCTTTGAGTCATTTACAGATTTTTAAATTTTACCTGGCACATCCACGACATCAGTTTATGCATTATTCAGGTCATGCATATGTGTTCCGGTTCCTTGCTCCTGTGCAAATAAGATATCTGCAGAACTTTAAACATGTTTTTTCAAGATTGCCTCATCCCAATCACAACCTGTCTCAAATGACAATACATTGAAATCCTTGAGCCTTCTTCTCATTACATCAACACAGGAGCTGGAAGCAAACCTGTTACCATACCTGATTATGCTGAATCTACTAATGCCAGGGTTAAGTTCTTACTCAGCAGAACAGACTGTCTATGCACAACTCATACAATCAAAATATCTTTTTGTGTTCTCTTCAATTGTGCATTAAAAATTTCAGGATGAACTGCATGGAGACAAGAGGAAGTGCATGCAGCAAATTAAGGTAAAGGTTGTTGAGGAATTTAGGAAAAGGAAGAATAAGTTAAGAAATAACAATTGGAAACAAATGAATGAATCATAAATTTCTAACGATAAAAGTAGCTTAATATTTACCAGCTTGAGGAAATTTCATGCCAGAGGAATTTATTTTGCATCTCCATTCTTTACAATACATAATAATTATAAGAACACTATCAACACACCACTTAAAAGTGGGCAGGCACAGTAGTGTAGCAGTTAGTGTAATGCTTTTACAGCGCCAGCAACCCAGGTTCAATTCCAGCCACTGTCTGTGAGGAGTTTGTACATTCTCCCCGTGTCTGCGTGGGTTTCCTCCAGGTGCTCCGGTTTCCTCCCACATTCCAAAGACGTACAGGTTAGGAAGTTCTGGGCATGCTCTGTTGGCGCCAGAAGCGTGGTGACACTTGCAGGCTGCCCCCAGAACACTCTACGCAAAAGATGCTTTTCACTGTGTGTTTCGATGTACATGTGACTAATAAAGATATCTTAAAAATCTTAAATGTTAAACTTGGTGTGTAAATCAGGAATGAAATATTGGACCGAATCTGAAAGGAAGTGAGTGAGACTTCCTTATCCAGGTCTGCTTTGGTAGGTTCCAAGACCAGGCTGCATTTACACTGTTCCTACAATGCACCATCTGTGTTTGTTCAAAATGTGTGAAGACCAAAAATGTTAACCTCAAAATATGACTAAGTATGACCGTAAGTTTAGGATGCAAGGCACCACATTTCCTGTCAAAGCACAAACTTGAAAAGGCAAAGAGCTACTACTATTTCCAAGTTTTCTTCATGAGAAGGAACAGCTGAGAGAGCTCTCTGAAGGAGGCATTCTGTGAGAGAAAGGTCACATAGAGTATGGCACTGCCATTAATCTTTTATTCTGAAAGTTCTAGAGAAGTTATTTCTACTTTATTTGAAAGGTGCTATTGCCTAAGTGATATTCAGGGTTTAGTCTAGTGAGTTTTTTTTTCATGCAATCTTGGGATGGAATATGGGATGGAATGAAGCCACTTAGCAGAGGTGAAAGTAAATCACACTTTTTTCGATATTTGCAGATGAGAAATTTTTAAAAAACTACTATACCCTCTTTTCCGACACCTTACAAAATTGAAACTACGGAAAAAAGTTTAGGTCTTAATCCTTATCAGAAGGGCTTGATAGCAATAATTTATGATTTAATTATGAAAATATGTCTAGAATCATTAGACAAAATTAAGAATGAATGGGAAAGTGAACTCTAGACATCTATACCTACAGAGACTTGGAAGAAAATTCTTCATTTAGTCAATACGTCTTCAATGTGTGCCAGACACTCGTTGATACAGTTTAAGGTAGTCCACAGGACCCATATGTCCAAAGATAAGTTAGCTCGTTTTTATAACCATATAAATCCTATATGTGATAGATGTAAATCGAATGTGGCTTCTTTGACACATATGTTTTGGTCCTGTCCTCTTCTGGAAAAATATTGGAAAAACATTTTTAACATTATTTCAAACGTATTGAAGATTGATTTACAACCTTACCCTATCACTGCAATTTTTGGATTACCAAGGATAGAGTCTGGCCATTTATCTCCTTCCGCTAACCGTATGATTGCCTTTGTTACATTAATGGCCAAATGATCCATTTTGCTTAAATAGAAGAATCCAATACCCCCTACTACTTTTCAATGGTTTTCTCAAACTATATCATGTTTAAACTTGGAAAAAATTAGGAGTGGTACTGTCGATCCTTTGCTTAAATTTGAAGATATTTGGAGTCCATTTATTCAATATTTTCACATGATGTAGATCCCCTTTCAATAACTTTCCAATTTGGAGGAACGGACTTGATGGCATAATATTGCTCTGTTTCTACTGAGAAATTTTAGCCCAGTTTTTTTTCTTTTTTTTTGTTGTTTGTTTCTTTTTTAAAATGTTTTTTTTTTGTTTAGTTTATATTGTTTATAATTTTTTATATTGATTTGTTTTTTTTTAAATTTATATAATAAATCTTTTTCTTTCCTTTCTTTTATATTATATTAATTTACTAAGAGATCGTTGGATCTACAGATTTTTAAAAATATTTTATTGTTCTTTATGGTTATATATGCTATGATTGTTATCCTGATCTCTTTGTATTACATGTATAAATATTGATGCTATATATTAATCTGTATTAATTTGAAAACTAATAAAAAGATTGAAAAAGAAAGAAAGTAACTTAAATTTCTCGCTGGAACAGTCATACACAACTAGAGCATTGGCAACTTTCTTACCCATACAATATGCTAGCCTGTTGAGGCTTTACTTTCACCCCTGCTATTCAGCCCATTGGATTTATACTGATTCTCCTTGAATACAGTCTCTTAAAGGACTGGCATGATGGATAAAATGGTCCTTGAAGCTTCATTATTACACCTTTATGTACCTGCATGTATTGCTGGTCATCCTTCTCATCAGTTCTGCCCAGGACCTTTGTTAGTGAACAGCTGTGTGTTCTAAACATTCTGTCAGGAGGACTCTTCCCTATTCCTTGCCAATCTTTCCTTTCCAGAATATTGCTAATTTTCTGGCCTGGGCATTGAAGTTGCTCAGGAGGATCAGTTTGTCTCCCTCTGTAACCCAGGCCAGAGTTTTTTCAAGGCCAGAGTAGGCCTTATCCATAGCTTCCAGGGTTGGGGCAGATGTGTTGATGACTGTGGTGTGCTGCATCAGCATTGGTGTAAGTTGGAAGGTCACTAAATGTTGCCATCCCACAGGGGAGTCACTGAGCTGCCAGACCAGCCCATTCTTGAAAGCTAAACACATCCCATGAATAGACCGTACTTTTTCCAGTCTGATTTTACGGAAGGAGGTCTTTTTCTTTGAGCTTGTGATCTATTACCCATCATGAATCATTCTAGGTGATCACGTCAATATTATAGGAATAGTAGAAGAGCAACATTTACACTTGTCATTATTGTTTGTCACTGTCCATGAGGATCCAGACTTCCAGATCCTGGATGTTATGTTGAGGAGTGGAAGTTGCCAATGTGCAATTTCCTTCAAAGGGGGATTGCATTGCACACCCGATACCACACACCAGCTACCACACAAAGAGTGGCAAGGGGAGCCAAGAAGTCTGAAGATCAGGTTCTACTTAACAAACAAACACATAGGTAGACACACATTGTAGGCATCTGTCAGCACATACGCACACTCTCTGTCTTTCTTCTCTTAAACACATACACAAACACACACACACATATATACACCATACACGTATACACACATGCACACGTGTGCGCATACACAGCACAGTTGCCCTCGTCCACTACTTCCCCCTGACTTACAACTCCCGTTCTTCCTTTGATCCTTCCCACCCCGATTCTCTCCCCATGCTTGAATCTATTCTCCTTCAGAGTTACCCTGCTCCCTAACCCATCTTCCTAGTCCTGCTCCCTCCAACCATACGTCCTGTCTCCTCTCCTGCACCCTGCTGCCTAGACCTTCATTCCTCTCCTGCACTGGGCACTGTCTTTTCTCTTTTGTTTGGCCTTCCTTTCTTGTCCCTCTGCATCATCTCTCCTCTCACCTCATCAGCCAAAGTCCGCCCCATGCTCTCCAGTCCTGTGTTCGTAGGAGATTCTCTGGGCAGTGGGATGGAGGAGTGGGTCCAGAGAGGAAGGGCTTACCTGGGGACTCCGCTCCCTTCCCCTGAGCCTATCCACTCACCCTACTCCCTTTGAGACTCTAACCTGTTCCTTTGCCTTTCATTCCATGGATCTCTCTCCCAACTCCACTTCTGACCATTCTCCATTTACTGGTCGCTCAGCCCTATTGCTTAGTGCAGACTCCCCAGTCCTCTCACAGAAGGTCACAGGAGAAGCTGCAGTGCCATCCAGTACTGCTTGACCACTGTGGTCTCTCAGTGTTATGGGAGAAGGTTGGTGGGTGCTGGTTTGTGATTTCCTTGTCAATGGTGACACAGATTTACCCCATGGGAGTGGGAACATTTCACTCAACTGCTGTCTTTCAACAGAAAATTTGATGTCATAAAGTGAACATTGAAGCTCTCAAGAACACTGTGTGGAGTTTACATGTTCTCCCTCTCACCATATGCGTTTCCCCCAGGTGCTCCTGTTTCTTGCATGGCCAAAAAATGTGCAGAATTGTACATTAATTGGCTCCTGTACATTGCCCCAGTGTGTAGGTGAGTGGTAGAGTTTTGGGGGATGTGGAAGTTGACAAGAATAAGGTGACGACAAAATGGGTTAGGATACGATTGGTCTGAAAATGGGTGCTTGATGGTCAGCAGTGAGCCAAAGGGCCTGTTACCTTGCTGTGTGACTATGAGCCGATAGCACCTTAAAGAAAGCTCTTCTCAGACCACATCTCACAGACAAACTGAGGAACCCCAAGCATCAGAAGCTGCAGGGTGCAAATGGCATCTGGAGTGCTCTGAAGCCCACTATAATCAGCGTGTGTGGCGTGATAGCTTTTCTACCAGAAAACACAGAACTGAAGAGAATGACCAGAAGATCCATGAGCTAATTAACCACAACAAAAGGCATTCTTGGATTGGATCTTAGGCACCAGAAAGCCTAGATCCAAAAGAGTACCTGTGTCCTGCAGATCAGATGGTGGGCGGAAAGAGTACAAGAACTCCAATAACTTGCTGACTGTCAGGATTGTTCAGTGTTCCCAAGGCCATCTATGGTCCTAACACCCAAGGGCCCACCACACCAAGGGCCATGAACAGGGATGAACTTATCAAGTACAGAGAGGCAACATGTCAACTGCAAGGAGCACTTGCCACAATCCCAGACTGACAAAGGTCAAAAAAGGCACTTGAAACTGAAAAACACCAAGGCCTCAGGAGCAAATTGTACCTCAGTTTATGTCCATTTGTTAGGGACACTCTAAATACCTGAAGGAAGGCACCACCTTTCAGACGATTCACTCATCTGTACTGTCAAGCAGCAACTTCCCCACCTGCGGCAGAATATGCAGTACCTATGGTGGCCCCATCACTCACCTCAGAACTGAAGGAGAATCAACTCAGCTCGATTTCTTGGGACTGGCAGAGAAGACTTGAAGGACAAACTCCAAAGAAATACTGTGAAGTTCAATTAATCCACAAGATGGCAGCATCATGCAGGTGGACAACTGTGTGCTCCTGTAGTAAATAAGGGTAAAGAAAGCTGAGGAATTTTGGGGAATGGAGAATTGGATATGAAATAACAATTAACGATAAATTACAGATTCATCAAATTCTATCAACAAAGAGAAAATAACTATCAATATTATACTTACTACACAAGATTTATTGGAAAGTAGTAAAAAATTCAATGGGTTAAATAAAACTAAATAGAAAATACATGTAAAGACTCCAGAAGCCATATAAAGCACATATAAAGCTGCATATAAGGATTCAATATGAGAGAAAATATCACGCAAAATAACTTTCACAGTTTGAGAATGTGGTTAAGTCTGACCACTAGTTTAGAGTGACAAGCCAAAGAGGCAGGCCACCACATCAGCTGCCAAAGTACAAACCTGAAGAGGAGAGGGAGTTCCTGTTATTTCAGAGTTAACTTCATGATCTGAAACAGGTGGAAGACCTCTCTGAAAAACACAATCTGCAAGTCAAAGGTAATGTAGGAAATGGCACTTCTATTAACACATGTATAATGACTGTTTTAGTTTGATGTAGAACTATATATTAACATTTGTGTAAGTTTAGTAGATTAGCTGCACAGAACTTATCTAAATGTTATTAAAAACTTCAGCCATAGCATACAAACATTATATATAATATTAAAAGAAGTACTTGTAATGGTCAGCAGAACTCCACCATGATATTGAGCTCCTGAACACATTGCAATATGCTAAATGAATAATGAAATCGTCTAGCAGGTAAGGGAGTAAAGAAATGAACTAAATATTTCTGACAGTCAGTTTAATTGATTTTACATTTAGATGTTTTTTATTTGAATATTTTAAAATAAGAATATATACAAAATAGATTTTTATTTAAATTTTCACTTGGCTGCTTTCCTGAATATTGCACTGCTGGAGTTTGGATTCTGTTGCAATTTATATTATATTTTACAATTTGATTGCCTTTGTGAAATTGTGAGATATGTTTCTGTGAAATTAACACTGAATGACTAATCTTTGAGAAAGTAGACAGAACTATTCTGAAATTTGGTCTGTTTTACTGAAATCTTTTTACCTAAAATAAAATGTACTTTAATATTAACATTTGCAAGGTATGCTACTGACAGCTGTGTTACAATATCTTATCTTCAGTGTTTCAAGATTTTATAAAGACCGAACCCATTAACATGAACCTCTCAGATGGTGGACTGATGAAAATGTTAATGTTTTGAAATTGCATTTGATTGATTTCAAGGCAAGAAAATCTTTAAGACAATCCAACATTTCTGTTATCAGCACTGGAGTTCTGGATATAGTAAATAATTTGTACTGGTTTCAAATCTAAGCACTGTGCACTTCATACATTGAGTCTGTCTGTTGGTTAAATAGCATGACAGATATTCTCAAACCTGTACTGCCTTCGTGGACCAGCTGGTGAAATTCTATAATTTTGTATCCTAACTTTGTCCAGCGAATTAGCTGGTATTTAGGCTGGCATCAGTGCAGAATATTACATAATGCTAATGAATCACAACCAACATTCTCTTCGATTGTCCTTTGTCTACATTCAAGAGATATATGCTAACTGTACAAATTACTTAGTCCATTGGAGAGGATATGGGAGTACTTTGTGTCTACAGCTTTGGAATAGAATAAACATATTAGCCTTAAGGACGACATCAATAACTGATAGTGTGTGTGTGTGTGTCTCATTACACAAATGAGATTTTCTGTGTTTTACCTCAAAATGGCTTAGGGGAATGAATACATATTATGAGTTAGATCGTTTGTATAGATTTGTGCCGCTTTAGTCGAAAATACTGTATTTGCCAACCAAGCAATTGCAGCTGTTAATAATTTTGTGAGAATATAAGACTTACTTCCCCAAATCTTTGGCTTTCAGTCCTTTACTAAACAGTCAAGTCCAGCAGTGGACTTGTTTGTGTAATGAATTGTTTTTATTGGGCAGATATTACTGATATGTGATTATAAACCATTTGCAGATAGCGGTGAGGCCCATTTTCAATCTGTGACTGTTCTTCAGTTAACTCTGTTTTATATTCCAAACACAGGAAATTTCTGCAAATTGAGGGAAATGCACTTTACCTTAATTCCACTGCATTCTCCCCTCAAGTTTGACAAACAGCTATTTATTGTAATTCTCTGTTTTCTACCCTCAATCTAGGCTGTGGATTTTTATCAAACTTTGTATCCACACTACTGTTGGCTTTTCTGTTCTGTGGACTTCAATTTTGCTAACATGTCTGAGAGGTGAATTGAAGGATTAGATTAACAGGCTAATTGAAGGATTTTTTTTTGAAGGTCATAAACATCAACTCTGCTGTTCTCATCAACCCTCTCTGTTACCTCATCTAACAAAAAAACTCAATAAAATTAACGGAGCATGATTTGACCTTAACTCTGCATTAGCTTCCCTTTATTTTACCCCATGTATAACCAAGTCCTGGTAATGTTCTCTTGGATTATTTTTCCCATCACCAAGGTTAGGCTGAATGGCTTGTAGTTTCCAGGTTCATCTTTCTCCTATTCTTGAACACAAGTATAATATTTTCAGTCTCTCCTGGTCATCAAGAGACCTTAGAGGTAAATTTAACATAACCTACTCATGGGAGATAGAGTGGAAGAGGCTGTTTCACACCTTACTTAACAGTGTGAAACAGTGGCTTACTTAACTCTGCAAATTTCTGCCATGTAAATTAAGTTATATTTAACTTCCTCATATTTGATTAGATATGAATACCTTTATACCATTTGGAATTAAAAGCAGAATGTTAGGATTGGAATTAGAATGTAGGTATTTAACATTAAAATTGAATTAAAGCAGGCTGTTTAAAATTAAATGCATGAACAGTGATCCTGTTTTAATCAATAATCACTTTTATGTCTCTACTAGATATCACTTCCTAATGGAAATGGAGATACCTTTGCAAATAATACCTGAGTATTTCAGGAATTCAGAAGCTAGTCCAGCAATAAATATCCAAGAGGAAGCCAAGGTTTCAATGGAAAAGACTTCTGAGTCACAGGCTATTCTGCCAGTTCATGGTCTAATGTGGCAAAAGTCACCTCCTCAAATCAAGCCACTGGGAACTATGTCTTTGGAAACTTTGCCCTTGGACAAGAAGACTTTGGAAGATAAGTCCCCGGAACAAATGCCTTTAGAGGTCAGCCCACCAAAAGCCAAGTTCTATGACTATAGGCAAATGGAAACAAAATCTTTGGAAGATCATGTGTTAAGATTACAAAACCTCTGCCGCATTTGTGGAATTTCCTTTAATACCAACAGTTATGACATGAAATACCCAGTCAGTGGTCCTGTTGATGATGTCACACAAGAGGTTCTTAAGGAAATGGGATACGGAAACAGTTTTTGGCCAGAACTCATCCACAACACATTTAATATAGATGTCAGCACAGATTCAGAAGCCAGACATCCCACCCACTTTTGCTATAACTGTTGGCGGATTGTCATTCAGACAATCAACAACACAACCAATGAAGATGCATTCTTTCCCATCAGCACAATAGTTCAGTGGAAACCACACTCTAATATTTGCAACGTTTGCAACTTTGCAAGTGGGACGCGCAAACGAAAAGTTCTTAAACGAAGTCCACCAATCACAAAGAAGCTCAAAATAGCGGTTGAAGTACCAATCAGATCAAGAATTATTAAAAGAAAAGATCAAAGAAACTCAACAAGTATTTTATTGGCTAAAAAGATTGTTAACTGCAAGAAGATCCATCTCAATTCAAAACTCCTTGTGCTTGATTATCCCAATAACTTTATTCAGTCAGTGTCATGCCAAGTCTGTGAGCACTTACTGGATGACCCTTTGCAATCACCATGCAAGCATCTTTTCTGCAGAACATGCATTCTCAAATGTACTGCAGTGCTTGGAAAATATTGTCCAGTTTGTAGATTTCCATGTGATCCTGCAGAGTTCAAAAGCCCGGTGAAATCATTCGTAAGTGTTCTCAGTTCATTAGTTCTAAAATGCCCTGTGGCAGACTGTGGAGAGGACGTGAGACTCGGTGAATATCCCAACCACACCCAGAATCACAAAGGAAAAAGAAGGTTGCATGCTTACTCATCAATAAACAAGGGTGGTCGGCCTAGGCAACATTTACTCTCTCTAACTCGCAGGGCTCAGAAACATCGTCTCCGAGATCTCAAACTTCAGGTGAAGGCTTTTGCAGACAAGGAGGAAGGTGGTGATGTGAAGTCGGTGTGCCTCACTCTGTTTTTGCTGGCATTGAGAGCTGGAAATGAGCATAGACAAGCAGATGAACTGGAAGCTCTCATGCAAGGACGAGGATCAGGGCTGAAGCCAGCAGTCTGTCTTGCTATTAGGGTTAGTACATTTCTAAGTTGCAGTCAGTATCATAAAATGTATAAGACGGTCAAAGCAGCAACTGGGAAGCAAATCTTCCAACCACTGCATGCACTCCGAAACATAGAGAAAATGTTGTTGCCGGGTTATTATTCATTTGAATGGGAACCTCCTCTAGCAAATGTCCCTACCAACACTGAGGTGGGAATAATAGATGGCATATGTGGTTGGACACAATGTGTTGACGATTACCCAATGGAAACAATTTCGAGACGATTTAGGTACGATGTGGCAATTGTTTCGGCAGTGAAGGATCTTGAGGATAATATTTTGGAAGGTTTAAAACGCCAAAATATAGATGAGTGTTTGGGTGGACCATTTACCGTCGTAATCAAAGAATCCTGTGATGGAATGGGGGATGTTAGTGAAAAACATGGATGTGGTCCTTCAGTTCCAGAAAAGGCAGTGAGGTATTCTTTCACAATCATGACTATAAGTGTGATGAATGAAAATAATGAGAAGGTGCAAGTATTTGAAGAGCTAAAGCCAAATTCTGAGTTGTGCTGCAAGCCACTTTGCCTAATGCTGGCAGATGAATCTGACCATGAGACCTTGACGGCAATATTGGGTCCACTAGTCACAGAAAGGGAAGCAATGAAAACCAGCGACTTAATCCTTGAAATTGGAGATTTGCCTAGATCATTTCAGTTTATCTTTAGAGGCACAGGATATGACGAGAAGCTGGTCCGTGAAGTTGAAGGCCTTGAAGCCTCAGGCTCCATGTACGTGTGTACGTTATGCGATGCCACTCGAAGTGAGGCTTCACAAAATTTGATCCTTCATTCCATAACAAGGAGCCATGAAGAGAACTTAGAGCGCTATGAAGTTTGGCGCACAAATCCATATCATGAGACAGCTGAAGAGTTACGTGACAGAGTGAAGGGGGTTTCAGCAAAACCATTTATTGAAACACAGCCCTCCATAGATGCTTTGCATTGTGACATTGGGAATGCAACAGAGTTCTACAAGCTGTTCCAGGATGAGATTGGGGAGATGCATAAAAATACCAATCCATCTAAGGAGGAAAGGAAAAGGTGGCAAGTAATGCTCGATAAACACCTAAGGAAGAAGATGAACCTGAAACCCATCATGAGGATGAATGGAAACTTTGCAAGGAAACTAATGACTAAAGAGACTGTGGAAGCCGTGTGTGAATTGATTCCCTCTGAAGAAAGACAAGAGATTCTCAGGGAGCTGATGCATCTTTACATTCTTATGAAACCTGTGTGGCGATCCACATTCCCAGTCAGAGAATGCCCGGATCTTCTTTGCCAGTATAGCTTTAATTCCCAGAGATTTGCAGAACTGCTTCATACAGAGTTCAAGTACAGATATGATGGGAAGATCACCAACTACCTTCATAAGACTTTGGCTCACGTCCCTGAAATCATTGAAAGAGATGGCTCCATAGGGGCATGGGCAAGTGAAGGGAATGAATCAGGCAACAAACTCTTTCGGCGTTTCAGAAAAATGAATGCAAGGCAGTCCAAGAGCTATGAGTTGGAAGATATTTTGAAGCACCACTGGTTGTATACTTCAAAATATTTACAGAGATTCATGGAAATGCACAATACATTGGAAAATGCTGCAGATCCATTTGTACCAGCTGAATTAATCAGCCAAAATAATCCAATAAATTCAATAGATGATGATTCCCTTTATTTTTAAATTGACTTCCTGGAGCTGAAGTTGGTTCTAAGCTTTTTTAACCACAGGAGACTGAACAGTCTGTACTGTGGGGGCTTATCATGGCCAAGTCTGGGAAACAGAGTTGGTGTTGATGAAGAAGTCCCAATGGTGTTATTAAGAGAATATGGTCAGTGTATGATGGACAAAATCAGTAGATAAGCAGGTGTGTCAGCTGTAGCCAAAGCAGAAAGTGATTACAAATCAGTGAATCTTTCTGTATTGTTTGCATTTTGTTAGGTAATCACAGAAAACAGGAACATTTGTTTGATTCTCTGCTTAGATGTGAAAGAAAATTGGGCAAGGTGAGGGCATTTTTCAATGAAGGAGTATGTTTTATTTTCTAAATGCTAAATGAAAACCTTTCAAAATCAACAGGGCATGTAGATTGTTGGGAGGAAAATGATGTTGATTCTCAGTGCTAATTGATTGACACCACAAAGTCGATGGTGATGTATTGCTATGCTTTTTTGAATTCTTATCTAGTGCTCTTGATTTCTTTGACAAAAGTTGTATTTGCCTAATTATAGACTTCATGGTTTTTTTTTGCAATGAAAATGGAAGATAAAATGCAGCTAGTGATGACTGCAGCTTATACAGTGGCTCAAATTGATGCTTCCCATCAGGAGAGCTGTCTGTGAAAGCATAGGCATTACTGAGAGCTCTTCACAGTCCTCCAGCTCAGCCTTGAGAAGTGAGTTCTTCCAACACCCAGGCCTCTTGCTTCAATATGTGCTGTCTCCATGGTGCTGAGTCTGAGCCCCAAAATAGGCAGCAACATGTTTGATTCCCTTAGTTCTTTTATACAGTTTTGCTGTCAACTTCTGATACCACACTTGGAATATTTTGCTTTATTGTTTGAGCAACTTCATAGGAGATCTGCTAGTGGTTTTTATAGATATAAAATTTAAGTTTTGTAGTTTATCTCATATTTTATATAGCTGTTGCATTGCAACCTTATTTTTGCCTCTACATAGACACTTTTCTTTTAAAGTGATAATTAGCATCTATCGTTAAATCATTTTTTGAAAGCTGAGCTGTACTTGTAGTAATAGTTTTCTACAGACACAATAAACAGCAAGCAAAATATACCACTGGCTTTATGGGAGATTTAGGAAGGAGCTAATAAAAATTTGGCCAGGTGTGATTTATTTCCTAACATCAAAAATGTGATTAAGGAAATGCCAAATTTCCTTTATTGTATGAGGATAATACAGATTTAAATTGTGCTTAACTGAAAAGTGTTTTGGTAATGGGCAATGTACTTGGGTTCTTTTAAGATGGTTAGTATTTTATGATGAATTTAATACTTTATTTTGTTAAAGTAATGGATAATCATGCATTGATAACCTTTGTCAGATGTATGGAGACGCAATGCAGGTTTTAGACTCGAAATGTCAACAATTCCTTTCCCCTTGTAGATACTGCTCGATCTGCTGAGTTTCTCCAGCAGCTTGTCTGTTGCTCTTTTTTAGACATATATAGAATTTAAATCGGTTTTGTTGAATTGTTAATTTCTAATATTACACTGCTCATAAGAGTCACAGGGATTAGATGCAATTGCAATGCAGTCTGCAGTTTTATTTAATCAACTCTATTTCAGTATTTTGCTTGTATACAAAGCAAATTTTGAAATTAAACAGATTTCAGTGCTTTCAATAAGCCAGGTCAAAATCAGTTTGGAATGTAAATTTAGATCTGTGTTTAATCACAACACCTATTTACTTAAAGGTCATACAAAATGTTAAGCAGCTCATAAAAAACAAAAAGTTCTTAAAGTACTCAGCAGGTCAGGCAGTATCTGTGGAGAGAGAAAAAGAGTAAATGCCTCAAGTCAAGGATCATAATTTTGCAGAATTTTGCAGTTGGGGTGGGTGTTGTGGTGTATGTGCCTTGGGATGCAGTTTGAAGATACTGTGTATTGAAAATATATTTTGTCAAAATTTGCTCTGCCTTTTTCTAAAAAAAATAAAGATTTCAAGCTTTCAAACTGTTGGTTATGAGTAATTTGTAACTTACAGTGCCTTTCAGTTATTCAGCATTACTATGATTCAGGTGATGCTTCATGACTGAGAAATTTGACTTCTAAAACCAGTGTGAAGTCTTTACATCGGACTACTGGAATTGGCTGAGGGCCTATTTGTCACATCCTGAACAGAATTTGCTTTGGGCCTCACTTAACTGCTACTTGCGACCTGCAATTGCTGTTCAAGACCCCTACTGCTGCTTACTGTTTCTGACAGCAAGATGTTGGTTGGATCCAATACCCAAATTGGGAAAAGAAGACAATCACAAGGCTGAGGTAGGGGACATGAGGAGCTTTAAATGGGGCAGTGAGTTTTCTGTGACTCTAGTAAGAACACTCCTTCAATGCCGCTGGGCATAAAAGTTGAGAGTTTGCATGCATGTTTTTTGAGCATTCACTTTAAGCACCACAGCTTAGGCTGTTCAACACTTTAAGTGGTGCTTAAAATGAATGTTCAAAAAACATGCGTGCAAACTCTCAACTTTTGTGCCCAGTGGCACTGGAGGAGCATTCTTACTAGAGGAATATGAAGGATGCATGTTCTAGCCCTTTGTTCCTTTGATGCCAAATTCTGCTGTTAGGATTGGGAGTGTGTGGTTAAATTACTGGTCTTGTAATTCGGACACCTGGATTAAAAAAAAGGCTAGCCTCAATAATGATAAACATAAAGCTATCAGATTGTTATAAAAACACATCTGGTTCCCTAATAACTAGTCTACATGTCTTATCTACCCTCTGGAATGGCCTGGAAAGACATAAGAATAAACCAGAACTAACTGACCAAGGCGCCAGATTTGGACAGAGCAGTTGCCTCCACCCAGTTCTCCTCAGAAGTCCTCCTCACAATCACCCAGGGTTTGGAGTCTAAATTGGAAGAGCTATCCAATAGACTGGTCAACAAAATCCTAATCTAGTCCTACTGATGTATCATACTAATACCTTTTAGCCAATGTCCCCAGGTTCTCAGTAATAATCCCTGTTCCATAGCAGACTGATCCACCAGAGATGGTGGCAGAGTGGTATACAATCGAGGATGAAAGCTCTTGGAAATCTTCAACATTGCTTCTGGACTCCATGAGGTTTCATGGGATCAGGTCAAACACTGCCAAGGAAACCTCCAGTTGATTACCACCAACCATAACTCCCTTAGCTTTTGATGTTTCTCCATATTGAAGAAACACTGAACAACAAAGACACAGAATGTATTCTGAACAGGGAACTTCAATGACCACCACCAAGAGTGGTTTGGTAGGACCACTATGGACTGAATTAGCTGAATCCTGCAGGACACAGCTGCCAGACTGGGCCTATCATAGGTCTGTGACAGGTGGTCAATGAACCAACATGAGGGATAAACCTAATTGACCTCATCCTCACCAATCTACATGTTACAGTTAGGTCTGCCCATGACATCTTTTAGAAGTGACCACCATACAGTTCTTGTAGAGGCAAAGTCTCATCTGCACACCAATGACACCATTCTATTGAGGGTAGGATGTTAGAAGATAAGAAATAAAAGCAGGACTAGGCTCTTCTAGACTCTCATGCCCACTCCATTTAATGAGATCGTGTCTGATCCTGTACCTCAGTGTTTCTTTCCCGCACTGACTTCAAGCACCTTGATTCTCTTAACATCTAAAATTGTATTGATTTCTGTATTAAATATTCTCAGACTGAACTTCCGTAGTCCCCTTGTGCAGAGAATTGCAAAGATTCATCAACCTGTGAATTAAAAACTTCCAGGATTTACATCCAGCAACAATGAAGGACTGGTGATGTATTTCCAAATCAGGTTGGGGTGTGATTTGGAGGGGAACCTACAAGTGGTGGTGTACCCTTGAACCTGCTCCCTTGGCCTTGTTGGTGGTGGATATGACAGTTATGAGGTGCTGTTGGAGTAGCCTGGCTGAGTGACTGCAGAGCAGTGCATTTTGTAAATGGAACACAGCAGTCACAGTGCCAGTGGTGGAGGGAACAAATGTTTAGTGTGGCCAATGGGGTGCCAATCAAATGGGCCACTTTATCCTGATGGTGTTGATCTTCTTGAGAGCTGTTGGTGCTGCACTGATCCAGGCATGTGGAGAGTGTTCCATCACACTCCTGACATGTGCCTTGTTGATGGTGGAAAGCTGCTTTAGTGCCAGGAGGTGAGCCACTTGCCACAGGGTATCCAGCCTCTGACTTGCTCTTGTAGACACAGTACTTATGTTGCTGGTTCAGTTTAGTTTCTGATTAATGGTGACCCTCAGTGTATTGATGGTGAGAGACCTGGTGATGGTAATGCCATTAAATGTCAACGGTGGGTAGTTAGACTCTCTCTTGTGGGAGATGGTCAGTGCCTGGCCCTTTTATGGTGTGAATGTTACTTGCCACATATCCTAAATATTGTCTGGGTTTGCTGCATACAGTTATAGATTACCTCGTGTGTTGAGGAGTTGTGAATTGTGAAATCATCAGGAACGTCCCCACT
This sequence comes from Pristis pectinata, assembly GCF_009764475.1. Classification (NCBI taxonomy): domain Eukaryota; kingdom Metazoa; phylum Chordata; class Chondrichthyes; order Rhinopristiformes; family Pristidae; genus Pristis; species Pristis pectinata. The sequence continues at coordinate 23,714,944 of NC_067418.1, read as the reverse complement.
TCTGAAGGTTACCGATGAAGCAGATGAAGATGGTTGAACCTAGGAACTGCCCTGATGAACTGCTGCAGAGATGTCCTGAGTTGGGCTGACCTACAACCACCAAACTACAACCATTTTTCTTTATGTGAGGTATATCTCCAACCACATGAGTGTTTTACCCCAGTGCCCAGTGACTTCATTTTTACCAGGTATTCTTGAGGCTACACTCTGTTAAATGCTGCCTTTAAAGTAAGGGCAGTCGCTCAGCTTGCGTCTGGAATTCAGCAGCTTGGCCCATGTTTGGACCAAGGTTGTAATGAGGTCTGGAACTGAATGGTCTTGGCAGGACCCAAACTGGGTATCGGTTGATAGGTTGCTGGTGAATAAGTGGACTTGACAGCACTCTTGATGACAGTTTTCATCACATTTATGATGACTGAGTGCAGGCTATCTGGGTGATAATTAGCTGGGTTGGATTTTTGTGACCAGAGAAATACCTTGACAATTTTTCACATTGCTGCATAGATGCCAGTGTTGTAACTGTACTGGAACAGCTTATCCAGAGATACAGCTACTTTTGAAGCATAGGTCTTCAGTATTACAGCTGGGATGTTGACTGGTCCCATAGCCTTTGCTGTATCTGGTGCTCTCAGCCATTTCTGGAGACTGGCTTCAGGTGGGGATCTCAGGAGGAAGGCAAGATCAATCATCTCTTCAACACCACTCGCTGAATTTCATTGTGATTTTTCTTTTTGCAACCTTTTTCTCGTTGCAACCTTTCCTTTAGTACATGCTGGGTCATGCCATTGTTGAAGATGTGGATGTTTTTGGAGTCTCCTTCTCCAGTCAGCTGTTGAATGGACTAGATGTGTTGGATTGCAGAGCTTTGATCTCATCCATTGGTTGTGAGATTGCTCAGCTTTGTCCATTGTATGCTGGTTGTGCTGGGGCTGGGTTGAATGACCTCCAACAGTGACAACCACCTTCATGGAAGATATGACTTCAACCACTGGATTGTTTTTCCTGTGATGCCCACTGACCATTTTTATCAGGGTTCCCTGATGCCACACTTAATCAAATGCTTTCAATATCATTAGGCTGGCACCTCATCGTTTCTGGGTTTGCCTGGTGCTGCTCGTGGCATGCTCTCAGCACTTCTCACTGAACCAGGGTTGATCCGCTGGCTTAATAGTAATGGTAGAGTGAGGGATCTGCCAGGCCATAATGCTAAAAACTGTGTTGATGTACATTTCTGCTGCTGCTGATGGTCCACTGCACCACGTGATGCCCACTTCTGAGCTGCCAGACCTAGAACATAGGACATAGAACAGTACAGCACAGTAAGGGCCCTTTGGCCCATGATGATGTACCAAACTATATGAACACCTCCTTCATGATCAACCTAACCCTTCCCTCCTGCACAGCCCATAACCCTCCATTTTTCTTACTTCCATGTGCCTGTCTAAGAGCCTTTTAAATGTCCCTATTGTATCAGCCTCTACAACCACCTCTGGCAGTGTGTTCCAGGCACTCTCTGTGTAAAGAACCTATCTCTGATATCTCTGCCTGAACATTCCTCCTCTGACCTTAACTGGATGTCCTCTGGTATTTACTATTACATCCCTGGGGAAAAGGTTCTGGCTGTCCACTCTATCTATGCCCCTCATAATCTTATACACCTCTATCAAGTCGTCTCTCATCTTGTATCGCTCCAAAGAGAAAAGCCCTAGTTCACTCAGCCTTTCCTCATAAGACATGTTCTCTAATCCAGGCAGCATCCTAGTAAATCTCCCCTGCTCCCTCTCTAAAGCTTCCACATCCTTCCTCTAATGAGGTAACCAGAACTGAACACAATAAGTGTGATCTAACCAGAGTTTTATAGAGCTGCAACATTACCTCGCGGCTCTTGAACTCAATCTCCCAACTAGTGAAGGCCAACACACCATACTCCTTCTTAAACACCCTATCAACTTGCATGGATGCTAAGATCCCTCTGTTCCTGCACACTGCTCAGAATCCTGCCATTAACCTTGTACTCTGCCTTCATGTTCGTTCTTCCAAAGTGTATCACTTCACACCTTTCCAGACTGAACTCCATCTGCCAATTCTCCCTACAACTTTGCATCCTGTCTATATCCTGTTGTAACCCACGACAACCTTCTACACTATCCACAACCCCTCCAACCTTCGTGTTATCCACAAACTTACCAACCCATCCCTCCACTTCCTCATCCAAGTCATTTATAAAAATCACAATAAGTAGGGGTCCCAGAACAGATCCCCGCAGAACACCACTAGTCACCAACCTCCAGGCAGAATATTCTCCATTTACTATCACGTCTGCCTTCTGTGGGCAAACCAATTCCGAATCCACGCAGCCAAGTCTCCATGCCTCATGACTTTCTGGATGAGCCTACCGTGAGGAACCTTGTCAAAGGATTTACTAAAGTCCATGTACTCCACATCCACCCCTTTACCTTCATCTATAAGTTTTGTCACCTCCTCAAAAAACTCAATTAGGCTTGTGAGGCATAACCTGCCCCTCACAAAGCCATGCTGACTATCTCAGACTACTGAGTCTATCTCGTTTAGCATGTTCGTAGTGCTGCATAGCACGATAGGGGGTGTCCTAACAGTGAAGGTGGGACTTTGATCTTGGGGTTGCCCATTGGAATCCCCCACCTGGATAATATTTTGTGCCCTTGCTGCTTCCAAGTATTGCTTCTTCCAAGTATTGTTCAATATATGGGGAGGGGTAGGGGTGGGGGCTGACTCATCATACTGAGTGAGGACAGTAGGTAGTAATCAGCAAGAAGTTTCCAAACCAAATTTGAGATTTCATGGGGTCTGAAACTGATGTTGAGGACTCCAAGGGCTATTCCCTCCCACCTGTCCTGCCACCTCTGACGAGTCTGTCCTGCTGGTGGGATGTGACATAGCCAAAACTTGTGAGGGAGGGTTCTGGCACACTGTCTGTAAATGTGTCCTGCAGTTGTTTGATTAGTCTGACATAGTCTCCCAATCTAGTCACCAGTTCCCACCTGTTTGCGAGCAGGACTTTGTAGCGCTGACCAGGCTAGGCGTGAATTTGTTGTATCTGTATTTAGTACACAGGTTGACATCAGGTATACCTCTTGCTGCCTTGGTGAAGCAGCCAGCATAATCAAAGACTCCACCCAGCCAGGTTATTCTCTCTTCTCCCCTCTCCCATCAGGCAGAAGATACAGGAACCTGAGGGCACATACCACCAGGCTCAAGGACAGCTATCCCACTGTGATAAGACTATTGAACGGTTCCCTTGTACAATGAGATGGACTCTTGACCTCACAATCTGCCTTGTTGTGACCTTGCACCTTATTATCTACCTGCAATGCAGTTCCCTGTAGCTGTGACACTTTACTCTGTATTCTGTTATTGTTTTACCCTGTACTACCTCAATGCACTGTGTAATGAATTGACCTGTACAAATGGAATGCAAGACAAGTTTTTCACTGTCCCTCGGTACAAGTGATAATAATAAACCAATATCAATACCAATAATCTAGCCAGTATCATTCTTTCCCTGCTCGAATGCAAAGATAATGGTACAAATAGTACTTACTAAGCCACTTCAGAGGGCATTTAAGAGTTACATGTAAGCCAGACTGGGTAAGGATGGCAGATTTCCTCCCTTGGAAGTGGGTTTTTACAACAATCCAGTAGTTTCCATGGTCATCATTACTAAGATTAGTTGCTCTTTATTTTCCTCTGGATTTCAGATTGTTAATCTGAATTTAAATTTCACAGTTACCTTGGTGATATTTGAACTCAGGTCTCTGGTAGTTTCATCACTGCAATTACTGGTCTGGCAGTTTAATCACTGCGAGCCACCGTACCCTGTTGAGGCTAGGTTCAGAACAGATTTGGCAGCTCACACTTGAGCAAAAATGTTGCACACAAAATTGGAGGTGCAAGTGAATTGTTGCCTGGAAGGAGTGTTTGGATCCCTGGACGTTGGGAAGGGTAGAAGTGAAATGACAGGAATTCCATCGCCTGCAGTTGCATGGGAAGATGCCACGAGAAGGGGAGTGTCATTTGCCTGTCATTTTAATTCTCCAATCCACTCCCACTCTGACCTATCTGTCAGTGGCCGACTGCTTTGTCATAGTGAGGATGAATGTAAGTTTGAGGACCGCGCCTCATTTTCTGCTTATGCACATCGCAGTCTTCTAGACACAACATTGAATTCAATAACTTTAGGTACGTTGCTTTCTCTGTTTCAAACTGGCCTCTTTTGCTGTAGGTCATCCACCTGTAATATTTACTCAGGTTTTCTCTCTCCACTTTCATGGCTTGATTTACTGGGCATTTCCTAAAGTTCTGCATCTCATTGTGTTTATGTTCCTTTGCTTGTTTTTCTCCCCCTAACAGTTATTGATAACCCATCAATTGATAACTTCATCAACAGCTCATCAGCATGGCAACCCTGGCCTCTCCCTGTCAGAGATATTTTCTTTGTCCAATTTATCCCTTTCCATCTGTAACTTAAAATCAACTTGTTATCTCTCCTTCCCAGTTCTGATGAAGTTTTTTGGCCTAAAATGTTTACTCTATTTCTTTCTCTGGATGTGCTTGACCCAGCTCAGTGTTTTCAGCAGTATTTTCCATTTGTGCAACAGGATTCACAAAACAAAAGCAATAGCAAAAAATAAATCCTTTTTACTGAAACAAAGAAACAAGTTGTTAAAATAACTATTGTACATCTCTTTTTTTTAAAAAGCATCAGTTTAGTCTTTTACAATTGCATTAGATTCTTAAGGCACAGCTGGCAGCTTGCAATACTTCTGTGTCGCTAAGCATTTGCTGCAAGTTGTCAGAACCACAAACAGAATGTTCACAGTCACAACTCTGTGTGGAGCTGTGCAGTTTTCAAGGATATGTTCGTTCAATGTCTACGCTGTTGGGCTTATGTCTGTTTGAGGCTTTTGGGGCTGGTTTTGTGTGATGGGATCAGATTGGGGTAGGACCTTGATCTCCCAGTCTTTACTATAAAGCCATCATCTTGTATACTTCAGTGAATAATTTGGAGCTCAGCCTTGAGTTGTTATGGCCTTGAAATAAGAACAGAAAATGCTGGAAATACTCAACAACCAGGCAGCATCTATAGGGAGAGAAACAGAGTTAGTGTTTCAATTTATCAGAACTTTATCACAACAGGGTTTTCATCTGCTCACAGAGCTTGTTATTTTTCACCCCTTCAACCTCTTGTTAGGCTGAAATAACACTGAGGTTGTAATGAATGGCCTGCAGTGGAATGGAGGCAAGGACATTCACATCAAAGGCAAAGCCTTGGTTGAAGAGGTCTTCAAATTTCTTCTTTCAGCACTTGCTGATTGTCTCTGTCCATAATGATCCCTCCTCTTTTCTTGCCTCTGGTGGCGTTGGGTCCTTGGGCTAAAGATTGTCTTGACATGGCATGGTTGACAGTTACTTAATGGACCTTTTGTGCTTTTCTACACATTTTCTGTTCATTAAATTGCAAGATTTTTGTTGGACTTCTAGATCCAAGCTTGTCCAATATATTGTGCATGTACAGAAGTTTCCTCTAAGTAAATATTGGGAAGTTTGAATGCTTGGTCCCCTCTCTATGCTCTGTTCTTTAACTACCGACTCCATCCCTCTCCTGGAATTATATTCAAATCAAATTTCTGACCACTTCCCTGCTTCCCACTCTCAGTTGCTCTACTGCTGAAACCCTTATTCATAGTTCTCTTATGACTTGACCATTGCAATGCATCTTGATCATCTTAGTCCATTATGTCTGTGCTCATTGAATGTCGCGAGTTAAAAATGATCATAGATCACAAAATCACAAGACAAGGGAGCAGAATTAGACCATTCGGCCCATCGAGTCTGCTCCAAAGAAAAGAAAGGGAAAAAGAAAAAGAAAAAAGAAATGAGAAATTGGGGGAAATGTCTGCTCCATGAGCTAAAGGAAAAGAAACACTATTCCTTTCTAGCCGCAATTTCCGGCCTTATCCCCATATTCCTTGATACTTTGACTAATTAGATACCTATCTATCTCCTCCTTAAGTGCCTCCAATGATTGGGCCTCCGCTGCTGTACGTGACAAAGAATTCCATAAATTCACTGCCATCTGGCTAAAGAAATTTCTCCTCATCTCTGTTTTAAACCTGTACCCTCTAATTCTAACATTGTGCTCTCTGGTCCTGGACTCACCCACCAAGGGAAACAGCTTGGCCACATCTACTCTGTCCAGTCCTTTCAACATTCTAAATGTTTCTATGAAGTCCCCTCTCAATCTTCTGTACTCCAGGGAGTACAGTCCAAGAGCTGACAAATGGTCATCATATGTAAGTCCTTTCATTCCGGGAATCATCCTCGTAAATCTCCTCTGAACCCTCTCCAACATCAGCACATCCTTCCTAAGATATCGGGCCCAAATTCATCATTAGTAATCATCTAATGATTAGTAATCATCATTACTCTCAAATCCTTCCCCACTATAATGCTTCAAAATATCTGGGCTTTTGCAAATCCCCAGAATTAATCCCACCCCAATATGTTGGAATGTCTTCATCTGCCAAGTCTCGTGGCTCTGGAACTCACTCCCTAAACCTCTTCACATCTTCTCATTGTTGTCTACTTGTCACCTTCCAAATCTTTATAGATTATGGAATGGCTCCAATAGATTAGAGAATGGCAAGTGTGCACCACTGCATTATAACATGGAAAAATGTGAAGTTATTCACTTTGGTAGGATAAACAGAAAGGCAGATTACTAGTTAAATAGATTGGGAAGTCTTGATGTGCACAGGGTTCTGTAGATCTTGTACACCTGTCACTGAGAGCAAATATGCAGGTGTAGCAAGTAGTTAAGAAGACAAGTGGTATGTTGGCTTTCACTGGCGTTGAGGTTTTGTGTACAGGAACAAGGACATCTAGCTACAATTGTACAGGGCCTTGGTGAGACAACACCTGGAGCACTGCATACAGTTTTTTTCTCTTTACCTAAGAAATGATATAGAGGGAGCATAGCAAAGGTTCACTAGACTTATTCCTGGGATGGTGGGACTGTTGTATGAAGAAAAATTGGGTCGATTAGGTCTACATTCAATAGAGTTTAGAAGAACGAGAGGAGATCTCATTGACGTTGACAGGGCTTGACAAATGGAATGCAGGGAGGATGCTTCCCATGGCTCAGGGAAGAGGTCTGAAACTAGGGGTCACAGTCTCAAAATACCTGATAAATGATTTAGGATTGAGATGGGAAACTTCTTCACTCAGAGGCTGGAGAACCTGAGGTATTTTCCTCCACAGAAGGCTACGACACATATCATTGCTGAGTATATATGTATAAGAAGAAGGCAGATAGATTTCTAGACACAAAAGGCATCAAAGGAATGGAGCAAGAGCAGGAATATGGTAGTGAGATAGAGAATTGGGTAAATGGGATTAGTGTAGATGGGCAAAAACGTTGGTATGGATGTGTTGGGCTGAAGGGCCCATTTCTGTTCTGTACAATTCTATGATTCTATGAATCACTCATGATTGTACTGAAGGTAGAGCAGGCTTGACTGAATGGCCAACTCTTGCTCCTACTTTTATATAAATATATATTTCTATATACCCTCTCTTTCTTCAAGTTGCTTGTTAAGACCTAGCTTTTTGACCAAGCTTTTAGTCTTCCTGCCTGACATCTCTTTCTGTGGCTTGGTGTCAGTTTTTTTTGGAATAAGACTGGTATGTTAATAGTGTTGTATTATTTCAGATATTTGTTACGATTGTATAAGAGGAAATTGTTTTCAACCACAAGACAAACAACATTAATTAAATTAAATGTCCCAAACTGTTTCATAGAAAAGCTTCTAATAACAAAGGCTAATTGGTTGGGAGACCACAGATTGGCAGAAAAAGTCATGGAGGGAATTCAAGATCTCAAAAGCAAGGCTGCCAATGAAGGAAGAACTTTAAGAATGCACAAAGTCTTTGGGGATCTTTGGAATGTTGTATTGTTGGGGGGGGAGGGGTAGAGGGGTTGCAGGATTAGGGGAGATGCAGCCAAGGAGAGATTTGGAAGCTAAGATCAGAAATTTAAAATTGAATGTTTGCTGGACCACGAGCCAAAGTAGATCAGCGATTGCACGTGGTAGGTGAATGTGACTTGGTCCAAGTTAGGATTTGGCACCAGAGTTTGGTATTATGCAAGAATGACATTGGATTGTAGGGGTATGGCACCTGCTTGCCAGTATTGTGACTGGCAATACTAAGCACGTGAAAATGCCTAGAGAATATTTAAAAAATTGTAACACCATGGCAGGCACAGTAGTGTAGCGGTTAGCACAATGCTATTACAGTGCCAGCGATCCGGGTTCATTTCCGTCCGCTATCTGTAAGGAGTTTGTACATTCTCCCTGTATCTGTGTGGGTCTCCTCCGGGTGTTCCGGTTTCCTCCCACATTCCAAAGACATATGGGTTAGGAATTTGTGGCCATGTTATGTTGGCACCGGAAGCGTGGCGACACTTGCGGGCTGCCCCCAGAACACTCTATGCAAAAAGATGTATTTCACTGTGTGTTTCCATGTACTGTACATGTGACTAATAAAGATATCTTAAAGAAATAAAGATATCTTAAAACTGGAAACTATTAGAAAAGAATCTTCAGGACATATCTCCAAGACAAATGGGGCATGGAAATGAACACAAATGTTGAGATTCATCATATTCCTGCAGATCACTGCTTTCTTGGCTTTATGTTACCTTACAATCTCCATAGAATCCTATATATCAGAGCTTGCAATGAATGAAATTTATTGTGCAGGTCTCAAGAAGTCTCAATTCAAGCATGATTATCATTTTTATTTCTTTACTACATTAGCACCACAGAAGTAAATTTAATAATCATTGTCTTAACAAGCAGAGCAACAAAATTAAATTTGCAATCAGTTTCTTTAAAAATCCATTTGAGCATCAAACATTGCATTCAAGGTTATAACACCAAAGAAACCCTAAAGCTAACATTACAAGATAGTTTATGATCAAACAACAAATACTTCCCATTTTTACACACATCATTTAAATGTTGGATCCCATTACACAATAGGTTTAATTGCATTTTAATGTGTTTTACTGTGTTATATTGTATTCTGAGAACCTTTTGCAATTTACAGTTTAGTAGTCACATTTGATTAAATGGTACTTTTTGTTAAATCAAATAATTTATACTTATGTTCAACAAGAAAGAATTTACACATTGTTATCAGTAAATGATAAAAAGCTAATCCAGTGTTGGCTTTGGTCTGCTGGTTGCTGCATTTCTTTTATCTTTGCACAGTAATAAACCTAAGATAAGCTAAAAATCAGAAAGCTGAGATGTCAGCATTTAAAATGTTGCATTGTTTATAATTTTCCACATGCGGAATTACTGTTATAAATCTTACAACTTCAATCAAACAGTCTCTTCAGAAAGCTCTTCTTCATTGGTGTCCTTTTCAGTGTTGCTGGTGACTTCTTACGTGGGGATTTTATTGGTGTTCGCTTTATCTGCTTTATCTTGTGTGGAGTTTTAATTCCCCTGTCAATATAATGTTCATTGCAAAAGTACTTTATGTTCTCCTGAGAAAACTGAATTAGCTGCGTTTCTGTGAGATTCATGCACTGAGCATGTACCCAGTGTCCATCATCACCTGCATTCGAGCAGAAGATCATTGCAGGTTTATTGAATTCTGTGGAGTAATAAGGCACCCAGATCTTAATATTCACACTGCAGGTGGCACTGCATTTAATCCAGTATCCTTCTTCATCAGCATCATCCAAGTTTTCCACATCATCAGAGGGATCTGCTTCCACTTCAAAGTGAAATTCTTCTGAATCTTCAAATGTGCTGCATTCCTCAGGATCAATAAAGGACTCCTGGCTAGCAGACACTTGGCTTTCTTCTTTTGGCTGTCCAAAATTTGCGATATAGAAGTAGTTTGCATCTGGTGAATCCTGTTTTGTTTCTCCAGGAATTCCTATTAACACTGCACTACTTCCCATGTCACTGCCAAACCAGGTTTTGCTTGCTATGATATCATTAGTCCATGCTGGGGGTTCTTTTTCCAAAATCTGAATGTTATCATCCTCCAAAATGACGGTGTTACAAATCATTCGCTTCTGGCTCTCAGATTCATAACCACCAACAATGATGAATTCATCCTTGCCAGCTTGGGTCATGATTGCACTTGATACAGAGATACCTTCTTGCAGTATTGTACATTTCACACTTGGCTGGATGTCTGAAAGATCTACTTTTAGACTAAGCAATCTTGCAGGACGATTATTGTTTTTAATGGAATGACCACCTAATATGTAGATGGTGTCAATTTTTGAAATGGCAACATGGAATGAAAAGCCTTCTTCTACTTCTGGAAGCACGTGGGATGTGCAATGGCCAGTATTCATATCAATCAGGAAAACCTCAGGCAAACAATCCACTAAGCTGTTCCAGTTTTCTGTAGTTCTTTGTCCAGGAGGTTGGTAAGACCTACCACCAAACAAGACACATATAGTTTGTCCCTTGTTCTGAATCACATTGATGGTGTGGCCATATCTTCCTTTGGGAACATCTCCTTTTAGATTCTTTTCAGTGCAATGAAGAGATGTTCTCTTTTTGGCAGCATTGTCATAAACCATCATGATGTAGAGTGAATTAGGCAGTTCATTATTTGGAGTTCTCCCACCGTGAATTAAATAAAAAAGGCTTCCTGTTTCTGATGGATCTGAGTAATGAGTTATTGCAGGCCGACGCAATGGTGGGAGATAGCATGATTTAGATGAAAATGAAACAGGTTTAAGTTTCAGCTGGTGACCCTTGAGATGAAGAAGGAAAACACCTGTGCTGCAGGATCTCTTAGGCCAGCCTTTCTGTCCAAAAAGAAAGACTTCACTATGAAAATTCAGTAAGGAGAATCCTGGGTGTATAAGGTTAGTACTGCTGTTCTCTGAAACCATTTCCAGGGACATTGCTGCAGTAGATAGATGGCTGGACCTTTGAAGAGAAACTAAATGTAAAATCATGTTAGAAATGAAAAGAAAATGAAGGCATATTAATTATCAAGACTGTGATGACGCAGAACTGACTATGCTACAAAATTATGTGTACGGATACTGCTCTTTGGCTATCATTTTAATAATAAGCCAATAATTACTAACACATATTTTAAAATTGAATTATTTGGGGTTCATGCTTTCTTCATGTTAATTCATGAAAGCATCATACAAATTGACTTTTTAACAAATAGTCATTGCATACCACATTGTTACAACAATTCAGTTTCAATAAATCTTCATTCAGCCAACTCCAGACCTTTGGAATTCTAGCTCAGGATATTTTTTTCTGTTTTTGTGTATTATTCTTTTTTTGGAACATCACTGGGAAAAGATATAAAGGAATTTTCAATCTTTAGAGCCCAGTATGATTTGAAAGTCCATCAGCTGGAGATAATGGCCTAGAATTCATGGTCGCAACGAAGGCTGGAACAGGGAGAAGGGGCTGTTACGTAGAGATCATTGCTCGGCATTCCCAGGCATTACAGGAAGCAGCCCTTAGGCAAGTCCTGGGAGAGGAGTAAAAAGAACTGAGGTTGGTTTGATCAAGAGAAAGGAGAATTGATTGCAGGATGGTAAATCAGGAAGAAATTTTCTGGAAGGAAAAGTTAATTGGTGTCTGGCCTTAATCCAGAACTATCTCATGGTCTTAATCTGGAGCCAGGAGGAGCTGCATATTTATTGTCTGCTTGGGACTGAAAAGCTGGCAGGGCACCAGTAAATTTCTAGACCCATTTGTCACCTACTTATGTGAAAAGTAAAATCAGCTTGTTTGTATTAAAAATTGTCTAAACTTTGGAAAATCCATAAATTCAGATTGGTTTTACTTTAACATCTGCAGCCCTTTTCTCTTCAAAGTTCTTGAATATGCTGTTGCCTTACAAATGCCTCACTTAGCAACCTTAATATCGCTTCAATCAAGTTTAGCATGCCATAGTTGACAATTTCACAATTAACATCACAAATGACATTTTCTATGACTGCACCCATTTTACTCAAACCTTACCAGGGCACTGTTGGTATCAGTTCTTTTGGCCTCTGACGGTTGGTTATGAGTTTTTTTTTGTATTTAAACCTAATATGAACATTTAAACATCCACCAGCCAATACCTGAAGGCAGAACCTAGCTTCAAAACCTGGACATATCAGTTTTAACATTGTGCAACTAATCAACGTATGATGGAAGAAAAAGACTGTGATCCCAGTACTCTGTCATCCTTTAGGGTTATTTTGCAGTTTCTGTCATGGAACTGTACCATTCTCCTTCAATGACTTTCCATCCTAGCCTAAATGAGATGGATTACCTTCCCTTCTTTCCACTGTTAACTATCCAATCTACAAGAAAGGTTCCATTCTTGCCTTCACCTCAGTTTCTGAGGTCCCTTGAGGATCCATTTAGGATCCTCTGCTCTTCTTCAATATGCTACCCTTGATGGCAATTTTGCTGATGATGCAGGTTTACCTCTCCAGCATCTGGCTCAACCCATGCTCTGCGTTGTCAGCCTGCTTGTCTGACATCCGATTCTATTAGCTATAATTGTGACCGGATAAACAGTGGGAAAACCAAAACTATTGTCTTTATTTCCTACTACAAACTCCATTCCTGGCCAGCTGATTCTACCTCCCTCTCTAGGGCTGAATCCAGTTTTCCTAGTTTCATTTTCCTATTTCACCCTGAACTGAGTTTCTGATTTCATACTCCTCCATCTTTGAGGATATTTGCATCCTTCTCTGCAGTGTCAATGCTCTCTTCTCTGGGCCCTAGGCTCTAAAATTCCTACTCATCTCTCTATCTCTCTGGCTATCTCTTTCTCCACCTTTAAGAAAGGAAAAACTTATATTTACATATCACTGTTCATGAACTCAGAACATTCCATCCTGTTTTATTACCAATATAGTCCAGTTATACTTGTCTTTTCCTGGGAAAGTGGAACATGCTTAGTTTTAATCTTTTTTAAGTTTCCTCCCTTACAGAACTTTTTGAATCGTAGATGACTCCATTCATGTTTTTTTACTAATATTGTCCTGAATTGGAAAATTTTATCGACTTTGCTCAAGTTGTGCCTTTTTGTCATGTTCACATGATTCAGTTCCATCTCTTTTCTTCCCTTCCTCAAGTTCTCTATCTGCATGTCTCTGAAAAGGTAGTTGATTAGTATGTACTCTTTCCTGTAGCTACAAGGGCAATATTTGCTCTTGATCTGCTACTTGAAAGCTCCCTAGTTCATTTTTCTAGGTTTTCCTTCTCTAATGCATGTATTCTGATGACATAATTTTCCATGCTTTCTATATGATTTCCTTATCCCTCAGCTGAGGATTCCATTCAACATGATGGACAGGATCCCCACTTACGCCAATTATAATTTCCTATGTTTCTGTTTTCACTGCTTCTTCTCCTACCTAGAGCCACTATAGTTTCACATCCATTGCAGGTTGCTTCACTTTCAACAGATTACCATGTAACAACACTGCCATTTCCAGCAAAACGCTACCTTCTTCTTAGATTGTCCCTTAGGATTGAGGGTGATTTATTTCCACTCTGATTTATGGTTCTGAAGTGGTTAATGAGGCCTATTTTGGAACTGCAGACTCATTCACAGATGGGACAAGTGGTGGCTGATGGTGTAGATAGGTGGCTATGCTCTGTAATCCTATTTAAATGATTCATCTCTCCTACCTTCCCCATCACAGGCCCTTCCTTTTGTTCCTTCCACCCTCCTCTTCATTTTTCTCACCTTCATTAGTTGCTTAAAGCTGATGCCATTTATATCTTTTTTTCTAGTTATTACAAATATCAATTCGAAATGTTAATTTTGTTTCTCCCTTCATTCGTGGAAAAACAAGACCTGGTGATCATTTCCAGTATTTTCCGTTGTTATTTTTAACTTCACTTTTCTGTTACTCCTTTTACAAATACTGCAGGTACTGGAATTTGGAAATCTGAGAAAGCAAACAATACTGGAAATACTCGGTAGGCCAGATGACATTTCTGGAGAGCGTTTCAGGACGACTTCCAGGGCTTTCTGTTCTCATTTTTCATTTAGTCTCTATAGAGTATTTTTACAAATGGTTTTGGATACAAATAATGTCACATGGACTCAAAATGACACCTCAAGTTTCCTTCTCTTCCACACATTTGCTTCTGGAACTAAGCCTGATGGTGTATTTTTCTTGGCGGACCCATTTCTAACGAAAGGAAGGACCACGATACCTGATGGGACTTGCAGTTTCTGCTCTGTTGCTTCAGTGGGGAGGGCGGGGGAGAATAGACTACATCTCCCAGCGGGCACTGCGCCACGATTTGGCGTTGCCAGGGCCACGGGGCAGGAAAGGGACGCCGTGATTATCGGACGAGTGAGTAAAACTTGGTTAGAGTGGCGGCGCTGACGTTGGTCGGCACTGTTTAAGCAGTTTTGAATGCTTAAGATTGACCGTTTGATTCACTCTAGGAACGCAATTTAGTTTGGTTGATTTTCTGACGCGGGCCAACTTCTCGTCAATGTTAAGTCTGCAAAGGTTGAGCGACTTGCGCCTGTGATGCTGCCTAACCTCGCGTCTCCTCGTCCACCCCAACCCATGCACACTGACCCACAGCATGTATCGGTCGCACTCTGCTAGTTTAACCGCACTGTGCTCTGCAGAGGGGAGGATGAAGTGTGATTACAACCAAACGCACTACTTTTCATATATTTGCACAAAAAACGACGGATTCCTTAATATTTTGAAAGTGCTTAGAGTAATGGAAAAATCAATGACAGAAGTACAATGAGGATTTTGACAGCTTTAAAAGACATTACTATTACCTCAAAACAATGTTTGTTTATTTACATGGTTTTAAAAAAAGGACTGTTAGAAAGCCTGAAATGCTGAAAGATTTTAGTTGAATAGATGTACTTTGTAAAAGTCAATAATGAGAAGCCTGCAGGAGTTTTAATGAGATTGGCAA
Source organism: Pristis pectinata (assembly GCF_009764475.1). Classification (NCBI taxonomy): domain Eukaryota; kingdom Metazoa; phylum Chordata; class Chondrichthyes; order Rhinopristiformes; family Pristidae; genus Pristis; species Pristis pectinata. Next base: position 23,699,930 of record NC_067418.1, on the reverse strand, counting down.
TATGGCTTTTCTGTGTGTGTCTTTTTATTAGGCCCCTGTCTTGGTTGAGCTGCGGCATGGTCCTTTCTGAATCAGGGTGGTGAGTTCAAGTGCCTCACCTGACACTTGAGCACGTGGTCTGGGCTGGAACCTCAATGTTGCCCTCTCAGTTTTAATATTTGGATTTGTAGGATCCAGCTGGCTGAATCACTTATATGTTCCACTTTCAGCTGTTACTGACCTTTGAGCAATTTTGTTTACTTTCTGCTTATAAATCCTTCAGTAATTTGAAGTTGGGACAGAAAGTAGTGGAAATTAATGTTTTTCATTCAGTATTTACATATAATATCCAATAGTTGTTTAGTGCATTGGAAGCAAAAGCATTCAATGTTGCCCCCTCAATATTGGCACTAGATTTATGTGATATTAAAATAGTTCTAACCTTAAATCAAACATGAATACTTAAGCAGAGTTATATCACAATGCATATTGCTAATTTTAGTTTCACAGTTAACTTTATGCTGTTAAAGCAGAATTTACAATTTTTTTTACATGATTCTTGTGTTCAATGAAGTTGATATGCAGTGCCTTCAAAGTAATTCTGTTCAGTGTGTTACAGACTCAGTGAAAGTCCCTTTAAGATAGAGAGTGTGTGTGTATGTGTGTGTGGGGCGTGCTTACGTCAATAGAAGATAAAGGACGTAATGACGTTGTTGAAGAAGTTAGAAGAAGAAAGAGAGAGAGAGAAGGGAGAGAGACACCAGCCTGCTTGTTTTCTCTATCGATGGATGAGAAACAATAACTGTGTTTGCCACTGAAATCCATGTATGGAAGTTGGAAGTAATCCGGTGGAGTTCACTTTGTTGCTGACCTGTAGAAGGAAACAGGTATTTGTATGTGGACGACCACGGTTCGGATGCTTTTCGGGGTGAGGAAGTCACTACCGAGTAAACACTGAAGTGTCGTTTGGGTTCCATCGTGGAACATTTGGATTTCGTATGTACTCTCTCTATGTTTTTCTACATCTACATCTTATCTTCAGACAACGGTGGTTGTTGAAGAAGCCCTTGCTCATGTTTCACCTTATGGCTTGCGGAACTGAACTTTAAGAACCATTCCGGAACTGGGAGTTTTGGACTTTGTCACACACACACACGAAGAGTTTAGTTTTGGGGTTAACGTTCGAGGTTTAACATTTTTGAATTCTAACATACTACCATTTTTACTTTTATTTTACGTATTACCATAAGTAGTGATTAATAAAATAGTTTTTAACGCTGAATCATGCTCAGTGTGTTTCTTTTGTTGCTGGTTTGTGACAAAATTGGGGGCTCGTCCGGGATAGTTCCCAAGGTTAACGAGTGTCGTCTGGGATTGTACCCCAGATTGACAAGATTTGTTCGGGATTCAATCCAAAGATTTTTGAGGGAGGTCTGATAAATTCTTTTTAATTGGCTTGTGTGTGTGGAAACCAGCAGCAATGGATATTAAGGCATTTTTGGAGTCACCAACCCAAAAGGGATTGGAGGTGGCGAAAAAGGATGATTTGATAAAGATTGCTACAAGGCTAAACCTTACAGAAGTAAAGCAGTCTATGAGAAAGGCAGATATTCAGAGACTGATAGCTGGCCATTATGTGGAAAAGAAGGTGTTTGAGAAGGAAGTGTTAAAACAGTTTCCTGGCAGTGAAATAGCAATTTCTGAGGCACAGGTGCAGCTGGCAAAGATAGAAGCTGAACGAGAGCAAACCCAGTTAAAGATAGAAGCTGAACGAGAACAAACCCAGTTAAAGATAGAGGCTGAACGAGAACAAAAGAAACACACTGAGCATGATTCAGCGTTAAAAACTATTTTATTAATCACTACTTATGGTAATACGTAAAATAAAAGTAAAAATGGTAGTATGTTAGAATTCAAAAATGTTAAACCTCGAACGTTAACCCCAAAACTAAACTCTTCGTGTGTGTGTGTGACAAAGTCCAAAACTCCCAGTTCCGGAATGGTTCTTAAAGTTCAGTTCCGCAAGCCATAAGGTGAAACATGAGCAAGGGCTTCTTCAACAACCACCGTTGTCTGAAGATAAGATGTAGATGTAGAAAAACATAGAGAGAGTACATACGAAATCCAAATGTTCCACGATGGAACCCAAACGACACTTCAGTGTTTACTCGGTAGTGACTTCCTCACCCCGAAAAGCATCCGAACCGTGGTCGTCCACATACAAATACCTGTTTCCTTCTACAGGTCAGCAACAAAGTGAACTCCACCGGATTACTTCCAACTTCCATACATGGATTTCAGTGGCAAACACAGTTATTGTTTCTCATCCATCGATAGAGAAAACAAGCAGGCTGGTGTCTCTCTCCCTTCTCTCTCTCTCTTTCTTCTTCTAACTTCTTCAACAACGTCATTACGTCCTTTATCTTCTATTGACGTAAGCACGCCCCACACACACATACACACACACTCTCTATCTTAAAGGGACTTTCACTGAGTCTGTAACAAGTGACACCTGATATCTTATTATGCCAAATTGAGACTTGCTCTGGAGTCAACAATGAGAAATTACTGCAGCATAAAGATATTATTTTTATTTAAATTTCAGTCAGCATTTTGTCCTGTGGTTTTGGATGGGGCCTTCAGTCCTAATTGTATCTATTTGTTATTTTTTAACGTCAAATTTGAACAAAGTAGCACTATATTGATAATCAAAGAACCAGTGAAATTGTTTTTCCTCATTTTTATGGTTATTGATAAATGAGGCAAATTTAATATCATTTTCACCCGGTTAAATTGTAATGCTTATTTTGATGTGAAAATAGAATTTGACATTAACATTTAATCTTAACATTATTTATGCTTAGAATAGTCTTTACTTAAATTTATATCTAATTTGGTTTCTACTTACAGAGAGTTTGGTTACTTTTTATAAGAAATCTTTCAGGGTCTTTGTTTTTTCCTTACAGAAAATCAACTGCTAGTTAGTCGTAACTGTGGTTGTGATATAAACCAATGTAAGTTTTGGGCATGACCTCTCTATTCTTGCTAGATGTCTTTGTTTTGCCTCGATTTAGATGCAGATTAATGTTCAAGTTGTCCATTAGCCCAATGTATCCTGTTTGTTTGACCATTCTTTGTATAATTGATCTGTACAAAATTAAGAGAGGGTTCGACAGGGTAAGAAGGTCAATTTCTTTGCGCAGACGGTTCAGCCAGGGGACATAGATTTAAAGTAATTGGGCAAAGGATTAGAAATGAATTGGAGAAAGGTTTTTCCATCCAAAGAATTGTGATGACAAAAACTTCAATTACATTAAAAAAAATACCTGGAAGAACACTTAAAAAATGTATACCTACAGCCACAAGAAGTAAGATTACAGACTGAACTGGAAGCTGAGATTGAAGTAATTAACCTTTTTTGGCTGGCCTGGACATATTGAGCCCATTTCTGATTTGTTAATTTCTATGTTTCAATGAGCAATGACTGCATTGCCCAAGTAATACTCCAGGTGTAAATAACTTTTGGACTTAATAAAAGGAATGTGAAAAGCCTTGCCGAAATGCATTTAGTTCTTTTCTTTTACCTTTTGTCTGTTTCATCTTTACTAAATGTATTTCAAGTTACCATCAGCTTTTTATCAATAAGATGACAATTGGGACTTTCATTCTGCACTTTCTTACAATAAAACTACTACCGGTCCATTTGCACTTTGTTATTATTATAACCTATTATATTTTTAACATGTAGACCTTCATTGTCTTTAGATGTAGATATACTGAATACATACTGTTACTATAATATTCAACTTTAATTGCCTGCAAAGGAAATTACTTCTCCACAACACGTGATAATTATTTGAATTGTCTAATTTTCTTTTCAGTTTATACCTTTGCAGATGTACAATATAACATTAGCAATGTCATTTAACCTTAAAATTAATGGATATAATTAATTAGTATTTTTCTTTATTGTAGTCAGTTAACCTTAAAGAGACAGGCTGTTAATTTAAATTACTTGGCATCACTTAGCACCTTTTCTAAACCTCAAACGGTTGTAACAAATAAGTCAACAAGAATTAGGTTCCTTGAAAATATTTGTTCTGCATTAAGTACTGTAAATCTATTTTACGTGCAAGACAGCTGTTAATTAGAACAACCACCGTGACGATAATGTATGCTTGCCTTTAATACGAGCATAATACTGAAATAATATTACCTGTACAGTGCAAAGAATTGAAGAGACTGGAATTGCTTGCAGAATTCGAAGTTGCAGAACACTTGGTAAATAGGTAGTATACAGTCAATGGAGGATGTTTCTGAGAGCATTTACAGCTGGCGCAGATGATACCGAGCACTTCCTTGATGAGAGCAAATGGTGGTGCACAGCAGATGCTTCAATGACGTGGTGTGTTTCAAATGTGTAAGATATTGAATACGTTTATGTATACATTACTGTATAACTAATATTTAATTTTGTTCATTATTAGCACTTGTTATCTCCTGTAGAGTTATGAATTCCTCCAAAACAAATTCCCTTTGTGCAACTGTCTTAGTCTTAATTCAGAATGAGATTTAACATTGAGTCTTAAACATTGGGTGTTGAAGTTCTGTGTGTTTATGCCTATAACACCAGTACAAACTGTGAAGAATTAGCTAAATCAGCACAACACAACTGATGACTTTTAAAAGTGAATTATGGCCATGAACGTTTACACTGGTTTAATACTCAATTTGCCCAGTTCAGGTGTCACCCACAACAGTAGTTCTGCTCCCTTCAATGCTGACTCTGGTTTAGCAGCCTCATTAAATAGAAGGCATATTTTGAAAGTTTTTTTATTTTCAGTGATCTTAATTCTGCTTACTCAAAGATGGAGGACAGAAAAGCCTTATAATACTTATTTTTGGTAATAAAGCAAATTTCAGCAATGTACTCTGTTCCAAGCTACTGCTGCTGAAAAGGTCAGGAAATACGTTTTATAGGAAAAAAAATGCTGCTTACTTGTGCTATGGTTTGTGATTATTGCAAATTAAGAATTACTTGAACTGAAAGGTTAGTTGCACAGTATGGAACAAATTGTGCACCATTTTCTTGGTTATGACCAAAGCCAAATCTCTCTGCTAATTTAAAATGGTTTTTGCAAAATACTTCCCCCACCTCCTTCCAAAATGGTCTGTCGGTGTTGTATTTTACAGCAACTACAGCTGGCTTGCTACAGATCTCAGTAGTATTTGTAACAAACTTAACTTGGATGATCCTCCCAGCATTAGCTTGAGGAAACTGCTGGGAGGATTTACGACACTGAGGGCCTAAATGTTTAAGGGTCTTCTGTGTCATCAGCATCATGTGGGGCAAGCTCTGCCCACAAATTTAATATTTAAGGCAAACAGCTGGTATGTCACACCCCCAGACTTAGCCAGAACTTTCAAATTCAAATCTTTTAAAACATCCTGACTGTCTTTAAGACATTTTTGCATGTTGAACTTCAAGAGGAATCCAGTATTGGAGCACAGTCAACTTCCCAGTAATGAATTACTGATGATCCTTTGGGATTTCCACATTTGTACATGATTTTTGGCAATCCCGAAGTTCCTCTGTTATGCATGTAATGATGTCAGATGCTGACAGTTTTGCTGTTATAATCCTTAAAAATTGAGGCCATATTTTAACCGACAAAAATGTGGAGTAATAATTTTTAATATGTTTAGCAAAAATCTTTTCCTCATGGTTGGTATTACAGGTGCATCCAGTTTTAATATGTTCAGGTCCAATTTTAATATGTTCAGGTAGCAACGGGCGAAATTCTGAAGAAGGAATGATGGGTGAGTGAAACACTTATAATTAGACCTTGCTCTGTTTTTACTGTTGGAATCACTACTCTGTACCCACCATTGTTTCTGGCTTTTGTAGTACTGTGATAAGTCTATCAGCCCTTAGTTAACAGTTGCACTGTGGTTAATTATAATAGAAATAAAAATGACCCTCCTGTACAGCAGTTCCAAAATTACCATTTGCATGAAATGAAGCATTGAGATGTAATATGGATTCTTCAAATTATGAAGTAATTGGATGAGAAAATATAAAACAGGAGTGGGAGAAGGCTGTATGGGCCCCTCATTCTTGCTCAGCCATTCCATAACATCATGGCTAATCTGCTTTCTGGCCTCAACTCCGCCTTCCTGTCTGACTTTCCCCATTGCTGTTTTTTTCCATGTGGCTAAATACGCATCTGTCACAAGCTTTGAATGCATTTAATAACTCAGCATTTACAGCTCTTTGAAGTAGAAAATTCCAAAAGCTTTCAACTGTTCAGAAGAAATTCAGCTTCATTTCAAGGGTGTTCGTTACCCTGAGGCTGTGCCCCCTAATTCTAGATTCCCCTTGAAGGGAAACAACTTAGCGGTTCCCACCTCCCCCGCCCCCCCCCCGAATCTTATATTTCCTTTCTAAGGAAAAGATGATGAATTGGTGCTTGCTGCTTAATGAAAGAAAATAGGGCAGAATATTTCTGGGATCTTCACCCTACATTGCAGCTTGTTGTGCTTTTTTGAGAATCCTGTATATTTAAAAAAAAGTAGACTAGCATAATAGAGGAGGAGCATGTGAGTAAGGACAGAGGCAGAACTCCTATCACAATTTCCTCTGACTGCTATCATTGCCGAACCAATGGAGAGATGTTTGAAGAAGCATGACATAAGGACTTCTTTCAAAACTCCACCTCACTGAAGATTTTATGAGATTCAAGGGATTATGTGGAATAGTCGAAAGGTGTTGCAGCAAGATAATTTTTTCTTTCAAGCTCTAACCAGCCTCTCAGTTCTGCAAATGTTTAGTGCTTGATTTTCAGGTATAGGGTTCAACCATAGGTTAGGCTTGTGCTGAGCATCCTGGGCTTGAGCCCATTGGCTTTTTGGGGAGGGAAGTTGGGCTGTACTTCTACAGACTGCTACATCAGTATGAGTGATCAATTCAAAACTGTTTGGAGAGTGAGGACAAAGGTTGGAAGAAATTGTTTCAGGAAAGGGTTGCTGAAACATGCAGTTTTTAAGCATGGGAAATATCTGTGACACAGGATATTGCAAACTTTACAGAAAACTTGATAAACATTTGAAGCAGGTGAAAATGTACAAGTATGGAAAGAGAGAAAGTAGGGAAGTGAACTGGCACAACATAGTTGTCTAAAATCTTTCTGCCTAGGATTCAAAGATTTTAAAAAAGAGACAAAAGCAAAGATAATTTAAATTGCTTACCTTTTTTCCTTACGATGTCTTACAATTATTCAAAATGATTTTTTTTAGTAGAATGTTGTTTCTCTAGCTCATTTAAAAATGAACATACCTAGTTTGATCTGGTGGCTTGTATACTGTCCTTACAGGCTAGAGTTTCTAATCCACTCTGGGTTTGCAGAAAGTATCAGAACTGCCTACTGCTGTAGCGAAGAATTTGACATTGCACCACACAGAACTTGCTTCTGTGAATTACCTCAAATGTACCTACAAAAAATGAAGAAATACAATTTTAAATCTCCTGGTTTGTACTATACAATATTTGTGAACTAATCACTAGGTTGAGGAATAGAATATTTACTATTCTGTGATATTATTAATGTAAAGAACATGCACTGACTTTTTTCTAATCACCCCACCTTCTGTGTATTGTACTTTGCCAAACATTTCATCTTATTGTGGTTGTCACTGTGTAAAACTTTTTCCAAGAAAAGGAGTTGACAGATGCCTATGTTTCATCAGTTCAAACCACAGAATAAAGAGAAGCTCTATGATCTCTTTAATTTATCACTTACTAAGCCCCTTTCCAGAGATTTTATTTAGTATGCTTGTTGCTTATAATTGCTTTATTAGGTTTTTAATATTATTTCTATCACAAATGAAGTCCTTATATATTAAAGGTAATATGATTGCTGTTCAAGTGTATGTTACAATGTGAGATAAGTTCATTGTAAGAAATATTTTGTTCCCAGAATAATCCAAAGGATCACCATAGGCTAAGGGACAAAAAGGGCTAGAAATATATCCCTGCTGGAAACCACTTGCTAAAATGGTGATGTGCTGATTTGACTTAATGCTGCTTTTACCTTCTGTAATAACAATCATTAGCATTAGTTCATAACAGAGAGCAGTATAGTTTTTAAGAGAAAGGTGGTTAAGCAAGCAGAGGAAGGTATCAATTAACGAAAGGAGATTGGCCACGGCTTTGTATTCACTGTGCCAGAATTTGATGAAAAAGTAATGATGCACATGCTATTAATGAATTTGGTTGAACATGACCTGTATTTTTTAACAACGTGCTCATGTTGATTGCAATCCACTGGTAAGGAATTGATACATAAGACTGATCAAATAAAAAGGCAGAGTTCTGAGGTGTAAAACTTAGAGTGTCATAGTAAGTGAAGATCCAAATTAAAATTACCTTGATATTTATCAAGGTGACAAAGTGGTCATGCCATTTGTAAAATAGATTTTAAAAAATGTTGTCGGTGGTAGGGAAGATATTGACCTTGATTTCGCTGTTTTTTGTCAGCAGTTCAAACTCAAATACAATCCTTGAATTTGCAAACTTGCTGGCCAGACTCTGAAGGCTATTTCCTGGCTGCACTCTGCTGTTAGACTCCCATGAAATCAATTGATGGGGAAATCTGCATTTGGATCATGCCCAGCCTAGATCGGGTACAGGATCTGTAAGTCTGTTCATTTGAATGGGGATTTTAGGGCTGTAAGAAAGAAAGGAAGGAATAAAGTTTTTTTTGGAAATAGTTAAAATAATTTCTGAATTCCAGTGATATTTGAAGCCATTGAAAATCTTGGCATCCTTGACAGTTGACAGATCTGTGTGCAAGGGTTCCGAAGGAGCTTTCTGACCAGGGTTGTTCTGGTACTCCAATATCATTCCATTAGGTCGTTTGAGGCCCGTTCATCACTGTGGGCTTCACTGCTCAGTCCGGGACCAGGGGATTTGGCTTTCCAGATGCAGTGAAGGTACGTTTTGTGTAATGAAGAAAGCAGACAGTGAGTTCGGGCTGCAGACACTATTTAGAAAAACCCAGATCATTGGTTGATACAGTAGCACAAAGTTGATTTATTATTATGGCATTATAGGGAAAAATTAGCTATGTAGACACAATTAGCTTAGTGACAGGAAGCAAAGCTTGAAGGCAGATGGATGTTTTTCAGAAAGGGAGATAATTTGCAATGGTGTTCTTTAGTGGTCCGTTTTGTATGTACTGGATGATGCATTATTGTTTTAAGTGACTTTGTGTTGACTATAGCAAAAGTTACAAAACTTGGCCACATATTTTTTGATTTAAAATTTCTTGAAGAAAGTGGAAACTTTAGGATGACATTGACAAAATAGTGAAATGGATAGAAATATGGCAGAGAGTGTAGAGAAATGGGAAGATGATATAAGAAGATGGTTCAATGTTGTAGCATGATTTTAAAAACCATAAATGTTAGAGACCTTTATGACATATACATAGATTCTTAGAAGTGGCAGGATAAAATGATATGGGGCAAAAAAAGCATGTGGGTTATTTAGGTTTAAAAACATCAATCACTTATTTAGTTTCAGTTTATGGGTAGTTCTGGGCATCACCAAGAAACTTGGAAAAGCCCTTAAAAGCCTACAGAGCAGGCTTATCATTGTGTTTTGCAGTGAGGGAGATAACAGAGATGGAAATGTTGATTGGAATTTAGTGTATGCTACTTGGAAAAAGTAACGTTGATGACCATAATCTGTTTCCAAAATTATAATAAGAGTAACCAGCACAGACTTCAAAATGGAGAATCATGCTTGAATAATCTTGAAGAAGCAATAAAATAAGTGGACGAGAGTAGCAGATGTTATTGGGTCAGTTAGGTCCTGGCCTGTTGCATGCCATGGTCTCAGTGTAGTTCACTGATGTAATTTGCTATTGATCTAATTGCACTTTAGTGAGCGAAGTGCAATATGCAGCATTCTTGTGCGTAATCATACAAAACTGATGTTTGCCTTGGTTCACTAGTTGCCTTTGAGTTAGAAGATCAAAAGTTCAAGTAACATTGCTGATATTACATTGATAGTACCATGCAATTCTAAAGAAATGATACATATTTATACCCTCTCAGGTTGACACAAGATTCAATGCCACTATTTGATGGGGAGAAAGTTGTGCTGATATGTGCATTGTCATTAAAACTGTTTACCTGTTGCTATTCATGGAATCTGGTTGCATATGAGATCCTCATCCTGTGTGTAGGAGTGGCACAAACAGACAGGAAAGTATTGTGGGTGTAAAGGTGACTGAGGACTTGATGAAGGGAAAAATGTATTCATATTTTCCAAATCATAATATGTTCTTTTATATTCAAGGGATATGGGCTTTGCAGGCTCAGCCAGAATTTAATTGCCCATCCCTAGTTGCTGTTGAAAAAGTGGTGGTGAGCTGCCTTCTTGAACTGCTGTAGTCCTTGAGGTGTGGGTATACCCACAATGCTGTTAAGGAGAGAGTTCCAGAATTTTGACCCTGTGATAATGAAGAAACAGAGATATATTTCCAAGTCAGGATGGTGTGTGGCTTGGAGGGCAACTTCCAGGTTCCCATGCTTTTGCTGCCCTTGTCCTTCTAGCTGATGTTGGGAATTAAGAGGAATTGTGGGTCAATAAGATCCCACCTTTGTGGGTGGCACAGCTGGTAGAGCTGCTGCCTTGCAGTTTCAGCGACCCAGGTTCAATCCTGATTCCCAGTGCTGTCTGTATGGAGTTTGCACGTTTTCCATGTGACTGTGTGGGTTTCCTCCAGGTGCTCCAGTTTCCTCCCACATCCCAAAGATGCTCATGCTGGTAGGTTAATTGGCCCAAGTTTATAGTGAGTGGTAGATTCTGGTGGGAGTTGATGGGGCGGGGAGGGCAAATCAAAGCAGGGTTTGAGTAGGATTAGTGTCAATGGGTACTTGATGGTTGATGTGGACTCAGTGGGCCACCTGAAAGTTACCATGGTGCTTTTTTGAAGAGGAGTAATGAGTTCTCCCAGTTTCCTGACCAGTATTTTTCCTCCTCAATGAGTAGAACTAAAGCAGGTTACTGCACCTCAATTGCTGTTTGTGGCATCTCTTCCTTGGTAGAGACACATTTTAGGATATCATAGAGGATGAAAAGCACAATTATAACTGCAAGTTCTTCATTCCTTTAGAGGAAAATTGCTTTTGTATAAAAATAGCACAATAAAACATCATCAAATAAGCTGATTTAGCTTAGTTTGCATTCCCACACAATTACAGTCACACTGCAAAAAATAATTTGATCACTTACTTGATAACATATGTGTTCTCCGGGGGATCATTTTCACTTCTGGATGTCAGTTACTACATCAACAAATAAATTGTGTAATTAATCAAAAGGTATTACCTACAACTTTTTCAGACAAGTTTTAAAAATACTGCAGCAGTTCGTATGTATCCCAACTTAGTTATCAATGGTAGAAGTCAGAACAATAGATATGAATGTTTCCTGTTGCCAAACCACCAAGTTTTGCATAAATCATTGAGATCGCCTTGTGTAAACATTCTGTACTGGTTCATTCACGATCCCCCAGAGAACACATTTGCAGAAGTTGGATACCTGCACTGTTACAGATTTTAACTGTTTTGTTTTTAAATGCTTTGTGATGTAGCATCCTGGTTTCATTGTTAAAAAGCAATTAATTTTGAAAACATCAGCTGTATTCAAATTCATGACTTTCTTTGTGAGTTTTTTTCCAATTAAAACACTGAAAATTTGTTTTATTAACTATTTGATTTTATCTCTTTTAGGAAATCATAATTACAAAACCGGACAACAAATAATATTTTCAATAAAAATTCTGTAAGATTTTCAGCAAGATGATAAATTGGTTTATTATTGTCACATGTACCGAGGTACAGTGAAAAACTGGTCTTGCGTACTGTTCATACAGATCAATTCATTACAACAGTGCATTGAAGTAGTAAAAGGTTAAACAATAACAGAATACAGAATAAAATGTTACAGGTACAGAGAAAGTGCAGCACAGATAGACAATAAGGTGCAAGGTCATAGTGAAGTTGATTGTGAGGTCAAGAGTTCATCTTATTGGACTAGGGGACTGTTCAATAGTCTAATAACAGCAGGATAGAAGCTGTCCTTGAGCCTGGTGGTACATGATTTCAGGCTGTTGTATCTTCTGCCTGATGGGAGAGAGGAGAAGAGAGAATGTCTGGGTTGGGTGAGGTCTTTGATTATGCTGGCTGCTTTACTGAGGCAGTGAGAAGTGAAGACAGAGTCCATGGAGGGGAGGCTAGTTTCTGTGATGTGCTGAGCTGTGTCCACAATTCTCTACAATTTCTTGCGGTAATGGGCAGAGCAGTTACCATACCAAGCGGTGATGCATCCAGATAGGATGCTTTCTATGGTTCATTGATAAAAATTGATGAGGGTCAAAGGGGACATGCCAAATTTCTTTAGCCTCCCGAGGAAGTAGAAATGCTAGTGAGCTTTCTTGGCTGTGACATCTATGTGGCTAGACCAGGATAGGCTATTGGTGGTGTTCACTAACGGGAGCATGTGCACTGCCCCATGAAGTCAATGACCAGTCTTTTGTTTTGCTGACATTGAGGGCAAGGTTGTTGTCATGTCAGCATGTCAGTAAGTTCTCTATCTCCTTCCTGTACTCTGACTCATCATTTGAGATGTTGCCTACTACAGTGGTATCATCTGCAAACTTGTAGGTAGAGTTAGAGCAGAATCTGGCCACACAGTTGTGAGTGTATAAGGAGTAGAGTAGGGGGCTGAGGACCCAGCATTGTGGGGCACCAGTGTTGAGAATAATCGTGGTAGAGGTGTTGCTGCCTATCCTCACTGATTGTGGTCTGTTGGTCAGCAAGTCGAAGATCCAATTGCAAAGGGAGGTGTTGAGTCCCAGGTCTCGGAGTTTGGAGATGAGTTTGCTTGGAATTACAGTATTGAAGGCGGAGCTGCAATTAAACAATAGTCTAATGTAGGTGTCTTCATTGTTCAGATGTTCCAGAGCTGGGTGTAGGGCCAGGGAGATGGCATCTGCCGTAGACCTGTTTCAGTGGTAAGTGAATTGCAGTGGGTCGAGGTTGTCTGGGAGGCTGGAGTTAATGTGTGCCGTGACCAGCCTCTCGAAGTACTTCATGATGGTGGATGTCAGAGCCGCCGGGCAGTAGTCATTAAGGCACGTAACCTTGTTTTTCTTAGGTACTGGGAGAGTGGTGGTCTTAAAGTAGGTGGGAACTTCAGATTGAAGCAAGAAGAGGTTAAAAACGTCTGCAAATACCCCCCTCAGCTGATCTGCACGGGGATCTAAGGACATGACTAGCAACGCCATCTGGGCCAGATGCTTTCCACAGGTTCACTCTCTGGAAGACTGAACTTGCATCTGCATCGGTGACCGTGGGTTTAGGTGCATTGGAGGCTGTCAGGGCAGGTGGTGACATTCCAATCCCCTTCTGTTCAAAACGGGATAGAATGTGTTAAACTCATTGGGAAGGAATGTGCTGTTGTCGGCGATACTGCCCGACTTTGTTTTGTAGCCCGTTATAGCATGTAAGCTCTGCCACGACTGACGGCTGGTCTGGGACTCTATTTTGGATTGGTGTTGTCTAATGGCATATTTGATAGCTTTATGGAGGTCATATCACAATTTCTTGTAAAGGTCAGAGTCACCTGATTTGAATGCCACAGTCCTAGTCTTCAGTAGGGAGTGGATCTCCCGGTTCTTCCTTAATAGATGAGACTGGGGAATTAATAATGGAAAATAGAGACATTTCAGAGATTCTGAATAATTATTTTGGATCGCTCTTCACGGTAGAACAATAAAATCATCCCAATAACAATGGATAATCAGGGGGCTTTAGGGACAGAGGAACTTCAACAACCTTTGTCACTAGAGAGAAAAGTACTAGGCAGGCTAATGGGGCTAAAGGTTACCAAGTCTCTGGACTGGATGGTTTGTATCCTGGGGACCTTAAGGAAGTAGTTGCAGAGAGATATGATGTGTTGGTTGTAATATACCAAAACACCCTGGATTCTGGACAGGTCCAAGAGGATTAGAAAACTGCAAATCTGATGCCACTATTTCAAGAAAGGAGGGAGGCAGAAAGCAGGAAAGCCAGTTAGCCTATAGTTTACTAACATCTGTCTTTGAGAAAATATTGGAATCCATTATCAAGGATAACGGCAGGGCATTTAGAAAATCATAAGACCATCAATCAGCTATTATGGTTTTATGAAAGGGAAATTGTGCTTGATAAACTTGCTGGATTTCTTTGAAATTGTAATAAGCAGAGTGGATGAATGGGAATCAGAAGATATATTTATATTTTCAGAATGCATTCAATAAAGTACTACTTAAGATGTTACAGAACAAGATAAAGAGTGCATAGGGTTAAGGATAATATTATTGGCCTGGATAGGGATTAACAATGAACAGAAAACAGAGAGTGGGATAAGTGGATCATTTTGGGGTTGATAATCCGCAACTAGTTGGATGCCACAGGGATCAGATGTGAAACCTCAACTATTTACAATCTATGTTAATGATTTAGATGAAGGGACCAAGTGTAGCCAAATTTGCTGATGATTCAAAGATAGGTTAGTTAGCAAATTGTGAGGATGACACACCAGAGCTTGCAAAATAGTGTATATACAGTATAGGTTAAGTGAGTGGGCAAGAAGTTAGCAGATGGAATATAACGTGGAGAATTGTGAGGTTATCCACTTTGGAAGAAAGAATGAAAATAATCAAATAATTACTTAAATGGACTGAGACTACAAAATGTCATGGTACTAAGGGATCTGGGGGTCCTAATGCATGTAACACAAAGGCAAACAGGTGCAGGAAGTAGTTAGGAAGGCTAATGGTGTGTTGGGTCATTGAAATAATGGAAAATGGAGTTTTGATGCCAGCTTATAAGATCCCACTGCTATTTCACACTGCACTCGGAGCACTGCATATATATTTGGTATCCTTATTTAAGGAAAGACATACATGCATTAGAGACAGTAAAGAGAATGTTCACTAGGTTGATTCCTGGAAATGTGGGGTTGGTGTATGAAAAGAGGTTAAGCAGGTTGGGCCTATGCTCATTGGAATTTGGAGAATGAGTGGAAAGCTGTTGAAATATATCAAATTTTTAAGGGGGATTAACAGGGTAGATTCTGAGAGGTTGTTCCTTTTAGCACAGATATCAAGAACTGGGGGCACAGTTTCAGATAAGGCATCACCCATTTAAGATCAAGAGGAATTTCTTCTTAAAGTGTTGTGAATCTTTGGAATCCTGTACCACAGAGAGCTGTAAAGACAGAGTCAAGTTGAAATCTGACAAACACTTGAACTTTAAGGATGCCAAGGGGTTTGTGGAGAGAGTAGGAAAATGGTGTTGGGGCCAAGATTGGATCAACTGTGATCTCATTGAAGGTGAAGGCTTGAGGAACCAATTGGCTTAGTCCTGCTTTTGCTTCTTGTGTTCTTATTTTCTGTCTGTAGCAATGTTTATAAATTAGACCTTCTTACTTCTCAAAAATTATCATTAGCTTGTGTATCTAATGTACAAATTATTCAAATTAATAACATTTGTTTACTCCTTTGTTATCCCTCTTGTGTACTACAACGTATTCTGGTATTTAAATTTCAGTTATGTTTGGAGTAGTTCCCACTCAGTGATTATGAATTGAAAGAATATCAAGTCAATAGATTGAATTGTTAATAAATGAATTACTCATAATCTGTGCAAATGTCAGCCTTGTTTAGTCGGTGGCACCTTTGAGTCTTTAAAGCTCTGGTTTAAGGTGACATAAGCTTGGCACTGTCCATTTAAAAAGTGCTGTAGTGTTGGAAGTATTATTTCTTAGAAACCCTGGAGCTTGTTGCTCTATTCAGTTTAATCATAGCTGAACCATATCTTTAGTCCAGTGCCATTGATCTATTATTACTTATAATACCTTACTTAACAAAAATTTAATTATCTCAGTTTTGAAATTTTCTATTAAGCTAGTCTCAGTAGTGTTTTGATGCCAAGGTGTCCAATATCTGAGGTTGGAAAGTGAAATTGATGTAAAAGTTCAACCATGATTTATCAAATGAAGAAGCAGGCTCTTTGAATTGTATGGCCTATTACTTCTTTGACTTCCTTTCCTGACATCACCTTTGATTGGCACAGCTCTAATTTTAAAGTTATACCCTCTGGAGTTTCCCATTGGAGGAAGCACAGTATCTACACCTTTAAATATCTCAGACACATCAAGCAGATCACCCTCCCAATCTTTACTCAAGGAAGGTGAGCTTGAGCTGTGCAATCCATCTATATCTTTCTGGTAAATCTGTATGTACTACCATTGTGTCCTCTCTCCCTCTCAACTCTCCCAAGTCCAACATTGCTTAATATATCCTTCCTGAGATACAGTGCCCAGAACTTAACTTGATACTCAGAATCTGATATTATCTGTACTTTCATATAACTGTCACATATAATCCCTTTCCTTTACCTTCCAGCTCTCTGGAGATTCTGAAGATAAAGGCTCTCAATGGATCAGACTTTTTTGTATTTATTCAGTAGTTTTCATTCAGTTGTGTACATCAACATAAATATATTTTCCCATAATTCCTGAATTCCCACCATTTAGAAAATAATAAGTCCCGAATGGATTGCCCACATATCCAGTTGGATGTAAAATTTGGAGGAGCAGTGTGTTCTTCTGCAAGAATGGCATCAAAAAGGGACCAACTAATCATTCATCGAAGTTGCAGTTTGTGAGACCTTATTGTATCCAAATTGACTCTACATTTGCTCAATAAAAATGCCTGCAATGTAGTCGTAATGTATTTGTTCTTGCCTTGCCTTAGGTTTACTTAAAATATCTGTTTTTTGTTTATATTTGATATGAAATTATTGTGTGTTATATCTTGTACTACACTTCCTTTTTATTCCAGAATAATGCACAAGATGTACTGTTGTTTATGATCCTGACAGCAATGGAGAAGGAAGGAATAACCTGTGATGCTTTGGAAAAGTTTTGCAGGAGCCATGAACAAACATATGAGGAATTTCTGGAATCATTTATACACCTTAGAAGAGGTAAGCAGCTCTGTCAATATTGGATAAAAACCAGAATTTCTTTTATTCATTTACAGGATGTGGGCATCACTGTCTATGCCAACATTTATTGTCTATCCTTAACTTCTTCTGAACAGAGTGGCTAATGAAGACTGTGTACTGGAATC
Source organism: Pristis pectinata (assembly GCF_009764475.1). NCBI lineage: Eukaryota > Metazoa > Chordata > Chondrichthyes > Rhinopristiformes > Pristidae > Pristis > Pristis pectinata. Next base: position 23,682,699 of record NC_067418.1, on the reverse strand, counting down.
TCAAATAGGCCAGATAATGGGACTTGTATTGGGCCTGTAAATGTCATGGTTTGCCCAATGTATTGGTCTAAGTTTATCAGAGCTTTGTTGCTGGGGATGTTAGCATGGGAGAGGACAGCGATGTTGGGTTGCTTATCCTGCCAATGAATTTGGGGGATTTTGCAGAGGCAGTGCTTGTGATATTTTATCCAGTACATTGAGGCGCCAACTGTTGACCATCCAGGAGTGCAGGGATCACTGTTCTCTGGTAGACATGAGTTTTTCCTCATTTGACCAAAGGCATTGGTGAATTTCATCACAGAGAGAGAGAAGCTTCTGAGATATGGGAAGCAGTCCATGTTTTCCAGGGTCTTATGATGAGTTTTTATTGTCTGAGGCTAGTGGAGACAGCAGAGACAGGTTGGTAGAGGTCCTGTTGAGGGTAGAGCTCATCCTCTCATACGCTGTTAATGAGTCGATGACGGCTTGGAACTTGGTCTACCAGCATGCACAAATACACACATTATCTGCACATTGTATCTTTACTACTGAGGTTTAGGTTCCGGAGTGAGCTGTGGACAATCTCCCGTTAGTTCCAAAGATTACCTTCACTCCTGTAGGAAGTTTGTTGGAAGTGAGGTGCAACATTGTCGTGGGAAAGAGAGAGAAAAGTTTTGGCACGACGCTGTGGCCCAGCCTGAGATTGGCTCTGTTGTAGACTAATTGATTGGGACCCTGGCTTTCATGCTGTCATGAACCCAAAGTAAGATGGAGTTGAATTTCTGTGGGTAGCTAGATGTGAGGAGTGTGTTCCACAGTCCCTCCTGGTGGAAAAATTCAAAGGCTTTGGTAAGGTCAGAAAGAGCCACATATAGAGGTTGCTGCTGCTCCCTGCATTTTTCTAGAGTTATGCATGAAGATCATGCCTACAGATGGATGGAATCCATACTGTAATTCAGGAGCAGCTCTTCAGCCACTGGGAGGAGACAGTTCAAAATGACCCTGACAATGTCTTTCATTGGAGGGAGACTTCTCTGTGGTTATCCACATCCAGACTTGTCTTCTTTCTTGAAGATGGTTATGAATCTGGCATCTTTTAGCTCCCCTGGTCTATCCTGCTCTTTCCAGATGAGAATGAGATTGTGAATTCCTGTCAGAAACTCTTTATCGCCAAATGTAATGGGGTGACCAGAACTATACACAATACTCCTAACCAAAATTTTGTACAGCTGCAATGTGACTTTCATGACTCTTATACTCAATGCCCCGACCAATGAAGGCAAGCAGGTCCTGTGATGCCTTTCCCACCCTATTTACTTGTGTTGCCACTTTCAGGGAGCTATTGACTTGGACTCCAAAACCTCTCTGTACATCAGTCCTCTTAAGGGAGCATTAGCTTGCATTAACAGTCCATTAGCTTTTATTTTGCTTCATTTTTTTGGAGCTGTGCTTGAGATTTATTGGTCTTCAAAAATGGGCATCTAAATACCTCTCTTCGTCCGCACTGAATTTCTAATCGTACTGCACTTTCCAGGCTGCTATTGGAGAAAATATAAATATTTTACAACTTGCAGCATACTGGAGGTTATGAGGGACTCGTCCCAAGGAAAACTGAATTTGGTTTCCTCTTTCATAAGTGGCAGAAGGCAAACTGAGTATGGAGATTTTCTAGGTCAATGGTGCAACAAAACACTGACTACACCAATATTGCATTGAGCAATTCACACTAAAATCCTGACACATATAGAACTTCACATGATTTAGAGTGTGGATTAAGAGACCTGCCTGCTTTTTCTTCACATAGATTATTCAGTGAAAGATACGTTATTGCTTCTAGATACAACATAATGCCAAGCTTTATGACTTATGAACAAAAGTAGTTTTTAAGTTTCTCTGTAAGTGTAATGGACTTTTTATTTCCAGAGGACATGAAGAAACAAAATGCAGCACCTCCTGACATTGCGGAGATATCAGAAGATGCTGGAAAATACCTAGATATGAAGGATGTACTGACACACTCTCTTGAGAAGGGAGGACAATCACTTAAGGATGATAAAGAGGCAAGTTTTGAGCCAGAGATACATAGGAGTTATCTAAACTTATTATGTTACATCTCTATTGATTTCTATCAAATATTTTATGCAGAGGCATATAGGCACATATGCAGAGTTCTTTGGCATATAGGAGAACATAAGAACATGGGCAATAGGACGAGTAGGCCATTTGGCCCTTTGAGGCTGCTCCACCATTCATCGAGATCATGGCTGATCTTCTGCCTCAGTGCCATTTCTTGCACTATTCCCATACTCCTTGATTGCCTTACTATTCAGATATCTATTAGTCTCAGTTCTGAATGATCTCAAAGACTGAGCTTCCACAGCTTCTTGGGGTAAAGAATTCCAAAGATTCACCACTCTGTGAAGAAACTTTGCTTCATCTCAGTTCTAAATAACCCTCCTTATGCTGAGAACGTGATCCCTGGTTCTAGACTCCTTGGTCAGGGAACAACCCTTCTTGTATCTAGCCTCTCATGCTCTGTAGGAAATTTCTAAGTTTTAGTGAGAACTCCTCTCATTCTTATAAATTTGAAAACAGGCCTAATCTATTCAGTCTCTCTTCTCATGGCAAATTTGCCATCCCTGGAAGCAGTCTAGTGAAACTACGCTGCACACTCTCAATGGCAAGCACACGGTTTCACATGTAAGGAACCCAAAACTCCAGGTTCAGTCTCATCAAAGCCCTATAAAATTGCAGTAAAACTTCCTTACTTCTGCCTTCGAACCATTTCTTAGTCTTCCCAACTGTGTATATATCTGCATGTTAGCTTTCAATGACTTGCGTTCAAGCATGCCTTAGTCACTTTGGAGATCAATGCTACTCAGTCTCTCACCATGTAAAAATTGTGTTGCTTTTCTGTTTTGTGCATTAAGCAGATGATGTAATGTTTTTCCATATTCCATTTGCCATGTTCTTGCCCAGTCACTCAGATTATCTTTATCCCTTATAACCTCTTTATATCCTCTTCACAATCCCACTTAGTTTATCATTGACAACCTTGGAAAAATGGCTTTTAGTTCCCCCAGCCAAATCATTGATACAGATAGTGAAAGCTGGGACCCAAGCACCAGTCTTTGCAGCACACCACTAGTCACAGTTTGCCAACCTGAAAAGGATCTGCTTATTGCCACACTTTGCTTTCTGTATAATAGCCAATTCTCATTTCTGTTCTCATTGTTGACCAGCCCCTGTATGGGACCTTATCAAAAGCCTTGTGAAAATCCAAATATATCAAATAATAGGTAATTTTCCCATTAACTATTCTACTAGTCACATTCTCAAAGAATTCCGGCAGATTAGCCAAATCTGACTTTCCTTTCATTGGTCCATCTTGACTCTGCTCAACCCTTTTATTCTTTCTGAGGTGTTCTGTTATGGACCTTCTCTTATAGATTGCAGCATTTTCATAACTAGTGACATTATTGATCTAATGGTGGGCCCCTGCTTTATCTTTCCCTTCCTTTTTAAAATCATAAGATCACATTTGCCATTCTCTAGTCTACAGGAACAATTCCAGAATCAGTAGGACTTTAGATAATGATAATCAGAGCATCAACTTCTCTATAACCACCTCTTTCAAAGCTCTGGGAAGTACATTATCAATTCCTTGGGATTTATTGACTTTTAAACTCATCAATTTTTCTAGTAGGATTTCTTGATTAATACTTATTTCCTTCAATTCCTCATTCTTGTTATACTTTTGGTTCTGTAATATTTTTGGCAGGAGTTTTGTGTCTCCTGTGAAGACAGACACAGTAGTTATTTGACTTCTCTGGCACTTCCTTATTCCCTCTTATAAGTTCTCCCTTCTCTAATGGACACGCATTTGCCCTTATTGGCCTTTCCCTTTACATACTTATAGAAGATTTTAGAGTCTGTTTTTGTTTCTTACTAGTCTGCTCATATATTTTATCTTATCTTCTTTTAATCAGTTTCTTGGGTCCAAACTGTGTTCTAAAATGGTCCCAACTCTCAGGCCTACTGCTATTTCTGGCAATTTTATCAACCTCTTCCTTTGATTTAATGCCATCTTTAACTTCTCCTCTTAGCCATGAATGAATCACATTTCCTTTTGGTTTTTCTGTCTTAAAGGAATTTTTTTTTAGTTTATGCATTATTTCCTTAAATGCCAGTTATTGCCTGGCAAACCTTTCAATTTACTTTCCCAGTTATCCATAGTCAACTCTCCCCTCATACCTTCATAGTTTCCTTTGCTAAGATTTAAAACTCTAGTCTTGGAGTGAACTACATCATTTTCAAACATAATATAAAATTCTTTATTGTTATTGTCACTCTTCTCCAAATATCCCCGTACAACAAATCAATGACTTTTCATCAAGTCATTGACTTGAAATGTTAAACTTTGTTTCTCTCTCCATAGAGGCTAGCTGACTTGCTGGATATTTCCAGCATTTTCTGTTATTTATTTCAGATTACAAACATTTGTACTATATTGCTTTTTGACTTGTGCTATCTAATTATTTTTAAGAATTTATTCCCAACCATTGATCCACCTTATTCAGCAAGTTGACATTTCCCCAACCCTAACTTACCACAGTCTGTTTTTGATTCAATGACTGCACTAAATTCTAGTTCATAGCTAGATGACAGGACTCTCTTGAAGTTTCCTTTCCATCACAATGATACTTTGAAAGTAATAAGTAGTAACAGGGCATTTAGAAAACAGTAATAGAATTGAGCTAAGTCATCATCATTTCTTAATAGTAGATCACGCCTAATAAATCTGTTGGAATTTTGGAGGTTGTAACTAACAGATTAAATAAGGGTGAACTAGTTAATGTGTATTTGGACTTTTAGAGGTCTCTGACAAAGTGCCACATAAGAGAGTCCACAGTATTTGGGTAATATTGAGGACATAACATAGAGAGTAGGGCTGAACAGGTTGGAAGTTGTGACCAGTGTGGTGTGACAGGGTTCAGTGCTGCGATCCCAGCTATTTACGTTTTATGTCACTGACTTGGATGAGGGGATAGAGTGTAATATTTCCAACCTTGCTGGTGATACAAAGCCAGTTGGCAGTGTGAGCCATGAGGAAAATGCAGAGAGGACTTCTGAGGGATGAAGACAGGTATGTGAATGGGCAAGGATATGTTAGAATATATTGTGGAAAATGTAACATAATTTTGAGAGAAAAAGATAGACTATTTTGTAAATGTCAGAGATTGGAATGTGTAGATGTTTAGAGGGATGTGGGTGACCTTGTACACAAAGTTAACATAGAAGTATAGCAAGCAATTAGGAAGGCAAATGCTATATAAATCTTTACTGCAGGAAGATTGGAATACGAGAGATGTTGTTCTCCATTTATATAAGGACCTGGTGAGACTGTATCATATTGTGTACAGCTTTGGTCTTCCTTCCTTACGAAGGATCTACTTGTGATCGAGGGAGTGCTTATTTTCATCAGATTCATTCTTGGGCCGGCAGGTTTAATGGATGAGGAGAGTTTAAGCGGACTGGGCCTACTCCCTTGAATTTAGAAGAATGAGAGATGATCTCATTGAAACGTTCAACTTTCTGAACTGAGTCATTGTGGGACTAATGTTTGCCTGGCTGATGGGTCTAGGACTAGGAGTTAGAATCTCACAAAAAGAAGTTGGCCATTCAGGACATGGATGAGATGTAATTTCTTCAACAGAAGGTAGTGAGGATTGTGGAAGCTCAACTATGTTCAAGACAGAAGATACATTTTTAAATGTTAGGAGAATCCAGAAAATGGAATTATTACATGAAAATGACACTGTCTTATTGAATGGTATTACTAATGGCCTACTCCTGCTATTTCATTACCTATCTTAAATGTTGAACTGCTCCAATGTTAAAGTTAGTGTCAGCTGTCAGCTGGGTACTTGAACACCTGCTAAAGGGGGATCACTACGATCTTCCTTGTTATCAGTTAGGGTTTGTGGCTGCCATCAGTAACCTTGACTAGATTAGAGCGATAAAGAACTTCTTTCACCAATGGGACCAGGTCTGCTCTGCCTCAATTCTGGCTTTTATCACTCATGGCACATCCCAGCACTGCTTGATCAGGGTCCTCTTGAGATTCCTGAAGGTCAGCATTTATGGATCTGGGGGCTATTCCCATCTATGTGCTAGCATGTTGCATTTGAGATATTGTGCTGCAGTGTTGCCCAGAAGTGGAGATACAAGAGACTGAAGATGCTGGAATCTGGAGCTATACACAGAGGAAATCACTGGGTTAGGCAGCATCTAGGGAGGGAAGTGGGCAGTCGATGTTTCAGGTCGAAACCTTTCATCTGGACTCATCTGGCAGTCCAGCTGAAGGGTCTTGACCTGAAACATTGACTGTCCATTTCCCTCCATAGATGCTGCCTGATTGCTGAGTTCCTCCAGAAGTGTTTGATTCAATGCTGAGCTCCTCTTTAAGATCTGGAGGCTTGGAACTGGTTGGAGCTAGTGGATTCCCGGGCTATGAAAGGTGTTCATGAATTTACTAATGCATGTGCCTTAGTAGATCCTTGTGATGTGCGATTCAAGTATGCATATGTTTTTGTGAGGTGTGATGGAGGCTTTTGCCTCTTCTGCTGTTTTGGGTAATTCCAATCAATTCTCCCAGTTAACTTAAATCTGTATCCTGTTGTTACTGTCATCTCTGCTAAAGGAAATGGGTCCTTTTTGTTTACCCTATTAAAACTTGTGTGATTTTGCACACCTCAATTAAATCTCCCCTTTAGGCACAGTAGTGTAAGGGTTAGCGTAACGCTATTACAGTGCCAGCGACCTGGGTTCAATTCCGGCTGCTGTCTGTAAGGAGTTTGTACATTCTCCCCGTGTCTGTATGGGTTTCTTCTGGGTGTTCCGGTTTCCCCCCACATTCCAAAGATGTGCAGGTTAGGAAGTTGTCTGCATGCTATGTTGGCACTGGAAGCATGGCGACACTTGCATGCTGCCCCCAGAACACTCTACACAAAAGATGCATTTCACTGTGTTTCTATGTACATGTGACTAATAAAGGTATCTTATAAAAACAGCCCCAGTCTTTCCAGTCCATATGGTATCTGCTAAACAGACCAATTGCAATGGGATCAAATTCTAATTTTAACTGGAAAATGCATCTGTGCCTTAATGTCTGAAATATCACATTTCAAGCATATGCATATCAATAATTTTGCTAACAATTCATTAGATCTGGATAAAAATAAATATGCTCTTATTTTTCTTAATTTCACTCCTGAGAAAAGACAGCAATAAGACAATATTTTCCCAACAATTTTAGCATTCATCTAAATATTTTTCAAATTTAGTTTGGTAATATGGCATCAATGTGAAGGACAAAACATTCATGTAATTACCTAAAGACACTGACGCATTATCAAAGTATGTTATCTTTAACCATCAAATTAATTTTCACCCAGATGGTGGTGAGGTCTGGAACTAGTTGGCCTTAAACGGGGTAGAGGTGTAAGCCCTCACGGCACTTAAAAAGTATTTGAATGTGTATTTGAAGAGCTGTAACCTGCAATGAGTTGCCTCCTTTCTCAATATAGTTTTACTGTGATTCTGTGCAATATATGCTCTTAGTATTGATTTCCTTGAAATAAAGCCTGGCTGTTAAAGGTATTACGTTGATTCTTTTAAAAAGTGAAACATTGCATATGACAGAAAACACTTTTTTAATGGAACTTTAATGATCACAGTCCAACTAAGTAACTGTTCAGGCTTTCCTCATGTGACATGCTACATACTAGCTTGTGTTACTTGTAACAAATGTTTCCTGTTTTTGCTAACCATATAGAACAGTTGTTATTTTGTTAATGGTAGAGTGAACAGAATGCATTTATTTCATAGTGTTTGGAACAAAATATATTCCTTATTGTATTTTTTATTAGCATTTTGCAGAACTTATTAGAAATGTTAAATAATGTTTAAATTAAGAGAGAGAATTTTGAAGTAATGCTTTCTGCCCACCATATGATTGCTTCTTCCCATAATGTGAGTAATGTTTTATTCCAGAAACAATCAAATGCATTGCAAAGGACAAAGTCAACCTACTTGCCAAATGAGCTGTTCCCTTTGTATTTTTTGATCTTTCACTTTACTCATTCATTACCCCAGGACAAACTGGCCACCTAGGCTGCTTGTTCAGGGTTAGTGTTGAAAAGTCACCTACAGCTTTGCTAGTACAGTCATGCCCCCTACAGTCAGATCCATAGCGGGGTGTGGCTCGAAGTAGGCTGCTTTGGTAAGTTAAACAGCACAGTGCGATGCATTCATTCTGAACAATTTGTGACCTTGTTTGACTAAACCTACAGGCAATAAGATTAGTGTCTATCAGTAATGAGTTTGATTTTTAAAGGTTACAATTTGCTGATGAAAGCAATTGCAAAATGATTACTAAATTATGGTTTTATATCTATTATTTATCACAATCCACAAAATATTACAATTTTTTTTGTTTGAAAATAATGATGAAGCTAAAGAAATTGGTTTTGTGGTTATCTGTGAGAATTTTTTCCAGTTTCTACCATTTTTGATAGTGCTAACACTTTGTGTCATAGGGCACTACAGCACAGAAACCGGCCCTTTGGCCCATCTAGTCCATGCCACCTGATCTTCTGCCTAGTCCCATATAACTGCACCCAGACCATATCCCTCCAAACCCCTCCCATCCAAGTACCTATCCAAACTTCTCTTAAATGTTACAATTGAACTCGCATCTACCACTTCTGCTGGCAGCACACTTACACCACCCTCTGAGTGAAGAAATTTCCCCTCAGATTCTCCTTAAATATTTCACCTTTCACTCTAAGTGTCCACTAGTTCTAGTCTCACCCAACTTGAGGGGAAAAAGCCTGCATGCATTCACCCTACCTAAACCCCTCATAAAGTTGTATACCTCTATAAGATCCCCCCTCATTCTCCTGTGCTCCAGGGAATAAAGTTCTTACCTATTCAACCTTTCCCTATAACTCAGGTCCTCAACTCCCAGCAACATCCTTGTAAATTTTCTCTGCACCCTTTCAAGCTTATTGATTGTTATCTTTCCTGTAGGTCGGTGACCAGAACTGCACACAGTACTCTAAATTCGGCCTCACCAATGTCTGGTACAACCTCAACATAACATCCCAACTACTGTGCTCAGTGCCCTGATTTATGAAGGCCAAAGTGCCAGAAGCTCTCTTTACGACCCTATCTATCTGTAACGCCACTTTCAAGGAACTGTGGATCGGTATTTCCAGGTCCCTTTGTTCTACTGCATGCCTCAGAGCCCTACCATTCATTGTGTAAGTCTTACCCTGGTTTGTCTTCCCAAAGTGCAACACCTCACACCTGTCTGCATTAAATTCCATTTGCCATTTTTCAGCCCATTTACCTAGCTAGTCAAGATCATATTGCAAGCTTTGATAGTCTTCCTCGCTGTCCGCTACGCCCCCCCAATCTTGGTGTCATCTGCAAATTTGCTGATCCAGTTTACCACGTTATCATCCAAATCATTAAAATAGATGATGATCGACAACAACCTATAGAATTGTGGTTGAATCTAAAACAGATAAATGAACTAGAAGGCCTAAAAGTTCTTCCATCATGCTATAAGGTGCTACTAGTTGCCTGTTGCACACTTTTCTTATGGAGTTTACAAAGAAAAATAGGGTGAGCCCAGGACCCAGTTCTAGTCCTGGTGTTGGGAAAGGGAAGGATCCTGATGCAGGATTTCGACCCGAAACGTTGACAATTTCTTTCCTCCCACAGGTGCTGCATGACTCGCTGAGTTCCTCCAGCACGTTGTTACTCCAGATTCCAGCATCTGTAGTCTCTTGTGTCTCCAGGCCTGATCAAGTCAGGGCTTGATCAGCTGGGGGTGGGAACGGTAGCTGGAGATCGGAGCTTGTGGCAGTGACGGAAGGTGGTGGCCTCTGGAAATTAGAGAGGGTAGTAGGAGATTCTTTGGGAGTTTTTAGGGGCCTTGTGCAGTGTTGCCTGCAGATTTGAACCTGATGGAGGTGAAAGTTGGCAATTGGAGCCTTGGAGCATGAGAAAGATTGACAAGGAAGCATGGGAAGCCATGTGGTGGTGGGTGGGTTTGAAGAATCTGAGGTCTGAGGGGAGAAGGTAGGGCTTAAGGTAGATTAAAAGTAACCTACCTGTATTGGGTTCCCTGTGCTGGGACGGGATCTGTTTAATAGACATCCTTTAAGTTACAGAAAAAAATCAGTGCTATGCTGCTGTATTCCAGATCAACATTTTTTTTACTGCATTGCTATGTGCGTCAGAATGAATTAAATTTTACGGATGATTCTCGTCAATTTGGAGGTTTCACTCCCTCATTTCCATTTTGTTAAAAAGCCCAAGTGAATGGGTTTAACAGATACAGGAGTGTGATGCCTACATTTTATCTCCCACGTATGGCAGATGAACAGATGTTACAAAATGTGAAACCCAATCTGCTAGTATTATTTCCAGTTTAATCATAAAAGATCCCACTAGAGATGTGAATAAGAGGTTATAATATTTAAATCAGGCTCTTTTGCTTGGATTTTGAGATCCATTTGAACTTAATGGGTGTGAGCTTTATTGCCCAGGGCTTAGGAATGTCAGCAACTGAAGTGAGATGGTGGCTGCCAGCTCCAGCTGTTTGAGTGTTTTTCTAATATTGTTTATTGACCAGGACGTGCGTAGAGCTGTTTCCTGTCTCCTCAAGCAAACCTATTATAATTTCTCCTTCTCTGCAATCTTCCAGTTTTCCCCTGCAATTTCTTGGCCTTCTGCAATGGCCTCCTCTGTTCCTCATATCTGTGCTTCAAATTCCTCCCCCCCCCCCCCGACACCCGTTGCTGGATATCATCTACAATGAATGCTGGCTGTGGCCTTTTACAGGTATTTTACTGTCAGGCTATTGGCCGCCTTGCCAACCTATCCAGCTGCCAGGAATGAAAAATATTCTTGTGAAGTGCTGCTATTAAATCTGGCTGAATCTCAACATCTTCCAAACATTTCATAGTTTCGCAGTCACTCCTTCCATCTCCCAGTAAAATATAAGAACTCAACTTCCAGGAAATAATCATATTTTTAACATTGTTTAAATGGCTCTTTTAATATTGTTTAAATAGCCTTTGGTATTTGTAGAAGAAGGGAAATGTTTTATTTGTTTACCCCTTGCCTCTCAGACTCTGTTCCTATTCTTTCTGGGAATATATCTTTCTTGGAACATTGTAGAGTAAATGCTGGCTACTTCATAATATGATGTAGTAATGCTTTCTTATCAGGTTTACTCTGTTTTGCAAACTTCATGCTGTAAATGCTTAATTTATGGTACTGTACAGTGAGAAGAAATTTTAATAGTTGATTCCAAATGAATTTAACAAGTTTATGGTTTGCTTTTAAAGATGTCCATCACTAAAGTTTTTTAATTAACATTTTGTTTATCTTTAACTCATTTAAGGTAGAGAATTATATTGACATTGAAGACTTAGACAGTGGCAAAGGAAGTGAACAGCAAAGTGGCACTGGTAGGTACTTAGTGTAAGCTGTAATAATTTAAACTGGATAAATGAACTTAGCAGAATGAAGACTATTTTCTGGTGCTATAATCTATTCAATTCTTGCTATTTTTTAGCATACATTTTCAGGTTCATTTCTCAATTTTATACTTGCTGAAATAGTTTTCAGTCGCTAGAATAATTTCAAATCCAGTATATGGCAGTTCAACTTTACAAGTTAGCAATATTGTAATTTGTCATTCATTATTGAGAATTTAAATATTGTTATTGGTTTATTATTGTCACATGTACTGAGATGCAGTGAAAATTTTTTGTTTGTGTGCCATTCTGTCAGATCATGCCATATATAAATATATTGAGGTAGTAAAAAGAAAAACAATGCAGGATACAGTGTTGTAGCTACAGAGAAAGTGCAGTGCAGGTAAACAAATAAAATGCAAAGGCCATAATGAGGTAGACTGGGAGAGCAAGAGTTCATCTTGACCATATGAGAGGTCCATTCAAGGGTCTGATAATAGCTGGATAGAAGCTGTCGTAGAGTCTGGTGGTACATGTTTTCAAGCTTTTGTATCTTCTGCCTGATGGGAGAAGGGAGAATGACTGAGGTGGGAGGGGTCCTTGATTATATTGCCCATTTTCACAAGGCACCGAGAAGTGTAGACTGAATCGATGGAGGGGAGGCTGGTCTGTTTGATGCACTGGGCTGAGTTCACAACTCTCTGCAACTTCTTGCAGTCTTGAGCAGAGCAGTTACCATACCAAGTTGTGATGCATTAGGATAGGGTGCTTTCTGTGGTGCATCTGTAAAATTTGGTAAGTGTCATTGAGGTAAGTGTCACGCTGAATTTCCTTAGCCTTCTGAGCAAGTAGAGGCATTGGTGTGCTTTCTTAGCTGTGGTGTCCACATGGCTGGACCAGGACAAATTGTTGGTGATATTTACACCTAGGAACTTGAAACTCTCAACCATCTCCACCTCAGCACCATTGATACAGACTGGGGAGTGTTCTCCACTGTGTCCACTCAACTAATATAAACACCCTTAACCAGTTAGAATCATATTGCTTTGAAGGAGGCCATTTGGGCTATTTTGCATGCAAAAATTGACTTTCATTTCGTAGTCCATACTTCATTGGTATTGGTTTATTATTGTCACTTGTACCGAGGTACTGTGAAAAGCTTGTCAAACAGATGGTACAGGTCAATTGATTACACAGTGCAATTACATTGAGTTAGTACAGAGTGCATTGATGTAGTACAGGTAAAAACAATAACAGTACAGAGTAAAGTGTCACAGCTACAGAGAAAGTGCAGTGCAATAAGGTGCAAGGTCACATCAAGGTAGATCGTGAGGTCATAGTCCATTTCATTGTATAAGGGAACCATTCAATAGTCTTATCACAGTGGGGTAGAAGCTGTCCTTAGGTCTGGTGGTATGTGCCCTCAGGCTCCTGTATCTTCTACCCGATGGAAGAAGAGAGAATGTCCCGGGTGGGTGGGGTGGCTACAACACTATATTCTGCATTCTGTTTTCCTTTTTACTACCTCAATATATTTATATATGGCATGATCTGACAGAATGGCACACAAACAAACAATTTATAAAATATTAAATAATTTTTTCTTGAACCATTGTCTCAAAATGCATTCCCACCGTTGACACATGGTTCATTCTTTTCTGTTTTTAAACAGGGCTGTAATACTAAGAGGAAACATAAGAGTAGGAACAGGGCATTTAGCCCCTATTGCCTTTTCTGCCGCATTATGATACTTGTGATGTAATTTTCTGTATTGACCTTTGTTTCTGGTCTCAGTTTCTTTTGATTCACAAGAACTAAATACAAAACTCTTATTTCTTTATCATGACCAGATCAGCTCTACAGTATGAAATGAATTTGGTATAACGTTGTTCTTAATAATTATATTAGACCTAATTCAATCTGGTACCAGTGCAAAATACTGTCATTGATCACTAACCATTTTCACATATTTGCTTGCAAATTCTTCTCTTTAAATTGTGTGCATTTGAGGCCTTCCATTTGCAATTATGAATATTCAGGGACTTAGTTCAAATATTTTAAAACAATATGGACTTCTTTTATTTACTGAGCTAAGTATGGTTATGTCTTTATTTTTCAACTGCAGAAAGTATCTTATTGACCTTTGTATTTGAATGCAAGTTATTCATGATAAGATTAATGATGATTCTAGCAACTGCTACCCAGGGACAGTCCCTGCTGTGCCACAGTTGCCTCAGACGGGCTGTTCTGCATCAGTGCAGCTCATTAAACTGCAGCTGGGCAGATAAGTAGCAAAACAGCAGACACCAATAATGAATACACTTAATGGCTGAGGAATTGAGGCAATACTTTAGTTGGGGCATTATGACAAAAGCATTGTTCCAAATAAAAGCTGGAAACAAAATAAATATCAATACTGCATTGGATTTATGTAATATTTCCTTTGTTGAGAACTTTTGCTGGTTAGACCTTGAATAACTGCAGCCTTTTCCAATTAGTACAAGAGTAATTTATTGAATGAACGAATTAAAAGAATTTCTAGAAAATGGGCAGTCGTGTCATAGCTGAAATTTATTGTCATTGTCTAATTGTGGCCTTTTTTTCTTGAACTATTGTTGTCTATTATGTCATGGTGGTAAATATGTCATGGTGGTAGACAACAGTGCTAAGTAGATAGTTCCATGACTTTGGTCTAGTGATATTGAAGGAATGATATATTCCCAAGGCAGGGTGTTGAGCAATTTGGAAGGTGACTTGAAGGTCTTTCCACCACCCATAAGGGATAAGTCAGAAACATGATGGAATTCTCTAAGTTGCCTGGATGAGTGCACTGCCAACAACTCTCAAGAAGCTTTACTCCATCTAGGACAAAGTAGCAGCACTGGGCTTCAAAACAACTGTTACTCACCCAAACTACATTGACAGCACCTTCCAAACCCACAACCGCTACCACCAAGAAGGACAAGGGCAGTGGGTGCATGAGAAATCAGTCACCTGCAGATTTCTCTCCTAGTTGCTCACCATCCTGACTTGTAAATATATTGCTAGTCTTTCATCATAGCTGGGTTTAAATCCTGTCCAACAGCACTGCCTGAGTACCCTCTTCGTAAGTACTACATCAGTTTAAGAAGGCAGCTCACCCCCATCTTTATGTGGGCAGTTAGGAATGGGCAATAAAAATGATACCCTCGTGTCTGCTGTCCTTGAACTTCTAGTTGAAGTATAGGAAGAGCTGTCAAAGAAACTCCTTGGTGAGTCGCCAGCAGAGCACATAGTAGATGATACCCATTTCGGCCATAATAGAAAGGGTGGGTTTTTGGATTGCTATAATCCTGGTCAAGAAATCTGCCTTGTGCTGGATGAAAATGAGCTTCTTGAATGGTGCTGCATCTGTACACATTCAGGCAAGTGAAGACTATTCCATTAAATTCCAGACATCTGCCTTGTACATAATGAAGTCAGAAGTTGAACCAGTTGTGGTAGTATATCACCTGATCTCGTAGCCAGAGCATTTTTGTGGCTGATCTGTTCAATTTCTGTTCAGTGCTGATGTCTAGAAGGTTGGGTGTTTTTTGCAATTGTTTTTTAAGGGGAAGTAATGAGTTGGAGTTGGTCGTTGTGTAGTACTGGGTGTTGGGTACATTGGGTGTTTTTTGCAATTGTTTTTTAAGGGGAAGTAATGAGTTGGAGTTGGTCATTGTGTAGTACTTGTGTAGCATGAATATTACTTGGCACTTATCAGCCTGATGTTCTTCAGGTCCTGGTCTATATGCTCAAGGACCATTTACCCCCAAACACTACGCACTACAACTTCACTCTGACCTAATAGTGGAAGGAATGCCTTGAACGCTGCCCTCGTTTAGAACGTGCAATCTCACACAGTTGGGTACTTGGTGCTTTGAGTGTGTTTGCTTTCTGCCTGGTGACTTGCTGTGTGTAGAGGCCACCTTGAAGAAACCCTTTATATCTGCAAAGTGTCAATTTCTCAGTTGGTGGCTGAAGGTGTCATGTAAGGAAGTGTCGTTTTCCTTCTTAGCCACTGTTGCCTGGCTGAGTAGATATTCTTGGCTATCAGAAAGAAGAAAAACACAAAGATAAGATCATAAAGAGAGTAAGCAGCAAGCAAGAGATATGTGTGTGCATTGTCAGCAGTTTCTAAATCTGATAAAAAGGGCAAATAAGATCCGAGAAGAAATATTGGGTCTGTATGTACTGTTATCTTCAATGACCTCTGCACCATTGCTGGGCATGCTCAATGGCAGTTGCACCAATAATTCTAGCAGTATCTCCTCCAAGCTAGTTTGACCTCTTCACTTGCTGGTAGCTGCTTCACTAGAGGGAGAGGCTGAGAGGGGCAAAGAGAGAGATGTGTACAAGCTGTAAAATGCAGGTGTATATAAATTTTAAAGTTGTGACTGATGCACATTGTTAGGTGAGTGAAGAGGGTGTATACATTGGAGGAATGAATTAGGGAGAATTGTTGAGAATTGGGATTTGATCACTGACCTTGACAGCATCCATGAGATCATTAAACATTGTGCACTATGTCCATGTCCTTTGGACCCCTCTCCTGGCATTGATCTCAAGTGCAGACTTCTGTAGCTTCACTATTTTTATTTGGATTTGGACCTGTGGGGTGTCCTGGTAACCTATGATTCAAGTACTTTTCTCTTTCTCTTGTGAATAAGGGTGTTCAGAGTCTTCAGTGTCTTCACTCTCTTTGATGTGCTCTCATCTTGCCCAATCTTTGAATTGACTCTCACCAGCTGTTGCAGACATCACTTCACTTAAAGTAGCTTTCTTCAAATTGGTGCCAGCCACTCATTAAGTTTCACATGGTGGCTGTACACAAAGCTATTACAGCATGTTTAAACAGTTTTATAGTTGAAATCTTGATGAAATGGTGGGAGCAGAGATTTTGTATTCACCTTGCACTGGGTCATAGATGTAAAGATATCTTTCTATTGTTTGAGGAAGAGCAGGGTATTTCCCTGGTATCTGTTGAGACACACCGCTTAAACTAATCTTTCCCCCATTGCTATTTATGGGGCTTATGCAGAGTGGTTTCCATGTTTTCATACATATACTTTAATTTTTTTAGCTGTGAAGAACTTTGGGATGTGATGGAGGTGGGCTTGTAAGGATGCATGTTCATTCTTTACAAATATTATTTTGTAGTTAACTGTGAATATCTCTTCACATAATGAGCCTATAATTTTTTCCTCAATCTGTATGGGAAGATGCTGCACATTTGCTGATTAGTAAGACTAATAAATGGCCAATAATTGAGACTAATGTTGTGGGGGACTGCAACGGTGAGTAGAGTCCTACTACTTTAGAGAACAAATGTGATTGATATTGGCATTATTGTGTGACTTGCACACCATGACACAGTAAAACTCATTCAACAAAATTCTGTTACTAAATATTATAATGTGGTATTGAAGGAATATCAGGTAGTTCAAAACCAAACTTAAAACTGAGATGCTGGTTACTTTCATAATTTGAAGGCACTGTATTTGGTGAATTCAAAGTGTAAAAATAATCTGTGCAGGGGTATTGCTAGTAATTCCACATATGTTGTGCAAGGAAGTTGATGATGGGCATTTTTTATGACATGTCAGTGATGCTCACAATGCAGGGATAGTTGTGAGTTCATAGGCTTTAATAAAAGATTTATTAGGAAATAGTCTTCAAAATATTCCAGTAATGCACAGACATTTAACTAAGTTTGCTTAGACATTTTCACTTCCATCTCAGTATAGCCACATTTTGGCTGCTCAAATATTTATAAATATTATTAGCATATTATTAACTGCCACTGTCCATTGAATCTAGGAGGAGAAGTACTCCCAGGTAAAATAGAAGAGGAGATTCCTGCAAATTATTCTCATTGTGAATATAAATACACGACCCTTGACTTCAAAGTGTATCCATGTGTTGAAGAATTTAATAACAAAGCACATGACCAGGTATGCTGATTATTTAAGACATTTGAAAAATATTTTGGAGGCTTTATGCCACTGCAAAGTAGCTACATTGCTGATGCCCATCGATTATATTTTCTGTGATCTGCTGATTACTGTCTCGATGCTCAATTTGGACATTGTTCAAATCCAAAATGCATTTACTTTTGTTTACTTGAACACGTCAAATCCAAAATACTTTGTAGATAATTGTCCTATATTCCCAAGACCTTTCAAGGATTTTATTTCTTGCCGGCTCGTTGACACTTTAGTTTTCAAATAAGATAGTTTCTGCTAATTTGTAATGTAAGAGAAAAATAAGAGGAAAAAGCAGTCTTTGTGTTTCTGTTTGCAGTCTTACATGTTGCCTGATAGGGTGGTGGAGGCAAATTCATTGGGGGCTTTTAAGAGGGGCTTGGATGGGCACATGAATGAGAGGAAAATGGAGGGATATGGGCATTCTGTAGGTAGGAGGGATTAGCTATGTCAGCACAACATTGTGTGCCGACGGGCCTGTTCTGTGCTGTACTGTTCTACGTTCTTTATCTATTTCTATATGAGTGTTGTAGTTGGCAAAAATATATAGACATTAATGTGATTCCTAGAAAGTTTCAGTCATCAATTTAAAAACAAAGAGGACTTTTGAGCAGGTTGTAATTTCATAAATGTATCTTTTCTTTACTGTAAGTACTGAGCATTGTTTTACATAGATTCAGAGCGTAGCAGATATTCATGCATCCATATTTTCCACTTTGCCACATAGTATAAAATCCTGTGGCAGGTAAATTGGTTTATTATTATCACATGAGGTACAGTGAAAAACTTGTCTTGCATACTGGCTATACAGATCATTTCATTACAACAGTGCATTGAGGTAGTACAAGGTAAAACAATAACAGAATTCAGAATAAAGTAGACAATAAGGTGCAAGGCCATAATGAGGTCAAGAGTCCATCCTATCATAATAGGGGACTGTTCAATAGTCTTATAACAGCAGGATAGAAGCTGTCTTTGAGCCTGGTGGTACGTGCTTTCAGGCTTTTGTATCTTCTGCCCGGGTGGGGGGGGGGGGGGGGGGGTGGCGGGGGGAGAAGAGAGAATGTCCGGAGTGGGCAGGGTCTTTGATTATGTTGGCTGTTTCACCAAGGCAACGTGAAGTGTAGAGAGTGTTCATGGAGGGGAGGCTGGTTTCTGTGATGTGCTGAACTGTGTCCACAACTCTCTGCAGTTTCTTGTGGTCACGGGCCGAGCAGTTGCCAGAGTAAGTGACATTAGAGGAAGGCCACGTTTCCAACCATAATTTGCCAGCATGAAATCTGCTTTATTTTTCATCAGGTGTTCACAGATGAAGTCCAGCCTTTCACATTGGATGAAGAATTTGATTATAACTGTGTTTATTTCAAACCCAAGTATACCGAGGCTGAACTTAAAACTCTTTCTGCCTTGTCACAACAGCGAAGAGAAAGTGGAGAATATAATGCAGCAAAATTGAATGATTCTGTCTTATAATGCAGTTGTCATTTTCTGGTGCAGTCTACCAGGCAGCATGACTTTCTGTTTCAAACAGTTGTTACATTTGAAGCAGAATATGGTAAGGAGAACTTTCTAATCCCACAAAAACTTCTACTAATTGAAATCATGCAGTGAAATGTTAACAAATTTCATATTTTTTAAATGACATTTGTTCTTATTTTAAATCATGAAATTAGATAAAGATATAAAGTGACTTTGATTCATTTGTGTTATTTCTTTATCTGTATTACAAAGCATTATTTCATCCCATTAGAGATGTTATAGTTATTATAAAATACAATAGATACCAGTCCACTTTCACTCGTACTCAATAATTGGGATTCATGTATAGAATGAGGGCATGTTTGCCCATCTCTAATTGTCTGTGACAAGACTGTGGAGGTACTGCCTTGAATTGCCATAGTGAAGGTCCACCATTGGTGCTGATATAAAGTAACAGGATTTTAACACAGTTTTGATTAAGAAACAGTGATTTATGGGCAAGTTGGTTTAGTGTATGACTTGGAAGTAGTTGTCCCATGTGCCTGCTGCCCTTGCCTTTCTACATGGTAGAACTTCAGAGTTTAGGAGATGCCATTGAAGAAATCTTCGTGATATATTCTGCTGTTATCACAATGGTGATGAGAATAGTGACTGTTTAAGGTGCTTTGTGCATACTAATCAAGGAGGCTTTTTTGTTCTGGATGGCTTCAAGCTTTATTTTGCAGCACGTCTGGAGTATTCTATTGCATTCCAGACCTACCTTGCAGAGTGTGGAAAGGCTTTGGTGAATCTGGATGTGAATCACAGATCAGAATACTTGTTTCTGCCCTGATCCTGTAGCCATGGTATTTTGATACATCAATATTCTGGTCTGTAGTGGCTCCCATGACATTGATGATGGTGGATTCAATGACAGAAGTGCTGTTAAGTGTCACAGGGAAATAGTTAGTTATCCTTGTGCTGGAAGTGATCATTTCCCTGTGTGCCCTGGATTTTGTTTGCCACTCAGTAGTGTTGCATGTGACACAAACTAATTCTTTGTCAGTGCTCTTGGAAATAGAACTGTGAACATTCCTATTTCTGATACACTGGAAGAAGAGTCACTGATGAAGCAGTTGAAAATTGTTGGACGTTAGATATTGCCATGAGCACTAGTGTCCTAGGGCTGGGATGTTTGGTTTCCATCAACTATAACAACCTTCCTGTGAGCTAAATGAGGCTCCATCTAGCAGAGAGATTTATCCCAAGCCCCAATGATTTCAATGTTAGTTGCTTCCCTCAGTAATCGGAAGGGCATTTTGTCTGTTCCAAAGCTATATTGAGGTTTGGAGCTAAGTGATCCTGATAGAATGCAAACCAAGTAATGATTTATTGATCACATTGTGATACTTTTGCTGAAATCTTCTGTTACATTGCCATTGATTGAGAGTAGACTGATTGGGCTGAAATTGGACAGATTAGAACTTTCCCAAACACATCATAATCGTACAAATTTTAACTTTGACCACAAGACACAGGAGCAGAATTAGGCCATTCGGCCCTTTGAGTTTGCTCTGCCATTCGATCTTGGCTGATTTATTTTTCCCTCTCAACCCCATTCTCCTGCCTTCTCCCCGTAACCTTTGATGCTCTTACTAATCGAGAACTACCAAACTCCGCTTTAAGTATACCCAGTGACTTGGCCTCCATAGCCGTCTGTGGCAATGTATTCCACAGATTCACCACCTTCTGGCTAAAGAAATCCCTCCTCATCTCTGTTCTAAAGGGATGTCCTTCTACTTTGAGACTGTGTCCTCTGGTCTTAGACTCTCCCACTACTGGAAGCATCCTCTCCATGTCCATTCTATCCAGGCCTTTGAATATTCGGTAGGTTTCAATGAGATTCCTCCTCATCCTTCTAAACTCCAGTGAGTACAAGCCCAGAGCCATCAAACGCTCCTCATACGTTAACCCTTTCATTCCCGGGATCTTTCACGTAAACCTTCTCTGGACCCTCTCCAAAGCCAGCACATCCCTCCTTAGATATGGAGTCCAAAACTGCTCACAATACTCCAAATGTGGTCCAACCAATGCCTTATAAAGCATTACATGCTTGCTTTTGTATTCTAGTCCTCTTGAAATGAATGTTAACATTTGCATTTGCCTTCCTTACTACAGACTCAATCTGCAAGTTAACCTTCAGGGAATCCTCCACTAGGACTCCCAGGTCCCTTCACACCTCCAATTTCTGAATTCTTTCCCTGTTTAGGAAATAGTCTAAGCCTTTATTCCTTCTACCAAAGTGCATGACCATACAATACACTTCCCTAGGCTGTATTCCAATGGCCACTTTGCCCATTCTCCCACCCTGTCCAAATCCTTCTGCAGACTTCCTGCTTCCTCAACATTACCTGCCTCTCCACCTATGTATCATTTGCAAACTCGGCTGCAAAGCCCTCAATTCCGTTATACAGATCATTAACATATAACATGAAAAGTAGCGCACCCAACACTGACCCCTGCAGAACACCACTAGTCACCAGCAGCCAACCAGAAAAGGCCCTCTTTATTTCTACTCTCTGCCTTCTGCCAGTCAGCCAATCTTCTATCCATGCTAGTACCTTTCCTGTAGTACCATGGGCTCCTATCTTGTTTGGCAGCCTCATGTGCGCTCCTTGTCAAAGACCTTCTGAAAATCCAAGTAAACAACATCCACTGAATCTATTTTATCCATGCTGCCTGTTACTTCCTCAAAGAATTCCAACAGATTTGTCAGGCAAGATCTCCCCTTAAGGAAACCACGCTGACTCAGCGTATTTTATCATGACCTTCCAAGTACCCCAAAACCTCATCCTTAATAATGAATTCTAACATCTTACCAACCACTGAAGTCAGGCTAACTGGCCTATAATTTTCTGTCTTTTGCCTTCTTTGTTGAGTTGATGCCAATGCAGATGCTGGACTGGAATAGTTTGATTAGAAATGTGCCTCTTTTTAAGGCATAAATCTTAAAATACTACTGCTGAATGTTACAGCTGATGGGATTTATTGTATTTGGGCATTTTTTGATATTAAGTGGCATGAATCAAACTTCTGTGATGACAGCAAATTCAAGCAGAGGCTGAGATAAAATATCCATCTGATATTTCAGGCTGGAGATGGTTCCAAAAGCTTCAATCTTTTGTACTTGTGCCAGCTGTTAATGAGAATAGAGAGGTTTGCAAAATTCCCCTTCTTCAAATCTGATTAGGTGTTTAATTATCTACCAATGAAAAGATTCATTTGTTTTGGCATTGTACAATGTGTGCAATAAAGTGAGTTGACTAATGGAACTTTACAGTACATTAGTAAGACTTGTTTTACACTATTTTGTATGTTGCTGAATATTTGGAAAATTATGGAGTCGTATAGCACAGAAACAGGCCCTAAAGGTCATCATGTCCATGCTCACCATTGTACTTATCTATACTGGTCCCATTTACCCGTGTTTGGTCTTTAGCCTTCTATGCTTTGGCAATTCAAGTGCAGCTTCCTTCAAACTAGATAGAAGCAGCAGGTGGATAATGTGCCACATGGAACTTGAGCTTTGTTGATCAGTATTGCTTTTGTTGCAAATTATTATTTATTCTTAATCTTAGGCAAGTTTCAATTGGATTTTTACTTCTAATTTGCTCATTCAATTTTACTATTTTTGTTCTTAAGATTAAATAATTATTTGTTCTGTTCACTTTTATTCACTATCAGCTTGGTAAATAAGTTTTTTCTTATTTGTCTGTATTTCAAACTCAAAACAACATTTAAGAATGGCGACTTAATTGGATGAACAAATTGGATAATTCTTATTCTGGAGTTTTAGATAAGCCAAAATATATTTGCATCTTGTATTGTATTTGTTTGTGTTTGATAGCATACCGAAGGAAGGCAACTTTGTGTTAATGCACATGAAGGTTTGCTTGTGCTAAAGAAATTTCCAGTAGCTCATAATATTTTCTTATAATTGGAGGACATCAAAAATAGTAAAACATCATGCTCATTATTTCCTTACCCATTATTTTTATTTGAAGTGTATTTTCACAACTTTTTTGTAAATCATATCCTCAGGTTTTCAATAGTGTGTTTGTTGACCATTATATATATTAAAAAATCACTGCAGATCATTTCCATGTGTGGTTGCATTTGCCAACAAGTGGGATTTGGACCACCTTGATTCAATTAAAGAAAATGAGAAGGAGGTATTTATAGAAATGCTATTCATTCCAAGAGTAGTTGCCAGCTCATTCTTCTAGAAGTTAGAATCTAGTCTTCATTTCAAATATTTGTTGGATTAATTTGCGGAAACATTTGCCTGTGATTTCCAACACTGTTGACCTTGACTCTGTTAGATCTGTTGAAGGCTGACTCAGATCTCATAGGTCAAATAGTAATTAAAGGATTAAAATTTTGGAGATGAAATTTGGCAAAGATGTTGAGAAATGTAGAAATTTTAAATGTGATTCATTGACATTTGTTTAGGTTTTGGTTTCTGAAAATAGCCTTTTGTTAATGTTCCTATAAAGTTATTTGAGCATACCTCTGTGGGGCTGTGCTTCCTGTGTTGAAAGTGCAGTGTTTTTGGAACTCGCATCAGAGAATTGATGTCACCACGTGAACCTCAGTTCACAAGTTATCTTTAACTGTTAAGGCATGGTTATCATGGGTTTCATTGTAATCTTGATTGGAACTTGTTTATCTTCTGTCATTTATTATATCACTTTTACATGCCTAACTTGAGAAATTCAATGATGAAATCAAACACTTTGGTACCATTTGTGCAAAACTGAGAGCTGAGAGTTTTGGCGAGTGAAGACTGGCAGCCAGTGATAAAAGTTGCAGAATCATATAGCACAGAAACAGGTTTCTTGAGTCCATGCCGACCATCAAGCACCTATTTACTCTAATACCATACTAATATCTTTTTATTCTCCTGACTTTCTGATCAACTCACCCCTTGTATGCCTTTGGCTTGTGGGAGAAAAATTACATGCAAACTCAGACAGCACCAGGGTTGAACCTGGGTCATTGCAAATGTGAGGCAGCAGCTCTATTGGCTAAACCACTATCCCGCCCCTTTCATAAGGGTTTGGATAGCATTGTGACTAAGGTGGAGCTGAGACAAACATCATTTCAGAGCCAGAAGTAAGCCATTTTGACACTGGTCAGGAAAGGGGATTTGAAGTTCATCTGTGCTCTGGATTGAAAAAGAAGTCTCAGTTTCCAGCCTCAGAGCTAGTATCCAGGGATGGAGAATTGACCACATGCCATTTTGTGGGATTTGCCAGCAGCTGACATTAACAGTTATGGCCTACCCCATAGAGAGTTGTCTGATCCAGAACCTAATACCATTCAGACAAGCTGACAACATGGAAATGGGTATGGAGTTGAGATATAGCTGTGTGTTGTTTGCATTTGTGCTGAAGCTGATCCTCTGTCTACAGGCATCATCACAAAGAGGTGCACACCAGCTCAGTTATTTGATTTTAAAATGAGGTTACACAAACTGATTAACAAATTTAAGCTGGTTAATAGCTTTTGTCCTATTAATTCTCAAAGGTGGTAATTCATTCTCAGACAGTGGAAAATGTGAAACAGGAAACAGGTACTTTGTTCATTAAGTCCACAACTTGCAGACAGATCCTACCATAAATCCTACCCTATTCCAGCAGGAAATCAGTCCTTGATCCCCAATATTCAAGAAATGATGCAATAATTAAAATTCTTAATGTTTAAGAAGAGAGAATTCAAGGAGTGCAGATATTTAGGAGCTTTGTAAGGTTGGAAGGATTGCAAAGCTAGGGAGGGTCCAGACCATGGAATGATTTGAAAACATAACCAATGCCATGATTATAAGAATATTATTTAACAAGGAGCTAATGTCAGCGAGGGAGCAAGAGTGATTGGTGAGTTTGATGTTATGAAGACACAATGACAATTCTGCACTATTGCTGTAGTGCAAATTGCACCAAATAGTTTGGTAGCCTGTATTTACACAGACAACAAATAAACTGAAAATGAGAGGAGAAAGATCCAGCAGAGCATTGGGAGCTAGGGGTTGGTTGGGAGAACGAGGTGGTACCAATGGAGTTTCGGGAGCCTAAAGTCAGGTGGGAGAGCGAGGAAGTCCAGATGGAGCTTCAGCAGCTTGGAGGCAGGTGAGTTTCCAATCCTCTGGAGATCAGGAACACGAAGAGCTGCTGGTTGAAAGAATGGATACGGCAGAGAATGAAGAAGAATTATGAACCCTGACACATTTGGGAAAGTGAGGCCCAGAGCTGTGGAAAGAGAAAGGGATGGAAGGTACTGACACATGGCAGAGATGGTAGAGCATAGGACACGGAGGGAAAACCATGGGGAGAAGTGGTGAATTGAATGCTTGTACCTGAGATACAAACTAAGAGGCCTGGAAACAGAGCTGGAAGCCACATGGGAAAATGTGACAGTGAAGACAAGTACTGAGGAAGGATATGTGGCAGTAGTAGTGAGTCGTGGTTTAAAAAAAAACATGGTTAAGGAGCCGGACAGCAGTGGAAACCACAGAGGGGGAGCAGTGAGAGAGGGTCTCATAGAACTCTTGTTGGAGTGGAGAAGAAAACCTCTTCAACGTTGGCCTACCTTGAAGAGACTGGAATAGTACAATGGAGATACACGAGACTGCAGATGCTGGAATCTGGAGCAACAAACAATCTGCAGGATTTTGACCTGAAATGTCGACAATTCCTTTCCTCCCACAGATTCTGTACGACCCACTGACTTCCTCCAGCAGATTGTTTTTTGCTCAATATTCCAGCATCTGCAGTCTCTTGTGTCTCTAAACTGTAAATAGGGAGAGGGGTACAACAACAGTTATGATATGCCTATATGCACATTGCAGGGATGTTTATGAAACAGAAAACTGGAGCATTTCAGAGTGAACTTGACAACTATGCTTGACCATCTCTGCCTTGAAAGCTGTAGTAAAGTTACAGTCATATAAATATATTGTGTGTTTTCTTCTCTCAGCCAAGAATGAGCAATGTATATCTATATTGTACTGAAATTGTAGATTTGGTGATCAGATTTACAAATGTAATTTTTTAAATCTTTGTTTTATTTTACCACAGTTCACTTTCATGAGCAGCTGCTACATTGCAGAAACAACAGCATGTATTTTGATTATAAAGCATAATTTTATTGTGACTGCAAGCAGAGTACTAGATAGAAAGGAATTTGCAGTTAAAAGCATTGTGGCTAAGATTTTTGTACCCCTGATAGTTTGTGCTGTTAAATTTTGCAGTTTTTCATTAAACTGTATGCAGAGTTGTAAGATAATTACAGATGGTTCAAGCTTGTATTTGAAACAAAGAAGCCTAAAGCCAAAGAAAAGACCACATGAGTTTCAGTTAAGTGCACCGCAAAGATGTATATGTGATTATGGGCTTTCCCACTCCAAGCAGCTCAGAAGTGGGTTTAAGTGACAGTTGCCACAGGTGGGCGAAGGTATAGCACATGTGGTAAGAATTACCTCAAATTGAGAGTGTTCCAATGTGATTGGATCATTTCTAGGCCATTCAAAAAAAACTGCGTCCAGCAATGTCAGGTGCTCACTGTTTTGCATGTTAAAGCTTAACATGATTTTTTCGAGCATTGTTAGCTTTTTGCAAAAGTATTTCTTGAGTCGAACAAAACCATCTAAAATATTAACATAGATCCTTTGCAAATTCATATCCTCAAGTGTTTTGTAGGTGCAAAGTAGCATCCATCAATTTGTGAGATTTGGTGTTTTTAATATGGTTGGAATGGGTTCAGTTCCTGGGATATCATGGCAAATTTCCCAAAATTCCCACAGTGAAATCTGGACATGGGCAGTCTGTTAGGATTTTATTAGTAAATTCAGCAATGGGATCGTAGTGCAGATGGGTATGGGGCCACAGGAATGAGGGAAAACAAAAGGGGAGGGGGAAGGGGGGAAAGAGAGGGAAGGGGTTACTGGAAGTTAGATAAATTGATGTTGATGCTGTCAGGTTGGAGACTACCAAGGCGGAATATGAGGGGCTGCGCCTCCAACCTGCGTCTGGCCTCAACGTGGCAGTAGTGGAGGCCATGGATAGACATGTCAGTGTGGGAGTGGGAAGTGGAATTGAAGTGGCTGGCCGCCAGGAGATCCTGGCTGTTGTGGCGGATGGAACGAAGGTGCTCGACAAAGCGGTCACCCAATCTGCATCGGGTCTCCCGATTATAGAGGAGGCTGCACCGGATACAATAACTGACACCCTCGGGTTCACAGGTGAAGCGCTGCCTCACCTGGAAGGATTGTTTGGGGCCCTGAATGGTGGTGAGGGAGGAGGTGTAGGGACAGGCGTAACACCTTGCATGGTTGCAGGGATAAGTGCCGGGAGGGTCATAAGTGGGGAGGGACGAGTGGACAAGGGAGTTGCAGAGAGAGCAATCCCTGAGGAAGGTGGGGTGGGGGGGGGGGGGAAGACGCACCTGGTGGTGGGATCCCATTGGAGGTGGCTGAAGTTGTGATGTTTTGGAATGCTAGGTTCGTGTGGTGGTAGGTGGGGACATGTGGAACCCTGTCCCTGTTATGGCGGGGGTGGGGGGGGTGTGGGGATGGGGTGTGGGCAGACGTATGGGAAATGGAGGAGATGTAGGTGAGGGCTGCATTGATGGTGTGGAAGGGAAACCCCGTTTACTGCAAAAAGAGGACCTCTCCAATGTCCTGGAATGGAAAGCCTCATCGTGGGAACAGATGTAGCGGAGGAACTGGGAGAAGGGGATGGCATCCTTACAAGTGACAGGGTGAGAAGAGGTGTAGTCAAGGTAACTGTGGGAGTCAGTGGGTTTGTAAAAGATGTCGGTGGATAGTTTGTCTCTGGAGATGGAGACAGAGAGATCAAGAAAGGGGAGAGGGCTGTTGGAGATGGACCAAGTAAATTTGAGGGCAGGGTGAAAGTTAGAGGCAAAGTTGATGAAATTGATGAGCTCAGCATGGGTGCAGGAAGCAGCACCAATGCAGTCGTCAATGTAGCAGAGGAAGAGTTGGGGAGCGTTCCCAGTGTAGGCTTGGAACATAAGACTTTTCCACGTAGCCAAGGAAAAGGCAGGCATAGCTGGGGCCCATGTGAATGCCCATGGCTACACCTTTGGTCTGGAGAAAGTGGGAGGAGCTGAAAGAGAAGTTGTTGAGGGTGAGTACCAGTTCTGCCAGACGGAGGAGGGTGGCAGTGGAGGGGAACTAGTTAGGTCTGTTGTCGAGAAAGAAGCGGAGAGCCTTGAGGCCTTCCTGATGGGAGATGGAAGTGTAAATGAAGAGGGGCTTATGATTACAATTAGGTCCCAAACAATGTTCAGTTAATCTAAGGAGTGACTAATTTTGTTGATTGAGATTAGTTACAGTATTTAAAAGCCTCCTTGAATTGTGTAATCTTACTTTCCCCGAAGAAGTTATTTTTTAAAGGACAATTTTGCTAGTTAATATATGGAAATTTGAGATAGGTTAGCATTTATTATGACCTGTTTATTTCAACTGAATTTGCATAATCACTCAAGGCAGACATCATTAAAATACTGAGAAAATATATGATGAAATTATATTGCATTGCTTTCAGTTTTTGACTTGATTTTGAAAATGGAGAGTAATATCTTTAGAATAAGGCCCTCTCACATGGCAAGAACACCATGTGTAGATAGACTAAAAACAGGCCCATGAGCAGTCATGATAAGAGATTGGAAGAGGGGTCCAATGTTGATTTATCGAGCAAACAGTAGAGGAACTACTGAAATAGTACTGAAAAAGTAGGAGATCAAAGAAGCAATGAGTTTTGATGAATAAGCTATTTTATGTACAGGCTGCTCTGTATTGTATTTAAATATTCACATGACATTTTACCAGACTCCAGTATAAAGTATTTAAACAGTTAAAGAGACTCAGAGAAGATGATGAGAGAGAAAAGAGAAGGAAAATAAGAGTCAGCCATTTTTGAGATATAAGCACACAGAGGTTCAAAATTCTTGTGTGACTGCTAAGTCCTTTGCCAGGTGCTGCGATGATGTGTATTTAATCTGTTAAAACACATGCTCTGTAAATATTTGCTTAAAAAGATACTGTTACAATATTACAGTATGGCATTTAAGAATTCCTATCCTTTGCAGCAGGTCGAAGCTTACAGAGAGATATTGATAGGATGCAGAGCTGGGCTGAGAAATGGCAGATGGAGTTCAATCCGGAGAAGTGTGAGGTGGTACACTTTGGAAGGACTAACTCCAAGGCGGAGTACAAGGTAAATGGCAGGATTCTGGGCAGTGTGGAGGAGCAGAGGGATCCAGGGGTTCATATCCACAGATCACTGAACGTTTCCTCACAGGTGGATAGGGTAGTTAAGAAAGCTTACGGGATGTTTGCATTCATAAGTCGTGGGATCGAGTTTAAGAACCATGAGGTAATGATGCAGCTCTACAAAACTCTGGTTCGACCACACTTGGAGTACTGTGTCCAATTCTGGTCACCTCATTATAGGAAGGATGTGGAAGCGTTGGAGAGGGTGCAGAGGAGATTTACTAGGATGCTGCCTGGATTAGAGAGTATGGATTATGAGGAGAGACTAAAGGAGCCAGGGCTTTACTCATTGGAGAGAAGGAGGATGAGGGGAGACATGATAGAGGTATACAAAATATTAAGAGGAATAGATAGAGTGGACAGCCAGCGCTTCTTTCCCAGGGCACCAGTGCTCAATACAAGAAGGCATGGCTTTAAAGTAATGGGTGTGAAATATCAGAGGGAGGTTTTTCACCCAGAGAGTGGTTAGTGCATGGAATGCGCTGCCTGGGGTGGTGATGGAGGCTGATACGTTGGTCAAGTTCAAGAGATTTTTAGATAAGCATATGGAAGAACTTAAAATAGAGGGATATGTGGGAGGAAGGGGTTAGATAGTCTTAGGCGAGGTTTAAAGGTCGGCACAACATGGTGGGCTGAAGGGCCTGTATTGTGCTGTATTGTTCTATGGTTCTAAGGTATGCAGATATTGTTTATATCAGGCTTATTATTATTATATCATGTTTAGCACACCTAGCAGCTTTTGTGAAATCCTTCCCAACAATTTCCACATTCTATTTTCTAAACAATATTTGAATATATGACTCATTTTCCATATTTTTGCAACCTTTTGTCACCTGATTGTAATTCCACATTTCATAAACATTACTGCAAAATGATTAGATTATACCTTGGGCTTCAACAGTGACACTTTCATCCTATTTGATTAATTCTGTTAAAACTCGTGCTCTGTAAATTTTTGCTCAATAAGATACAGTTATAATATTGCAGATGCCATTGTTAACTGCTTGTTGAATATCAATATTAGCAAAATCTTGAATTAAACAAATCTTATACTGTGACTAACTACATCCCAAAGCAGTTGAAAAAACATACAAATAACTTGTTTGAAATCTTCCCCCTTTTCCTTTGATCAAGCATAAATGTCTCCTGCAGCCCATTATTTGATTGCATCACATGTCCAAAATACATCAATTTCTTTTTGAGGATCATGGCCCTAAAGGAACAAATAAGAATAACAAGAAATTTAGTGAACATCACTGTTAGGGAACAACCAGCCTTAGTAAATGGAGGTTGAGTAAGTAATGATGTTCATAACGATTACATTTCAAGGATGTCACTGGTCAATTATATTCAGCACTTAGGTGTCAGGCAATTGCATTATGGACATCTGCAATTTTGTTTCCTTTGTACCGTTAGCACTTGCACTTAATTTCACTATGCACATCTTTATCTGTGATTTGAATTGCTGATGTTTTTAAGAGGCCAGTTTTTACACAGTAAAATTAAGATTTGCAAATACAGATGCAAATTTGCTTTGAAAGTATCCTGAGGGGTTTATGATTAAAAGTTGCAGCATTGTTTTTCCATTGTTCATGAGTTTTAGTTTCACAAATCCAAATTAAACATAATATTGATTTCGACATGACTTTGTCATATTTTCAAGACATTATACTGTCGGTTTGTTTATTATCATTAAAGAAAAACAATAATGAAGTTGTATTTTTTCTCTTGTACCTTTCTTATGTCCACCTGCACCAAAATCTCCCATTCTTCCCTCAGTACAGGCTGTTTACTACCATAAAATCTATGCTACTGTTTGGTAGGGAATGGCTAGCTTAATTATTTTGATGATGATGATGATATATCTTTATCAGTCACATGTACATTGAAACACGGTGAAATGCACCTTTTGCGTAGTGTTCTGGGGGGCAGCCTGCGACTGTCGCCACGCTTCCGGCGCCAACATAGCATGCCCACAACTTCCTAACCCATATGTCTTTGGAATGCGGGAGGAAACTGGAGCACCCGGAGGAAACCCACGCAGACACGGGGAGAACGTACAAACTCCTTACAGACAGCGGCAGGAATTGAACCCGGGTCGCTGGCACTGTAATAGCGTTACGCTGACCGCTACACTACCGTGCCTGCCCTTTTGTCTCTGATCAATGGTTATTGACAAAAGTCACAAGTTGTACATGATTAACTGAATCATCTGTTACTAATGTGATACCCTCCATCTAGTGGCATAGAAGAGAACTGAAAAAACTTGTGTATTTCTCAATGTTGCATTCAGATTCTTAGATATTCATTTATATTTTATTGGTTTCTGATTCTGTGCATTAGTTGGAAATGCATTACTTCGTAAAAATATTCATTATAAACATTAGTCAAAGATGATGTTTTCAACTTTTATAATCCGATGTCGCTTGTTATCATTCTTGGCCATGACACTTGATCATTGTGCTTTACTTCAATACCTCCACTGCTGTCCATGTGCATTGTTCCCTCTTGGTTCCATTCACAGCCATTATGATGCAAACATTCCATCATATCCAATGGCTTTTCTTCTGCTTGAGGTGTATTTTTCACTGGTTATTTCACCAATTATCTCCTTTCTTTTTATGATATCATGAATCTGTTTTCATGTGTGTGTCGATGACCGTTAACCCTGAGTCCTAAGGATATTACAGCACTTTGCTCCAACCTAACTGACTTGGTGATGTACTAAAAATTAATCTTAATACAATTCAAGTCTTTTTTTGATTTCTTTCTAAACCTCAAATTACTGTCTGACCAGATCTAAGTTTCCTCACCCACAATCAGTCTTCTATTAGGATTAAGTTCTTCCACATTATTACTCTATTTTTTGCTTTCCTTTTTCTTGTTCAAGTCAAGCCCAGGCCTTCATGACCACAAAATGTCTCATCCCAAACAGCCTACTGATTTGTGTTTTTTGTTGTAACTCTCCAAAAGTTAAAGGATTTCCAAATTCCATAACCAACTCTGAAATGCTTAGTTTTTTTATGGTGTTAGTTTTGCTGCCTTCAAAGCTGACTGACTTCCACAGTTCTGTAAAAACTGCACTGGCAATCTTCACACACGTTATCTGAGTAATTGCCTCAATTCTTGTGTGCCAACCACATATATATTTAATATTATGTTACTCTTTGTTACTATGGTGACGATACTCCAGAACCAAGGTCACTGAAATCCCCGTATTCAATCTGCAGTATTGCAAATAACGTTGGCATTTGTGTGTGTGCTTATGGGCTGACCTTCAAGCCGTCATTGACTCATTCACTATGGCATGTGAGAGAATGTGCCTTATGCTCAACATCTGCAAGACAGAAGTCTTCTACCGATTTGTCCCTGCTATACAACGCTGCCCTCCAACAATCAAGGTTCACTGGGAGATGTTAGAAATGTGGATAGCCTCCCATATTTCAGGAAGCAACTTTTGGCAAAGCCAGATGTTGCTGATAAAATTTACCACCAACTTTAATGTTCTGGCACAGGTTTTGATTGATTGAGAAAAACAGTGATGAAGATCAAGACCTTGAACCTAGAACATAGCTCACGGTCTATCAGCAGCAGTGATCCTTGCCCTCCAATATGCTTCTGAGAGCTGGACTACCTACAGTAGGCACCACAATGCACAGGAAAGATTCCACCAACACAAATTATCTTTGTAGTGACTTTTAAAGATTTTGCAGAGACAACATTGGTGTCCTCTTCCAATCCAATGCCCCCAGCACAGAGGATCTAATTATGCTAAGTTGGCTCCATTGGGCAGGCCATGTCATTGGTAAACCTGACACCAGATTCCCAAAATGGATGCTATTCTGAGCTCTGTCACAGGAATAGATTACAAAGCAGACAGATGAAAAGATTCAAGGATGTGCTGAAAAAAATACAACATCCCCAGTGACTCTGATAATCTCTGGCACATGACATTCAGTACGATATTAAGAATCTTGAGTACATGCATTGGGAGCAAATACAAGCTCTGAGCAAATGAGGGAAGGAGCCCACCTCCTTGCCAGTCTTCTATCTTATCTGTGGATGACTCCACATTTCTTACATTGGCCTCGGAACCTACAAAATTGGAGTGGAAGCAAGTCCCCCTCAATCCCAAGGGACTGCCTAAGAGAGAACATTTTTAACTCCCTTTAATTGTGTCTCTCCAAAGTACTCTCAACACAAAGTGCTTTGTTATTTCTTCAACATGCAAGGAATGTTACATAAATGCAAGTTGTAATCTTTTGACTGGAATGCATAACTGTAATATAGCCCACACCACATTCAATAGGTTCAAAAATCAGCACCTGTCTTTTAGATTTATTTTTGAATTACATCCACTTGCTGTTTTATTGTAGAAATATTGTAGCCGGGCATCTGGACAAAAGGATTTAGTTTGTGAAAACACAGGACATAAAATGACTTGGCACATACAATCTTTTTTTCAATATTGGATGAAACAGCGTTCATGTGTTTCACAGATCCAACATTCATGATTGTAGATAGTACAAAACTAGGAGAATTTATATTAGATAGACAAAATATTTCATAATTTAGCCTTTGCTACTCCACTTGGTTTAGCAAGTGTTGGCTGCCAAGGAGCAAGATATTAGGGCATTCTCTGGAAATTTATTCAAAGCAGAAGTGAACTGCTAATATTTCTTGCAAGCTTTTGCATTTAAGCAAAATGTTGAGGTGCAACACCTCTTACATAATCTGCCAAAAACAGCTTCTATTGTGTGTTTCTAAACATAATCAAGGAGGGCTTGGATGCAGTTCTTTGATGTAGAAAACGGAGGTTAGGAAGCAGTGTAGTTGTTGGTAATTAAATGTTGGATTGATAATTTCCCATTGTTGGACTATTTCCTGTGATGAACATCAACAATCAGATGAAGTTGTAGCTTTGTGAAATCATGCTGAGCATATCCTTCCCATCACTAAGTGCTCATGTGCTAATGTAAAAGCTATGTATTCAAGTACTAAGAATATTATATTGCACAATGTCTAAGAAGTTGCCAAGAACAAAAGCAATTTGTACAGCACTTTTAATCTGGTAACACAGACCAAAAGATTTAACAGAGGTATTATAAAATAAAATTTTGCTGAGCTATAAAAGGAAATGTGAGGAGCAAAAACCTATCCAAAATGGCAGATTTAAGGAGTGCATTAAAGGCAGAAAGCGAGGCAAAGAGATTAAGGAAGAGGATTCCAGAACTTAGAGCCTTATCAGCTGAAGAAATGGCCACCAATGGTACAGTTAAATTTTGAGATCAATAATAGATCAGAGGTTGAGGAGCACAAACATATTAAAGGGCAGGAAGGGCTGGAAGAAATTAGAGGTGGGTAGGATTGAGGCCATAATCATATTTGAAAATAACAGAGAATTATTAAATCAAGGCACTGCTTTACCCAGAGCCTATGTACATTAGCAATCATAGGTGTGGTGGGTGGACCGACAATGATGTGGGTTCATCCAAGGTCACCAGAGTTTTGGATTTGTTTGTGGTTACAGAAGGTGGAATAAAGGAGCTTAGGCTGGTGGTAACAGTGTCACGGGAAAGGCTTTCAGCAGAAGATAGCTGAGGTTAGGGTAAAGTCTGATGGTGTTCCAAAATGTGGTCCATAGCTGCTCCTAGGGCCTCATACATCACTAAGGTTGTGTACAGTTTGCCTCTGGTGTAGACACTTGGCAGTCAGGAGAGAATAAAATTGGTGACTGGAACAGAGTTTATACTTGGGACTGAAAATAATAGCATTGGTCTTCCAGTATTTAGTTGAAGAAAGTTTTGATGGCTTCTGGATATTGGGAAAGTAAATTGACAATTTAGAGAATGTGGAGATATTAGGAGAAAAGTATGCCATAATTTGAAACATGGTGCCAAGGGGCAGCATCCAAATAAGAATTTGGACCTAGGAAGGGTCGAAGGATCCTGCAAAGTGTGGGGGTGGGGGAGGCCGGTAGGGGGATATCTCAGGCTATGACTGGATAGGTAAAAGTGGAGCCAGGTATTGAAAGATACTGGAAGAGATTGGTGTATCACAAGAGGTAGAAGGGCCAAGAGGGATGAGGAGGTGTGAACTACCTTTTTCATCAATGGATTAAGATGACAATTAAGTAATTATTTTAAAGATTTAATTAATGCAACATTCACCCTAATTATGGATTAGATTGCATAAAATTGTATTATTCAACACACTGTTTTGATTTCTTTTCACACTGATAAAGAAATAGAGTTCTCTAATTTTCTAAAATCAAATCTGAATGAAACCATTCTAATACTAACTGTAATAATGAGTGACTAGGCATTTATGATTTAAATGTTATTCTATACGATATTGAATATGGGGTAAACAAAATATAATGGAGAGACAAATGACTCTGATAAGATAAAAGCAATGCATGAATTTACAGTGAATTCCCAAAGAAGTTACCAGGACTGGAGGGCTTGAGTTATAAGGAGAGACTGGATAGGCTGGGGCTTTTTTCCCCAGGAGCATAACAGGCTGAGGGGTGACCTAATGGAGGCACATAAAATC
This sequence comes from Pristis pectinata, assembly GCF_009764475.1. Lineage (NCBI taxonomy): Eukaryota > Metazoa > Chordata > Chondrichthyes > Rhinopristiformes > Pristidae > Pristis > Pristis pectinata. The sequence goes on along the minus strand of NC_067418.1, from coordinate 23,646,793 downwards.
ATGAGGGGCATAGATAAGGTGAATGGTCACAGTCTTTCTCTCAGGTAGGGAGGTCTAAAACTACTGGGCATAGGTTTAAGGTGAGAGGGGAAAAAATGAAAGGGGAGCAGAGGGGCAAGTTTTTCACACAGAGGGCGGTGGGTATATGGAACGAGCTGCCAGAGGAAGTGGTTGAGGCAGGTACAATAACAATGTTTAAAAGATATTTCGACAGGTACATGGATAGGAAAGGTTTAGAGGCATATGGGCCAGAATCAGACAAATAGGACTAGATCAGGTGGGCACTTTGGTTGGCATAGACAAGTTGGGCCAAGGGCCTTTTTCCATGCAGTTTTTAACTCTGACTAAATTGTCCAACGTTTAAAAGACACTGTAAGCATATTTCTGATAAGTGCAAAAAGCATCAAGGCAGCATGCAAGAACACAAGAAATTAGGAGCAGGACTAGGTCACCAGGCCCCTCAAGTCTGACCCGCTATTTAATATGATCGTGGCAGATCCATACAGATTAACTCCTCTTCTGTGTCAGTCCCCATAATGCTTAATTCCTTGATCTTCCAAATATTTATCTATCTCCACCTTAAATATTTTGAATAATCCCCACCACTCTCTGGAGCAGAGAAGTCCAGAAATTCCCAACCCTCTGAGAGAAGAAATTTCTACACAGCTCAGTTTTAAATAATTGGTCACTTATTTTGTAACCAAGTTCCCAAGTTCCCCTTCCCAAGTGAAAACTAATGATATTGGGAAAATTCAGTCACCCTCACATTAACCAGGTTTTATTAGAGTACAAGAGGGTACAAAAATACTAAATTGCATTCAGGAGAACATTTTTTAACCAGTATGTTGCAAGCCCAACAACAGGTAGGATAGGCTGGTATTAGTCTAGATGCAATGAAGAAGTATTATTGGGAGAGCAGTGATCAGATGCATTTTAAAATAGTTTATATAAATACAATAATATATTGCTTTATATTATACTATTATATTATTATTACTTATTATATTGTTTATATAATATAAACAATAATTAATTGTTTAAAGCTTCTCCTCACTTACATTTTCTATCCATTTTCAAAGGAATGGGACCACGTCAGATATGCCAGCTATGGTGGGAAATGGACTGTCTGGTCCAGATGAAGGGTCTCGACCCGAAATGTTGACTGTTTATTTCCTTCCATAGATGCTGCCTGACCTGATGAGTTCCTCCAGTTTTTTGTGTGTTGCTGTGGATATCTTATTTTTAGTTTCTTACCAAATAGAAGAAAGCCATTTGGCCAACTCTCGGTCCAATTCTGTCAATCTCATTCCCCCACTTATTTCCTTGCAACCTAATCTCTCTCAGATGCCCATCAACTCAACCCTGATTCTCCTAGACCAGGGGTAATTTACAGTAGCCAATTAACCCACCAACTACACATATTTGGGATATGGGAGTAAACCAAAGAACTCAGGGGAAACAGTAGGCACAAGGATAATGTGTACTGGAGGACAGGATCGAAGACAGGTCACATGAGTGGTCAGGCAGCAGCACTACCTGCTGCCCAACAACGCTACACTAGAAAGACTACATTTGAAGTTTTCATCAGACTCTGACAAGCCACCAAAACTTGGGATTGATCTTTAGATCTTCAGCTGGATGTCACAGGGGCTGGCTGCTGCATCTTACTAAAACATAAATATATGAAAAATAGTAAATCAGACTTTCCACAAAGATGTCTTCTGATGCTAGTCGATAAACTTACAACTTACAATGAAATAATTTCTAAAATCACGAGTTATTGGCATGCAGTTGATCTCAAAATATACCTATATTGCAATTTGATCATATGGCCTCAAAAGTTGAGCTAATTCAGGCTATGAAATGATCGAATGCCCCATCCTTATAAAATGTCAAATATCATGAGCACAAACAATAATTTTTGTAATGTTTAAGTCCAGTGGGTTATTTTCTTGCAGGTATTAGGGTTGTGGACTAATTACAAATCTGTAATGTCTTGAACTGTTGTGGGAGTAGTATGAATGTAAATCTCTATCAGTAATTGTGTGAATGTGGTGAAGGTACAGAAGTCTAATCATTGGTGTTCTATGGCAACATGTTACCTCATTTCTGATTTGCTGTGTGGCCTCAAGTTTTCAGGTTTAAGTCAGATCAGGTTCAAAAGACCATTTGATAATGTTGTTATTTGCCACTGACTTTGTTCACAGCAAGTACTTTATCACAATGAAAGTATGAAAAGCAAATGCTTGTCCAACAGAAAGCATGAGGGATTCGATTGATGTTTAGGCATAAATTCAACTCATACAACACCTTAGATGTGACAGAGCAACAAATCCTATTACAGTAGAAAATAAACTAAAAGCCTTCCTTGCCTTCCCAGAAACTAGCCCTAAAATCATTTCCTGTAATAATGTCTAATCTAATCTGCAGCCCTGAGGCTTTGCTATAAAATGACATAGCTTTGACTGAAATGTATTATCTAATTTCAATCCCATTTCAATTTACCATTCTGTTATTCTCCTTAAGTGATTGAATGTTGCAGAATAAAGACTGCAAGGATTCATAATATAAATAGCCATGGATTTCCCATTTGAAAGTAAACCTTCTGATAATGCCAAAAGGCATTGTATATTGCCTGCTAAATTCTGGGGTGGGAGGAGGTTTGGTAAAGGATCATCTCTTGGTTTCTCTATCAGTTCTTGCTGAAGAAAAGCAGCTGTGTGTAAGTTACACCACATGGTGGCAATCTTGTATAATGCTGAAAGGCAGAAAAATGCAGATGCTGGAAATCTGAAATAAAAATCACAAAATGCTAGAAATATTCAGCAAGTCATGCAGCATCTGTGGAAATGGAAAAATAATCTTTCAGGTTACTGAGTTTTCATCAGAATATTATCATGATGAAAGTTGATTGCTATCCTAATGCATCCTTTCTTTGTGACTTGCTTACAAGTCAGGTATTCCTGATCCATAAGTTGTCTCAGAAAATTGCAACCTACTATCCCAAATACCTGTAAGATTTAGAATGTACCATAACTAAATTGTGTTGACAGCCTGGTGGAGCAAATTAGACAATCCCATAGAACAAAAGGAAGCATTTTGGCCTGTTATGACTGTACCAAAGTTGGGGGAATTGTCTAATTTGCTCCCACCCTCCACTTCAGAAGTCAAAGATTTCCGTAAAAAAAGACTTAAAGTGAAAGGAAATAAATGTTGGTATTCAGCATGCATAGGTTAGTACATTTAACATGGTACTTAGAGGATGAATTGTTATCCTTTGGATTGAAATTAGGAATAGAAAGAAAGTTAAATCTCTAGGTGCCCTCTGATGTGAGCTACAAATGGTAGAATATGTAAATGCAGAGAATAGATAAGCCCAGAGCAAAATCTGTTTATTACAGAGGATTTTAACTTTCATAGGTATTGGGATAGGCATACTAGCTCAGATTACAAAAGTTGTGAATTTCTTGAGCATGCTCAGTTTAGTTTCCAGCAAGAAACATCCCAGAGATCATCATTGCAGAGTGAATAGAGCTGATCAGCAAAATTGTCAACTAAATTGCTTTGGCTTTTCCTCTTGTAGAGGAGACCAGATCCTCAGCTTTGAATACAGTACACTAAATTGGAAGAAGTGCAAGTAAGTTGTTGCTTCATTGGAAAGTGTTTGGGGCTTTGTTTGGGGGGGGAAGGAACAAGATTAAAGGCGGAGTGTTGCATTTCCTGTGGTTGCACGAGCGGGTGCTATGAGAAAGTGAGTGGGTGTTGGAGACGGAAGAGGGAACCCGAGTATCTTGGAGGTCGTGGTCACTTTGGAATGTTGAAAGTGGAAGGGAAGATGTTTCTAGTGTGGGAACTCGTGGAGGATGACCCATTGAATATGGAGTCTGGTGGTGTGAAAGCTGCAGATAAGGGGAACCCTATCCTTGTTCTAGGTGGAAGGAGAAGGGGCGAGAGTAGAAGTGTGGGAAATGGAACAGGCACAGTGTGAGCCCTGTCAACTATAGTGAACTAATAGAAAGAGGGTGGTCGGAGATAATGTGAGCTTCTTGAAAACTGTGATCATCGATAATGTAATTGAAAATAAGCAAATGGTGAACATGCTGAATAATCAATATATACAGCAGAGAAAAAGGATTACTCACTTGATATCCCTAGGAAACTAGTATTGAATCAGCAAAAGAGTTGGACTAACATTAACAAAAGTAACTGTAATGTAGAAAATGAGGAAAAATGGATCCCCTGGAGAACATAGTTTCCATCCCTGGATTTAAACTGAAGAAGGTTAAAATAGTGTAGGTGCCCTTATATAATCTTCCTTGATTTGCGGACCATTGCATCTGCCACTCCATTGTTCAAGAAATGTGAATGAGGGAAACTGGGGAATTACAGATCAGTTAGCAGAGCATGTGTTGAAAGCAAATTTCTGGAGTTTATAATTAACTATAGAGAGACTTAAAACCTGGTAGGGGTGGTATATGCCTGATGAACCTAATTTGATTTTTTTGGAAGTGGTGATTGAAGTATTTGACAAGGGAATGTATATGTAAGTTATTTATGTGAACCTTAAGAAGCCCTGATACAATGCCTTTTAAGAGATGGTAAAATGAAGCTTGAGAGATTGAACTATTAACCTGACAAGGGAATAGGTTGAAGGTAGGAAACAGAGAATGGAAATCAGGGAATGTATTCCAATTGGCAGGATGTGACCAGTGGATGTGACCACAAGGATTTTGTGTTGGGGCTGCAACCATTCATAAGAACATAAGACATAGCCACAGAATTAGGCCATTCGGCCCTTTGAGTCTGCTCCGCCATTCGATCATGGCTGATTTATTTTTCCCTCTCAACCCCATTCTGCTGCCTTCTCCCCGTAACCTTTGACACCCTTACTAATCAAGAACCTATCAACCTTCACTTTAAATATACCCAATGACTTGGCCTCCACAGCCGTCTGTGGCAATGACTTTCACAGATTCACCACCCTCTGGTGAAAGAAATTCCTCCTCATCTCTGACCTAAAGGGATGTCCTTCTATTCTGAGGCTGTGCCCTCTGGTCCTAGACTCTCCCAAGACTGGAAATGTCCTCTCCACGTCCACTCTATCCAGGCCTTTGAATATTCGGTAGGTTTCAATGAGATCCCACCCCCCCATCCTTCTAAACTCCAGTCAGTACAGACCCAGAACAGTCAAACACTCGTCACACATTAATCCTTTCATTCCCGGGATCATTCTTATAAACCTCCTCCAGACCCTCTCCAATGCCAGCACCTCCTTCTTTAGAAATGGGGCCCAAAACCGCTCACAATACTCCAAATGTGGTCTGACCAATGCCTTATAAAGGCTCAGCATTACATCCTTGCTTTTATATTCTCATCCTCTTGAAATGAATGTTAACATTGCATTTCCCTTCCTTACCACCGACTTAACCTGCAAGTTAACCTTTAGGGAATCCTGCACAAGGACTCCCAAGCTCCTTTGGACCTTTAATTTCTGAATTCGCTCCCTACTAAGAAAATAGTCTACGCCTTTATTCCTTCTACCAAAGTGCATGACCATACACTTCCCTATGCTGTATTCCATCTGTCACTTCTTTGCCCATTCTCCCAACCTGTCCAAGTCCTTCTACAGACTCCCTGCTTCCTCAACATTACTTGCCCCTCCATCTATCTTTGTATCATTTGCAAACTTGGCTGCAAAGCCCTTAATTCCATTATACAGATCATTAACATATAACGTGAAAAGTGGCGCACCCAACACTGACCCCTGCAGGACACCACTAGTCACCAGCAGCCAACCAGAAAAGCCTCTCTTCATTTCCACCCTTTGCCTTCTGCCAGTTAGCCAATCTTCTATCCATGTGAGTACATTTCCTGTAATACTATTGGCTCCTGTCTTGTTTAGCAGCCTCATGTGCCTTGTCAAAGGCCTTCTGAAAATCCAAGTAAACAACATCCACTGACTCTCCTTTGTCTATCCTGCTTGTTACTTCCTCAAAGAACTCTAACAGATTTGTCAGGCAGGATCTCCCCTTAAGGAAACCATGCTGACTTCAGCCTATTTTATGATGAGCTTCCAAGTACCCCGAAACCTCATCCTTAATAATGGACTCTAACATCTTACCAACCACTGAAGTCAAGCCAACTGGCCTATAATTTCCTGTCTCTTGCCCCCCTCCCTTCTTAAAGAGTGGAGTGACATTTGCAATTTCACAGTCTTCTGGAATCATTCCTGACTCTAGTGATTCTTGAAAGATCACTCGTAATGCCTACACAATCTCTTCGGCTACCTCTTTCAGAACCCTGGGGTGTAGTCCATTGGTTCAGGTGACTTATTTATCTTCAGACCTTTCAGTTTCCCAAGCACCTTCTCCTTAGTAGTTGCAACTACACTCACTTCTGCCCCCTGACTCTCTCGAATTACTGGCATGTTGCTGGTGTCTTCCACAGTGAAGTCTGCCGCAAAATACTTATTCAGTTCATTTGCCATTTCTTTGTTCCCCATTACTACCTCTCCAGGGTCATTTTCCTGTGGTCCGATGTCCACTCTTGCCTCTCTTTACTCTTTATAAAATCTGAGAAGATTCTTGGTTTGGTCTTTTATATTATTGGCTAGCTTGCCTTCATAGTTCATCTTTTCTCCCCTCATTGCTTTTTCAGTTGCCTTCTGTTGGTTTTTAAAAGCTTCCCAATTCTCCAGCTTCCCACTAATTTTTGCAATATTGTCTGCCCTCTCTGTTGCTTTTATGCTGTCTTTGACTTCCCTGGTCAGCCACGGTTGCCCCATCCTTCCTTTAGAACGCTCTTTCTTCTTTGGGATGAACTGATCCTGCACCTTCTGAATTCCTCCCAGAAATTCCTGCCATTGCTGCTCTACCGTCATCCCTGTTAGAGTCCCCTTCCATCATATTTATAAACAATTTAAATGAATGGATAAAATCCACAGACCGAATTGGCCAATGATACAAAAATAGGATGCATTCAATGTGGATGGTACCATTGATCTAACAAGAAATATTCATGGACTGAGTAAGTGGTGAAACTGGAAAATGTAGGCAAAATGAGATCATATTGGCTTTCTAAATGGGGAAGAGCTAGAAGCAGTTGAGGTCTAAATATGCTCAGCATCATGTACAAAGATAACTGTCATGTTATCAACAGGTGTGGAAAATAATCAAATGGATAGTGGAGTAGCTGGTGTTTATGTCTGTAACAGTAGAATAGAACACAGTTTACTGAGCTTGGTTAGATAACATATGGAGCATTATGTTCAGTTCCAGGCACTGGGAGATATATTGGCCTTGGAGGGAATGAAATTTAGATTGCCAGAAGTGATTTTTAGAATCCAAGTGTTTAATTATATGGAAAGTTTATACAAGTCGGATAATATGGCCTGAAATTTAAAAATCTAGTGGTTGGTTTGAATGAAGCTTTCCAAGATATTGGAGCTGACAGGGTGGATAGAGAGAAACTCTTTCAAATGATGGGAAAGTGTAGGAGAAAGCAACAAATTAGAGTTAGCCTTTCAGGGGTAAAGTTTTGAAAAAACAATACATGAGGATGATAGATGGTAGAAGTTTGAAACTTCCTTCTGCAACTGACTCTAGACCAGTTGTTAATTGTGAAACTAACTTCCATGAAATTTGATAACCAAAGGTATTGAGGCATTTGACGAAAGAGATGAGTAAGATCACAAAGCATCTGATATGTCAACAGATTTGTGAAGCTAAGTGACATTTCTGTACCTATACTTGATGTTTCTGTGCTTTTCTACTCTGTCTTTGTCTTAATGTCTTAGCGTTTCAGCTTTACATTGCTCCCTGTTTTGTTAGTCTAAATTTATTTGAAAAGAGCTGAAGTGCACAATCTTGCATTGTTCAAACTCTCAGCTAACCTTTTTTATGTACTTTCTTTATCCCAAGTTTCACACCAACTCTTCTATAATAGTCAGAAACTCTTCACAATCTTCAATTTCTGTCATTGATCCAAATCTGTTTCTCAATCTTACTTGAAATTTTGTTCACCTGCCATAACTTAATTTTGTGATTACGCTTTCACTGACTGATTCCAATGTAGACGGATCAGTTAAAACATTTATAACAAAGACTCTGATTCCCCTAACATTTAACAACATCTTTGTCTGTGGTTTTGGTTCATGAGTAATGATCGATGTTACAAAGAAGATCAAGTGGTTGTCTGAAAAGCACCATGTTGAAAATCACACAGAAGGAAAATGTTGCAAGAGCACAATTATATATAAGTGGTTCTTTTTCAAGATTTAAGCTATGTGCTATTTCTTTGCTGAAATTATCCAACCACCAGCTGCTGAATTCAGAATGCAGATACTCAATATACTCATATTTTTACTTAAATAAAACAGAAAATACTGGATATACTTAGCATGTGCAGAGAGATCAGAGTTAACATTTCACAACAATGATCTTTCATCAGTATTTTGTTTTTGAATCATATGTATACCGACTTTCATCTTCACTTATCTGATAGTATTGTGTCATATGAAGTCCTGGGCCTCACTATTCAGATCTGGTTGGACGCAGGTACCAAGTCAACATCAGTGGATTTCATAGCGGAGGTTCCATAACTGGTGTGTTTCTCTGCAGCAAGTGTGAGTGGTTTGCTGCTGGCAGCAAGTTGTGGTCATAATGGTTAGTCTGTTATTCCAGTGATGGAGCCACCAAATGTAGATAACTTTCTAGCTGATGCTTGACCTGTTTTTCTTATTGCACTGATCCAAATAAAAATGCCTACCTAAGCAGAGAATCTGTGATCTGATAAGTAATGTGAGGCAGATGCCTTGATGATGCCAGATAAATTGCTGTGTTTCTGGATGATATTGACTTGAGACAAAGAAGGTTAATGTTCAGGTGAACTTCACATTGACAGGAACAGCATGACTTCCAACAGTGTTGGCTTTAAATTTTGCTTCTGAATGCCAAAGCAGACTTAATACTGTATTCTACGTACGCTTTTTTCTTTACCAAACTTGGGGGAAAAAAAACTTCCTTCTTAACAAAGGTTGTGATTAAGGACATGTTGACTGTGTCTCCCAGCAAAGGTTGTGGGTGAGGAGCTTGTTAACCATATATTTCATTCTGAGCATTAAAAACTAGAGAAGCCATGGGTGTAAATTAACAACAATGCTGTATGCTACTCATAAGTTTTGTGGGTTAATATCAGAATCTGGAAATTTATGAACATCAGCAGGTGTTTTGCTAATGTGAGCTTCTCAGATTAATTTATCTACCAAATGGCAGTCGAAGATCAGTATTTTCTTGACTCGATGTGAAATTTGATCAATTTACTTATTTGCTGTATTCATTATCAACCACTCTTCCAATCACCATTTCCTGAATCCTTCTTTTGTAACAAACCACAGCCATCAGAAACCCACAAACACAACTGATGAATTGCAACTTTGGACAATCACTTTTTAACTTAGCTGTAACTGTTTTGTGAACTTAATTAAGACTGTAGCCAAGGCATAGTAAAGCATATACGGTGAATACAGAGGCATGTGATTAAGCAAGCATCTGTACTATGTGTGTTAAGAACTGAATCAATATGATGAGCTTTACATAGCATGAGTTACAATCAGTTTTGCTATTTTCAGTGAAGTGAGGTTGGTGTTCCTGTTTCTGTTTGATAATAATCAGTAAAATATTTTAAGGATCTGTCTTTGGTTATGAATAGGATATAATGATTTATATATTAAAATGAAGTGTTGGAAAATGTAATTGGAAAGAAACTAATATGAATATTTCAGCTTTTCTCCATTCCTAGCCACAAAAGTCACTTACTTATAAAACATATTAACATCTGTTATGACACATTTTTGATTATAATAGTTTATCGATTTCCATCCTCACTGAAGGGTGATTGTGATTTTTAAACTCCACTGATTTTTCTGCACAATGAGTGAGAGTGCTCTCGTGTTTGAACTTATGCTTTGTTGACTTGAAAACCTTTGTTCTGGACTGTAGTCTCTAGCCTATTGTAGGTATATAACACAATGCAGTTGAGATATATGTAGAAGTTGTAGATCTAATGGTTCTGAAAAGATGCTTAATATGTTAATAGAAAATTCCTATGTTACTTTAATGTAGATTTAATATGAGTAATTTGAATCAGTCAATGCATTCTTTGGTGCAGCAAGTGTTTCTAGTGTAAGGAAGGCTTATATTGAGGAATGAATACAGGGTTAGTGTTAAAATAGGAAGAGGACTGAAAGAATCATCATTTAAAGAAAGTGAGAAGGTTTTGGAGAAACATAATAGGTAGACTCATTGGGAATTCCATGCCAACTCCTGAAGATCTCTCCCAGAAGTCTCACAGTGCTGCAGACACAGAAATGAGCCTTTCAAGGCTACAACCTTGAAAGTTTTGGGATAGTTTAATCAGCAGGAGATGGTGAGGATAGTTGGAGGGAGGTGGGGCTTGGTTGCCTGGAGGGTAGAATTTGATGTGGAAAACTGGAAGTCATTTTTTTCCCCTCACCCGTTTTGAACCTTGAACTCCACAGCTGTGCTTTATTTAATGGTGCAGAACCACTTCCTAGAAGTAAGCCTGTTGATTGGCTTGGCATCCAATCAGTAGGTGGATTGAGTTAGGGTTTGAGTTGTTTATAGATTGTTATCTTGTTAAGACTTGAGAGTGAGGGAGACAGACAGGAGACTTTGTGGCCGCAGAAGAGACACCAGGATGGTGTGTTGCCTCCCAGCTGCCAGGGTCAAGGATGTTTGTGAGCGGCTGCAGAAAATCCTCGAGCAGGAGGGTGAACAGCCAGAGCTCGTTGTACATGTTAGTACAAACAACATAGGTAGAACAAGGGATGAGGTCCTGCAGAATGAGTATAGGGAGTTAGGTAAGGTTAGGAAGCAGGACCTCGAGGGTAGTGATCTCTGGATTACTTCTGGTTCCACGTGCTAGCGAGGTCAGAAATAGAAAGAGAGGCCAGATGAATTCGTGGCTGAGGGGCTGGTGCAGGGGGCAGGGATTCAGGTTCTTGGACCAATGGGATCTCTTCTGGGGTAGAGGCAAACTGTACAAGAGGGATGGGCTGCACGTGAACCAGAGAGGGACCAATATCCTTGCAGGGAAATTTGCCAATGCTACACAGGAGGGTTTAAGCTAGGTTTTCAGGGGGGTGGGACTCTGAGCAAGGGGAAGTCATGGGATAAAACACTAGCCAGTGAGAGCAAGTTTAGTAATCAGGATAGCCAGGGGTACAGTAAAGGGAGGGAATGGAATACTCAGCTAAACTGCATTTATTTCAATGCACGAGGTTTAACTGGGAAAGTGGACAAACTCAGAGCATGGATTGGCTCTGAGGACTGGGAAGTTATAGCCATAACAGAAACATGGCAGCTTAATATTCCAGGATGCAGATGCTTCAGGTGTGACACAGGTACAGGTAAGCGAGGAAGGGGTGTTGCCCTTTTGATAAGAAAGGACATAACAGAGTTCTTAGAGATGACATTCTTGGGGGAATCATCCAGTGAGGCCGTATGGGTAGAACTTAGAAACAAGAATGGGAGGATCACTCTAGTGGGGCTGTATTATAGACCAGTCAGCAGGAACTTGAGGTGCAAGTGTGTGTTGCTCATATTTGCAAGAATAATAAAGTGGTATTAGTGGAAGATTTTAATTTCCCCGGTATTGACTGGACTACCCAGAGTGTTAAGGGCCTGGACGGGGTGGAATTTGTGAAGTGTGTCCAGGAAAGTTTCCTGAGTCAATATATAGAGAGTCCTACTCAGGAGGGTGCAAGACTTGACCTCCTCTTAGAGAACAAGGCAGGGCAAGTAACTGAAGTGGCAGTCAGAGAGCACTTTGGCTCTAGTGACCATAATTCTACTAGTTTTAAGACAGTGATAGAAAAGAATAGGACAGGTCCACATGTGAGGGTCCTAAACTGGAGCAGGGCTAATTTTGAGGGAATTAGGCAGGATCTAACAGAGGTTGATTGGGTGAGCCTATTTGAAGGGAAGGGAAGGGAAGGGAAAGAATATTAAGTGGGAGGCTTTTAAGAGTGTGATTTCAAGAGTCCAGGAGCAGCATGTTTCTGTTAGGGTGAAAGGTAAACCTGGCAAGGTTAGGGAACCTTGGCTGATGAGATACATTGAGGCTCTGGTCAAGAAAAAGAAGGAAGCATGCATTAGGTTTAGGAGGTCGGGGATGAATGAATGCTTTGATGACTATAAAAAGTTTAAGAATACTCTTAAGAGGGAAATCAAAAAGGCAAAGAGAGGGTATGAGATTGATCTGGCAGGTAAGGTTAAGGAAATTCCCAAGAAGTTCTATAGATATGTTTAGAGTAAAAGGTGGCTGGGGGAGAGTAGGTCCCCTTAGAACTATAGAACCATAGAACAATACAGGCCCTTCGGCCCACCATGTTGTGCCGAAATTTAAACCACACCTAAGACTATCTAACCCCTTCCTCCCACATATCCCCCTATTTTAAATTCCTCCATATGCTTATCTAACAATCTCTTGAACTTGACCAACATATCAGCCTCCACCACCACCCCAGGCTGTGCATTCCATGTACCAACCACTCTCTGGGTGAAAAACCTCCCTCTGATATCTCCCTTGAACTTCACACCCATTACCTTAAAGCCATGCCCTCCTGTATTGAGCATTGATGCCCTGGGAAAGAGGCGCTGGCTGTCTACTCTATCTATTCCTCTTAATATCTTGTATACCTCTATCATGTCTCCCCTCATCCTCCTCTCTCCAACGAGTAGACCCCCAGCTCCCTTAGTCTCTCCTCATAATCCATACTCTCCAATCCAGGCAGCATCCTAGTAAATCTCCTCTGCACCCTTTCCAACGCTTCCACATCCTTCCTATAATGAGGCGACCAGAACTGGACGCAGTACTCTAAGTGTGACCTAACCAGAGTTTTGTAGATCTGCATCATTACCCCGCGGCTCTTAAACTCAATCCCACGATTTATGAAACCTAACATCCCGTAAGCTTTCTTAACTACCCTATCCACCTGTGTGGCAACTTTCAGTGATCTGTGGATATGAACCCCCAGATCCCTCTGCTCCTCCACGTTCCCCAGAATCCTGTCATTAACCTTGTAGTCCGCCATGGAGTTCATCCTTCCAAAGTGTACCACCTCACACTTCTCCGGATTGAACTCCATCTACCACTTGTCAGCCCAGCTCTGCATCCTATCAATATCCCTCTGTAAGCTTCGACAACCCTCATACAACACCACTGACCTTTGTGTCATCTGCAAACTTGCTAACCCACCCTTCCACCCCCTCACCCAAGTCACTAATAAATATCATGAAAAGTAGAGGGCCAAGAAGGGATCCTTGTGGGACACCACTAGTCACAGCCCTCCAATCTGAATGCATTCCTTCCACCACAACCCTCTGCTTTCTACAGGCAAGCCAATTCGGAATCCACACTTCCAAGCCTCCCTGGATCCCTTGCCCTCTGACCTTCTGAAGAAGCCTACCATGTGGAACCTTGTCAAACGCCTTACTAAAATCCATGTGGACCACATCTACTGCACTACCCTCATCAATCTTCCTGGTCACCTCCACAAAGAACCCTATCAGGCTTGTGAGGCAAGTTCTTCCCTTCACAAAGCCATGCTGCCTGTCCCTAATCAGTCCATAATTCTCCAAATGCTCATAGATCCTATCTCTTAGAATCCTTTTCAACAGCTTGCCCACCACAGACATAAGGCTCACTGGTCTGTAATTCCCTGGTCTATCCCTACTACCTTTTTTGAATAAGGGGACAACATTTGCCACTCTCCAATCCTCCAGTGCCATTCCCATGGACAAAGAGGACTCAAAGATCCTAGCCAACAGTTCAGCAATCTCCTCCCTCACCTCGTGAAGCAGCCTGGGGAATATTCCTTTAGGACCCAGGGACTTATCTGCCCTAATAATTTCTAACAGCTCCAACACATCCTCTCTCTTGATATCTACATGGTCTAGAGATCAGCAGGGCCGCCTGTGTCTTGAGCCACAGGAGATGGGTGGAATTTTAATGAATATTTATCCTTGGTGTTTACTGAAGAGGAAATCATGGTTGCTCAAGAGATAAGAGAAACAAGTGGAGATGTTTTGGAGGACATTTGTATTATCAGAGAGGAGGTACTTGCAGCCTTACAGCGCATTAAGATGGATAAATGCCCAGGGCCTGACCGAGTGCATCCTCGGACTTTGTGGGAGCCTAGTGAAGAAATTGCAGAGGCCCTTGTGGAGATAGTTGCTTTATCGTTAGACATTGGTGAAGTTCCCAAAGACTGGAAGGTGGCTAATGTTGTTCTGTTGTTTAAGAAGAGTAGGAAGAACAAGCCAGGGAACTACAGGCCAGTCAGCCTGACATCAGTGGTGGGGAAGTTGCTGGAGGGAGTTCTGAAGGACAGGATCTACCAGCATTTGGATAGACAGAGTCTGATTAGGAGGAGTCAGCATGGCTTTGTGCGTGGAAAATTGTGCTTGATGAACCTTTCAGAGTTCTTTGAAGAGGTAACCAAAAAGGTAGATGAGGGTAGGGCGGTGGATGTTGTCTATTTGGACTTCAGCAAGGCCTTCAATAAGGTCCCGCATGGTACGCTGGTCTGGAAGGTCAGATCCCATGGAATCCAGGGAGAGCTAGTTAGGTGGATTCAAAATTGGCTCAGAGGTAGGAAGCGGAGGATGGTGGTTGAAAGTTGTTTCTCGGAATGGAAGCCGGTGTCTGGTAGTGTACCACAGAGGTCAGTGTTGGACCCTTGTTATTCATTATTTATATTAATGATTTGGATGCGAATGCACAAGGGTTGATCAGTAAGTTTGCAGATGACATGAAATTAAGAGGTGTTGTTGATGGTGAAAAAGTTTATCATAGAGTACAGGGGAATCTTGATCAATTAGGGAAGTGGGCCATGGAGTGGCAAATAGATTTCAATGCAGATAAGTGTGAGGTGATGCATTTTGGAAAGTCAAACCAGCGTAGGACTTATACTATGAAGGTAGGATATTAGGAAGTGTAATGGAACAGAGGGACCTAGGAGTACAAGTGCATAGTTTGTTGAAAGCGACATCACAGGTAGACAGGGTGGTGAAAAAAGCATTTAGTACGTCGGCCTTCATCAGTCAGAGCATTGAGTATAGGAGTTGGGACATTATGTTGCAGTTGTATAAGTCATTGGCGAGGCCTCACTTGGATTTCTATGTACAAGCAAGCTTGTCACCAAACTCCGAGACCTAGGACTCAACACCTCCCTCTGTAACTGGATCCTCAACTTTCTAACAAACAGACCACAATCAGTGAGGATAGGCAGCAATACCTCCGACACGATATTCTCAACACTGGTGCCCCACAAGGCTGCGTCCTCAGCCCTCTACTCTATTCCCTATACACTCATGACTGTGTGGCCAGATTCTCCTCTAACTCCATCTACAAGTTTGCAGATGATACCACTGTTGTAGGCTGTATCTCAAACAGCGATGAGTTGGAGTACAGGAAGGAGATAGAGAGCTTAGTGGAATGGTGTCATGACAACAACCTTTCCCTCAATGTCAACAAAACAAAAGAGCTGGTCATTGACTTCAGGAAAGGGGGCGATGTACATGCACCTGCCTACATCAATGGTGCTGAGGTCGAGAGGGTTGAGAGCTTCAAGTTCCTGGAAGTGAACATCACCAACAGCCTGTCCTGGTCAAATCACGTAGATGCCACAGCCAGGAAAGCTCACCAGCGCCTCTACTTCCTCAGGAGGCTAAAGATATTTGGTTTGTCCCCTTTGACTCTCACCAACTTTTACCGATGCACCATAGAAAGCATCCTATCTGGATGTATCATGGCTTGGTACAGCAACTGCTCCGCCCAGGACCACAAGAAACTGCAGAGAGTTGTGGACACAGCCCAGCACATCACGGACACCAGCCTCCCCTCCTTGGACTCTGCCTTTACCTCTCGTTGCCTTGGTGTAGCAGCCAGCATAATCAAAGACCCCATCCACCCGGGACATTCTCTCTTCTCTCCTCTTCCATTGAGTAGAAGATACAGGAGCCTGAGGGCACATACCACCAGACCTAAGGACAGCTTCTACCCCACTGTGATAAGACTATTGAACGGTTCCCTTATACAATAAGATGGACTCTGACCTCAGGATCTATCTTGTTGTGACCTTGCACCTTATCGCACTGCACTTCCTCTGTAGCTGTGACACTTTACTCTGTACTGTTATTGTTTTTACCTGTACTACATCAATGCACTCTGTACTAACTCAATGTAACTGCACTGTGTAATGAATTGACCTGTACGATCGGTTTGTAAGACAAGCTTTTCACTCTATCTCGGTACAACTGACAATAATAAACCAATACCAATACAATTTTAGTCACCTGGTTACATGAAAGATGTGGTTAAATTAGAAAGGGTGCAGAAAAGATTTGCGAGGATGTTTCCAGGATTAGAGGGCCTGAGTTACAGGGAGAGGTTGGCTAGGCCAGGTCTTTATTCTTTGGAATGTAGGAGAATGAGGGGCGACGTTATAGAAATGTTTAAAATTACGAAAGGGATAGATAAGGTGGACAGTAACAGTCTTTTCCCCAGGATAGGGGAGTCCAAAACTAAAGGGCCTAAATTGAGGGTGAGAGGGGAAAGATTTAAAAGGTACCTGAGGGGAAACTTTTTCATGCAGAGGGTGGTCAGTATATGGAATGAGCTTCCAGAGAAAGTGGTTGAGGCAGGTACAATAGTATCATTTAAGAAGCACTTGGATAGAAACACACAGGGGCAGGGCTTAGAGGGTATGGGCCGAAAGCAGGAAATTGGGACTAGCTAGGTGGTCACCTTGGTTGGTGTGAATTCGTTGGGCTGAAGGGCCTGTATCCATGCTGTATTTCTCTATGACTCTATGACTCTATACTGTAAGTCTGTTATTCAGTCTACAGCTTTTTCTTGCCTTGCTGAGTATTTCCAATATTCTTTGTTCATGTGTCAATTTTTCAGTATCTGCTGTATTTTGCTTTTTATTACAGGTGAGTTGATCATTTCTTCAGGGGCAAAGCACTTTGAGGGTTTCAGGAGTTCTTACTCATCAATGCTCATCAATATTTAAGCAATATCCAGGCTTTTTCTTCCTTCCACTAATAATAGCTGGCATGGGTCTTTTAAAGCCCATACTAAGTTAGTCCAAGTCCATTGGAAGGGCACTTTTCAACGATTCAGGATCCCAATGCCATGAGGCTCCATTTGAATGCATTTAATTAGCTTGTTATGGACATAGGCAGATGAATTAGGTCCAATGCATACAAATTGCATATTTTAAGCAGAAGAGCGGCAGAAGTAGTTCGTTTCAAGACCAGAAAATGCTGAGGCAAACATGGCGAGTGGGTTTGTCCCATTAATTTATCTGCAATTCTGAAGAAAACATACACAATCCCGAAAGTAGATTACAGATATTTATACAAGTAAGAGAGTCTCAAATGAAGGGACATTGTTACAAGGTGAGAGGGTGGTCATTTAAAGCTGAGGTGTGTAGGGACTTCTCACAGCGGGTGAAGAATCTCTGGAATTCTTTACCCCAGAAGGTTGTGGAGAATAGATCATTGGAGATATTTAAAAGAGTAAGTAGATACATTTTTGAAAGATTTGGGAATTCGGGGCTACGGGGACCTGGTACAGAAGATAAGATGAGGCCTGGGGCACATTCATATTGAATGGCAGGACAGAGTTGAAGGGCTAACTCGCCTGTTCGTGCTCCTATTTGCTTACGTTGATTTGTTCTGAAGTTGAAATGGAGTTTTAATTAAAAGGCGTGGCTTTGTTCAAACATTCAACCACCTTTAGACTCTATTATCTTCATTATGATTTACTCCTGGTTCATTGGCATTTTTACCTCAGTAACTCTGATGTACTATTATGTAGTGTTATAAGTATTTATGCTTTACATTAAGTGAGACCTGGATCAATCCACAAAGACATTCTCATAACATACAACTGTCCAGATAATATGTGGATGATTTTTACAGTTTGCTCTTAACGGTGATATTGTAAAAATGCATTCACAAATTTGCTTCCTGTAGTAAAATCAAAATTGTTAAGTGTAGCATAATTATACATTGCATTTAGGGAATGCTGGGGTTCTAACTTTTTTAACACAACACAAATGTAATTGGAATGATCATTTTAGTGACTATGGGGCCATAAATAAAGATATGGTGTGCTTATATAGTTTTGGAGAAATTTAACCTTCCAGGAATTTAATAACAGTACTAATATAATATTCTCTAGGTTGCATCCAGACCTAGATGAAAGGTTTGAGTTCCACAGCTATCTGTAGCTTAATCGTTGACTAGCTTGGAAGAACAAGTGTGTTAGTATGACAGAACAACCAATCGAATGAATGGTAAGCAAATGTACAATTGTAGCTCCAATTGAGTGGTTGTAGACTGGCAATAGTATCCATGCAAATGTATTTTGATCCACTGTACTGTCAGGGTGAATGAAAGAAAGGCACATAACAACAAATGGCTCCTTGAGGAAGATAAAGGAAAATTAGGACATGAATAAATATGAAAACTTTAAAATGTTTATAGATCACTGCAAAATGAATAATATATTCTTCCAGATTAATATATTGTCATGAAATAGTTCTTGTTTATTTATTTATGGGTTGCAGTTGTCACTGACGAGGCCAACCTTTATGTCTATCCCTTTTCTCGTGTATATCACTAGGTACTGCTATTTTTTTCTTAACTAGAAAATGGAAAATTTTACAAAGCTGTTATATTTTATGGGTTTTTGTCAAATATTTATAAAGGCTATGCTATAAAATCATGTTGAGTATTAGTAGAATAGTTGGTCTGGTACTGCTTTAAATCAGGACCTATGATTCAGCTACACAATTTTCCACAGGGCTTAGTGCTTAGGGTTGAGTTATGCTCTAGCAAGAAACTTATTTCTATTAACTATTTGGAAAGGCAGGGCCAAAATGGGTGAGGACCTTGCTTTCTTGTCTGGCATATGTTTTTGTGTGGTGGACAGGTTGAGGGGTAGATAGGGAAATGACAGCTAAAAATGGTTTGATGTTGAGAGGAAAAAGAATTGAAGTCCAGGCAGCAGGTTCACCTTGGCCTCATTGTGTCTTTTTCTCTAATATTTTTGGCTGTCTAATTGACCAAGGAAAAAAATTGATGTGGTCATTTAAATGACATAATTGAACCAATTATTAATGTTTGGTTCATTGTGTTTGAAAAAATACTTCTGGAGTTAGTTTTGAGGAAAACAAAGGGCATTTTTAAAAATCAGTATATTAATTTGTTGTCTATGGAGATGATTTCTAATCAAATCTTATCTGAATGTTGCTAATTTTGTGTGCATGTCCCACTGTTCCTCATTTCCAATGAAATACCTGCAGCATCTTTAAACACAAAACATTTGAAGAATTATCCATATCTTCAACCACCATGTTCCTGTCCCAGTTGCCTCATTGCAAATAAGTAGAGAGAAAATCTGTCTTCTGGATGCTTTTCATTCTTCTCCAATGACCCCATGCTTTGAGAATCTTTGAGGTAGAAATGTGTTTTTGGTTGTTTGCACTAAACACACATATATATTAGTGATTGTGCATTGTACTCTGGTTCTTAAATCCAATTCCACTGAAGTAATAAAATTGAATTTCAGAAGTGGAGTGTTGCTTGTAACTGCCTCTATATTATGTGTTTAGCACAAGTGACTGAGAGAAAATTTCCACCTAACTTTAAACTTAAAACCAAAAACCATTTTCAACAGTAATTTATGAAATGTTCTGAGAGCAAGAAGCTCCTTGCTGTGTCCAAATTTGTGCATAATAATTCAAATTTGGGCTTAAAATGAGCTATATAAAGCAATCAGAACTTGTTTTGATTTAGAGCTAACTGCGTTTGAGATGCCTGATAAAACTGTTATAGATGTAATTATTCCACTTGAAGAAACTATTACTATCATTAACAGAAAAGGTTACCAGTTTTAAACGTGCTAATTGTCTATGATGCCCAACTCAGGATTTTCCATGTAAACACTGAATATCTGGAAATTGTTTTTCACAGGGTTGTTCTGATACTACAGTCTTTTTGAAAAAAAAGTTTTTCAATTGTAATTCATTCTCTAAGGTTGACTTCAGAAATTGCAGCCCACTCATCTTCCAATTTCATACCTCAATCTGAATGGAGCATTGATCTGAACTATAGATACGTTTCGTGTGTTTTGTGTGCAAGTTAAGACATTGCCTGTGCCATCCATTAGGTCCCTGGTTTACCATTGACTTTCCCAGACTATAGGTGGATTGATGATGCAGGAATTGATGGTGTAAATACAGATCAAATGATCTAGGAGATGAAGAATCCAATTAATGGTGCACTGCTGCTGCATACATCTTTATCGCAAGAGCAAATTCTTTGGCCTGGAATTTCTGTTCAGTTGAGTTTCATTGATTAGTGCAATATATCTGAACTCAGCCAAACCAGCACAACAAATATCAAGACATTTCAGACACAAGCTGTGCCAAACAAAACCAAGTTACTATAATATTCTGCACTAATTTAAAAATACATTGTGCTAAAAGCCTACCATACTCGGAGGAAAGGGTTAGGTAGTTTTAGGCATGGTTTAAAGGTCAGCACAACATAGTGGGCCGAAGGGCCTGTATTGTGCTGTATTGTTCTATGGTTCTATGGTTCATATTCACAAGACACACCACATCCACAGATTAATCATTTTTATTTCTTTCTGTTGAATACACCTGCTTGCCGTATTTGAGGAGAATTTCTTTTCGTTTTTAATCATGAAGGCACTAACAGTACCTTTTGAAAGTACTTAATGTTGCTTCTAATTTAATGAGAGACATATCAATGTAATCAGTAAATGATTTTGTAAAAAGACTTAGTCTTTTTCAGTGATTTAAAATTGAGTTACAGTTGTTGGATTAGACACTGATTAAAGTGTTTAATTAAAAATTGCTGGATATACTCAGCAAATCAGGCAGCATATGTGGAGAGAGAAAAACAGTGTTAACATTTTTTAGGCTGATGACCCCTCATTAGCTATTAAAAGAGGAAAGTTTAACCTAGAATTTGGATTTATTTTTGTCCATTTTTCAAGCCACATTTGGCCTGGGTTAGATGTTGTCAACGATCATTTCCAGGCAAACTCGCACTGAATGGCCTAGGCATTTCCATGCACAATTCATCTTAGTCTGATGTTTGCTTGGAGTCGCTCACACCCCCTCATAATGTCACAAGTCAAGCATGACACACTTCCTCCATTTCTGGCATGTATTGGAGTTTCTGAGTGCAACCTATGACCACAGTTAAACACTCATAAATAAACTGGCAACACTTTGCACCAAGATCAGCAATGAGCTACTAATGACATTGAGTTCTTGCACACAGTATCTTCCAACCTCACTTTTCAATCCTCAGGACAATGGAAACCTCATCAGGGTTGCTCCATCACGGTTTGCAGCATTTTCGTACGGTTCACATCAGAACTTCATGTTGCAATCCGTGACTCTCTTGATCATCCTAGACCTCACATTGGTATGGAGCAACTCTCAGCATGAGCTTCAATCAGAGCAGATGTTCATGTGATTGATTGGCCAGACACATAGAAATTGCCTTGTTGACCTGGCCCAATGCTTTCCTTCTCCTGCACTGCAGTCTTTTACACAGTTGTTGTTAACTGTCATGGGGAAACTTCCTTTAAGATCTGATGCCCTTCCCACTATTCAGCACAATGAGAATGCAGCAGTTGGGAGATTTTCATGCTGGGAACTGATGGGAACTGCACAATTCATGCTTTACTGCACACTGCCTTAGTCCTGGTTCTAATTTCCAACTTCACAAATTTTTATGGGGTTCCAATTGTGCCTCAGTGCTACACACAAAGCATGATTAGCACCTCCAAGATGGCTGAAACCCAGTCACTGGGCAATTATATATATTTTTTGTACTGTTTAGCACTTGTTTCAAATGTATGAAATAGGAAATAGAAGCAGCATAACCTCTTCAATCCCTGCTCCATCAATGAATAAGATTAAGGCTGCTCTGATCTTGCCCTCAGGTTCACTTTCCTGTCTTTTCCCCATAACGCTGGACTTCTGACTAGACCAAAAGCTGTCTGTTTTGGCCTTGATTATAATGAACAATTTGAAGGGAAACATCTATGAGAATTTCCAACTGTGGTTTGCTTGCATTGGTCAAGGGAGAAAGTTTGTTGAAGATTATCCTTTCGTGAAGCACCATTTAATAGAAATAGTGCATGAGCTTAGACAAAGTGATTCATGTAAGGCAAGGTTAATGTTCAATGAGTGATCTATATGTAAATGCTGTAAATACTGTAAAATATATTATGGGATTGCATTCCCTTTTTTCATATTGTGTCTTAGTGTTGAGCTTTCAGCTTTCATATCTTGAATTAATCTTAAAAATCATTGGTGGATTGGAGATTATGCCGTGTACTTCCTGTTCAGTTAAAGAACATGCATTGAAATGCATATTTGGTTGGGAGCGATAAAGGCACCACACAGCAGTTTCGGCACTTAAAACTCAGCCTCTGAAATCCATTTTGTATCAGTAGTTGCATTGAAAAGGCTAATTTTTTTTCTTTAACTCCTGAGTAAACTATATTTTTGCAAATATGGGGAGAATTCTAACCATTGTTAATCATGTTGCTTTTAAACATTTAAGTCACCGTTGCAGCATTTATGAGGATCGTAGAAGTACTTCCTGTGAATATTTGAAATAATAAGATATTTTTTAAGTATTCAGAGATCTTCATGTTTAACTCACTTCTAGTGGAAATCATCCCTTTCCTACACATCAAGGACATTTTTTTATTGGCATGACTATTTCTCTTATTTCTCTGATTGAAGCAGTCTGCACTTGACTATTTAAATCACTTACATTGACCAGAGATATTTTTTTCTCAGCTAAGAATTATTGTTATCTTGAGTGAATCCTTGATTTGATCATTTTGCCTATTGTTTTCTTTAAGTGAAAGAAGGCAAGATGTGCAGGCTTGGGCCCTGATCAAATGAATTCATTCGGTTCTGATTAGAAGCATGCCTGGCCCTGGTAATCACATGGTGTAGAATGAATGGTTTCAGCATTATTTATTGCTTCCTTCTAACATTAAATTTTTATGTAGGGAGTTTACTGCTTACAATTAAATCATATGGCTTCATGATTATAACATTGGGATGGGGTTTTATTTTTGTGGATAGATGGACTTCTGGGATTTTATTTAATTTGGGCCTTGGTTAGGTGTCTTTCGTGTCAGAGATATATAAAGACTATAAACATGTGAAAACACACCTCTAAAATAGTGGATGTTGTGACATTTAGAAGTGAATAGACAGACAATTAAACCATTGTAGCTTTGTGCTCACCTGATGCATCTCTTAATCAGGATCTTATCAAAGATGACAAAAGTGATTGCAGATGCTAGAATCAGGAACAAAAAAGAGAACACTGGGAGAATTCAACAGGTCAAGCAGCATCTGTGGAGACAGAAGATGCAAGTCAACGTTTCCAAGAATGTTACCGTGATCTTATCAAATACTTGTTATCTGAATTTTATAGTCTTCATTGTGACTTTTTTAATGATGGTGAGTTAATTCATAGAGAGAATTTGGTAAAATCCACCATGCACATTTAATTTAGATATTCCTAAAATATTTTTATGGCTTTGCAGCAAAGGCCAGCTTTTATTGTCTGTCCCTAATTGCCTTTGAGAAGACACTGATGGACTGCCTTCTTGAGTTCTCACAGTGGTTTTATGTATGGAGTTCCAGGATTTAGGTGCAATAGAAATAGAGGTACAGCAATATATTTCCAAGTCAGAATGCTGTTTTCCTTCAAGGGGAATCTGCAGATGGTGGTATTCTGTTTCACTTGCTGTTGAAATACCCTAGATAAATAACTGTATTATATTTTGTAGGTGCTGCACTCTGCAGCCACTGTGCACTGGTGATGGAGGGAACAAATTCTTAGGGTGGTAGATGGGGTAGATGGGATCAAGCAGGATGTTTTGTCCCTGATGGTGTCAAGTTCTTGAGTGTTGTTGGAGCTGTGTTCATTCATACAAATGGTGCTCCTGACTTGTCATTTGTAAATGCTGGAAAGGCTTTGGATTGTCAGGAGGTGAGTTGCTCACCACAGGATACTTTATAGAAGCTTCTGACCTGCTCTTGTAGACACAGTAGAGCTCCCTATTAAAGGTAGAGAACTCACTGATGTTAAATCCATTGAATGTCAAGGGTTAGTAGTTAGATTCTCTGGATAGAGGTGGCATTTGTGGATTGTTATTTGTACTTGTGACATCAGCTGAGCTCTGTCATGGGAAGTGATTAGCAGCTGGACAGAGGAAAAGATTTCAAGGATATACTCAAAGTCTTTTGGAAGAAATGTGATATCCCGATTGACTCCTGGTATTCTCTAGCCCATGACCCCCCAAAGTGGAGATGGAGCATTCAGCAAGGTATTGAGAATCTCAAGGCCATGCATCTGGAGCACACAGAAACCCTGCATAAGCAGTGGAAGGAACACATCACCTCAGATGCATTGATGTATTTCTTCTGCTCATCCACCCTACCAGGTACTTCCTACCCTCTCCGTGGAAGAGTTTTCAGTTTCCACATTGGCTCATTGGCCACTTCAGAAACATGAAACCAGAATGAAACAAGTTGTGCTTGATCCTGAGAGGCTGCCTAAGGAGGAGAAGGAGACCATTGTCTGAATATTGTCTAGCTCCATATACACAAGGACTTCTTCACACACTAAGCTTCCAAATGGAATATTACATTGTATAATTGAACATTCCCACTTCCGACCCACTGACAAGTTGCAGAGTATAAATAGGATCTGGGGAAATCATTAATCTAAACCTTTCATTGGTCCTTAATGATATCAGTATTTATTCAATACTGTACAAGAGATCAAACAATCAGCATTTGAGTTGTTGTTAAATGAAACTGTTTTACAGTAATCGATTTTACAATTAAATGTTCCTTCATTATAGAAGCAAGAGTAATGGTATGCAAAATGCCTGACAATCTATCTTTCACTTTAATTCATAGCAATGAAAATCCATCTGAATCAAACACTAGTGCAATTTAATACTTTATAGCGATATATTGAAAATTTATCATGGGTATCCATGCCATATTAATCATATCTCATGAATGAGTTGACTGAAACTGATATGAGTGTGTGTCTTTATGGCACTGCAATCAGTATATAAACTCAGTGGATGTAGACAGGCTGTTCACATAAAAAAGACCAACTGGTCATTGAGGTATGTTGTTTTCACCCATATTGCAAATAAACAACATGAATGTTATTTTCATGTAACTGAACTTTTACCTTTCGTCTCTACAGCCCTAGAATCCCCATTTCGATGAATGGTTGCAGATCCTGAGTGAGGCCCAGTGGGTGGAAAATATGAGAACAGATTCCCCAGCTTAAATGTTAGTTATCTCAGCAAGATCCAGCTCCCATGATGGACTCCAGGGGCAAAGAGAAGCTAGAAAATGCTTTCGAGAGCTTGGCCAGTAAGTCTGTGTGGTTCAGCTGGAGTCCTGAAGTGTCACGGCACTTCCACTATTAAATGTTGACCATTCTGGGCTGTACTGTCTAAATTAACCAGCAAAATCTGAGCCAGTAGGACTTGACCATCCTTGCATGTCTGAAACATCCAGGGTTTGAAACTATTTTGCCTAGCACAACACTTTTATGCTCTACACAATGGAACTTACTGTTTAGAGTCTGTTACTAAATGCAATCAGGCCCTTTGGTTACAGGTTGTTAAGTTGGTCTGGGTCTCTCACACCTATGGTGAGCAAATACATGGAGGCCGCCAGACCCGCTCAATGGTGTCAAACCGTATGCTGCATATGTTTTGACACTACTTCCTCAAAATTCTGCACATCCATGAGTGACATGGGTGTCCCTCACAGAATCAGTCTTTATAAGACATTGAAGTCTGCCTCTACATTACCCAAAGGAACCAGCCTTAATCTGACCATGTCTGTTGAGTGAAGTGTTAATTTTCTGTCAGGTATAATAATAAACCAATAAAAGTAGGTGTTTATTGATATTTTTCAGTGTTTGCTGGTTTAGTGCTTTTGGACAAATTTTTGACCAATTTTGGTTCAACAATGAAGACATGTAGCACAAATTATGTGTCCTGGTCTTTCAGAGATAATTAACGTCTACAGGACATGATAAAGCCAACAAGGGCACTGTGGAAGCTAATGCAGAGAAACACATGAAATTCAGATCTATTGCCTTTGCAGCATGGGGATACAGTAATCGTGAAAAGCAATGGCTATGTAGGCTATCAAGCAACTCCATATGACTTGCAGCCCTTTGAAGATACTGCCTCAAAAAAATCCATGGTCATGCCATCTCATAGTTCCTGAAGCATCATGCAAAGTGATCCATTCTTCAAAGGCATCTGCAGTTGGTGAATCTGAAATGGATAACCCAGAGGTTGCAAAAGAAACTGAGTAACATCAATAGATGCCCTAGTCAAAGCCATTACATTTGGAAATGATTGTGTGCAATGCATTGCACAAGTGGAAACCTCCTTCATACTGAAAGACTGCAATGTAAAACAAGTTATCACAGATCCAGACCAGAGAGTTATACTGTCCGAGCCAGGAAATCAGGGAAGTTCCATAAGCTCATGAGCCTCTGAGAAGATCACGATGTATGTACAGAACAGTTGAGAGGCTGAATCTATGATTGTGAATACCGTGCAGAAGGAGGAGTTTGGGGTGGCTGGGGAAGCATTTCACTTTTAAAAAGGGAAAAGCTATGTTTGCATATGCCTGTGGCTTTCAGAGAATTCATGATGTCACCAAGTGTATATATTGTATCCATCATGTTGATACACAGCAGTCTATGATGACGTGACTAGACTCCGTGATGAGTACTTGCCTGATAGCACAAAATTGTAAGCAGTCTGTTCTACGTAATGTTAATTACCATACTGAAGAAACCACTATGTCATGACAAGATGAATGCAGCACAAAGATTACAGATTGCTGGGCTTTTCACCTAAAAGGATATAACCTCTGGGTTGTAACGTAAAAAACTGGCATGGCTTGCCGATGCTTCACTGTTTGAACGAGGCTTTTGAGATGCAGAAGAATTTCTCAGCATCATACTTTGATAATCTGGACATATCAGGGAGCATGACTTTTCATGATTTCTCACCACTAGTTTATGCAGGAGGAGTGCATCTAGTAAATTCATTTTTTTTTTGTTTGCCTCTATCCATGAATTTTACTCCAACATCTTCCATGAATCAGTGCATTTGGACAACGTCTTACAGTAATATGGTCCACGAAATGGAGGGCTGCCCCTGCTGCTCATCACATGGCCAGTGAAACTGCACTTACTTTAAATGGATCCCCCCCTTTGATCGTGACCTTCTTTGGTGAACCTGATTATGGCCTTACTTTGAGGCCTTTCAATTGTAACCAGTGTAAGAGCTTTGATGGCTGGTTAAGCCAAGCACACAGGCTGAACCAGTTGTCATTCATAAAGCTTGAAGGTCCCTATCTCCGCCATAGATGTTCAAAAGGACTCACAATTTTTAAATCAACAAGATAATTAAAAAGTTAAAAGCATGAGGAAACATTAAGTACATATAAATGAATCCAATTAAATAAAACATTGTAAACAATGTTACATTTACTCTTCTTCCTTGCCACTGTCCCTATCCATTCAAATAAATGGATAAGGTTTAGTTGGTTGATTTCCCAGTGTAATTGCTGGAAAACTGGGGAAACTTATGCATGAGGATCCCAGCACTGGAGTACCCTGGTCCTGTCAGTAGCAAGCAGCTGTGTGTGAGTTCAGAACAATAAGTGCAAGAGATTGTGGAAAATTAACTTCTGCTTGAAATTTCTAAGCCTCTTGCACTAGTTAGGCTGAGTTTGGGCAAATTAAGCTTAGCAAAATCGGTGCAGTCTTTAGGCAATTTCTCATCTTTAAATATTTAAAAGTTATACCTGCAAAGACATATTGGGAACTTCATTGCGAAAATGTTTAAGTCTTCCCAGACTGGACTGTGAAATTACAGTTCCAATTTGCTTTATTTTAAGCCTTTTGTTTTCTGGTGTTGCTATGTATTGACTATGAGCAACTTCATATACCTATCTCTGCCTCAAGGGCAATGAATCAGAGAAGGTGCTGAAAGACACTAATGGAAACTCTAATCATGAAATATGATGGAAATAGTAAAATGAAATCTACAGCTCACATCCCATCATGTTCCCAGCTTGAGGAAAGAATATGACAGATGATTTTCTTTCTAGGACAGGTTCCAAGACAGCTGCAGTGGCAGTTGTAGAATTATATGTGCAGTGATGTAAAGATATGAATATTCTGATCTACAAAGGTTGTTAATTGACTGAAATTATTAGTAACCTGACTGAGTGCATGATCACATATTTCATAACTGCATTGGTTTAAGGTTTACTTACCCTATATGATCCCAGTTACTGCATTTGCAAGTCAAGGGTGGATTAGAAATTGGTAGCCTTCTCAAATGTAAGAAAAAGGAACCACATATGTGGATATGGATTTAAATTAAAAAGCAAAATATGTGGAAATTATTTTACATATAATTTAAAAGCTACACACCCTAACACTTGGCATGAAGTACCCATTTTTTTTGGAATAATTAAGTGTATGCTAAAGTTATTAACTATGATATTCTGCTCTGAAAACTTCTGATAGGTAAATGTGATTTTGTACAGAAAGACTTTAATGTGGCAACCACAGAAAATTTGAGACAATGAGATGGCACCTTTTCATTATAGAGGTAAGTATCAAAACTGGAAATAAGTTATTTTATAATTAAAACTGGAAATATATTATCAATGCAGATCCAAATTTAAGTACTTCCTTCTAATAATATTGCACAACTCTCACCAATAAAAGGACTTGACGGTGAAACACTTCAGGGTCCAATTTCAACTACTTGCCTGGATGTAAAATTGGAAATGTGGATCAGCCAGCCATTATAGAAACTATCTGATGTTTATTTTCATTGGAATCAACAGAAATGAACATCTGGTGGTTTCAACAAGGGACAGCTGATCCACAGATCAGTATTTTAACAGGCAGCATTTAGCCTCCACCTTCCATTTGTCGAAAACAGCTCCCAGTGGAGGAAAATTTTAATGATATGAAAATACTACAAATAAATAGCCAGAAATGCACCTTGTAAAGGAATTAATGCATTTATAAGGAAGAAAATTTTAGACTTTGTATTTTTTCCTTCTTGAATTGCTTCCAAACTTTAGTTCATCTCTGAAGGTTGCTATCAAATAATTTAATGCTCAACAATATTTTATAAACCTACACAACATAATACATAAAAATCTCATTTTATGCTTGAGTAAAACTCTGCCACTTTGCAGATATTAGGCTGAGTAGAGGTTAGAATGGAGTTGTATATTCCACATGATAAATGTATTCAAAAAAATTACATTTATAATGCTTTAAGGTTCCAATTTCAAATGGAATTATAGCCACTTCAAGGAAAGAATTCATAGCACTACTAGACTAATATATATCTAATTTATTTTGGCTGTGGCTTTAAATACTTTTTGCATAAAAACACATATTATCACAAGTTATCAGATCAAAATATAATGGCACATGAAAGTATTAGCAGACAGATAATCATTCCAAAAAAACAATGGATATCTTTCCTCGAAATTATGGAAAGGAGTATTTATAGCACTTAAATTCATATTTACAAGTTTTGCTTTCCCGGTGCTGCCAATGTAGCTCTTTGAAAGAACAATCGACTTAGTCCTACTGTCTTCTGTATTCCCCATTGTCTTGCATTTTTTTCTTATTACATATGCATCAACTTCTTTTTTGAATTGATCTATTCTAGCAAGGAGTTGCAGCTGTAATTCCATTCATTGACACTAGTCTGTTCCTGAAGAGAATCCAGCCACATCATTTACTATTCATTACCGCTCTTTACACATATGGTGCTTCAGCATATATTTGTTAACTTAAACATCTTTACATACTTTGAACCATACAGACTGTTCTATTAGAATTTCAAATTCACTTTATTAGTCTTGCATTTTAAATTGAGATAATAAATAAGATGTCAAAATACTTCAACCAGGGAAAGTTTTATGTTTTATGGGGTTCCAAATCATAGCCTTCTCACTTGACCTTAAAACTATAACCCTGAATTACTTTGCCCTTCTGCTGTGCTAATCAGCTGAAGATTCATAACATGACTTTTTTCCCTGAGGGGAACTGATATTTTCAGCGGAAAAAAGACAACTTAATTAAAACAAATTGGATCTATTTGAAATGCATCAATTTTGAGTCGGAATTGGTTGATGCCTAGTCACATGAAGTTGTTTATCTAAATGTATTTTGTATTCATACAGAATGAATTCCTAGATGTAGCTATTATTCTGCACAAATCTTAAGTTTTTGGTTTGGTTTGTGTCTCTCCTAGGATCAGGACCTCATTGATCTGCATTAAATTTTAGTTTCAGTTGATTAGTGGGTTACAACAGTAATCAGTTTGAAGAAGCTAACAGGATGTGTACATCATACTAATTAACCAACTATTGGGAGATTTTGCAGTATGTCAATATACATCAATGAAGTTGACCAATCTTTATGCGGAGAATTGTCAAATGGATTGGGGATGATCTTAATCCATGCATTGAAGCACATCACTTGTACATTTGTCTGCCTTTTTAAAGATGCCAGTGTAGCATATGGGAATGATATTCAAAATGTTTGCATGCTACACCTGCTGCCAGACAGACCAACTTATGGCCAAAGTCTTGGCATAAATGCAGAATTATCTGCATTGCCTAAGATTCCCAGATAGAGCAAGTCTCAGCATATTCTCTGGCTTCGTAAATATTTCCAGTTCACACTTCAATCTCCCAATAATTGATAATTATTGATTTGCACATTCAATACTTATTCTAAATGTTTTCAGGAATTTAGATAATTTGCTGAAATCCTTAAATTGCACCTGAGAGATTATAGATTCCCAAGTGAACTATCAAAATGGATGTCACAAAACAGTTATGGAGGTAAAGTTGTTCTGCAAGTCATTTGCTGAGATATCATTGGTAGTTCAATACACAGCAACATGGTATCACAGTACTTCATGAAAAATATGTAAGACGTTAGCCCACAGACAAAATGACTGTGCTTAATTTTGCTAATGCATTATGAAAGGTAATTGAGGGTTCACAGCATGAAATCCCCAGTACGCCACTGCTGATGCAAAGCTATAGTCATGAGAAAGTACTCGGATTACTTTACTTGGAGAAGAGCACACAGAATATTTCAGGGGAGGGATGAGCAGGCCAGGGAGTCACAGAGGGAGTGATCCCTGTGGAAAGGGGTGGGGAGGAGAAGATGTGGCTGGTGGGGTGATCTTGTTGCAGCTGGCTGAAATGATGAAGGATGATGTGCTGGATGCAGAGGTTGGTAGGGTGAAAGGTGAGGAGTAGGAGAAATCTATCCCTGTTCTGCGGGAGGTGGGGTGAGAGCAGAGGTCCAAGAAACAGAGGAAATGTGAGAAAGGGCTCCATCAATCACAGAAGAAGGGAAGCCACATTTCCTAAAAAAGGGCATTTCAGATGTCCTGAAATGGAAGGCTGTATCTTGACAGCAGGTGCATTGGAGACAGAGATGGACTTTGGTTTGATTTAAAGGCTTCTGCATAAAACAATTTCTCCTAGTGAAGAATGTTATAGATGGCATTCACTTTTAAGTGCAGCATGATGGGAGAATGAGAAGGAAAGTACTTCTGACAGGAGGCTGTATCAGCTCAGGATGATAAGGGAACAGTTCTTTTACTTGAGCTTAGTAAGGGAGAGTTTATGAGGTACCTCCACTTCTATTTGAAGATCTTCTGCCTCTAGCTCCAGGCACAACTGCAATCTCAGAGAAAAGTGAGGATCACTTTGCCAGTAACTGTCTAACTAATCATAGAAGTTAATTTTCTACCTTGAGCTTCATCTAGGGTGGAGCCAGAGAATTTGGGACATCTCGCAGTTTGGCGAATACTCTTTTAAAGAGGTCACAGTCACCCTCTATTCACAAGAGCTAAAAGCAAATCATTCTTCTTTAAGGGAGAGAGGCACGCTGGGCAAGCATACAGCTTCATGAGGATTGCAGGATCTCTGGGGTGCAGGCTGCCACTGAATGAATACGCATCACTTTGCAGGTACGCACGCCAACTCAGAAATGTTCAGCAACTAGCCTGGGTTGGTCACCGTACCTCAGTGCCCACTTGAAGGATGATAATTCACTTTGTCTCATGGATATTAATGGTCTGTATCCTGCCAACAGTCATGATCCCTTCATTCTCTGGCAGTCTACTGTACCAGTTGCACTTGAGCCACGACAATAAACTAAAGGACTCTCCAGTAACCACAGGGCTTTGATTCTGGTGCAGAACTCACCCATATAAGGGTAGTTTGCACAGAAGGAAAGCTATGTTGGCACTCGTAATCCAATGGAGCAGCCTCTGGAGCACTGAAATAATGCCAGTGCTGCCTGCACTTCCCTGCAGGAGCTCTGCAGAACTCAGTGAATACCAACATTTTTGGTCTGGTGTCAGCCTTGCCGTCATGATGATGCCATTCTTGTTGCTAGCTATACAGCTAGTAAAGAGATAAACAGAAGAGGAAAAGATAGGTTAAGTACTGATGAGTGATGCCAATAGTCTTGAGCTTGCAAGGAAGCATGCTGAGCTTGCATAAGAACAATCTGAGTTCCAAGATAATAAGCTGCACTGGATGTCGGAAGGGTGAACTTATACTATACACCTGGACATTGGTTGGCTTTGGGTTTGTGCTACAAAGAATGCCTAAGAATTAGCCATTGCCAATTTAGGGTTGGGTCCACAAAAGCACTAAGAGAGTCATGTCCCACTTCCGAAATGTTAAGTCCATGCAAGATTGGTGCTGAATTAGCAAATAATGCTAACTTGTAATGTTGCATGCAGATCTTATGGCAGGCTTGGAAATTTACCCTGAATTCTGTATGTGTTTACATCAGCATTCAATGTCCTCAGCTGAGTTCCCAGCAGCAGAATCCGTATGTGGTTTTGCTCTCTAGGTGGCACATCTGAACTTTCATTGCTCTCTACCCTGGCTGCCAGCTGTTTATATCCATGGTCTTGTGTGTGGAGCCCAGCTTTAAGAATTGCGTGGTGTCTGTATCTAAACCTGGTATCTGCAAGTGTTAAAGTATTCCTTCATCTTCACTTTTTTCCTTCCCTTCCACCAAAGCCTGGCTAAACTGCAGTTCTTGGCTTTTTGAAAATAGAAAGGATGAATGCCTCCAGCATCTACTGCCTCTAAATTGGAGGAGATTGTGGGACAAGGAGGAAGTAGAGTGTGAGTAGAATCAGGAATGAAGAATTACATCATCTTCTATTGTTCAGCACCCCTGCTTATAATGGCTTTTGGAATAACATCTAATTGTCCACCTGCTACATATGCATAAACTCTTGGAGTCATAGCCACCCTCTCCACCTGCCAATTAGCTGCTGTATATGTGCCACCTGATCTGATAGGAGAGAGTGAAGTGTGTTAGAAAGTGGAGTATAATGGGTTTGGGTTATGTGGCTGTCATGCTTGAATGGTGCAGCTCTTACCACTACTATACCAGGGTTAATTCTAACAAATGGACTCCTCCCGTGTATGCAAGGTGTGAGGCTTGCTGCAGAGCAAAGTGTCTGAAATGAGATGAATACATCAATATCAGTTAAAAAAAACCTGATTGGTAGAGATAGTTGGTAGGTGAGTGATGGTTTTGTGATGCATCTGAGGTAACTAATTAATTCAGAGGGCTATGGCATTTGAAGGTTCATTAATAGGCTTTGACTGGTGTGGTTATTTGAACATTTTGCAGCACTGCATCCAGGTCTTCAGAGTTTGTCTTGACATGATTTGCTCCCACGGTTTATGGAGCATTTCCTGGCCATTGTCTCCCCTAAAATCCCCGGTTTAGCGTCAGCAAGTCTCTCATGTTTTGCAATTTTTCCCCATCCCCCCCCCCCCCCCCCCCCCCGGTCAGAACAAGTTTTGTAATGTGTCAACACCTGCTACTGATACAATGCATCTCCTCCTTAAGAGATGCAGATTAGTTTGAAGCAATGCTTTGTGATGCAGTGGTTAGCACAGGCTGCAGATATCAATCATACAAATCAATGGGTAGTATGAGACTGGCATGCTAGGTTTGATTCTTCCTAATGGTCTCCTTCTGTATCAGAAATTTTCAATGATTCTGTGATTCTCTGATTTTGCTGTAAGAGTCAGTCACTCCATAAAACAGAATCATAACAAAAGGGAATAAAACTACTTGCAAACTACAGGTGTTGATAATGTGAAGAATGTGGGTTAGTTTGAAGTGTAACTTTGGTTTAATAAATCCACCCATCTCCCATCGGGAACAGAATGGGTAATCAGACAGAATTGGGGAAATCCATTTACTGTCTCGTTCCCACTCTGACCTGACATGTGGTAGTTTTGAAGGAGGTGCTGACCCAAATGTATCTTCCACAAACCCAATTATTATTCTTGTATTGTCATTGGGAACATTGCACAATTTTGAATGGCACACAACAAACTTATTGACCAATTCACTCTGCAACGACCCACAGGATTTGCTTCTGAAACTACTGGCACAACCTGCTAAAACAAAACAACGAGGCATTTGTTGACATAGGTGAATTTGATTTTTGTGCTTTTTAGATTAGTTTATTTCAGAGTTTGGTGACTATCATTCACTCGCCTTGCTCTTGATGATGTGCTTTCAGCGGATCATGGATGCTATTTTCATTTCTTTATTCTGGATGGATGGACAATTGGCAGAAGACTACCTGTACTGCCTGTTTCAGCAGCAGCAGCCTCAGGAATGGTAATGGCCAGCAGTTGGACTTATTGGAACATAGCAGGTGAGGGGATCCATTTATAGAAGGTGTCATTGAGCTCACTGAATCTATAAGCCAAGAATCACTTTCTTGGACACCTCAGAGATTGTGTGATAGAGCCTAACAAGGGATTATATGCTGTTGGTGGTTGTGAAAGTCACTACCACCATGAACTTATTTGACTTGGTTTTCTATTGGGCTGTTTTGAGTCATTACCATTTTACAATTCATAATTACATAAAGCAAAACATTAATATCTTTTCAAACACAGCCAACTGGTAAATTACTCTTCCAATACTTACTAACAGTCTGAATGAGAGGCCTTTGGAATTAGCAACAGTTACCATCTTCCCTAGTGCTCAAGGGACCATTGACTCTACACATGTACAGAGAGGAGCATCACTCCTTGATGTTCACATGTTATGCGGACCAAAGATAATGCAAATCTCTGCCAGTTTCAGATGTATTCATCAATTCCTCACTATTTAACCCCTCCAGAACAACAGTGAGATCATCTGACAAAGAAGAAAGGAATGCTGATGTGTGAAAAATGGACAGAGGTGTAAAGAAAGGGGGAGGTGGTGGGCAAGTAGTGACTGGCAGGTAGATGGGCCAGGGAGAAGGTGTTCTTGGTGTTTCTATAGTCCCGTTTAAACTACAGGTATGCTCCTGAAAAGTAACAGGAATTCCCATTATCATCAGCCCATGTTACTCCCTTCAAAATTCCCCCCATTCCTCATTAGGGAACAGGAAACCTTGTAAATTGGTATTCCTGAATACAGACTAATCGATGACAAACTCCCAAATGAAAAAAAAAGATTGATTTACTTACAAGTGGAACATTTAACTAAATTATCTTGACACCCATGTACTCAACCCACTGTACTCATTTTAACAGGAAGTTTCTTTACTCACATACTCAGACTTGGATCCTCGAGGGCCTCTTGTTTGCTGAAGCCCAAGAGGACCCAACTGGAGACTTCTGCCGAAGGTCTCCTGCAATGGCAGGCTCACCCAGCCAGCTTTCTAGTAGTGCACTGCAGATTGGTCGATAAAAGGATGAAGGAGAGAATGTGCTAATATCCTGAGTACGGCAATGCATGTCACCATCGTCACTACCACAGTCATGGGCTCTTCGTTTGCTGTGATCAGTTGGAGGGCAGACTGCAGAAGAAGTGTTGCAGCATAAAAATCCTCTCCATCCCTTGTTATAACCGCATTTGAGATCAACTTTCCAAAGTACATATCTATATCTCCAAAGCAGTGCACTGTTGCAATGCCTCATTAACCACACCGGAGGAAAGGAGAATTGATATCGTTCTTTGTTTTCTCTCTTCACAATATATAGCCATCCTTATTCAGTCCTCCCCTACTATTTATGTTCTTTCCATTGCTTACTTCACCACTCAGCACAGGCCACACTGCACCACATCATATTCTCATTACAAATACTGGTTGTAATGTCTTACAGAAAGAGAACACAATGAGCAGCCTCAGTCCTTGTTGACACAAGACACTGCAGACTCTGGAATCTGGAGCAAAAAAATTCTTGTTTCTCTATTGAGCTAACTGAAGCATTTCCTACAGCAAATCCATTTGGGAATTGGGTAGGGGGTACAAACACTAGTCAACTGATGCAGGATCACGAACCAAAACATTGATTTACAAATTTTGCCCCCACAGATGCTGCTTGACCCCTTGAACTCTTCCAGTGTTCTGTTTTTTGTACTAGATTCTGGCATCTGTGGTCTCTTTTGTTTCTGTATCATTTGCTTTTTTAGGTTTAGTATCATTCAAATCCTAACTAATAATAAATTTGAAAATCAAAAAGTCTATACTAATGAGGATCCATATAACTATGAATCTCATTGTTATGCTTGTATTCATGTACTGTGCTGGACATTGAAACATTGCATTCACAGATGATAAATGTTTGCTGACTTCTTACCGCATGAGATATTGAACGAACAATAATAATGTATTGCATTTTTACTTATTAATAATATGAATCGTAAACAAGAGGGCTGAATTAATAACATTGATTCATCCAATGTAGAGTTGCCCAGCATGGTCACATGACTGACAGCAGTATTTGGGCAAATTTGGGTATTGAACAGTGCCTTAAAATTGTCTGTCACCTGAGAGGGGAGCAGTGATAACACTATCAAATCACAACGAAGTAGGGATTCAATCTGTTAGGAAATTACACAAGCGAATACGAGATTCTGTTTTTTTGTTTTCTCGTGAATGAAAGAGCAAAAAAGTACAAAAAGCAGCAATTTTAGCAGTAGTCATTAATGGTCACTAGATTTTTACTGAAATGATTAACATTTTAGAAATTCCAGCCATTGTTATTTTTAAGATTATTGTGGATATCTTTGTTTTTAACATAGATAAAACTGAATTTGAGAAGTTATGTGAAAATAGTTAGATCAGAAAGTTAAAGAACTTTTATCAGAAACAAATCACCCCAAAATTGACTGTAAAATATTTTTTTAAATCAAGCTATTAAAGATATTCATCATCCCTTTCAGAAGCAAGCTCTTTGATAACTAATTTGCAGTTGAATCATTTCATTTATAGAATGAGAGACACATTTCACTGCAAATTATGTATTATCTTCTGCAGGTCACTTTAATAGAAATATGTAGAGCAATGTAAAGAGTTAGTATGAAAAGCAGAATCAATTCTTTTCTGTAGATTTCAGTAGTAGTAATCTTAACACAAGATTAGAACAAAATGAATGCCAGAACTTGACAGAAAAGAAAGGAAATATTTCAAAGGGTATATAATAGGAACTAGCACAGTTATTCCTATTATTAGTCAAACAAATGGAGTTATGTTGAGATATTTGTCTGTGATCAGTGAAGAATATACTGTCGTATGTGAAAAGGGCACATGCCAGATCTTATTGCGTTGTGTAATTGACCTCCTCATTTGGCTTCCTCACAGTATGTAGGCTGTAATGGTGCAAGAATGACTTTTCTAACAGTAGGGCTTCACACTGTCAGCCAAAGTTTTTTTGGATAATTACTGACTCAAAGCCATCGCAGTGTGCCACTGGAATGCTTGACTGATTTAAAGATGTGAAGAAACAGAGAGGTTCATTATACCTGTTTCCACTTTGTTATTCAGATCTTCATCTTCACCTGCAGTTGGTGCACTTCCTGTTGGCTGAGCAGAGATATATAATGAAATGTCCCATGGAACTTCTTAGAAGTGATTATCAAATAGAATTTGGTAGCAAATTATGTAAGGACAGACCAAGAGAATAGATTTTTGAAGGTGTTCCTTAAAGAAAACAAAAATAAAATCAGACAGCTGAAGGCATGGTCAGTTATAATGGAGTGAAGAAAGTTGGAGACATGCAGAAAGTTGTAGAACTGAAGAGGTCTCCATGATAATGAAAGGCAATATCATAGAAAGATCGGAAAACAAGGAACTTAATTTTAACTTAGAAGAGTTGTTGGACTAAGAGATGATATGTCAGTGAGCATTTTCTCTCTCAAGCGATGAGCATGATAAATGCACAGGACTTGGTATGTTAGAAAATTGGCAGCAGAGTTTCGAATTAACCCAAGTTTTTATAGGATGAAATTTGGCAGGTCAGCCTTAGGAACATAGGTATGGTTTAGTATGAAGCTAACAAGGGCGTGAATGAAGATTTCAGCAGCAAATGAGCTGTGGAATTGGAATTGGTTCATTATTGTCACTTGTACCGAGGTACAGTGAAAACTTATCTTGCATACCATTCATACAGATCAATTAATTACACAGTACATTGAGGTAGTTCAAAGTAAAACAATACAGAATGCAGAGTAAAGTGTCACAGATACAGAGGAAGTGCACTGCAGGTAGACAATAAGGTGCAAGGTCATAACGAGGTAGATTGTGGGGTCAAGAGTCTATCCTATTACAAACTCTTACGATAAGAGGCAGGAGTAGACAAGGACAAGGAGGGTGTAATGGACATCCTTGATGATGAAGGTCATATGGGGTAAGTAACTTAGTTCAGGCTTCAATACAACATCAAAGCTACAAATATTCTAGTTCAGCCCCAGGGCGTAGGACGGAGTCAATGACCAAGATGGACTTTGTGCTGAGGCCTTACTAATCTGAAAGATATGGGCATATCTGTGGTTTATATTATCCTGAGAGGAAACATGGGGAAACATATAACGGAGTACTACAAATCCCCTGAAAAGAACCTAATTTTTCTGTAGAAAGAATATTGTATCACAAAATGGAGCCACTAAATGCTTGAGTACCTTGAGTACTTTAAGAACATATGCAGAGTTGAATTCAGGCCAAATTAATTTTGGCTATGAGAGAAACCCAATAAAGTATATTCTGTGTGGCGTCTGGGCATGCTTCCTTGACTTTGCCAGTCAAGCTATTGGTGGTGTGTAATAGCTGTTATTTTGTTTCTTTCAAGCATGTGAATTCAGGAAGATCTAAGAGCATGTGACATGTACCTGAGTTGTACTTGTGTTCTGCTTGTGTGAGAATTATAAGTGTCTATCATTGTATCAATCCAGCATTCAGGATGGATTGGGGAAAAAAAAGTAGAATTCATGATTAGTTTCATTCACTGATAAGAAAGTAATGTACATATAACTGGGTGTCTAAGTGTACAGTGACAATCAAGATGAGGACTGGGTGTATAGTTTACGTACTATATGGAATTGTTAAAAAATTCGTATTAAGGAAATAAGGACAAAAAGTGAGATAGAAAGATAAAAATAATATTAGGGGAAATAAATCTTATGGCCTGCTGCTTTGGCTAAGTTCAAAATGGAGCAGTGCCTAAGGTGAAGCCAGTTAGTTTAGTTATTCACAGGGTGCACCTACTCTACACATTGGAGAGCTCTGAGGAAAGACTGGTTGATTGAAAACATTTAGATAGACTCAATGAGCCAAATGACCTCCATCCTTAATGTGATAAATCAGTGACTTTCCATCACTGCTAAACGAATAAATATATTTGTAAGGGTGATCTGCTAGGAATGTGCAGGAAGCAACTGAATTAAATAGACACCTATTGCTTAATTGTACTTGATCACTTGATGTGCATAATTACTTTCAGAAAGCAAAGATTATCACTTTTTTTTATCTCTACTGGACCAGGCTTAGCAATATTGACAAAAATATTCCCAAAACCTGGATACTGCTGTGAATTAACTTGAATATGATTAAAT
Organism: Pristis pectinata; assembly: GCF_009764475.1. NCBI lineage: Eukaryota > Metazoa > Chordata > Chondrichthyes > Rhinopristiformes > Pristidae > Pristis > Pristis pectinata. Next base: position 23,606,612 of record NC_067418.1, on the reverse strand, counting down.
TTCCATGAATTTTCTGAGTTCAAATTGGATTTTGGGAATTGTGCCTCTGTAGCTGTCTGAACAAGCTCCAAACAACATAACTAGTGTGTTCTACAGACACTTTAATTGTAATGTAAAATGGATTTTTTTTATGGGGAAACAAATTTAAAGTCATTTTTTGTTTTAAACATATATTCCTAGTAAGGTATATTCCTAGTTCAAAAAAATAGTCTGGTTGGCAAAGGAAGCACATCATTTTGATGTTTCACCTAGCTCAACTGAATTGCTTTTTCAATCTAGTACTTTATTGTAGTATTTAATTAATGTCACTAGATAAGAGGCAATATGATTTTGTTAAATGGATTGTTGGTTACACCTTACTTTGATGCTTTTCTCCCTTTTGCTAAATTACATGCAAAATATCTCAATACATTACGTGAGGCAATATCTTTGACCATTTTTAGTTATAGCTAAGAAAATGTGCTTGCTACAACACAGTGTTTCATCTGAGCATGCTTGCTTCATTGATGATAGGGTCCATTAAAGCACGTGCTTATTACACATGAAGTTGTCTACATGGTTTATGAAGGACTAAAAAAATGGTTGGGTGGCCATGTATTTATAAGAAATGTTGTAATCTAAAAAAAATGGCTTTTGGCATCTACATCATAAAAAGAGCTATGAAAGGCAATTGTGTGTGGTAGCTAACATCTTATTTCTCATTCTGAATAGATTTTTTTTAAACATGGTCAGAGTGCATTGTCTATATGCCCACGATAAATAAATGATCAATATAGTAACAGCGCAAATATAAAGAAAGTATGATTGCACTGATGCCAGGCAGCAGGAAGGAAATAGATTTATTTCTTGTTCATGGGATAATCTGTGTTTGGATGAATGACAGGATTCGTAAGCCTAGTAGGATTCTATAGTCCAAAAAGCCTGACAACTCTATGTTATGTATACATTTTTTGTACTTCCCATATTGTTAACTGTAGCTTGTGAATAAATTGAGATGTTTGATTGCCTGGATGTTGCTCACTGGATGAATCATGAACATAGTTACGATCTATCAAAAAACCTCCACAAGTTTTTTCCTATCACCGTAATACCTTCTGAATTAATCCTATGACCATAATATTGGAATAAAGTTGAAACAAATATATCTTTGAATTACAGAAAAATAGGCAATGTGAATTTTTATCAAGAGTAATGGATAACTGGAAGTATTATTAATTGAGACTGGTTATGTGACAAACCTTAAGAGCAAAGCTTGAATTATTTAATATTTTTCCAAGCATGAAGAAGAGATTGTAGTTTTAGAATAGTTTCCTGATGTACTATCTATTTTGGGAATCCACACAGAGTTGTTTTAAATATGTAATGGTATATGTACTCTAGGAATATTGATTGTGGCAGAATGTCTGAAGCAACCTACGCAGGTTAATAGTATTGTATATACGTAGGATTCAAATTGCTTCATTGTTGATACAAGTTAGGTGAGCACTTGTCTGCCTCCATCCCTTTCTTTCCGACTTACAATTTGAGTTTAATTTTCTTTTGCGTTATGTACTCATATGAAAATATAATGAGTCATTTCAAAGGGAGAAAAAAGCTGTACTTGCATCTACATGTTCTGTTTAGGTTGCAAGGGCATTTTCCAAAGGAAAATCTAATTGTGCTGCAGTGTGTTACTATAAAGCAAGAATATGAATTAATTTAGCATCTTTTATGACCTCTGGGCATGACAAATTGTGTTGTTTATGTGTTATCCTTTAAAAAGGTACTTGAAATTAGGGGGAATTTGGATTTTATGGCTTGTTTAATTCTAAATGTGTGGAATTTAATTTTAACTGTACTCTTTACTCAAGCCATTTTTCCAGTTAAAAGTCACTTGATTCATCAGTGGGAGAATGTTAAGCTATTGTGCAGTAAAAGTGCAGTGTACAGTGGAGCCCTCTATCTTTTCAATCATTCCTTGTAAGAAATACAGTTTATTCTTGATCTAGGATCTTGCATCTGGATAGTAGACAGCTCCTGTATTGCAATCTAAGGGCTATAAAGATAATGACCACTTTGGTTAGATCTTGTGACTTAAAAGTATAAAATAGATTTGGGACACTTCTGTCCTTAAAGAAAGATCAGCAGAAAATAAAGGGCATCTTTGACATAACCTTGAAAACCTGATCAGACTACCAAAGACATTTCTCAATAGTCCCTGGAAGAAAGGTATACAAATCCCAGGTTTTTGTGATCTGTATAAATGCAGAAATAAATGTAACATTTCTCAGAAGACTATTTGTTTGAAGTAGGATTAAATTTTATTTATTAATTGGGCAGAATTTTTCTTTTACTCATTTGATGGATGAGGAGCTAAGTGGCAAGGCCAGACTATATTGCATATGTGCTGAAATGCCACCTAGTCCTCAAAACAGAACAAGGCCTAATTTTAATAGAACAGCCCATTCAGTTTTAATTTCCACATTAAGATTGGATGGAGAGCAAAACAGGCTTCCAATTTAAAGCTGATAAAAGCTAAAAAAAAACTGCTGAAGTCGGAAATCTGAAATAAAACTGAAAATGCTGGAACATTCAGCAGGTCAGACAGCACCTGTGGAAAGAGAAATAGGTAATGTTTTTTGATTCAAATCTCTTCCATTTGTACCAGGTAGGTTTAATTAAATTCAATACTTCAACTGTTGATGATTGGGCTTAGAAGGCATTAATAATGTTGCAATTAAATATGTGTATATATGTAGCATAACACCAAATCTTTATGCAAAATTCAGATCTATTGATCATTAATTTTACCATGAAGTGCACAAGTGCCATTTTGAAAGGATGAATGAGTATTCCTTCTTCATCTGGAGAGGTTTTACTCTTGGGTGTCAACACCAGTTTAGTGTCTGGTGTGCAGAGTTACACTACATTGTGGCAACTCCATCAGTTGACATTCTTCTTGCAAAGAACATACAAAGGGTCTTTTTATATACAGTACAATGGAACACATTAGTTCATTTCCTGAGCAAGGGCCAAATATTGCACAGATTTATATATGATGATTGGGTTTAACAGGAAATAATAATATTCCAGTTGCATGTATGTACAGGGGGCTGCAGATAGCACTGCTTCACAGTTCCAGCAACCTGGATTCAATCCTGACCTTTACTGGTCTGTGTGGAGTTGGCACATTTTCCTTCTGATTGCATGGGTTTTCCCGGGTGCTCCAATTTCCTCCCAAATCTCCTCCCAAATCCTAAAGGTGTACTGGTTGGTAGGTTAATTGGCTATTGTAAATTGTCTTTGGTGTGGATGAGTAGTCAGAGAATCATGGGGGAGCTAATGGGCATATGAGAGAGAATAAGTTACAGGGAAATAAGTGGTTGATTGGGATTAATGGGATGGCTTTGAGGGCTGAGATAGATTTGATAGGTTGAATGGCTTCCTATGTCACAAGAAAACATGAGAAATATGGTTGTCTTTGCTGATATTCTTTGAGTAATCTTTCAAATCATGAACAGATGGCAGAGTCTTAAAAAACTTTGGCTGCGTTCTTTGTTACCATTTGAACAGCATTTTGAAGACAAGTCCAAGGGCTTTGTGATTTGATTTAAGAATCAAACAATGTTATACCGTTTCAGGATCTGAAAGACATTTCTGTCTTTGCTTTTGTAGATCAGTCTTAAGATAAGATAAGATTTCTTTATTAGTCACATGTACGTCGAAACACACAGTGAAATGCATCTTCTGCGTAGTGTTCCGGGGGCAGCCCGCAAATGTCGCCACGCTTCTGGCACCAACATAGCATGCCCACAAATTCCTAACCTGTACGTCTTTGGAATGTGGGACGAAACCGAAGCACCCGGAGTATGTCAAATATAAGCATCGAGACCGTATTGCTTGATCTAGCTAGTCTTCATTTGAAAAGCATCACCAAAACATATCTGCAGAATCCTCCAAGTTCACTGTAAAGATAAGTGAATCAACAAAGGCATCCTCTCCTGGGTTTACATCCCCAGCATTGAGGCCTTTTCAATCAGCTACCAAGAGGAGGCCATTTTGTTCACATATCCAACACCAGACTCCTAAAGCAGATTATGCTGAGCTCTGTTGTGGGAGAAGATTACTCAGTGAACAGAGAAGCAGATTCATGGATGTGTTCAATGCCTCCTTGAAGAGGTGCAACATCCCCACTGACTGCTGAGAACTTCTGGCCTATGATTGCTCAAGGTGGAGAAGGAGCATTCAGCATTGTTTTGAGTGCCTTGACCATTCAGATTACACAGAAGCCCTGTGTATGTGGTGGAAGGAGTGCATCACCTCATAAACTACCCACTTGCCTGCTCCATTCACTCACTCCTGTCCCATCAGTGAAGAATCTGTAGTTCCCATATTTGCCCTGTTATCGCCTATGACACCAGAGAGGAAGCAAATTATCCTTGATGCTGAGTGACTGTCGAAGAAAATCACCTAAAATCGTTTTGCAAGGACTTTGGCCCTTTGGCCCACAGAGTCTGTGCTGACCATCAATCATTCATTTACTCTAACCCCACATTAATCCCATTTTTAATTCTTCCCACATTCTCATACTATAACTCCCCCAGATTCTACAATTTACCTACACACCAGGGCAAGTTACAGATGCCAAGTAACCTACAAACTTGCACATCTTTAGGATGTGGGAGGAAACTGGAGCACCAAGAGGAAACCCGTATGGTCACAGTGAGAATATGCAAACTCTTCACAGACAGCATCAGAAATCAGGATTGAATCCGATCTTTGAAAATTCTTCTTGCAACACCAGAAGTCAATTTTAAGGTATATTGAGATAGGAAAATTAATCAAGCTGTCAGAATAAAGATATTTAGGTAAATATCATGCCAAATATTTTATTCCATTCTGACCACAATATCTCTTCAACAACTCAGGAAAAAATGAAGTTATTTGCCATTCCATCAGCTTAATATGCTGAAGAGTTAAGCTTTAGGTTATAAAGGGTTGTAATGGAAAATATAAATCAATATCTTGTTGTGCAAGTTGGCTTTTGATGCAATGCTTAGCATTTAATTGTGCATAATGGTAATTCTAGGGAGTAGGAACGATAAAGTCAAGATGTAGTCTTGCTTTCATATCTACAGCATAATATATCTTCAGGGTAAGATTACTTCTGTTAATGCAAACACAACTTAAAATTTATACTATATAGTTGCAGAGCTGTTTAAATGCAGTTGCTGTTAATTTTCTTTTGAGTGCAGTTATCCTGATTTCTTTTGAAGCACACGGAGGAAGCCTATTGTTTAATGGCTTTGTTAAAAATTTGATTTAATGTTTGTGATTGCTATTCTGCTTTACAAATAAATTCTTAGTCAATCAAATTTTCTCTCTGCCTCACTGAAATCTCAAATTAAAGAGTCTATTTTCCTGACAAGCCAGATCTCTTTGAGGTCTTGGGAGTGGTGGAGTATGTATTGTCAAGAATAAGGATCATGACTACCTGAAATCAGTTGGGATTGGTACAGAGTGAGCTGAGATCTGTGTGTGTAACCCACTGAGTTCCTCAGCATCTTATTTGTTGATCATGACTGTAGTATATCTGAATGCATGTGAAATCATTACTTAATATGTTTGATAAGAGTATCTATTGCACATGTTTGCAATGTAATTAAGGACCTTGAATAAATAAGACAAAACTTTTAGAGCTCCCCATGTTTCCCATGCATTATTCTGCATAGCCTGCATGCTTACTTCACTCTGAACCCATTACACAGGTGACAAGGAAAGGTCAGCAAAGAACTGAAGCTGCCCAGTACAGAGAAAATATCAAAGACATGGAGCAGCTGTTTGGTGAAAGGATGAGTCGAGTAATTTCAACATGCAGAATGGAAGTAACAGGACCAAAGTATAGACTAGAGCGTGGGTGAATTAAAGGCCAATGTATGGGTTTGTTGATCCATGCCTTGCAGCTGTTAAAACATGATGGTGCGACATAGTTCAGCTACATTAGGAGTCTTGAAGTCAATAATAAAGTCCATGATCAGTTCTTGTGTAGAACAGATGGAAATGTTTTTTCAGGGCAAAAATATCATTGAAAGTGAAAGCAAGGGTGAAATGATGCCTGCGCAAAATGAAGCCACATGAAAATGTAAGAAAGAAATCTTATTAATAGAAACAGGCTCACTTCAGCATGCCACTTTAACAGACCTCCTGGTGCTACACAAAATGAAAGATGTTTTGTTTGATGAGGTGACAGATTGCAGAATCACTTTTATCCACACCCTTGGAGATTGTAGAAAGATACAATTTTGTGACCAGAAACAAAGGTCAGTCAAGACCTTTAGATATTTAGTGCTTTGAAGAAGCCATTGCAATAATGCAATTGTGGCTTCTTCTTGAACTGAGTGCTGCACGACAAGTTTAACAGATGAGAAAATTCAATCTAAAAGTATTGATTATGCAAGATTTAACATTTAAGTGAGCATGTAAAATAGCCACATTGATGGAAACAGTTTCTAAAAATGCCAAAGAGCTTTGTCTGGTGTATAATGTCAGGGTTAATGTGGTGTGTAGTCACACAACAGCAGCAAATTCTAATATTAAGCCCAAGTTAGATGAACAGCTTTGCAAAGCCACAGAGGTGAAAATATTGTTACTGATGTAATGGAGACCAACCATCAAAATATGTCAACTTAGAGAAGCAAAATGTTTTAATTGTGAAAAGAATGGAACACACAGCCTTGGTGTGTAAGGGAGATGCTGATAACAGAAAGCTGCAAGGAGAGCCATGTATAGTAGGCTTACTGTATATGGAATATGAAGGGCAAAGTTTGAACATCATTTATGTCCCTAGTAACAATAATGCAACGTGTAATGATTTTCAAATTAAAGTGAAAATTAATGACTAGTATATTGATATGAACATTACAGCTCCTGACTACTTAATTGTAGTATGTACAGCAAGAGGTTCAACAAGTGCCAATAGCAAAAAACACACTGAATCGGAAGGCAAGTTCTGATGAAAACCTCATGTCATATGCACTATGTATTTTCTCATAATGGTCACAAAAGTGAGGGTACCAAAGTTACCAATAACTGACTATACAAATGGACCAAAGAATTAAGGAGAACTAGAAGAATACATTTAACGTGAACATTTTGCAACAATGTTTAGATAAAATTGTAGAATAATATGCAGATGTGTTCAAAGATTTGTTTACAGCCATGAAGGGTATGAAGCTCACATAGAAGTTAAATTGAATGGCAAGTCGATTCACATCAGGCCTAGACTAGGACCACATGTACTGAAGGCTCAAGCAGAGGAAGAGTTGCAGAAACTGAAGATCCGTGAAAGAATGGTCAAACTGCACAAATCAATTGGTCAACACCCATTATTGTGGTGCCTAAAGCAGACAAAACTGTCTGGCTTTTTCAGGGATGATAAGGTAACCCTAACCGAACTGTGAAAGATGAATAATACCCATTGATTATGTTGCAGAATCTGTATGCTGAATCGGTGGGTTAAGATCTTTGCGATGCTGGACTTGTCTCAAGCATGTGCACAATTAAATGTGGATCAAGAAAACCAATATTATTTAATAGTTACCACCCATATTATCATTCATATACTAAGCAACCATGTGGCATGAAGTCTTCACCCAAAACATTTCAGGCCACCAAAAATAAGACAGTAAAGGGAGTTCAGCACTGTTTGAGTAACTGAAATGACATCTTGATTGCAAAGGCTATACAGGAGGAAATCTTTGAATAAAAAGAGGAATTCAGGAGGCTTGAGGTCAGATTGAGAACACTGTTAAGGACAGGAATAGTGGAAAGATCACTAAACTTAGATCATTCAAAGGTAAAGATCATTCAAATATTATGTCAAGTTTCTAACAGACATTGCAACGGTGTTGACACCACTGTAACGCACAATCAATGGTATTGATATCACTGTTAACAAAGCATAAACCATGATGGTGGGGAAAGGAACAGTGGAGGGCATATGGCCTTTGCAAGAGCCTTTTTCTTCAGCTAGTGAGGGCCGTAACTTGGAGCAAGAAGCGGGACTCTTGGTGTAAGAAGTGGGAGCCATGTAAAGAGGTGAGTGTTGGGACCCAGTTCTTTTCCAGGTATTTCCAGACAATATAAGAGGCACATATGTGAATTGTTAGGTGATAATTGAATGGGAAATTAGCCAAATGGCAACACCCAATAGAAAGAAGGTAGGATCAAGTGGAGCGGCCATTTTGGAGCAGCCATTGTTGGTGTGGACCAGTGTTGGAGCGGGGAGCTGACGCTTTGGCTCAAGAGGCTTCGGCGAGAAGATCCTGAGGTAGTCCAGAAAGGAATGCTATATAGACATATTTGCTGAAACTCAAATATCAATAACAGCAGTACAGATATGAAGATCAAAGAGAATTCAAAACTCAGTTCATTATTTAAACTTGCAAATATATTAATGTTTTTAAACCAGTATCTTAAAGGGAGAGACAATGTTATTTACAAAAGTAAGTGTGATGTCATGGAATGACATGTTTGATTATTTGTATCTTTGGACCTCTCCAGTTTCCCCACTTATTACTCCACACACTCTGCATGATATTTATTTAAGAACTACAAGGATATATATATAAAAGATTTACATTATCCTTAACACTAAGACACCATCAGGTGTGGCTACGAATTTCAGAAGGAGAGTTTAAGTAGAGGAGCCGGTGAAGATGAGATGAAATCTGATTACTGAAAATATTTTATATTAAACAAATTTATTTTAATGTTGCAATTTAAATACGCATGCTAATCTGCAAATCTATGCTACAGTAGTCCTTCCAACTCCAAGTAAAGGATTGTGACTTTTAACTCTTCACTGCCTGACAAAGGGAAGGAGAAGGGGAGCATGGAGTTAAAATGGAGTAAATCTATTTTCCGTCCATTCCCACTTTTTAGTGTCACTGATTTCTGTGGCAGATGAGGCCCCGAACAAGTTCTTATAGTAGGGTCATTAATCATTGCACATCAAATCCCATCGACCATGGCCGCCTTCCAGGTGGAGGAGTTGAGTGGCCGGCAAACCCACTTTCCTCATTGGGGCTTGGAGGAGAGGTGGAGAAGCCACAGGCTTCTGCCTGGCACACTACACACACAGACAGTCATGAGGCCTTTGTAATATCCTCCCCGGATTTGCCTTTTTGTTGGCAACCTGCTCTTAACACCGGTGGGTGGCCCAACTTGGTCTATCTCTGCCATCCAGCTGTTGCTGTCTTCTGGAAACAGCCAGGCAGCTGATCAGGGCCATTAAAATCTGGCCTCTAATTGAACTCCTATGTGGGATTACCATCTGCTCCTGCCAGCCTCGTGCCAGTAATTAAAATCGACCCATGGATGTCTGCACACAGTGCTCTGAAACATTTATACCGTGTACTTTGCCAAGAATCTGTTGCAACTGCAGAACAATTGCCACGATTGGGGAAAAAAGGTAAAAGTCTGAAATGCCTGTTAAAACAGAGCTTCTCAATACAGAGTGAAAGGTCTTAGCATGAATGAGATGAAGTCTACTTGCAACATTAGCTCAGAACTGGCTTGTGTTACCTTTCATCATGGTTCTTGGAAAAGGCTCAAACTTTTTTGATAGCTTGCCTATATTATTGTTTATTGGGCAGATAGCACTATGATTTTATGCATGTGTAAAAAGTCATTTTATGTTTTGACATAATGAGGTCAGCAGAGCAGAACCTATCGTTCCAGACTATTTCCTTTTTTCTCAGTGATTTATGTGGTTTTATTGTGTTAGATTCTTTCCAGTGAAAGAGAGAGAGCTTAACGGATGTAAACTTGTGGTAAGTAGCTTCACCTTGATGCAGTCTTGGTGTATGAATCTCTATGCCACTATGTGACTTTACAAAATGATCTCATACATAGAAATTGATGAGTTTGAAGGAGGCCATTCAGCCCATTATGTCTCTAGATATCATAGATCCAGCTACGCAGGGCTCTCTTTTTGTGAATAATTACTATGGCAATCTACAGTGGTTCTATAAATATATCTTAAAACTATAATAATGTAGTATTACATGAATGTATATTAAGATAACTAAGTTGATTGGAATCCCTGTTCCAACATCAATCAATGGAAAAGGTTAAACCAATCAAAAAGCACTTTATTAAAAAAAATGGAAAGAAAGCTCCTGTTAAACTATCCTGACTTCTGTTCTTTGCTAACATCCTGAGTTCATTCAATTTAATTATGGTTACTAATTTTTAATACAATATTGTGGAAGGCAAAGTATCTTTAGAACAGAAATAATCCTGCAGTATTGTACATTACTGATTCATATTCAGACATTTGTCCAACCTTATTAGTTTAAAATTAAATTTAATTTTGAACTAATCTGGAAATTACAGATGTGATGAAATATTATTTGATATTTCTCAGCTTGTGAGATGCTGTTCAACATGATTTGCATTCTCATTGAAAGATATTCCAGTCCAGAATATGACCGCTTCAGTGCTGAAATCAGACATCACCTTTTGTAATGTAAAGGGATACTTTGATGTGTAAACACCGAATTTCTAACTGAAGCTGAATGTTTTAACTGACACAAAGGTTAATGTATGCTGGAAGGCATTCTTGAATAAATGACTTCTGATCATTTTGAAATTTATTCATGAATGTAAGGTGCAATGGTACCAAATCTTTTATTTGGGAATTGGTTGAATTATTTCAATTTAATTATAGCTTGTCAAAAAAATAAAAGATAGACCCATGTGAATTTATCAGATTAGGGAATAGTAAATTAATCTTTTGGAGCACACTTTGGCAAGATGGGTTTCTGAAATAGCTAGGAATACTCTGCCTAAAAATCTGCTGCAGAAACACATGGGGCTGAAAGCATGACCTTGAGTGTGTGTCAGCAGGATCGATGATATTCAGAGGTTAGATGTGTCTATAGGCTATAAGTTGACCTTGCTTTATAAAGCTATTTTGCACAGTATCATTGTTCTTCGAGTGCCAAGATCCAAAAGGTGTATTATATGGCTCTGGTAGCTCTTGGAGCAGTTCCATCACTGAGGTTAGAAATAGTGCATAGGCTGCCTGCCTCACAGTTACTTCTGTCCTTCATTTTCCTATACTGTGCAGGTCTCAACACCTAAAACGATGATTAAAGGGTTTATGCTTTGGCTCAATGGATGCCACAATTTTGCCCACAGAATTCAACATTAGAGGAGGAAACAGGCAGGAAATAGTGATATTTCATCCCACCAAAATCAACTATAATGTTCTGACAATCTACTTGTGTATTTTCTTGTGATGGATGCCAGGAACATTACCTGAAATTTTGGTATCTGTATAAAGCAGATAATGTGAAGACTGTTCTGCAATGCTCATAAGTTGTTATGATTGTAAGGAAGAGATTCATTTGTAGATTATTTCACCTAAGCAGGCAACAAACCAGTAAATGCAACAGGTTCTTGTTAATCATATAGTAAATGCATTAAAGCAGTACTTTAGAGGCTTGAATAGGTCTGCAGAGTGCACTGCAATATCACCAAGGTGTTTAGTGTTCTGCAAAACTTTCCTTTCAAAGAGTTGTGACAGTGGAGTGGAACCTCTTCATCCCAGTATCCTCACCTTGGTGGGGAAGGGTCTGCAGAGAATTAACAAAAGATAATGTTCTCATTATCACGAACAACTTTGTAAGTTACGCATCATACTTTGTACCTATGATGCGTAACTCACAAAGTTGTTCCTGATAATGAGACATGAATTTTGTATTATTGTTTATTTTCCGATATGTTCCTTGGAGGTAACATACGTGGCTTTCAAAAAACTGTCTGCATGCGGGTGGAAACAAAAACAAAAAGATAGTAATTAGCAAAGCTGTGCCATCATTAGGAAAGGAGAGGAACAGGACGGATGTTAGGAATACACAAGACTTTGTCTAAACCTGTCCTTCATACATCCTCCACAGAAAATCTGTCTTTATCATCCTCTTAAATCTATGCTCTGTGAAATTTCAAAACCCTGGAACCATGAGCTCAACAGATGAAGAATGTAATAAGCTGGCCTCTGACCAACAGTTCCTGTTCCTTAACTGCTGCAAGCATCTGTTCTTCCACTTGTGCTCTGTGTATCACTTGGTGTGCCATCCTGTAAATCATCTTTAATCTCTAAGGTGGATGTACTTATTTCTAGCTTTGCACCAAAGGTATGAGTGTTTCAGGGAAGTGTCCTCTTGGGGGCTGGAGAGACAACATGGCTTTTTGTCACTTCTTCAGATCTTTATCATGTGAAATAAAAATGCTTCCATGAATGCTGATAGAAACATACTTGAATGATGAATGAAAGAGAAAAACACCAAGCTGTGGGAAGTCCCTTTCCCAGTCCCTCTTATCCTCTGCCCTAACGATGTGAAGATTCTTTGGTAGATGGATATTATTTTGAGGCCTGAATATATTTGCAGAGAGTAATGGTATACAACCATGCCAATGTATCCTTTCATTCACATGTATTCGCTACTATTTGTTTACAGCTTTGAGAAGTCAGGACACATGAAGATGAATTGTTGGATGCTTCCTTTTGCAAGCACTTTGACCTGCATGCAAAATAAGGTACTGTAGCTCCCAGCATGATTTCTGCAAAGGAAGTTTTTCAAAAGATATTGTGACGGTCATCCCCAATAGTCCTGACCTATTCATGTGAATTGGTTTCAAGTAGCCTGATGCTTAGTTGATCTTATTTTGCAGTATAGCCTATAATTTAGTGAGTGCCCATTTAACCAAGTGCTAGAAAGGCTGCATTTGCATAACTAATGAACTACCTGAGGCTAGGTTGGTGCTCTTTTCAGCTTTTCAGAGGCACTTTCAGAAAGGTTAATGAGATTGTAAATTCCTTGGCAAAGGTCATGGAGTGATAGAGTAGTACAGCACAGAACCGGGCCCTTCGGCCCATCTACACTACTTCCATTTGCCTGCACTAGGCCCATATCCCTCTATGCCTTGCCTATTTAAGTGCCTGTTTAAATGTCTCTAAGTGAATAGTGATTATATCTGGCAGCGCATTCCAGATATCAACCACTCTCTGTGTAACTTTCCCCTCAAATCCCCTGTAAACCTTTTTCCTCTCACTTTAAACTTATGCCCTCTTGTTCTTTGACACCCCTACCATGGGGAAGAGATTCTTTCTATCTACCCCATCTATGGCTCTTATAATTTAGTATACCTATATCAGGTATAGTGGTGACTCAGCCTCCTTCATTCCGGGTAAAACAGTCCCTGCCTATCCAATCTCTCCCCATAACTAAAGCTTCCAATCCAGGCACCATCCTAGTGAACCTCCTTTGCATTTTCTCCAGTGCAACCACATCCTTCCTGTTGTGTGGCAACTAGAACTGCAAACAATACTCCAAGTGCTGTCTAACCAGGGTTTTGTAAAGATTCGACATACTGTCCCACCTTTTATATTTTATACGCCGACCAATGAAGGCAAGCACGCCATATGCCATCTTCACCACCATATCAACCTGTATTGCCATTTTCAGGAAACTATATACTTGAACCCCTATGTTCATCAACATTTCTTGGTGCCCTACTGTCTTACCCCTTCTTGACTTCTCAAAATGCATCACCTCACACTTGTTGTGATTAACTTCCATCTGCCAATGCTCTGCCCAACTTTCCATCTGATCTATATTCTGCTGCAGCCTCAGATAATCCTCTCCGCTATTCACAACACAATCAACTTTCAGCGACAAACAATCTGCTGGAGGAACCCTGTGGGTCGATCAGCATCTGTGGAAGGAAAGGAATTGACAGTTCTTTTCCTCCCACAGATGCTGCTCGACCTGCTGAGTTCCTCCACAAGGTTGTTGCTCCAGCTTCCAGCATTTGCCATCTCTTGTGTAACCACCAACTTTCACGTCATCTGCAGACTTACCTACATACATTCAAGTCCAAGTTGTTATCACAAACAACAAAGGTCCTAGCACCGTTCCCTGCAATGCATCATTGGTCACAAACTTACAAAGAGAAAAGCATCCTTCCACACTACCTCCTGCGTCCTAACACCAAACCAATTCTGAATCCAGCTGGCCAGCTCACCTTGGATCCGATGTGCATTAACCTTAGCCAGCCTACCATAGGGACCTTGCTAAATGCCTTACTAATGTCCCTATAGACAAGGTTTACCACCCTGCCTTCATCAATCTTTTTAGTTACCTCCTATAAATACTCAGTCAAATTAGTGAGGCAGGATTTCCCCCATACAAAGCCACACTGACTATCCCTGATCAGCCCCTACTTTTCCAAATGTACATGAACCCTACCTCTTTGGATTTTATCCAGTAATTCTCTACCACTGACAGAAGGTGTATTTAGAAAATTAATTCCCATTTAGAAGATGAGACAACACTGTTAATTGAACCCTAACTTTGCTCTAGCTCTATGGCATCTGAGACTATGGAATTTGTCAGGTGAATTTATGTTATTTCTCTTCTACACGAGGTGCAATAAAGCAGCAGGCCCATGGACCTCTAAAAGCTTCTCTAACCACTATAAACTCACTTATTAACATACATTAATAATTCATGTTGGCACCTAGTTTTAAGAATGTATTGAGTTAAAGAAAAAAGGAAATAAACTGTAAAACCAACCACATAGCATGCCTTCCCAGTATTTCCTACATTGAGAGAAGAATTGAAAAATAACATTCATACCAGTTTCAGTCGTTTGAAATAGGGCCAAAAGTTACAAATTGAATTCTTAGTATTTTACTCAGACGCTGTCATTGGATCAATGGCTCATTGTGAAGCCTCACATTTAAAGTAAATTCAATGGAAGAGTTGAGGATTCCAGCAATGTTTTGATTGGGTCCATCTGAGGCAGTTTAAACTAATGCACATCTTTGATTTGCATTTGAAGTTTTGTACATCCTATAATAATTACAGTGTTTTGAAGTCTTTGAAGTAAGAGATTGGTAATGTATTAAAGCTAAATGATCTAGGCTTTGTGAACATACTATGAAGACTGGCTGCAACACATATTTTAAAGGAGTTGTAGATTAATTTATTCAGGTTTATCGCTTTGGACCCTGGATAGATACAGTGGAACCTTGTTACCTGTGTGAACCCCTGCCTTCCCTGCCACTGCACAATGCTGTGCTGGGAACCTGGGTGCTGGGAACCTGTATGAACCACTGCCCTCTGCTGGCGCTTCCCCATTAATGAATTACTCAAGGCTCAGTGTGGGGAAAATCAGATAAAAACTGCCAATGCTGGAAATCTAAAATAACACCAGAAAATGCTGGAAGTACTCAGCGGGTCAGGCCGCATCTGTGGGAAGGGAAACAGAGTCAATGTTTCGGGTTGGAGACCGTTCGGGAGGCTGCCAGTGATGTTGGTGTTGGGTAGGCTTGGAGTGGTGTGGCAGCTCAGCACACAGATGTGGTGCACAGAAGTGCACCCTGGCTGGCTCAGTGAGTGCAGAGCCAATGCTGGGGACTGGCAGCATCTGCTCCATGGGTTGGTATTGGTATTGGTTTATTATTGTCACTTGTACCGAGGTAGAGTGAAAAACTTGTCTTGCTTACCGATCGTACAGGTCAATTCATTACACAGTGCAGTTACATTGAGTCAGTACAGAGTTCATTGTGGTAGTAAAGGTAAAAACAATAACAGTACAGAGTAAAGTGTCAGAACTACAGAGAAAGTGCAGTGCAATAAGGTGCAAGGTCACAACAAGGTAGATCGTGAGGTCATAGTCCATCTCATCGTATAAGGGAACTGTTCAATAGTCTTATCACAGTGGGGTAGAAGCTGTGACAGACCATCCGGATCAGATGGCCTCTTGCATCACATCCTGTTGGATGTGATGGAAAGTACAACAACCCCCTTTCTTTGTTTGTCTGCCTATCTCTCCCCAGCCCAGGAATCTCGCGATGGTAACAAACTCATCTGAGAGAGGGAAACAGCAGCTTCATCACTACCAACAGGTGATAATGAGTGAGATGGATCCAGGCCATCTATCAACACAGGGAGCAGATGCTGCCAATCCCCAGCAATGGCAAACTCACTGTGCTGGCCAGCATGCAGCCTAGAGGACCACCTCTGAGTATTGATCTGAAAAAGAGAGAAATCATTTAGTCTAGGGAGCCACAAAATGGGTGAAGCCAAAGGATAGAGTGAAGACAGATAGCAGGTTTGCTGTGTAATTTGTTGCTGATGTGGTTCTGGCATACTGGGACATGTCCAGCAGGTCAGCCACAGAGAGAAAAGAAAAAGGATAAAATAAAAACTCTGTTTCTCTTCCCACAAACGCAGCCTGACCTGCTGAGTATTTCCAGCATTTCTGATTTTGTTTCCAGCAACTGCAGATCTTTGATTTTTTTGAGAGAACAGGATGGCAGGCAGGAATGGTTCTCACACAGACAGGAAGAAAGAGCACGTTATATAATGTTAGAGAGTTCCAGTTTACATCCAAAAGGTTGAAATGTGTCCAGAAGGAGGTTGAGATGTTGCTCCTCAAGCTTGTGTTGGGTCTCATTGTAATCCTGACAAACTTCAAGTCTGATGAAGGGACCCTCGTCTGAAATGTTAACTGTTTCTCTTTCCACAGCTGCTGCCTGATCTGCTTAATTTTTCTAGCATTTTCCAATTTTTTTAATCGTGTGGGCGCCGTTTTTCTTATCCTACTCATTAAGGCTAGTTTTCTGGGCAGGTTTCATCATCTTACTGTTAACAACTCATTATAGACCAAGAAGCTTAATGTGCTGGTGATTACTGCCATTACGCCATTTCAACTCATCCTATTGCATTTTTTCCACACGTACTCTCCTTCTCTCCCCACCTTCTCTCCTACTGAAAACTAACTTGCATTTCTCCCTTTCCCAGTTCAGATGAAGGGTTATAGACCCAAAACAGTGATTGTTTCTCTTTCCATAGATGTGGCAGGCTGCTGATTATTTTCCACTGTTTTCTGTTTTTGTTTGAGAAGAGCTGAAAGACTCTTTTGCTCAGGCAATGGGAAGATGGGTTGTTAGGTCTAAGGGGAAACAGCAATTAACAGCAGTTTGTGACTGGAGGGGCTTGCCTTTAACTTTGAGACCTCTCAGTCATTTCTGCACTGTAGTCAAGGAATGGTGGCTTAGTAAGTCACAAAATGTCATGCCCCACCACATCATTAGTGGATTGACCCTGCAGTGATCATGAGTATGAGGCTCAGTTTGAGCCATCAATGGGTGGAGAGAAAGGGAAGAGTATCAGTGTCAGCTTTATATTTAGATTACCATAATCTCTCAACCTCAAATGAAGATAAATCACCACAGAACAAGGAATGTTGGTTTCTTGCCATTTGCTAAATCCCTATTCAGGTCTTCTGCACAACTGTCATCAATTCAATTACTGGGCCATTGTAAATATGGGTAGGCAGGGGAAGAGACCAGTCATACAACACTTTCAAAAATTTTGCACACTTCTTGAGCAGAATTTGATTTGGCCTGTCACGCAATGGCATTATCTCACAGAAGGCGCTGCTATTTTGGATTGGGACAACATTGTGCAGGAAGTTGGCAATGGCAGATCCGGAATAGATAAATCTAAACATGTATCATTGGCAGAAGCAGGAAGCTCACTGCTGGCAGCAAGTTCTGGCCCAGTAATTTTGCCTCATTATTTTTGCCCCCAAAAAATCTTTTTCAGAGGTTTGGTCTCAGATTTTGCAACAAATGGTGAACAAACTGTATCAGCTGTTCATT
This sequence comes from Pristis pectinata, assembly GCF_009764475.1. Lineage (NCBI taxonomy): Eukaryota > Metazoa > Chordata > Chondrichthyes > Rhinopristiformes > Pristidae > Pristis > Pristis pectinata. The sequence goes on along the minus strand of NC_067418.1, from coordinate 23,588,890 downwards.
ATACTTATCCATAGGCTTTCTATGGGATTTTGCCATGGAACATGCAATTATTAGAAAACGTGGTATTTTCAATATGGAACTTGGCAATATAGTAAATAGGGCAAGCAATGTTTTCCCTTCAGATTTCTCTTTCAAAGCTATAACAGAACCTACATCCACCAGACTTTCAGACACTGCATTCTGCATCATAACTACTTGCTGCCTAAGAGAAGTTTTTCCTTATGTCACCCTTGGATCTTTCTATAGTTACCTTAACTCGATATCTTCCTGGGAAAACTTCTCCTATTTAGTCCATCTAACCCTTCATGATTTTGCACACCACTGTTGTATCTCCTCTCAACCATCTCTGCTGCATGGAGAAGAACTCCATCTTCTTTGACGTATGCTGATAACTGAAACCCTTCATTCCTGGAATGATTCTCGTAAATCTCTTCTCTGCATTGTTGCCGTGCGATCGCATGCTTTTTAAGATTGGTTGACCAGGATTGGATGCAAAGTAAGGCTTGTAGATTTACGAGTGCTTTATTACGGTTCAATATAAACTCCCTGGTTTTGTATGCAGTGTCTCAGTTTATGAAGCCTTATATTCCTTATGCTTTATTAACTGCTAACTGGACCTGTCCAACCACTTCAAAGATGCAGGCATATTTGTACCCAGATGTCCCTGAGCTGCATCATCTTTAGAATTGTGCCAGGTAAATAATAAATAGATATACATTGTTTTATTTATATAAAGGCAAATTCAGCTCTCCTGTGTGCCACAAGATGAGCTGTGAGCCAGAGTTGAGGCTACAGCATTCTTCTGCACGTTCAGTCCAAACACACTTCTGCCATGAGTAACCTTTCAGGATTGTAGGACTGCTTAAATTGTCTCATAGTTTGTGTGTCTAAAAATGCAGAGGCACTTATAATGAACAATTCCTTTCAATACGATGAAGCAAATTGATGCATCACCAACATTAACTGAAGATGTCACTGTTGCTACATATAATGAATTGTAATAGACCAATGTAATTGTACAGTTAAATGAATTGGTTGGCCTGTATGTGTACATATCCTCAGGCACCTTGATAACTTGCCTCATATGATGGTCATTGAAAATACTGCAATATACACCATAAAGTGCATGTGCTGCTTGATAAATGGAGGATGTTAGGGGACATGAAGTAGACAGCAAGTTAAGTGGTTGGTTTCTCAGTTAGTGGGATGTAATTATTGATGTGTTCTGGGTATCTGTGTCAGGAACACTTTTATCTTCATACAAGTAACTTGGACTTTGGCACAAACAGAGTGATACTAAAATTGTGTATTATCTATCAAATGACAGTGCAAACATGGCAAAATGTAGGAGGATTTTACTTAGGATGTCGAGAATGAAATGAATTTCATGTCTTATGTCAGATTCTGTGTAAATATAAAACATGCCCATACAAAATAAGTACACTTAAGTTACATATCTCTGACACCCTTTAGAGAGCTTTATGAATTAAGATTACTCTTGTTTAATTAAAAGCAACCAAAAGGTACCTCATGCTGTTGTTGAATTTTGTTTCCCTGATGAACTCTTTCATGGGGTCAAAGTGGTCATAGTGTTGCTATACTGAGGTGGTGATTAGGGTTGTGCAGGTTGGTTTAAGAACCGAATGGTTGAAGGGAAGTAGCTGTTCTTGATGGTGGTGTGGGACTTCAGGCTTCTGTACCTCCTGCCCGACACTAGCTGTGAGGAGATGGCCTGGCCCGGATGGTGGGGATCTTTGATGATGGATATTGCCTTCTTAAGGCAGCACCTGCTGCACTTTCTCTGAATTCAAGCTGAAAAGCCATCTTTCTGCCCTTCACCTCTCATAACCTGATCCTAACTTTATGCAGTAAACACTGTCCATTCAGAGAAAAAAATGAATGTTTGCTTTGGGATATTCTGATATTAACATTCTAAATTAATCTAAGGCTGACATTCATGTTTCCCCTTGAGGCTGTGACATAGTAGCTGTCATCACTAGTTCACTTGGATACTTGCTCAATCCTTAGAGGAAGCAGAATGGAGATGGAAGATACTGAAATCTGGGAGAGTGTTGTTTTATGTTTTGCACTTATTGCTTTATGTTCCCTGGCAGATGATCAGGAATAAATCATTCTGCTTTGGTAAGTTCCTTCTGCACAATGCTAACACTGCTACACAATCTCAGCTGCTTCATATTGGACTAAGAGAATGTTTCCAACACATTTTGCTCTTGGATTGCATTCAGTATAAAAGGGGGCAAAGTAAGAAACTAATCCAGTATTCAGTTGTTCATGCTTATTTTCGCTTATGATTGTCTCCCTTTCTCAAATGCAGTTACCATCTTCCAGCTTCCAGGATCTGCTACTGTGTCCAGTTTAAGACTAACGTACTTGATTTCAAATCTTTCCATTGTTTTCAATCCGGCCGATCATTACAATCATTCTCAAACTTACAATCCTTTAAGAACACTGCATGCGTCCAATTCTGGACCCAAATCTGGCCTTCAGCTTTCTAGGCTAGGATTTGGAATTACTGCTCTAAACCTTTTCACCTCTATACATCTTACTCTTAACTTTTAAGACCCTCCTAAAACCTATTTTACATGTTTTCATTACCTGACCTAACATCTCTCTCTTTGGCTTTGTTTGTTTGATTTCATTCCTGAGTGGCTTGGGATGTTTTAGAATGTTAAAGGTGGTGTATTAATTTAAGTTCCACACGTGTGCCTCTAAAATGTCTTCCTTCTTTTTCAACCATGGCTTCCTCTGATTTCCTGTTCAGTGGGACTAGACTTGGCTAATTCCACTCCCATCTGATGGGAGCTAAAAAAAAATCACCCCAAGTCCTCTCTTTTCCAGGTTCATCTTTGGTGCCCCCTGTGATTAATCCTGAGTCCTCTCCTGTTTCTCATTTACTTTCTGCTCATCAGCAACATTGTCTAAAAACATGGCATTGCTAGTCACATGAGGACATGTGGCTTTATGCAGCACCACCTCCTTTAATACCTCAACTGTCTCAGATTGTCAGACTGTTTGACAATTAGCATTGGGCGAGGAGAATTTTTTTCTGGTTCAGTTTAGGAAGACTAAAGCCAGTATGTTTGAATCCTGTTGGAAACTTACCTTTTCAGTAACTGGTTCCACCTCTTTTCTTATTGTTAGACACCTTTCATTATGTGGTATATATCAATGATTTGGATTGAAATATGAGGGCCATGATTTGTTGTTATTTGTAGATTTGGGTAAAGAAGGAAGTTTTGGGCTGAGGAACTATATTAAAAGACAAGTCAGCGAGAAACAGAATCCATTCTTGAACAAGGCAAACAAGCAAAGGAATGCACAATAAATAGCAGAATACTGAATAGTTTCGAAGAACAGAGGCATCTAGTGGGTAAGTCCGTAAATTCCCGAAGTTGGCAAAACAGGTACGTAAGCTGCTTAAGAAGACATATCGGATACTTGAGTTTATTGGCTGAGTCCTGGAAAAAAAAAGAGCAGAGTAGTCATGTTGGAATTACATGAACCCAGTGGAGGCGGTGCAGGAGGACAGTGCACAGTGCTGGAATTATGCTCTAGAGAGAGTGCAGAGGAAATTTATGAGGATGTTGCCAGGGCTGGAGAACATTATCTATAAGGAGAGATTGGTTGGGCTAGCAAAGCTTTCTTTGGAACAAAGGAGCTTGAGGGGGTGTTTAGCTGAGCTGCATAAAACTCTGGGAGTGAACAGGAAGGTCGATTTTTCCTTAGCAGAGTGATTAGTAACTAGAAGGCATAGATCTAATTGGGAGAAGGATTAGAATAGGGAGTTGAGAAAAAGCTTTTACACTGAAAGTGGTGGGAGTTGGCCTGAAAGTGTGGTGGAGGCAGAAACTCACCACATGTGAAACAGGCCTGGACGAGCACAAGTTTTCATAACCTACCAGGCTTTGGGCAGAGCCGTGGTGCAGCAGCCAATGTTGCTGCCTCAGTTCCAGTTCCTGGGTTCTCATGCAATCTGTGTGGAGTGTGCACTGTCTCCCTGTGACCGCATGGATTCCCCAAGGTGCTCCAGTTTCCTTCTACATTCTGAAGACCTGCTGATTGTTATTTTAATTGACCAAGACTGTAAGATGTGTCAGGAAAATTGGGCTGAGTTGATGGGCATGATTGGCTGAATGGCTTCCTTCTATGCTGTAGACTTATATGACTTTTCTTCTGGTATATGTCTGAAACTGCACTAGACTGTAACTTTTGAGTCATACTTAACCGTGTTGAGTTTATGACCTTGTTGCTGTGTCATCGTTATGATGGTAACCTAATCCCTTTCATTTGCTGCTGAATTTCTCATCCATGCTCTTGTTATTCCTGCACTTGAAAAGAACAATGCACTATTGAAAGGCCTCCTTTTTCTTCTTACTGCAAATTTGGCGTCATTGAAAACTACGCTGCTTGTGTTCATGCAAGTCCTGACCAGGATTCACCCCTGAACTCCCTGCCTCTTTAATAAGCAACTCCTCAATATTAAAATCACCTCATTGTGTTCCAAACCTCCATAGCTTCTCCTCTCCCTACTTGTGCAATTTTTTTCCCCCAGCACTATAACTCTCTTGGATATCTGTCCCCCTCTAAACTTGGCTTCATAGTGTCCGTGAATCTAACAGGTCCACCATAGACAGCAGGGAAATCATCCACCAGGAATTTCCTCAAATCCTCTTTACCTTTCTATTACCTCTTTAAGCCTTTTATTGATCAAGTTTTTCAGTCATCTGCCCCATATAGCTTTTAATTTTTGTTTGTTCACACTTCTATGAAATGCCTTAAGGTGTTTTTGCTGTGTTAGTTAAATTGTGTACTTGGAACTAGGTGTTGTTGTTGACCACAATTTGCAGAGAACCTAAAGCAAGAGAGAGAGTGGGGAAATTACAATCTTCCAAACACATCCAATCTTAAGCTTTTAAGTATATCATCTTTTTTTTAAGCAAATGAACTCAATAGCTAATTTGGAGGATTAGCAAATGAAAGATCATTCTAAGCGGAAGACACTTGCTGAGTGGTGGCATTGTGCCTCCAAGCTTGCCCTTGTCAATGCCCTCTGTTGTTTCACTGCCAAAAAGGTTGAGGGCCATCTCCTCAAAACATTCGACAGCTGCTTAAGCACAGCTGGCTCACCATCTGTCTTGGTTCTCTCTCGATTGTTGGGAACTGCCTTGGCCTGTAGCTGAGCTCATTAATGAAGATATTAACAAATATCTGAGTACCCCAAACAGCACCCTGTTTCCTGACAACCTTTCTCCTTCTGCCAGGACTTCTCTCATTAGCATGTGTGGCAATTTTTTTTCCATGTCAGTACCCTTTCACAGGTTATCTGAAAAGTTTTATGCAATGATATAATCTGTCAACCACTGTAAACCTGCATTTTAACTTCCGTAAAGAACTTTCGTAAGATGGAATAACTACATGTTTGGTTGATGGTTCGACAGATGTCATTCACTGGGTGGAGGCAACATGTCTTGTGTGAAGAGGAGCTTGTCTGAATACTTTGCCACTTGTGTTGCCCTTGATGCAATTCTTAGTGATACTGAATTTGTTCCTTGTTTGCTATAATCTATGGCAAAGCTATGAGACTGTATTTCCTAGATTGGTGGACTCCATCAGAATGGTTTATGTTTGAGATTTTGCAACGGAATGTTTTGCAGTGTTGAACAGGACCTTGAATGCACTTTCCTTAGATTGACCCCCAAGCATTCTTATTACATACAAGCTGCCAAGTCTTGCGCTTTTTTCAGCTGCAAGCTTCTTTCCCTTAAGGATCAACAGTAGCTCATTAAGACTGCTAGTTCAACTAATTGTGCAGTGCACCAAGCAGTTTTGAGGTCTTGTTACCTGTGCGCACACACTTTCCATATGCAGGAGATGAAAGGGAGCTGCCTGCCTCACAACTTCTGTCAAAGTCAGTCTCCCACCTGCCAGACTGGGCACATGTATGTCAGCCACAGCACGGATGGACAAGGTAACTCAAGGTGATGGGACATGAATATTACAAGGCAATTTTACAGGCAGTTTTATGGGAACATTACAGGCAATTTTTAAAATATATGTAAATTAAAATTGTTGTTATTGTTTTGGGATCAGCAGATCCTACTTGCTGAGATTGCTGGATCTTCATTCTTAGTAAGTCTTTGCATAAAATTTATATCCCAATCTAGGTCCCACATGCTTTCACATCCATATTTTGTGTTTCCTCAAGTCTATACTGGCTGTCAGAGTATTTCCATCAGGTGCATTCTCCCACTGAACAAGAGAAACAAAGGACTGCAGATGCTGGAATCTAGATGAAAAGCGCTATGATGCTGGAGGAACTTAGCAGGCCAGGCAGCATCCGTGGAGAAGGGTCCTGACCCGAAACGTTGACTGCCTGCTTTTCTCCACAGATGCTGCCTGGCCTGCTGAGTTCCTCCAGCATCATAGTGCTTTTCATCTTTCTCCCACTGAACAACCTGGATTTCTATTATGAAAATGGGTTCAGCACAGTGGTGCAGCTAGTTGAGCCACTGCCACAGAGCACCAGACACCTGGGTTTAATTCTGACCCTGGGTGTTGTCTGTGTGGAGTTTGCATATTCTCCCTGTGAATGCATGGGTTTCCTCCAGGTGCTCCAGTTTCCTTCCACATCCCAAAGATGTGTGAGTTGGTAGGTTAATTGCCCCTTATAAATTGCCTCTGGTGTGTAGGTAAGTGGTACAATCTGGGGGAGTTGATGAGAATATGGAGAGAATAAAAAATAGAATTAATGTAGGATTACTGTAAGTGGCTGGTTGGTGGCCAGTGTGGACTGGATGGGACAAATGGCCAGTTTCTGAGTTGTATTTTGTTATAACTCTATATAAAATGTTATTAAGTCAAATTGTTGGTCTGCATTCCAATTAATTCATTGGTTGCTTTCTTTTTAGTCTAGATGCTAAATCTTTGTTACAGGTGATTTGACCTTGGTGCCTGATGCTTCCATTATTTATGCTGTGTTTGGGATATTCATTAAAACACATCACTCACAGCATATAAAATACTTACTCCTCAAGGCCTTGGTATAATAATGAGGAAGGAAATAAAAGAAGCAGCTGTTGTCGGTATTCTTCTCAGACTTTTAGGTACTTAATTCTGAAGCATCACTCCTATCGATCTTTATAATATTCCTCAGTCCTTCAACCCTCCAAGTTTTCTCTATTCTGTCCGCATATTCATATGAAATTTAATTGCTTCGCATTTGACATCCTTGTCATAAACTGTCTTTGGTTTAAGCTCTGGAATTCCCTCCCTATACCTCTGTGGCACTCTTCCTCTCTCTGCCTCATTAAATCATTCCTTAAACATTAACATTGACTAAGATTTTGACCAAGTCTTTATCTGTGCATCAATACTAAATTCTATCTGTCAGTGCATCCCTGAAGCACCTTGGGATGTTGCTGTTATGTTCAAAGTGCCCAATAAATTCAAGTACTGTTTCTGTTAAACAAACAGGTTAAGGTGAATTGTATAAATAATTTAATATTAATGAAAGTTGTTGAGGAAATTTAAGCTTATGGAAATCATTATTCATGAGATGCACAGCAATCAATGTCATGAGGAAAACAGAAGGAGATATTAGTTTTTACCCCCACAGGGTTTGAAGGCATGGTGTACTTCACCATTAGTGACATGAAGCAGGGGTCAGAACATAACTTAAAAGGACATTTGAAACAGAAAAGAATTCAAGAAAATAGGAATAGATTAGGCAGTTGCCTCTAAAGAACCAATACTGGCTAAACAGGCTACCTGGGTTCTGCATTATTAACTTAATCTACTCCCACATATGATTTTCAAATGCTGGACTGGATGCTTTGGTGAAGCAGGAACGATATCCTGTATCCACAGAGTACCAGCAGGCCCTTGAGATAGAGGTTCAAGAGATAGTGGGAGGAACTGACAGGAGACAAGCCCTGAAGATCTGGAGATGGTGCTGAAGTTGCTAATGATCTCACAAATGGGATAGGTTTAGATGAATGAACTTGCAAAGACCACATCTCACCAAGTGGACCACAAGCTCATGTACTGGTCTTTGGAACAAAGCTGAATTATTTAACCACCAGAAATTTCTGTTGATCAGAAGTCAGCTCGATCATATCCTCAATGTGCTCACACCTCTTCCTCCTTACCTCTCACTTCATCCTCATCCACAATTGATAAACAAACTGTAAATATCTTGCTCTTACTTTCTCATTCCTCAGAACACTAATTTACCCCTGTGCCTTTCTAATGGCTGGCCTGTATCAAGGGCAGAGGCAAATGGAGGGCCAGGTACCAGTTCCCCATAGAATGAGTTCTGGATACAGTTGAGGGCCTTGATCAAGCAGCCTATTGGAGAAGGCTGATGGGAATGCACAATGTATTGGCATACCTCCCAAAACACCAATTTGCAATGTCAAGGAACCAGAGGAGAATGGTACTAATCTTGCACGGGGCTTTCTTCCCCAGCAAATAAATCATGGTAGGTCTGTTAGGAAACTTGTGCACATAATGATCATGCAGTGTCTGCTTTCATTGCAGCAAGAGGAGCAGTCATCCCATGGCTGGGTGCTGTAGTGGAACCTCAGCCTGCTCCCATCATGATGCAGGATTTCAATGGGGTTCGTGGCATTGTGCAGCCATCCAGCAATCTGACCTTCAACAGATTACCAGGATTCAAAGCCAAAATTCTGCAGATGCTGGAAATCTGAAATGAAAACATGAAATCATCCACCAATTAGGGAGCATCTATTGAAAGTTAATGTTTCAAGTCTCCGATGGAGAAATTCTAGCAGTTGAAATGATGATTTTGAGCACCTTGAGTGGTCTGCTCAACCAGACTGCATGTAGGCAACATGGAATACACTTGGTTAAATATCCCTTGGAGATCTGCCTGGATCTGTTGTTGAGCAGGTGCAGTGTCTACCTGTGGCTGAATACATGTTTAGTTTTGTCAGGTGAGCACAAGGCATCACTGCATTGTCAAGTTCCAGTTTTGCAATCCCAGTATCAACTTAGTATTACATGCTTTTGATATCATGATTACCATTGTTTGTACTTCCAGTGGCAGTAAAAAATGGCAGCTGGCATAACTCATGCTTCAAATATGTTTGTGTATATTAGGGACCATACCGGAAGTGAATTAACAAATATTAGTGCCCAAAGAATGGGCACAGTATAGTTGAATTCTGCAGCCTCTGCCTCTTGAAAATATGTAGCATTTCAATTGATTTGCAGCAAAATAACTAGCTGGTGTTAATGTTGCATACAAATTTCCCACCATTCGTCAGCTCACTGGCTGTCAATATATCTTACTATCAATAAATCCTTCTCTCTCTATTCTCCCTCATCTACTAATCTAAGTTCACTTAAGACCTTTTCTCCCTACCACTCTATAGGTGGTAATGATTTTCACTTACTGACCATTCTCCCAATCTCCTTACTGAATTTATTTTTAGCTATTATTTTTCTGCCCTCTTTTTGAACTCCCCAGGAGTTGGAGTTATCTTCTCTATGTCTATTTTATTAAGTAGTTTATAATTTTAGAGATCTCGATCAGGAAACCTCTAATTTCCTACTGGAGACCCCAGGTGCGACACCAGCAAACAGTGTGAGTACAGTATGTTTAATTACATTGATATTTGTTTCCTTCAATTAACCTACTAAATTACTGTGCAACTCTTGTCTTCTTTAGTAGGGCATCATTTGGAAAGCCCAAGAAACCTGTGCATGTCATGTTAAATTTAAAAACCTTTACAAATGTTGCTTTAATTTCAAATGTTATACCATTGCTTGCATACAGATGCACAGACACTCGATCACACACACACATACAGGCATAGACATGCATACACATTTTCAAATATACAGGTAGACACATACACACAGAGAAATGGACCCACATGGAGCTAGCTTTAGGTCCTGCTTCCATTTTCCAGTCAGGTCTAGGAAAAGCAGTAAGAAGATTAGTATGCAAGAAAGGATAGTTACGAGTAATTCTGTTTAAATCAAGTGGCATGACCCATGAACATGGGAAGAATAGCATGTTCATTATTTTGCAATATTACATGGAGTCAAGTGGTACTGACAAGATGTGATCATAAATATCGTTCTTTATGTTCTTGTAGTGTGAAATAAAGTAGCTTAACAATTTTTTCTGGCATAATCTCAACACTAATTGCACAGTTTATCTTCAGATCAAGAAGAATATGTGAAAAATACATATTTTCATTTTGGATTATAAAAGAATAGAAACAAATAAAATGTTACAGGTCAAGAGATTCATAGTTTGGAAGAAAATTCTTAAATTGATGGTTTGTTTTCATGGAAATGACTTACTTAGAGCTGGTATTTAGAGCACTTAATCATGTGGAAAACACCTCTTTGCTCTTAAGATCCCTTTTTGCACCATGCTTCTTTATCCAGTAAATCACAGTTAGGCTGCTGACTGTGGGCAGCCCATGAACAATAAACAGGGAAATCTGTTAGTAGACTTAAAATATTTTCTTTATTATGTGTTTAACAATTTTCTTGATGAGCAATTCTGCTACACAGGGAGCATCTATATTGCTGAAGGCCTCAATACTTAAGGATGCTGCTACACAAAAACATACAAGTCCTTCACCTTCAAGATTCCAGTTAGCTTTTATTACAATTAACTAAACAAGGGTCTACAACTTCAACTGAGGAGCTTGATGAGCAGTTCTATAAAGAATCAAACTTACCTGTGCTCCCGTTCCTGCAGGGTATTAATAGCATTTTATAAATGTCACCTCTTTCTGGAGCATGTATGTTCTGGAGCAGAAATCTTACGTATATCTGTCACATTGTAGTGAGCAGCACTCAGTTCAGCCTTGTGACGAAGGTGCATGAGGTCAAATAGGAAAATTACATTGATATTCCTTAAATGCTGACGTTGAGACAAACACAAGTAATTTAGTCTTATATTCCTTGGATATAGGACAGAGCAGTAGATTAATTTTAATGAGAGGATTATAAGTTCAGGAATAGACTTCTAGAGTTACTAAAGCTAAAACCCTGTCTATGTTTAAAGGTTAATTTGTAAGCTTATAGGAGGGAAATGGAATGGAGGGATATGCTAATAGGATGGAGTTGGGGATTAGACTGTAGCTCATGGAGGACGTAAAGACCAGCATGAGCTGATTGGACCAAATGATCTTTTTATGTGTTGTACTATTTATATGTAATTTTAAAATAAATATCCAATGACTTTTACATTGACAATTTCAGTCTTTATTTGAAACCATTTACAAATGAAATTTCACTACTTCTGGTGCATGGGAAAAGGTGTACAACACTGTATGGGAATGAATTTACTGCTCTGTTCCTGCGTCTAACCCTTAAGAAAGACAATGAACCAAATATCTTCTAACCATGTGAGATATTTACTTGCATGCATCACTGACAGCATTGACACTGACCTCTCCATGTGCTTATATGAGGTTTGTGGTCTTTCTTCCAGCGGCTATATACAGTAGTAAGTTGACTGATGCACCTTGATCTCACATACTTTGGTAACTGTCACTTTCTCCAGACCATGTTGCATTAGGGTGGACTGCTTTGCATATTGGTGCAGAGCAGAGCAGCTATCTCCTCTATATTTTGGAAGAGACCATGTAGAACCTCCACTTCTACCTGGTGCTCAGCCAGCACCTATCTCTTCATTGAAATTAATTGTTATCCACGAGCTCTTCAGCTAGAGACTGCCATGTCTAACAGGCTGAACTACATCAGGCTGCTACATCCACATACTCTGGCTTGCTTTTGTTCCCAGGCTGGGGTAAAACTAGTCAAAGTTGGTTGAGCAGTGCAATCCAAAACTCCAATAGGCACTTAGTAAGGTGTAGCAACACCTTAGTAAGTGTATAATATAAATAAAAGCACTATAAATAATTTATCACAAGAAATTGTTGAAGATTAAATGATATAAAATATTACAAAAGTACTGAGCACTAATATGACATCTGTACTCTAAAGACCATCCCATTTTATCTCTTACCTTAACCTTTAATCTTTTCTGTTGGTATGCAACTATGAAATGGTTCTTTCTCACTCTGTTCAGTGAATTGGTCTAATGTCCTCTCAAGGGAAGGTCACCATATTTGATGATTTGACCAATATTATGTAAAGGTGTTTTGATGGAAACATTTATGGATTTATCAGCATTTTGCAAAGCTGATGATGATTTTCCATTGAATTTGAGTATTAATATTTCCAGAGGCTTTTGGAGATGAATCCAGAGTTGGTGGAAACAAGGTTGCTACTTTTGTGTGGATTTGTAAATCTTGTGGACAGCCAGATGATGGAGATTCAGAGAAAGAAATAGATAATTCCTTTCTTTCAGCTCACAGTCAGTTTTAAAAGTTCATTAAAAGTGGGATATGAATTTTGATCAATATCACTTTGTGAGTGAAGGCCTCAAAACTGACTTTACTGTACATCCCCCAGACCTATTTAATACTGATTTCACCAGGAGTTAAATGACTTTTTCCTGTGTGTTTGAATGAATGTTTCTGGGTTGGTGTTTGTGAGGGATGGTGGGGAGTGGTTGCCAATGTCAGAGGTAGAAAGGACTGTATTGTGTTTTAGAAAGGTTCTTAGTTATTTCACGGCTTGTTGCTTTGACAGAAAAATGGGAATATAATCAATTTTTATCTACTTGATCAATATTATGTTTTAATAATTTATTTTGTGGCTCTCATGTGAAAAAATGGATCCAGTGGTGATACTGAAGGATGTTTTGGAGTACATAAGAAAAGATATCCACTCTCATGCACCCAGTGATCCCGTGGTTCCCATGTCTCTTTGCCAGGTGTTTCAAGAGACAGATCAGTTATTACCCTCACTTCCTATTCATGCACTATGAAGGACGATGTTGGCACTTCCTCCTCTGGTAGCCATATATTTTATATTCTCCTCCAGTAGCCTTATTATTTATATTCTCCTCACATTCTCTTCAAGTATCTCCAGAGCCTACCACTTAGCTAGACAACTGAGGCAATTATAAGGTCCAATTAACCTACTAATTCGCATGTATTTGCATGTGGGAGGAAACTGGAACCCCTGGAGGAAACCCATGTGGTCACAAGGAGAACGTGCAAAGACAGCTTCCAAGGTCAGGATTGAACCCATGTCAGTGGTGCTGTGTGTAGTAGATAATAACATAAAATGGGATTAATGTATGATTAGTGTAAATTGGTGTTTGATGGTTGGTGTGGACTTGGTAGGTTAAAGGGCCTGTAGCCCTGCTGCATCTCCCTGTGACTCTGACCTGACATTTTCTTGTAGTATATGTGCATTCCTTTTACTGAAGGACTGTGGAATTATTTAGGAAAAGGAATTATTTAGTGCAGCAGTCTGATAAAAGGCAAACTGGCAGAAGGGAAAGAATGAATAAAGGGGGCCTTTTCTGGTTGGCTGCTGGTGACTCGTGGTGTTCCTCATGGGTCAGTGTTGGGTCCGCTACATTTCATGTTATATGTTAATGATCTGGATGATGGAATTGATGACTTTGTGGCCAAGTTTGCGAATGATACAAAGACAGCTGGAGGGGCAGGTAGTGTTGAGGAAGCACTTCCAAAATATTGAGGTAGTGCCCGCAATAGGACTTGGACAGGTTGGGAGAATGGGCAAAGAAGTGGCAGATGGAATACAGTGTAGGGAAGTGTATGGTCATACACTTTGGTAGAAGGAATAAAGGCGTAGACTATTTTCTAAACAGGGAGAGAATTCAGAAATCAGAGGTACAAAGTGACTTGGGAGTCCCGGTGCAGGATTCCTTAAAGGTTAACTTGCAGGTTGAGTCGATAGTAATGTTAAATACAATGTTAGCATTCATTTCTAGAATATAAAAGCAAAGATGTAAAGCCGAGGCTTTATAAGGCATAGGTCAGACCACATTTGAAGTATTGTGAGCAGTTTTGGGCCCCATATTCAAGGAAGGATGCTGGAGAGGGTCCAGAGGAGGTTTATGAGAATGATCCCAGAGTGAAGGGGTTACTGGACCTGTACTCACTGGAGTTTAGAAGGATGAGGGGGGATTTCATTGAAACCTACCGAATATTGAAAGGCCTGGATGGCGTGGACTTGGAGAGGATGTTTCCAGTAGAGGGAGAGTCTAGGACCAGAGGTCACAGCCTCAGAATAAAAGGATGTCACTTTAGAACAGAGATGAGGAGGATTTTCTTTAGCCAGAGGGTGGTGAATCTGTGGAATACATTGCCACAGAGGGATGTGGAGGCCAAGTCATTGGGTATATTTTAAGCGGAGGCTGATAGGTTCTTGATTAGTAAGGGCGTCAAAGGTTATGGGGAGAAGGCAGGAGAATGGGGTTGAGAGGGAAAAATAAATCAGCCATGATCAAATGGCAGAACAGACTCGATGGGCTGAATGGCCTAATTCTGCTCCTATGTCTTCTGGTGTTATAATATGCAAATGACCTTTCGCTACTGTTTTTCTCAAGTAATCCAACTTTCTTTGAAATCTTTAAATTCTTTAGCTCTGATTTTTAACTTGGGTTGTAAATTGAACAGGGGTGCATGATGTTTCCAGCATGGCTCATGATGATTTCAATTCCTGGGCCTCAATTTAATTTGAAGGATGAGCTGCCTGGTTGATCATGTTGAGAACTGGGCAATCTGTCTATTTTCACAGTTCAGTTTTCAGTAGGTCTGTTTAAAGAAGGAATGCACCACTAGCAACGAGACTGGCCTGATCTGCTGCAAGATGGATCAAGTAGAAAAATATGTCACACATCTATCCTCTGTTTTCTAATGCCTCCTTGGAGGAACTGACAAGGAGATCAAGGCATGAAGGAGCTCAGCACATTCAAGAACATGCCCTGGATGAATACTTAGCAGGTCCCAGCAGAGGGGGCTGAGAGACTGTCATCAGGAAGTTATCTCCCAGAACTTGGTATCACATAGAAGGAGGTTCCATGACATCATGGAGGCAGGAAGGCTGAAGGTGGCTCATTTCTCCAATGTCTTTCAGCATCACCTGACCATGGTCCTTTCATCTTTTCACCAAAAATCAAAATGATTCACAGACACAAATCATAAAAGAGCACTGTAACGCCCTCACTTTTGCATTCTAATACAAAACACACTAATATCTTCCTCTACAGTCTTTACATCAGATCATTTTGTAGAACTCTCAACTCAGTCCTCAATGCACATTCCGCAGACTTGGCTGCATATTCCCCACCTCCCCAACCTGATTCCACCTCATTGACGCACAAGAGGCTGCAGATACTGGTATCTGGAGCAACAAACAATCAGCTGGACATTCTGGGTCGAAACCTTGTATCAGGACTGGATTCCACCTCACTACTGCTCCAGTGGTCAGCCGATGGATTATGTATAGAAACTCAGTATGCTTTTCAAGAGCTACTCACTAACTTTTGTGTTCTCATTTTACAGGCTAAAACAGCATATAATTTAAATAAGAAGAACCAGAGTGGGGACGAATATCAGTTGGCAAAGTCTTCATTTTATGGTGGTCCTACAATTAGTGGCTTTAGCCAAAGCCATGAGGAATTGTGAAGGTAAAACAGACAAGTTATCTTATGTCCAGGCTGCCAGTCCCATACTGACTCAGGCAAGAGTCTTTTCAATTGGTACTTCTGAACACCTGAACCCTGCAGAGAAAGATACTTCAGAGGTGGATAAGCCTCCTAAGGATGCATTCCCATACACTGCATCCCTCCCATGCACCAAGCACTGGTACTGCATCCAACACATGAGGAACAGTAGGAAATTGTGGAAGAGACAGCCAGAAAAAATGCTATGGCTTTACAGATTGCCAGTTATTGGAAGATCTGCCAAGGAGCTTCAACTCTATGGCTGAAAATGTGGAGAAGTGACTTCTAGTCTCCATACTGTTCTTTCAAAAGATATTTCTTTTATATTTCAAAGACATATTAAAGATATTTCAAAAGAGTCATCTCTTTGAACATCGCATCCAGGCTCTCACAAATGGATTTAATACCATAAGGCTTTGCACCTTTCATGGAAATTTGGATCTACCCCAGAAAGACAGGTGTCTCACAGTGGAGTAAACATTGTCCGTGAGCGTCAATGATAAATAAAATCACATGGATAATAATGTGAGCTTACAATATGAAGCTGTTATTTCTGCCAAGAAGGTTTGATTAAAATCAAATTAAAGTTATGTTAAAAACTATTTTTGAATGGCTCTCTAATACTCTTGCATTCTCTAATCCACTTAATTCTCCTTTACAGAACTCATCAACATTAGTATTTTTTGTGGCCAAGATTTCAGTCCCTCAAATCTCTTCTTTCATGGCTCAGTATTCATTTCTATATTTTCAATCAAGTGTTACTGCAATTTTACATGCTAAAGGTGTTTAAAGATAATTGGTCCTCTTAATGTTTAGTTGTTCTTGCATTTTTAATGCAAATTTGATTTCACAGACAGATAACATTAAATTTCTATGTATCATGCAAACAAAATATCATTGGCTCTGTTGGTATACAAAATTAATCATTGGATTGAGCCACTAATAAGCTGATATAAATATTACTATTTTAGTTTATAAGTTATTTTGCTGTAGTTTTGCTGAACTCCAATGTTTGGTTTAGCTCTTATTCCAACTAATCAAAACCACTTACTGTGCTTTGCATGATTCATTTGTTGGTTTCAAAAACTGCTTTTATTTTGAAAGATTTAAGTAATAAGCCCGAATAAAATGTGAATGTCATTGACTTAAACCCTGTCATAAGTTAAGTAGTTGTGAAAATATGCATTGATAATTTGAAATGTAAATGTGACATTTTATTCTAGAGGAAATTAACAGATCCATCTTAGGGCTTTCCTGTTTTTTGGCTGCTGAATTCAGTCTTCAAGATCACCATTAGTATAATCTATTTTACAATAATAGACAATTACAGTGAGGCTTATGAAAGAAAATTGAATTTGTTGGAAGTAGATGAGTGGTGAATGCTATGGTTGCTTTATTGCATGCTGGGAATGATCTTCAGATTGACATTGTGTTTACTAGTCAAAAGATTGCTGTTAATATTCAGTACTGTTATTTTTAATATTAACAGTATACATGCTTTTAATCTGGTCACTCAAAATTAACAGCAAAATGTAGCTCATGAAATAACTAAAGGAATTGTCTCTCATGCTTGTTCATTACTGGGAACGTAACATCTGGAAGACAATGCTCCTGAATCAACCTCCTGATGTAGGATTTTGACCCAAAATATTGACATTTTCCCCCACAGGTGCTGAACAACCCCGTGAGTTCCTCCAGCAGAGTGTTTTTTGCTCCAGATTTCAGCACCTGCAGTCCCTTGTGTCTCCCCTATCAGTCAGCCTTGCTGCACAAAAGCAACAACCCCCTTCCCCCACCTGACAATCAAGATACACAATGACAGCCTGGAAAACACAATTTATTTTTTTACCCTGGGAACCACCTGTCAACACACCAGCACAACTCCTGGCTGACAGAGGAAAAGTCTGCTCAAAGACCAAGAGTTCAAACCTGGAACCAAGCTCATGGTCAACTGAGCAGAAGTGATCCCTACCCTTTCGTATACTTTGGAGGCACAGACCGCTTACAGTAAACATCTCAAAACGCTGGAGAAGCACCACCAACATGTTTCAAGATTTTCCACGTCCATTGGGAGGGAAGATGGATTATTGTCCGCATCCTCTCCTTGGCAAATAGCAGCGAGGGTACTCTCCTTATCAAATATCCCCAGCATTGTAGGTCCTCTCCTAATCAAATATCCTCATCACTGAGGATCATCTCCTAGGCAAATATCCCCAGCATTGAGGGTCTGATCCCACTCAACTAGCTCCAGTGCGTAGGTTGCCTTGTCCACATAATTGACATCAAACTCCTGAAATAAATAACTGTTCTGAGCTCTGTAAAAGATATCCTGGTGGACAAAGAAATAACTTTAAGGACTTTTTCCAAAGCTCCTTGAGAAAATGTAACCTCCTCACTAACTCATGGGAATCATGATGCATGACTGCTCAAATTAGAGGAGCAGCATCCAGGAAGGCAATGAACATTTCAAGTCCCTACCAAGAAAGCAAATGGAGACTTTGTACCAACAGTGGATGGAGCACTTAACTTTCCAGATAACCCACCCATCCCCCTTCAAGCATCACCTGCCCCAACCGAGATAGAGTCTGTGGATCCTTTGCAGGACTCTTCAACCACCTCTGAATCCACAGAACAGGAGCAGACAAGTCATCCTGCCACCTGAAGGGTGTCAGCAGAGTCCATCCTTCCTACTTCCTCCACCAGGACAGATCATTAACAGCTGCCTATGAAAAGGATGCAATAGGTGATTTATGGTTCTGTTTTCGAAAGCTGCTTTGTACTTCGGTGGTTTGTCCCCTTCCTGTTGAGACCATCCTTTGCACATGTTGTAATTTTTTTCAAGAGAATGGTAAAAGTACCAGACTAAAGCAACAACAGCTGAAAGTCCTAAAGCACCTATAAAGAGCTATTCAATTTTTGATGGAGTAGTTTTTGAAACTTATCCTTAGCTTGTGCATTAACCTGAGTAGAAGAGGTGCTTCAAAAATATTTGAAATGGTACGACTGCTCATGAATACTTCTAATATACGATCAGGGAGCTAGATGTTACTGAGAAACAATTATTGCTGAAATTTTATTGTTGCTGAAAGACAAGCCAAATCAACACCGAAGTTACTTTATTGGCAGAGAATTATATTGAATTTATAGCACAGGAACAATATTCAAACTAACTACAGCGGTAAGTCTTTTCTTTTAAGAGGATTGCTTTAGTTTTTTTCAGATTAAAGTAATAATGTAGGTTAACAAGCTATAAAAGATGCAAATAAAGCATTGGATTTATTTCTAGTCAAGAAGTTGCATCAAACTTGTTTATAACATTGGTTTGATTATACTCAGAGTACCATACAGAGACGTATCCTTATTTTTTCAAAATACATGGTGATGTACTGCAACAAAAAGACTCGCAATGATGATAATGGAACTGAAAGGTTTCAACCATCAGTAAAGGTTAGAAAAGAGGGCAGTTAATATGTCTTTAAAATTATATAGGTGCTTAATTAAGTATACTTAGAGAAATTTTCACTTATGTGGTGATTCAAAATGAGGGATCACAAATAAAAAATAGTTGCTAATAAAGTGAGTTCAGGAGAAAATATTTCAACATTGAGAATGTAGAAGCTGTAACTACATGTGTGCATTTAAGGGGAGCTAGATAGTTACACAAAGGAGAAAGGAATAGAAGAAATATGGTAAGGTGAGTTGAAGTAAAATATATAGAGGTTCAGGTTGATTGTAAGTATAAGCATTAATCTGTTGGACCATGTGTTTCTTTTCTATATAGTTATATTCCATGTGGATGTAATCATATTAATAGCATTTGAGCCATGTAAAGGGACTGATTCCCTTCAATTTGCCATTACAAATGAGGTGCAATTTTTACCTGAGGAATTGCACATATTTTTGAATCTTATTCACACTGGATGACAAAGAAAGATTAAAAGGTTCACTTAGTTATTAAGCAAAATATTAAGCATGGTATTAATTTTCAAACTGAAACTAAATTGGAAAATTCAGTCACTTTAAATAACATATCAGCATTTATATCTTTTACTTTACTAATGGAGATGAGGACTGAGAGATGGATATATTTCTGAAGGAAGGCTCCTTCTCAAACTGACTAAATACCGGCACCAATAGATAATGTATAGTCTGGACTAGTGTGGATAAAAACACATTAACTATGGCCTCAAATTCTCATCTTATTATGTTGCTTTGAACCATTCCACTTTCCTTACCATTTGTGATATGTTTATTGCTGATAAGTCCAGAATTTGCTACAGAGTGACATTTTTATGGTTTAGGCTCACTCCTGCTAAAAATTAAATTGAGATGGACCAGCCTGATCCCCTTTTCATGCGGTAACATTCCAATTATTTATTTCTACTATTTTCTGTTTATAATTCAGTTTCCATTATTTAAACTTTTATTTCTCCCTTTTAAAGATTACAAGTCCACTTCTACTGCATGTTTGAGGGTGAGGATTTAATGTGTATCCACCACTAGGCAAAGGTTCATCTTATGATTCAATGGAAAGGAAGGTAACTACTGGTGGTAGATGGAACGATTCTCTTTGACAATCAAATTCTCAACCTAATTCATCTTTTGGTGGCTCTTCACAGCTTCTATCTGAACGCTGAACAAAGAAAAATGCATATGATAGATGCCTGCCTGGCCAGGTTTTAAGGAATGATCAGAAAATCAGATGGTACCTGTGCACAGAGGTTTTAATTTTAATGTTTCAAAAAATATTTTGAAATACCTTAGCCTCTGTTCTTATTCCTTGCTCATTCGTGATAAATATATCTCAAAAATGAAGAGCAGTGCTCTAAATATAAATTTAAATTGCTAGGTGTTTTATCAGTGTCTTTCCACTTGAAAAAATGACAGTTTGATTTAAATGCCATTATACAGAGAATACAAATGGCAGAATTGATATGTGTAATAAGCACCTCCTGTCCAACAGCTTTGCTTTATATTAATTTTTAATATTCACATTAATTAGTCAATGGTTGACAAGTAGAATACATTGAGACATTAATCAGGCACTAGAAATCAGTATCTGATGAAAATATGCTTTGGTTGGATGGGGGTAGCGGTGGGGTGGGTAGTCTGCTCATAGCAATTAAGTCAGCATAAAATGTGATAAAAACCATAGAATAAAACATCACCGAAGGAGTCCATTCAGTCTATTGTCATTGAGTCAAAGACTTACAAAGCACTGAAACAGGCCCATCAGTCCAACTCGTCCATGCTGACCAAGTTGCCTACCTGAGCTAGTCCCATTTGCCTGCACTTGGCCTATATCCCTCTAAACCTTTCCTATCCATGTACCTGTCCAAATGTCTTTTCAATGTTGTAATTGTACCTGCCTCTACCACTTCCTCTGGAAGCTCGTTCCATATACCCACCACCCTCTGTGTGGAAAAAGTTGTCCTTCAGCCCCCTATAAATCTTTCCCCTCCCACCTTAAACCCATGCTCTCTAGTTTTAGACATCCCCACCCTGGGAAAAAGACTGTGACCATTCACCCTATCTATGCCTCTCGTGATTTTATACACCTCTATAAAGTCACCCCTCAGCTGCTATACTCCAGGGAAAAAAGCCCCAGCCTATCCAGTCTCATAATAACACAAGCCCTTCAGTCCTGGTAATATCCTTGGTAATCTTTCCTGCGTGCTTTCCAGCTGAACGTCATCTGTTCTATCACTGTCCACTATACCATTAAGTTTGGTGTCATCCGCAACTAACCATGCCAACTACATTCTCATCCAAACCGTTAATAGAGATGATGAACAAGAGTGGACCCAGCCCTGATCCCTGTGGCACACCACTGGTCACAAGCCTCCAATCTGAAAAACAACCCTTTACTACCACCCTCTGACTCCTACCACCAAGTCAATTTTGTAGCCAATTGGCTAGCTCACCCTGGATTTTATGTGATCTAACCTTCTGGACCAGCCTACCATGTGGGACCTTGCCAAAGGCCTCGCTAAGTCCATATATACAATGTCTACTGCCCTGCCCTCCTTAATCCTCTTGGTCACCTCTTAAAAAAAACTCATTCGAATTCATCAGTCACAATTCCCCACACACAAAACCATTCTGATTCTCCCCATCCTAATATTGTGTCTGTTAACTCTCTGGCCCAGCCGTTAGTCCCATTCCACTGCTTTTCTCCCAGGGCCTTGTAATATGCCCTAAAAGGATACTATTGGCCTGCCATACACCGCCAAATATGTCCATTGCCAAAACCAGTTTAATTATTTCAGTATTCAATGAACACTTATGTGTCTTACTGTTAACTGCTTGGGGATGCAGGACCAGCACCCACTCTCCACAGAAATGGGAGTAGTAGTTATGATCTGAAGTTATTGATGAACCCCCGATGAGCCCAAAGACTATGCTATTTGTAATGGAAAGAAGAGATCCTGTTCGTTGGGCTTACTTTGAGTTGCAGGAGGCTGAGAAAAGGGATTCAGAATGGGAGTGAAGCAAAGTTTAAGATGGCAATGACACTTGGTGATGTTTGCAGATTAGATGGAGATATTCGCTAAGCAATGTAGAGAAGTTAAATCGCGATAGTTTAGGAAGAATTTTAGAATGTTTGTTCCTTTGCTTTCTCTGTCTTCTTATATCTCATTGGATTTATCAGTAATTTGTGAGTGATGGTTACTTTACTTGGGAGAAATGAAACCTACTCACAGTAGGCTGTGCTGCTGCTTTCTGCTGGAAGCTGGCATCAGTTCAAGCACTTTGAACATTTCTCACAGTAAGAACTGTAAGGTCTTTAAGTTTTTCACCAGTTTCAGCAGTGCCAAGGGAATTTGAAAACCTCTAATTAAATGTTACACGATAGACAAACATATAGGCCTCCAACAGGTGGGGGGGGGGGGGGGGGGGGGAAGGATTGAGTTAGATATTAAAATGTGGGGAATATGCCCCCAACTTGCAACAAATGTGCCTGTTACTGTTTGCGCAGTGATGGACAGAAAGGCTTTTGATTGCCCTGTCTCAGAGAGCAGGGCATCTCACTAACATAACTCGTTTAGATTCCACAGTGCAATTGGGAGCCATATTTAACTTAATTGTTTTTGATCAGGTTTCCTGGCTTGGCAAAAGCAGCAATAAAATGCAGGTGGGATCTGCGGGCTCCAGAAGGGGAGTGCTTTTAACAGTGGTCAATTGGAGTGGACAGGAAGGGAGGAAAGACCTTCTGATCCCTCATAAAAGCCTTTGGCCTCCCTTCTACTAATTGCAGCTTTTCTCTTTCCCACCAATGGCCCTGATTTGTGTTCTCCCTTTTTAAACCTACCACCCACAAGACCTAACCCCTCACACACTCTCTTTGAGTTGCAACTCTCTTCCTCTCCCATTGTGCTCTCTCCCAGTGATGGCCGGGACCCATGCCCAGCTGTGTGTTGTGGCCTCCTGTGGCCACTTGGCAACTATCAAAGGGCAAACACTTCTATGATTGTTATAGCAGAATAAACAAAAGTAAACATCTCATTCTGTAAATTAAGATATTAAGTTCAGGCCTGTTATGTTGGGTGAGGTTACAGTATGTTACCCACAGATACGGTAGCTCTGCTACCTGTTTGCTGTTGGACTATGGATGCTTTGACTTCATCTTTAGTTGGTGTGCTAAATGGGTGCTGTATTTAGTGTTAACAGCTAAGATATCACAAAATAGGAAAAATTACCTTTAAAAGAGTGTTAGGGTGATTTTTCATCCTGATTACTGAATTGAAATAGAACCTGAGAAGTTCTGGATGGCAGATGCTAGCAGAGATCAAAGCAGCCATGACATCTCTGTCAAGAATTGTGGGATGTAAGTAGGAGCCTTAAAAGCGCAGTCTCCATGGCAGCCGAAGCTGCGATACAAAGGGTTGCCACGGAGACAAAGCAAAACCTGGGGAGGATGGTGCAAGTCACCAGTGTGTGTGGGCACACTCCCTCCCCCCCCATCACTTCCCCCATAATCATCAGCGCAGGTCGAGTCTCATGTGGTGAGTCACTCCATGCTATTGTGAGGCATGGGCTGAGAATACAGCATGCATCTCTGCCTCGCGCAGCTGCAATAAGCTCTGTGGCACCCAGCAATGATGCAAGAAAGATGCAGAGCACTAAAAACAAGGGCAGATGCACACAGCTGCACACCAATGTCCCAATTAGGGTGCTTTGACACACATAACCTTGTTGAATTGCTGCAGGGAAGGCACAGTAGTTTAGTGGTTAGCATAACACTATTACAGTGCCAGCGATCTGGGTTCAATTCCGGCCACTGTCTGTAAGGAGTTTGTACGTTATCCATGTACTGCATGGCTTTCCTCCGGGTGCTCCGGTTTCCTCCCACATTCCAAAGATGTACGGGTTAGGAAGTTGTGGGCATGCTATGTCGGCGCCGGAAGCGTGGAGACACTTGTGGGCTGCCCCCAGAACACTCTATGCAAAAGGTGCATTTCACTGTGTGTTTCGATGTACACGTGACTAATAAAGATATCTTACCTTACCTTGCTTTCCTGGGAGCTAAATGTGAAGGTTGTAGATTGCACATTATCACTCCACTTTCTGTTAGTAAGGCAGAAATGAGTGGTGTGCATGCTGATGATGTCATTATGTGCATGAAAGACAGTGGAAAAGTATCACGTGAAAGGTGAATTGCCCCTGTCTAATTTTGCTGTGGGTGACATTTCAACAAGAAGTAGTTGCTATTATGTTAAAAATGTGTAAACTATTTTTACATTTGATTTTCACATGACAAAGGTGCAATTGGATCCAATTTCTTGGCTGCAAATTCTCCAAATTATTTTTTGGGATGATCAAAGGTTTCTGGGGTAAGATGGCTTGATGGAAATTTTTAATAGAGACATCCTCTTGGACCTCCAAATGCCCATCCAAGTTTTGTGTTATTGCATTGACTTGGTAGCCCTATTCCCAAACCTAAATTAGAAATAGCAATGGTGCAGATGTAATTGAGGCAGTTATGAAAATTTGGGGATTATAAAATCTAACTGATTTGATTAATTACAACTGACTTGACTGGTCATCTTTAGCTCTAATTATTTAGTGGTCTGCAAATTTGATTAAATTACATTGAATTTATGATTCAAAGAAACCCATATAAATTAGATAAGAGTTGTAACTATCCCACTTCCAGGGCGTCCTTTCCAGTATATTCCACTTCATGCACCAAAATAGCTCACTGATAAATATCTATGGTATTTTGTCCTTCATGAAAGTTCATCTAGAATCCCCATAGCTTGAAATTTAAGTAATAAGCTATTGTGTGGAATTGTACCATCTTTTGAAAGTTTAGATTGAACTAGGTGTCTTTCTTAACCTTTGTAACATAAGATTATGGATTTAGTGATTCCTCATTGTAACATTTCTGGTATTAGTTTCATGAATTGGCTTGACCTGCTGAGTGTTCCCAGGATTTTCTGTTTTTATTTTATGAACTTACACT
This sequence comes from Pristis pectinata, assembly GCF_009764475.1. Classification (NCBI taxonomy): domain Eukaryota; kingdom Metazoa; phylum Chordata; class Chondrichthyes; order Rhinopristiformes; family Pristidae; genus Pristis; species Pristis pectinata. Next base: position 23,563,805 of record NC_067418.1, on the reverse strand, counting down.
GTTGCTTACCTTGGAGCTTTTCTATGATTTGATGTCCAAAACTTCACAGAACACCAGTAAGGTTTTCTTTGATTCATCACTAACTTATTCAAACACTTTAGTGCTTCATAAACTCTGTTAGTACGGCAGAATGCTATTAGAGTCAACTCATTGATTAAAGCTAATAATAAAATTTCCTTCAGAGATAATGTAATAAGCCAAGGTATTATGATGGCCATGTAGATGAGAAAAGTGACAATTAAGAAAATCATTGAAACAAAGATTCATTTGGAGATTTTACCTTTATCTCACAGAAGCAACATATTTTATTCAGAAGTTTATAGCACTGGTAAAGATGCTGCTCACAATCAATAAATTCTTCCTTTATTACAATAGCGGTTAGCGTGATGCTATTACAGCGCCAGCGATCAGGGTTCGATTCCCGTCGCTATCTGTAAGGAGTTTGTACCTTCTCCCCGTGTCTGTGTGGGTTTACTCCGGGTGCTCTGGTTTCCTCCCACATTCTAAAGACGTACAGGTAGGTTAATATGGGGGTTTAAAATGGGCTGCGCAGACTCGCTGGGCTGGAAGGGCCTGTTACCACGCTGTAAATAAAATTAAAATTAAAAAAAAATTAATTACATCTTGGATTGTGGAGAAATTAGGGAGCTGAAGTCTTCTGACACTAACGGGACAACCGTGCTTGGGAATTTATCTAATGTAACAGGATGTGAGACCATACATTTATTTATTAAGCCATTTATTAATAAATCAAGTTTACCTAAATGTATTTATTTTATTTCAGTAAGGTGTATTAAAAATCTGGCTGATTCAGCCTCTGTACACATCCTTTGCATCATTAGAACCAAAGTAGAAATGGTAGGATAACTAGAAGCTTGTTTCATTGACTTTTCCGAGTTACCCTGTTGCTTTTTGCTGGGCCTTGCTATGCCCAAAATTGACTAGCAAGTTTCCAACAGCAGGGTCTAGGTTTCAAAAGTACCTAACTGATTCCTCTTTATAAGCTAAAGTATTGTGTTATGAAGCACACCACTTTGAGACCAATATTGAAGAGTCCACCAAATAATCCAATCATCTAAAGTTCACTTTCAGAATTCAAATTTTGTATTTTTCTTTAACTCAAGATGAAGAATGGACCTTGTTGTATTGATGTTCAAATTAATCCCTGGACATAGATCAAAGAATGACCATTTGGGACAATGACCCCAGTAACTATAGATTGGCACTAGATCAGTTCATTTTTTTGTACAGTGTTGTAATCACATTTAAGATATCAACAAAATAAGCTCAGTCACCTTAATATGCCTGCTTTTGTGCAAACAGTGTAATTATCCATGAATATAAAATATATCCTTTATCTTCTTCAGTCACCATCCTTCTAGAAAATAGAGTTTGGACTTTGTGGACAGCCTTGAAATGAGGTCATCTTGATAGCTGCCACCAAAGTGAGCATTCGCGTTTTTTTTAGTGTGGCTGGTTATAAACAAGCTGGCCATTAGCAGTGGAAACTTTCCTTGAGGTGGTATTAATCCAGACAGCATGTATGACCAAATGCTGCAATCTGTGACTCTTTGGAATCCTGCCATCTTGTAAATTGCAGTGTGTTGTCAAGCTGTCACTCGTCGTCACCAGGATGATGGATGAACTGACTCGGTCTAACAAACAAAGTTTTTGTGATGTGCTTTGTCCATCTGTGCACAATTGATGCTTGACTATATGTTGCTCAGTGGTAACCGGAATGATGCCATACCATAGAGATTAAGAATGTTTGCTACTTTTTCAGCTGCTATGAATTCAGCAAGTTTAGTGGAAATGGACTATAGTCAGGTTATATTGTATGATTTCACTCATTGATTGCTATCTTTAAGGTGCAAATGATGTGCAGGTGTGGGGAGGAGCATTGCATTTACTAGAATGGGACTACCAGATACAAGTGAGTGCCATGTTCTTTATGAACTGACCTTCTCTCAAAAGATACAAGGGCTACTTTAATGAGTATCCTATTCTTGCCTCTTCAGAATCTGTGTGAAAATGCAAGCTCCACATGAGAACACACAAAGATATAAAAAAAGAAATAATTCTTTTGATGAATTCTTAAAATGTATTTCTGTCTTTGCTATTTAGTAATTCTAGACAAACATTTGATATGTGTGGAAAGAGAGAAAGACTTTGCATTTGCATAATGCCTGCTGCCAGAGATGTTTCAGAGCCAATGAATCAATTCTCAAGAATAATAACTACTGTAAAATAACTGATATTCACACAGGAAATCTCAGGCAGCAGAATAAATTGGAACAATTCACTTCCAGGGTTCCAGCATCATTCTTCTTGAGCTACTGTTCTGTTCTTTCTATCTCTGATTGCATGTTGGATTATCAGGTTCCAACCATGAATGACAGACAACTGGCATAAACCCCACCTGAAATGCCCAGAGTTGGTAGCCTGCTGTGAGGTGCCCATTTACGTCCTGCACCCTACTAACTATGCCAATGAGCACCAGCACTCAAATTGAAATGTCTTATTGCTTTCTTACAATTAAGTACGGATCTCAATGAGGGGATAAAACCAATGACCCCTCTGCCATCCCAAATTCTTTCTCCCTATCTCATGACCCTTAAGTAGATCCATTAGATTTATTCCAAACCAGATTATTCAGGATGTAGCATTTCAAATATCATGCAGAAAAATTAAATTGAGGAAGTATATTATGAACATAGAACATTGCAGCATAGTACAGGCCCTTCAGCCCACAATGTTGTGCCGATATTGTATCCTGCTCTAATATCTATCTAACCCTTCCCTCCCACATAGCCCTCCATTTCTCTATCATTCATGTGTCTATCTAAGAGTCTCTTAAATGTCCCTACTGTATCTGCCCTCACAACCCCTACCAGCAGTGTGTTCCACACACCCACCACTCTCTATGTAAAAAAACGTACCCCTGATATTCCCCCTTATATCTTCCTCCAATCACCTTAAAATTACGCCCCCTCTTGTTAGCCAGTTTCTCCTGGGAAAAAGTCTCTGACTGTCCACTTGATCTCTGCCTCTTATCACCTTGTACACCTCTATCAAGTCGCCTCTCATCCTCCTTCTTTCCAAAGAGAAAAGCCCGAGCTCACTCAACCTATCCTCATCAGACATGCCCTCTAATCCAGGCAGCATCCTGGTAAATCTCCTCTGCACCTTCTCTAAAGATTCCACATCCTTCCTATAATGATGTGACCAGAACTGAACACAAAATGAGAGCAGTTACTGCTTTGATAAGAGCTCAGACAACATATATACTGCTCAAGGAGACATGCAGGAGCAGTGGAACTATAGGTTGCCCCGCCCAATAATACATAATGCTTCTGTTGGTACAGGAAGTTAAACTGAGGACCACTGAACAAGAACTTGCCGTAAGCAGTGGTGGCTAAAGATATGAATCCCTCAAGTCTTGAGCATGAGAATGAAACGGTCAGCGTGGAATCACTTAGTATTTCTTCAAACAGTCTAAAGACGCACTAAGTTCGGTTGAATGATTGCTGGGTCTGTAGGTTGTAATGCTGGGTCTGTAGGTTGTAATGCTGACATAAAAATGTTGGTGAGCAATTAGTAAATGCAATAAGCACCAAGGCAGATGCAAACTTAATTAAGGAACCAAAATCTGACTCTGTTGGGTATTGCAACATTATTATTTGTTGACCATAGATGTTACCTTGAGAATAGAAGTTACTGTGGAAAATATTATCCTTGGATACGTCAAAAAATTGGCTTTGAATGGGACTCGATTTAGTAAACAGGAGATTTTGAGGCCACCTATCAAACGAAACTTTGACATTTTGGCTCAGAAATGGTGGGATGTGATATACCAGCCTTTTCCCACTGATGGTGTGCCTGTTGCTGTGGTCTGAAGAACCTTTTGCTTCAGGAGTACATTTGTTATGCCTGTTCTATGTAGAGCATCTCTACTTCCATATCAGAATTTATCTGGATGATAAGTAGACCTTACAATATTAAGTACAATTTCAGTTGTAAGGGAGTGCAGGAGCTGTTTATTTTTGTGGGGTGGATGGAGAAGGAGTGGTCTTACAGGAACCCCCAATACATCTTGGTCCCTGCAACCAAGGAAGGCAACCTCGACCCAGGATACACTAACCCTTATCACCATCACTTTTAGCTTCAGGTTAGCAGATACCCAGAGGAGATGGTCTGCTGCCATGTGCCTATTTACCACCTATAACTGTTTTTGGCAGCACTATCACATCATGGCTGGAAGAAATTTGTGCTTTCAGGCTGAAAGGCAACTGCGGGGCAGTGGTGGAGTGATACTTGTGGTGTGTGGATAGGTGACTTCACAGTTTCCCCAACACTATAGTTCATGAATCCACCTGAACCTTTCCAGATGGTAAAATTGGTCAAGGCTTCCAAAGTGGTACAACTCTATTTTCCTTTAATTGTCTGTTGAGCCAGACTGACATAAGCACCACTTTGTTGAGTTATCTTGACTTCAAATACTGGCCACCTTGCAATCACTATGTGAACCCTGTTCCAGTTTATATGGGTGATTAAATTTGTCTGCAGTTCCCATGCAAGTTACCAACATTTCCCCCTAAGTGTACCCTTCTTACGTAAAAACAAAAACTGGTGACAATTGATTGAAGCAATCCCTCCCAGGTCCAACTTTTAGATTGTACTATCTTAATTTTGCTTGATTTTGTAACTTTATAGAGGTCTTGGTTTGATCACTTCTAGTCTTGAATCAATCAATAGTCTATTAACATACTTTAGTTTTGTTGTTTTACTAATAGGATGTGATATGGTTTATAATCTAATTAAATTATCTATATTTTTCACAAGCAAATTTAATTTTATTTGCTTGTTCACTGTCTGAGCCATTCGACCTCATCAGGGGCAGATATAAAACTTACTTATTGCTGAGCAGTTGAAGATGCTGATCACATTTCTGAGTTTAAACTCGAAGGGATGTTTCTGCTTTGAGTGGAGTCCTACAGAGAAAATCCAGCCTCCAGAGGGCACCATCAATCCAGGAGTAAAACGAAGAGCCAAAAAGGATCACAGGGAATGAAGGAAAGAAGTCTAACTGTGATGCTGCTGTAATCCTGGGTTTTCAGCATCATGGGCTGATACTCACAGAAAAATTATATATTGTTAAGGGCTTATTTCAGATCAGACTGTCGTGTATCAGCAGATTAGAGATTTCACAATGTGTGGTGGAAATAAGGTATTTTATCTTATTAGAATGTACTTTAATGTACTTTTTAAGGGAGAATTAGGCTGCATCTCTTGCAGTGTTATGTTCTCAACAACAGAATCTTCAAATTGTGGAACAATTCTGAAGTTTCGACTTTCTCATAACTAGTGCTGAGGAGTAAAATGGATTTTTCAACAAAATGGACAGCTTTTAAAACTTGAAATAGGAAGCTTAACATGACTTAACCCAGGGACATCCTAAGGATAGTGTTGATGTTCCTGTTTGACTATCCCTCAAGCTGCACTCCATGACTATTCAAGAGATTCTCCCTGACCAACTATATTTGCTTTTATGAAGTGATAAAATGCAATGAATTTATGGATGGGCTCAGCATGAATGTAAGTAAACAACGGGATAAAAACTTGGACTTTGTCCCATACCACAGTGCGTTGTCAGCAGTTCATTCTACCTCCAATTATTTGTACTTTTCAGTACATTATTAGCAAGGAGAAGATGTGGGCTATTAATGACAATAGCATAAATCTTATTGACAAGAAATAATAAGGGCTTCTGATTTTAAACATTTTTCATAGCAGAGAAAACTTGATCTCAACAGTGATCATTTCCAGATGAAGTAGTGTCAATCACAAAACTGGACTGGCATTTCCATGCATAATCCATGTTAAGGCACCTGACCTCTTCATGGTGACAGGAACCTGATGACACCCACTATTCACATTGCACTCATTTCTGCCAGCACCAACACAAACTGGAGCTCAAATTTCCATGTTGTAGAACAGTCTCAGGAAAAGTTGGGAGCACACTGTGCTGGTTATTGCTTGTGCTTCTCTTCGAATGGATCATCTACTGACAATGGGAGAGCTCACTGAACGTTTACAGTAATGACTGCATGCCGTTCAAATACCTTCAGAAAGTTCTTATACAGATAGGGAGTCTTTTCTTCAGCATTTGTCTGCTGAGGTACTAATTTCATGGATGGCTCAGTGGTGACCCTGCTGGCAGGACTCCATCTTTACGGCCATGGCGGGCCACTCATGTAGAGTTGGGCATGAGGTAGAGACTTGCAGGAAAGAGCCCACTCCCACAGTGACTCCATCTACCTCATCCTCTCTGATGATCAATGCTTTGGCAGGGGCAGGTTCTTCAAGCATGTCATTTTTTAAAATATAAATATTTATTTACTAAAAGCACTACAAAAGGACAACCAGTGTCAAAATACTACAACTAATACAGAAAAGAGAAGAAAAACTATGCATCTACATAACTACAGCAAAAATGCTAAATAACAACCGTGAAACGCACACGCAACATTTCAGATAAGAATCGCATTTTCACCGTCCATGACACACACGATCCCGAGGGGCCCACCAATTGTGGAACTCAACTAGGGTACCCGTGGATACTGTGTGCTCTCTCTCTAAGGACACTAACATGCGGATGTAAGCTTGGAAGACGGGCAGGCAGGCGGACTGGCTGGAACCCTCGGCTGCCCGCCGCCTGGATCCATGGATGGCCAGCTTGGCCAGGCCCATGAGAAGACCCACCAGGAGATCCCCTGCACGACCCCGCGCCCCCCCCTCCCCCGCCACACCGGGTGATTCAAGCCTGTCATTACTCGTGTGTAGGATTCTGAAGGGAAACCTCTAGGTATTCTCTCCTGTCTGGGCTACTCTCTCTGTGGAGGTCAAGATCATATTAACTCTCAACTTCCTCCCTACAGGATCATTCCAAGTGACCCTGACAGATCTCTACTAATTTGCTGCTCTTAACTGCATCAGAGGTTATATTATGGGTCACCCAGGCATTGCACTTGTGAAGAACTGAGCAAGAAGCAGGCGGTGTCATGGGGACTGGGACTTCACAGCATTACAGGCTTCCCACAGGTTCAGGCAGCCATTGACTGCACCCATGTGCCCCTACGTGCTCCCATGAAGAACCTGGACATTTTCATCAAGAACGGTATCCAAGCCCCAATGCGCATTTTGTAGATAATGAGAAGAATTTCCTCATTCTGAGTGCCACGATTCCAGGAAGCTCATTACTCCTTCATCCTGAGGGAGACCTCACTGCATTTTGGTGGCCAACACTGCCCAGATTCCAGAGGACACAGTGGTAGGTAACCCTTTACTTCTGTGGTTGTTCTCACCAGTGCATTCTCCAACCACAACCGCTAGGTATGGATACAATGAGAGCCACGAAGTACCAGGACAGTGGGAGAGAACATTGATCTCCTCACATTAAGATTTTGTTCTGCGTCATTCTGGGGGTGCACTGCTGTATGTACCCAGCAAATGCAGAGACTTCATTGTGTGCTCCAGGCTGTACGTTCTAGCAAACTGTAGTTGGTGCCAGAGGGCTTTGAGGCAGAGTTTGACCAGCAGCAGGAGCAAGAGAACAGAGAGGGAGAAGATGACTGCTGGGGGATGTTCCTGCTCACATTCACAGCCTTATCTCCCAGCTGAGAGGGGAGAGTGACATTGTCAGCACAGGCTGTAAGGGAGGGAAAGAGACTTTTCCTTGGGATTTTACAAAATGATAGTCCACAATGCAAGGCACCCTGTCCATGCTCCTATTGTTACCATAGCAGACCAGTAGTCAATCAGGGAGCCCAGATGCGTAAAACCTCCTTATGTCCTGCTTTGCAAACCTACCTGAACTGATTGCAGTACACAAATGAACAAAACTCTGTTCCAATCACTTTAAAGACTTATTACTACACTTGGGCTTCCCTGCACCTCAATGTAAAACACTCAGACCTTTGGACAGAATCCACTTCCCTTTGAGGATCTCCACGCTGCAGGTGGTGTGCAGATCACCAGGATCCACTGCCCAAGGCCGAGAGACCGCTCGTGGTCTGACCTGCCTCGTGGAATGGCCACAACAGTGAGGCCTCCAGCTCAGCTGGTTCCACAGGGCTGTGGGGAAGGCAAGGGTGGTGCTGTTGGGGGTTTGGGGGGTGAGTGGGACATCAGTGAGTGCAGGTAATGAGCTGAATGATGCCCAACCTGGCTCAGTCAATCAAATGAATGAATTTTAGGAAATGAACATTGTTGAATTTTGTATGCTATATTTTGTTGTATTAAAACAAATCAGACTACTGAAAACATGCAGTTATGTTAAAATGCTTATTCAAGAAATATCAATGAAACCAGATGGCAGAATCTCAGGAAATACAGTAAAATCTGTGTTTCACCATATTAACAGGCTTGCAGTTTTAGCAGATGTAGCTGCGTATCATGCAGAACAAGCTTACCACTGCATTCCTGATAACGTTTGCTCTAAATGAGCATTTGCTGAAACACTGCTCGAATGCTGATTACTTACATTCTAAAACAAGCAGTCTGTTGTAATAGCATGCTGCATTTCTATTATAGGTATGATACAGGTCTTTGTAGGAAATAATTCTTCCAATTAGCATATGATCTTAATTTAAGAGATTGCTATGTAGTTTATTTTAGGCAAACTGAATCTTCCACTACAAATGCAGTCACGGAATCTTCTTTGACATATAGCAATTGGATAATATTCCACACAGTTAGCCAAGCACTGTAATGAGTATTGCCTTTAAGGTAGTGTAGTGGTTAGCGTAATGCTTTACAGCGCCAGCGACCAGGGTTCAATTTCGGCCGCTGTCTGTAAGGAGTTTGTATGTTCTCCCTGTGTCTGCGTGGGTTTCCTCCCACATTCCAAAGACGTACGGGTTAAGAAGTTGTGGGCATGCTATGTTGGCGCCAGAAATGTGGCGACACTTGCGGTTTGCCCCCCAGAACGCTCTACGCAAAAGATGCATTTCACTGTGTTTCAAAGTACATGTGACTAATAAAGATATCTTATCTCATCCCATCTTTTGTTTCGATACAACATTGTTAGTACAACTTTTTTAGATCCAATAATGCAGCAGTTCAAAAAAATTATGTGGGTCTGTTTCAGGTAAATAATTATGGTTTTGAGATATTTGCAGGGTGGAATAGGCTTACATTTTTGTCTGCCTGACACTGGAGCAAACGGACTAAAAATGATGCTAACATGGCACTTAGCAGAGTCGGCACATTTCCGACAGAGTTAATGTTAGTTTCTGAAGTGAGGTTTTCTTGTACCTGAGCAATGTTTCACTGATGCTCAGCTACTAACGACATTAACAGCGGACCATCATCCAAAATTTATCTCAAGCGAGATTTCATTCACATAACAACTGACGCTGTTCACTCACAGAAGGACCAACTGAAGATTCCAGATCAAGATTATATAAAGGGCCATACACTTTCTTGCATTTATAGATAGACTGCATAACTTTCTGCTAAAAGAAATTAAAGTGAACCGTCTCAAACTCAGAACTGGTCACCACACCACCAGATAGTTTCAGTGGCCAGTAATGACCGAATAAGCTCTGCAAGCAGTGGTTTGAGTCATGGAGTAAAAAGAATCCTTTCTAAATGTAGAGTCATACAGCATCAAAACAAGTTCTTTGGCCCACCATCTATACCAACTATTAAACATCCATGTACACTAATCCCATTAAAAAATAAATTTTCTCCACAGTCCCATGAACTCCCAGATTCTCCCACTCACCTACATACTAGGGGCAATTTACAGAGGCCAATTAACCCACCAATCCACATATCTTTAGGTTGTGGGAGGAAACCTGCATGGTCACAGGGAGAACACCACACAGATTGCACCAGTGGTCAGTCTTGAATGTGGATCACTGCGTCACTCTGCCGACCTGTTCATTGGGGGGAAATGAGAAAGAAACAGAAACACATCAGACAATACAACACCTCATTCACAGGGAGCTAACTCTCTAATCAACCCTTCCTGCCAGAGCAATGTCTATGCAGACGGATCCTCCATAATGTAGTCCTTACTTACAGTGACCTCTGAAAACCTTCTGTATGAACTCATGCAGTTGCCTCCACTTATTCATAGTCAGGGTCATTTTAACTCTGAGAAATCTAGCCTCAAGACCATTCCTGGATGTCTCTGCAAATATGCACCAGTTATGATACTTTGCTGCTCACTTCTGCACCACAGAATTCAAAAATAGTTCAACCTTGGATTTTGATTAATGTGTCTTTAACATTCAGAGCTGACAGGGCTGTTGGCAGCATTGCAGCGTTCCCCAGGATGGAGGGTCTCAGAGGTGCATTCAAACCTTTGCAAAAAACTCACTGGCAATTTCCTTGTCAATGCCCTTGCACAGTGAACCTGCCTCCTGCAACCACTGTTCTTCAGCAGGCTGTGCAGGTTCCTCTGGAAGGACTCCATTACTCCATTCCCAGCAGAAGAAAGCTTATGGGATGTTGGCATTCATAAATCGTGGGATTGAGTTTAGGATCTGCGAGGTAATGATGCAGCTCTACAAAACTCTGGTTAGACCACACTTGGAGTACTGTGTCCAGTTCTGGTCGCCTCATTATAGGAAGGATGTGGAAGCATTGGAAAGGGTGCAGAGGAGATTTACCAGGATGCTGCCTGGTTTAGAAAGTATGCCTTATGAGGAGAGACTAAGGGAGCTAGGGCTTTACTCTTTGGAGAGGAGAATGAGAGGAGACATGATAGAGGTATACAAAATATTAAGAGGAATAGATAGAGTAGACAGCCAGGGCCTCTTTCCCAGGGCGTCAATGCTCAATGCAAGAGGGCATGGCTTTAAAGTAATGGGTGGGAAGTTCAAGGGAGATATCAGAGGAAGGTTTTTTACCCAGAGAGTGGCTGGGGCATGGAATGCGCTGCCTGGGGTGGCGGTGGAGGCAGGTACATTGGTCAAATTCAAGAGATTGCTAGATAAGCATATGGAGGAATTTAAAATAGAGGGATATGTGGGAGGAAGGGGTTAGATAGTCTTATGCAAGGTTTAAAGGTGGGCACAACATTGTGGGCTGAAGGGCCTGTATTGTGCTGTACTGTTCTATGATTCTATGAACTCTGTGTGACAACTCTTTCACTCATTGGCCTGATAACTCAAGTACTGGGCAAGAAATGCTTGTTTTTAAAAGCAGTATCAGTTTTTGAGATTATCAGTGTTACTTGTGTAATGGCAGCAATATCCTGGAAAGGCAGTGTAGATAAATGATGCCGTAAGTGAGGAAGCTTGCAGCTCCATTTTTCTAGAACAGACAACCCCTGTATTACATAGGGGTTCCATTCCAAGAAAACTGTCGTATCACGAATTTCCGTAATGCGAAGCCACATCATCTGTGCATTCATCAAGAAATGGGAGCTGAAAATATAAAAATTGACATTAACATATCATGAGAGCAAGTTTTTATTCTGTATCTCAGATTTTTTGGTCATGATTTCTGAAGGCAGAAAGGGTGAATTTCCATTACCCGGATTACTGTAACACAGGGTTCACCTGTAGTGATATTCTGCTAAAAGATACTGACTGGAGCACCATAAAATCATGGAATGATGCACAAGAGGAGGCAGCTCTTTGGCCCAGTTTTCACGTCCCAGCTCTTTGAAGAGCATCCACTTAATTCTACTTGCCTGCTCTTTCACCAGAGCCAGGCAGTATTACCTTTCATGAAGATTAACAGTGAGGTCAGAAATATCAGAAACCATGTTCCCAGACTTAGGTTACTCAAGGACAAGACTATGATTGATATACTGGTGAATATAAACCTCCCCCAATGTATGGTTGGAGTGAAAATGTTTTAAGTTAATTGTCAGAAATGTAATTTCTGTTGTTAAGCAATATATAGATCGTTCCATTAAAGGGCCTATTGTTAAATTTTACAATATCATTCCCAGTATTTTTAGTTTTGTAAAGCTTTTTTTCTGCTCAGAAAAATATCAATTATTAAAATGCTTTATGGCTATGCATTGATTTTTAAAAATCTTTAAAGACATGCTGTTTTGAGATGCTCTTCAATGCATCGAAATATTTCATACAACTATCAGGGGAAATGGGAGAAAATTGCTCCGTCCAGTTTGCTCCTGACTCGGCCTGAACGGCACCCTGCCGTCTCCCTCCCAGGTCCGCTTCAGCCCGCCATCTTCCTTTCAGGTCCGCTCTGAGCTCCACCCTGCCGGTTCTGCGCCCAGTTGCCAGATCTCCTCGGGATCAACCCTGCCGCCCGCTACCTCTGTCACCAGTGCGCTGCGCCCTCCTTTCGCTCGGCCTTCTCAGCCTGTTCGTGCATCACTCTATCCGGTGCGCACTGACTCGCCACCCCGCCCCACTTCCAATCACCCGGCTCTTCCTGCGGCCGATTACCGCTGCGCATCCCCTTCGCTCGGTCCAGCCCCGCTCCTGGTTCACCCTACACGGTCCGCCTGGCCATCACCCTCTCACGTCCGCTAGTGCTCCACCCTGCCTTCTTCCTTTCAGGTCCGTTTCGAGCTCCACCCCGCCGGGTCCGCAGCCACCTTGGCAGATCCACTCCGGATCCTCCAGCAGCCTCTGCACTCCCTTGCGTGCTTCGCTCTCGCGTCGCTTTGCCTGTTCAGCCTGTTCATCGTTCACCCTGCCTGGGGCACTGGCTCCCCACCCTACGCCTCTTCATTGCTTCCAGTCGCCCTGCCTCAGCGGGCGGCCGATTATTATCGCGCAGTCCTCAGTTATCCCTTTGCACTGGCCATTCCCGCTCCTGGTTCACCCTACACCGTCCGCTAGGCCCTCTCCCTTTCCGGTCCGCCTGAGTCCCCCCCCACCCCTCCCCTCCCTCCCGTTACCCTTTCAGGTCCGCCTTGAAAGTGTATTTCTTTCAAGTCCGCAGGAGGTACACACTGGCGTCACCCTTTCAGGTTCGCTCCACCCTGCCGGATCCGCGCCCAGTTTGCCAGCAGTCCAGATCTTCCTCCTGTCTCTGCGCTTTCCCCCCGCTGCCCGCTACCTCTGTGCTCTGCGTGTTTCGGTCTCGCTTCGTTGGCCACATTGCCCCGTCCACCTCCACACACTCCACATTCCCTGTACCACCATGAGGCCTTTTACTATTGCGCATTCTTGGTTCGTAGCCGCTCTGCCCAGTTTTCTCGTGATTCACCATGGTTCGCCCTACCTTCTCCCTTTCAGGAACGCTTCAGCTGCACGCTGCCTTCTCCCTAAACTTTATTAGGAATGTAATCCTGTTTCAAAGCAACTCTCTAAATGGATTAGGCACTCATTCAGTTTCTCCATTAGTTGATTAATTACAGAATGATACCTCTTGAATGGTGTAAGAAAAGTGAATTAAATACTGATTTAGTCAAATTGAACTCTCTGAATGACACTTTTAAGAGATTACATGAAGGAGATTGCTTATCTACTAAAAAGAACTTGATTTAGATTCACAGCGCTTTCATGACTATGCTGGCATGCTTCACATATGGTGCCAAAAGAAATAACAGAAGAATTTGTTTGAAATGAATTCATTTCAATTCATTCTGGTGTACAATTCATTCTGGCTTGCCTTGCTATAAACTGTTGTCCAAATGCTTTGAAGCCCTGATTTTTAACCTGTTGGTTTAAAAATTAGACCTCTTATTCAAGCCAAATATAATTTTGCAAATGGTGCATTGAATATGAATATGCTAAAGGCAATCAGGAGTCTGAATTACAAGGTGCATTTTGGCAAATGAAGTCCCAGTTGAGTGTCATGCATCTGACTGAGGACTGAGGACATGCCATTCCCAAATGAAACAACTGCAATGGCCCTGACTGGCTTTGAACTGGTTCTTATAGCAAAACTTTTTTCTTATTTATAGGATGTTGACGTTACTGGCAACACCAGCATTTATCGTCCATCTTTAATTACCCCAGAATTGAGGAACAGAGAGGAGTGAACTACACTGGTGCCAAGCCACGTGAGGATGACAGATTTCCTTCCACAAAGGTGATTTGCAAAGCAGATAGTTCTTCATGTCCGCTGATATTCAGATATCTTTATTAGTCACATGTACATTGAAACACACAGTGAAATGCATCTTTTGCATAGAGTGTTCTGGGGGCAGCCCGCAAATGTCGCCACGCTTCCGGCACCAACATAGCATGCTCACAACTTCCTAACCCGTACGTCTTTGAAATGTGGGAGGAAACCGGAGCACCCGGAGGAAACCCACGCAGACACGGGGAGAACGTACAAATTCCTTACAGACAGTGGCCGGAATTGAAACCGGGTCACTGGCGCTGTAATAGTGTTACGCTAACTGTTACACAATTGGATTGGAGAGCATGTCTTATGAGGATAGGTTGAGTGAGCTGGGCTTTTCTCTTTGGAGAGAAGGAGGATGAGAGGTGACTTGATAGAGGTGTACAAGATGATAAGAGGCATAGATCGAGTGGACAGTCAGAGACTTTTTCCCAGGGCGACAATGGCTAACATGAGGGGACATAATTTTAAGGTGATTAGAGGAAGGTATAAGAGGGATGTCAGTGGTAAGTTTTTTACACAGGGAGCAGTGGGTGCATGGAACGCACTGCCTGCAGAGGTCGTGGGGGCAGATACATTAGGGACATTTAAGAGACTCTTAGATAGACACATGAATGATGGAGAAATGGGGGGCAATGTGGGAGGGAAGGGTTAGATAGATCTTAGAGCAGGATAAAATGTCGGCACAACATTGTGGGCTGAAGAGCCTGTACTGTGCTGTAAGGTTCTATGTTCTATGTTCTGTGTTCTATGTATGGTGCCCAGCTATCTATTTAAGAATCCAGATTTTGCTGGATTTCACCATGGTGCAATGCCTCTGGATCGATGGGCAAGAAAGCTGGTTGCTGATCCAGGAACTTGTCCATAATCCCATCAGAGCCCCTGTGGTTTTACTGCGTGTTGAAGTCCAGATTTTGTTGTCAGTCAACATCTTGCACATTTTATTTCTATCTACGCATTCACTGCACTATCAAGCCTTTAATATGGTGAACAGTTCTGAAGGTAGGTTGTTATGTGGCTCCTTAGGGACGACTTTGTTCTCCAGATGAAGATCCAGAGAACCTAATGTGAGACTACATTAGATAAAACCATGGCCAGGAATATCGGCCAACTTCAGTCATTTCTTAAATCTCTGATAGGTCATTTGGGAAGTGTCTGTAGCCATTTTTACCTGCTACTCCTCGTTGGATGATGGGTGGGCTGCACGTGATTCATCTGTCGGTGCATCTCATCCCACATCATCTCCACCGATGGCTGCACCCTCACCAATCCTCCTTCTTCTGGTGGCTGGAGGTTAGAGTGTGAGGGCTAACCTGTCCCCTGATCCTTTGCTCCTGCTTTCTGTTACATGCCACCCATTCCTACACAAAGGGGAGGGGGGGGGAGTGTACCAGAGAAAGCTCTCAAGACATTCAAATGATGTGAGTGCCATAGTTTAATAGATGGCTCTTTGAGCAAACTGTGATCCTCAGTCTTGCAATGGTGAGGAATATTTGAGGAATTTCTGACAAAGGGTGCAGGACCCGGAAGGCGAACTGCTTCTCTTTTCATAAATACTGCCTGATCTCCCAAACGTCTGCAGCATATTTTGGTTTTATTTCAGATTTCCAGCACCTGCAGTTTTCATTTACAATTGAATACTTGAGCAGAAGGTAAAGCCCACGACTTGATGAATTAAGACTTGATTGATAGGGAGTGCAAGTAGGGTTAGGGTTAGTAGGTGTAGTAAATTGAACAGTGGATGATGTTTGTGTGTAGATGGGAGGATGTACCATTTAAAGATGAACTCACTCCTCTTGACAATTTAAATCAAAGCATTAAACGTTTCTCATGCTGCAGAGCTGAGCATTATTCCTGACAAGGACTTCTCTCATTATTCATTCCTCGGCTTTCTGAACATCTGATTGGAGTGGCTTGTGCACTGCTTTTCGTTCCTTGTACCTTAGACCTCCAGTGAAGTTTCTCTGGTACCATATTTCCCAGATTTTCTCACAACACATTCGGCCCATTGAGTCCATGCGGACTTCCAGAGCACATCCCTCAGTCCCATTCCTCCACACCTCCCCGGTACCTATTCACCCTCACCCGCCCGACAACTTCCCTCTGATTCTCCTGCTGCCGCTCCCCCCCTCCTTTACACTTGGGGTAATTTACTGCAGTTAGTTGCACTGGCACATCGTTGGGATGTGGGAGGAAACTCCCCGGCAACCAGCCTCCCCTTCATGGACTCTGTCTATACCTCTCGCTGCCTTGGTGAAGCAGCCAGCATAATCAAAGACCCCACCCACCCGGGTCATTCTCTTTTCCCCTCTCCCATCAGGTAGAAGATACAGGAGCCTGAGGGCACGTACCACCAGACTTAAGGACAGCCTCTATCCCACTGTGATAAGACTATTGAACGGTTCCCTTATACGATGAGATGGACTCTTGACCTCACAATCTCCCTTGTGACCTTGCTCCTTATAGTCTACCCGCACTGCACTTTCTCTGTAGCTGTGACACTTTACTCTGTACTGTTATTGTTTTTACCTGTACTACCTCAATGCACTCTGTACTAACTCAATGTAACTGCACTGTGTAATGAATTGACCTGTACGATCAGTATGCAAGACAAGTTTTTCACTGTACTTCGGTACAAGTGACAATAATATAACAATACCAACTAGAGCACCGGGGAAAACCAACACGGTCACAGAGAGGATGTACAGGCCACAATAGGAAGGTCAGGATTGAACTCAGGTCACCAGAGTGGTGAGGCAGTAGCACTACCTGCTGCTCTGTTGTCTCATGGTGTTTGACAACCTTGTATGTTCACAGTCATCAAGGTTCAGCTTTTTCTCAAAATATCACAGCCCAGATTCATATTTCAAAAAATCTTCTCGCAGGAATAATGCGCTTCCCTTGAAGAGATACAGAGGTCCTTTACATCCCACTCACTACTAGTGATGATGGATCCCTTGCTGCTTTCTGTAACCAATGAACAGCATGGGTGGTGCTGACTACATGCAGTAATCCCTTACAACAGCAGGCAGCTTGAATTGAACATGCTGTCTGCAACACAATGAATGGGCATGAATTAATCAGTTTGTCATGACAGTCTTCAGGGGTTAACCAACATAACCCCAGGCAGGAGAATTCCAAGCACAAACTGGAGGAACAGCACCTCATTTTCCATCTTGGAACCTTGCAGCCTAACGGCATGAACATTGAATTCTCCCACTTTAAGTAATTCCCCCCCCCTCCCCCTACCATGCTTCTTCTCTTCTTCCTGTTCCTAGTCTATCTTTTTTGTACCCGTTTTTTTTTCCCTTTCTCTCCTTACCTTTGACCCATCCCCCGGTGGATCTGCTCTCCCCTCGTCCCCCGCACCTGCCCATCACCATCTCTTACCTGCATCTACCTATCACCACCTTGTTCCCACCCCACCTTCCCTCTTTTGTCCACCTATCACTGCTCTGCTTTTCCCTCCTGTGTACTGGGCTTCCCCTTTTCCCAATCTTCAGTCCCGAAGAAGGGTCCTGACCTGAAACGTTGACCGCCTGCTTTTCTCCACGGGTGCTGCCTGGCCTGCTGAGTTCCTCCAGCATCATCGTGTTTTTCAACATTAATCCAGGGCTTGGAATAAAACTGCAGATTTCCATTGTAAACTAACAACAGGACAACAGATTCCAGATTTCCTGATCAAAATTGACATCAATTTGGCTGCAATTAAACACCACGTAACTATTTTTTGGAAGTTTGGGTTTTGCAGCAGGGGACCAGTAGTTATAGTGCTGGTCACTACAATGTGTCCCTGCAGCTACCAAACATAGAAAACTACAGTGAGGAGACTGTTGTGCTGTGTCACTGAGATACCGTGTAACAGTGTAGCTGATGCGGATGAGTGTTCCTTTTGTAAACCTTCTCCTTCATCACCTGCAGACAAAGAGACATGGCCGTTACCATGAAAATAACAAAAAATGTTGATGTCGGAAATCTGAATTGAAAGCAGAATAGACTGGAAACACTCAGCAGGTCAGGCAGCATCTGTGGAGAGAGAAACAGAGCTACCATTTCTGACGGAAGAGTTTGAAGTTGCAGAGGGGGTTGGGCGGGATGGATAGGACAAAAGGAATCTCTCTGATATGGTGAGGGCTGGGTTGAAAATGATTCAATATCAAATTCAACTATTTCAAGTATCTTGCTTTCTCTGTTTGTACCAGAACAAGTCAGTTCTGCTCTAGGTTATCCATCTGTAAGATTTACTCAGTTTTTCCCTCTCCACTGACATAATCTGATCTGTTGGACATTTTCTGCAGCTCTAATCTGCACTTCACATCGTTTATGTGTCTCTTTGATTGTTTGCTTACCCTCTAACTAGCTTTGTTAATCTATCAAACATGTGTCTTCATCAGTAGCTGTATGAAACTTTGGTTAGGCTACACTGGGAGAATTGTTTACAGTTCTGGTCGCCGGAGATTTCCGGAAGCTTTGGAGAGGATGCAGAAGAGGATCACCAGGATGTTGCCTGGATTAGAGAGTATTAGCTATAAGGAGAGGTTGGATGAACTTGGATTGTTTCCTTCGAGTGTCGGAGGCTGAGGGACGACCTGTTAGATGTTTATAAAATTATGAGAGGCATAGGCAGGGTAGATAGAGTCTTTTTCCCAGGGTGGCAATGTTGAATACTAGAGGGCACAGCTTTAAGGTGAGAGGGGGAAAGTTGAAAGGAGATGTGCGAGCAAGTTTTTTTTTACACAGAGAGTGGTGGGTGCCTGGAACATGCTGCCTGGGGGAATGGTGGAAGCAGATATGACAGTGGAGAATAAGAGGCATTTAGACGGGCACCTGAACACGCAGGGGAAGGAGTGATATAGACCACGTGCAGGCAGATGGGATTAGTTTAATTTGGCATCATGATTGGCACAGACATTGTGGGCCGAAGGGTCTGTTGTGCTGTACTGTTCTGTGTTCTATGTACCTCAGCAACCCTGGCCTCAGTTTATCAGAGATATTCCCTTGCAAAGCAAACTAAATGCTTGTCTTTAATATGATAGTTCTGTTATTCTCCATCATCTTCAATAAACCAGCACAGGCTTTGGTTGATTGAGGAAAAGGATATTTGAAGGCCAACACCACAGACCTGACATGATCTACAAAGCAGACCGGGACTACCAACAGCAGGCATCTCAAGGCACTGGAAAAATATCACCAATGCTGTTTCTGCAAAATCCTCCAAACTGGCAGAAAGGATAAATGTGTTGACCTATAACAAACTGACCTAGGTGAGGCAAATCACTACACGAATCTTAATTAAGTCAAAACTTCACACTTTATTGTCTCTACACAAATACCCACATAAATAACGTTGACCCCTGGTCAATAACTTAAGTTCCTGAATGCTATTGTTCGTTTTGTACCAACATTCACTCAGACCACTGCTCCAACTCATAGCACTGAAGTAGGGGATCTCCTGTTGGCCAAACAATTGATCCTTCTTCTCCCTGCCCCAGGCATGGGTGATCTTCCTTGAGATAGTTAGTCTCCAGAGTTCTCTCTGTTCTGCATCAGAAGCCCCTAATTCTTATTCTCTTTCCACATCAGTACAATCTGTTGTGTATTGATTTCATTGGCTCTGGCCTATCAGAAATAAACAGTTGACGTTTCAGGCCGTGACCCTTCATCGGGATCGGAAAGGAAGAGGGCAGAGGCCAGAATAAGAAGGTGGGGGGAGGGGGAGGAGTACGTGCAGGCAGGGGACAGGTGAGTTCAGGTGATGAGCGGGTCCAGGTAAGAGGGGGAGAAGATCTAATAAGCTGGGAGGTGATTGGTAAAAGAGGCAAAGGGCTGAAGAAGGAGGAATCTGGTAGGAGAGGGCAGTGGGCCATGGAATAAAGGATGGGGGAGGGTAGGAGAAGAGATGGGCAGGTCAGGTCATCAAGGCAGGGGATGGGAGCCATAGGAATAAGGGAAGACAAAGGAATGTGGGGGGGGGGGTGAAGAAAAAGAAGGGGCGTGGTTACCAGAAGTTAGAGAAATCGTTGTTGAGGCCATCAGGTTGGAGGCTCCCAAGGCAGAATATGAGGTGTTTCTCCTCCAACCTGTGTCTGGCCTCAATGTGGCAGTAGAGGAGGCCATGGATAGACATATCAGTGTGGGAATGGGAAGTGGAATTAAAGTGGCTGGCCACCAGGAGGTCCTGGCTGTTGCGTCAGACGGAGCAAAGGTGCTCAACGAAGTGGTCACCCAATCTGCGTCGGGTCTCACCGATGTAGAGGAGGCCACACCAGGAGCACTGTATGCAATAAATGACACCCTCGGGCTCACAGGTGAAGTGCTGCCTCACCTGGAAGGATTGTCTGGGACGCTGAATGGTGGTGAGGGAGGAGGTGTAGGGACAGGTGTAGCACTCGGTGTGGTTGCAGGCATAAGTGCCAGGGGTGTTATCAGTGGGGAGGGACGAGTGGGCAAGCAAGTCACGGAGAGAGCAGTCCCTACGGAAAGCGGAGAGGGGGGTGAGGGGAAGACGTGCCTGGTGGTGGGATCCCGTTGGAGGTGGCGGAAGATGTGCAGAATGAAGTGTTGGATACAGAGGCTCGTGGGGTGATATGTGAGGACAAGGGGAACCCTGTCCTTGTTATGTTGGCGGGGAGGGGGTGAGGGCAGACATGCAGGAAGTGGAGGAGATACAGGTAAGGGCAGCATTGATGGTGATGGAAGGGAAACCCCGGTCACTGAAAAAGGAGGACATCTCTGATGTCCTGGAATGGAAAGCCTCATCATGGGAACAGAAACAGCAGAGGCAGAGGAACTGGGAGAAGGGGGAAGAGGTGTAGTCAAGGTCCTCTCCCCCTCTCCTTTGTATTCCCTTCTTCCTAATGGCAATAACAAATCTGTTTATTTCCCTCCATGGATGCTGCCTGACCCGCTGAGTTTCTCCAGCACTTTTAGTGCACTGCTCCAGATTCCAGCATCTGCAGAATTTCTTGTATCATGTTATTGCTCTTCTGTCAGACTTGTGCCTCATGTCCCCCAGTCAGACCGGTTCAAACCAGTTTAGCCAGATCAGCCAGTTGCTGGGTTCAGGTTCCTTCAGGTCACAGACACAGACTGCCTTATCTTACTAAAGAATGTCACACAAAAAATACTTCTTATTTGGAAGTTATCTCTAGTTTAGTAGATTATCAGCAGGGGGCCTCATTGTGTCCACTTTGGTCTAACTATCCCTGAGCAAAACCAGTTCACAAAATGGAAGTTGCGGAACAGTCTCACAAAATGGCCGCCTCCATTCCTTCCACCACATGGCAAGAACAAAGACATTTGCTTTGTCTACGTGACTCATTCCAGTTAGTTTTTTTTTACATACTTTCTTTCCTTCATGGCCATCAAGTGGACCAATATGAGCATCTTCTCATAGGTCAACACCCCCAGCATCGAACTGCAAAGCGCTGGCCATATTGCTCCCATTCCTGACTCCAGAATTCGAAAACAAATACTCTATTCTCAGCTCTGTCGTGGAAGGAGATTACCAGAGGAGAGGGCTAAAGAAAAAGATTCAAAGATGTGCACAAAACATCTGTGAAGAATTTCAGCATCTCCACTGATTCTTGGATACCTCCAGCACATGGATGCTTAAAGTTGAGAAGGAACATTCAGAATGGTATTGAGAACCTCAAGGCTGTGCATCACAGCACACAGAAGTCCTGTGTATGTGGTGAAAGGAGCACGTTACACTACCAGCTATCCCACCCACCCACCCCACCAGACACCTTCTACCCCATCTTTGGAAAAGTCTTCAGTTCCCACATTGGCCTTAATACTCGCCTCAGAGCCCACAGAACTGGAGTGGAAACAAGTCATCCTTGTTCCTGAGAGACAGCCTAAGAAGAAGAAGAGTTTTGCTATTTAATCCCTATTATTAAATGGCCCCAGTACGGGTAAATAGATTAGAGTTCTTCAATATTCAGACTTGATGGTTTATTTGTTTCCTGATGTATAATTATGTCAACAAAACTTACTAGATATATTAAGACAGTGGAAAGAATGGTGAAGCTATCTGAGGCTGTGGCTATCTATTGAATAGTGTTAGCCTCCTGCAGACAACAAAATGTTCATTGAGTTGGCTGTAAAAGGGAAAATCTACTGTTCATGCATAATTATTTCTGTCACATTTCTCTGTGTTTCTCTGGGGAATGCGAGATGTCCAGTGCAGGCATGGGCTATAGCTGGCAATAGCATCGTCTGCTGGCGTTCCAGCTCTTAGGCTGAGATATCTGCCCCCTGAGTCTGTGCTAGCTACAATGGTCTCATTCAGCTCCACATCCAGCACCATTGTAAGTTACTAAGTTTCAGATAAAAATTGGTAACAAGAAAATCTTTTCCCTCAACATGACAAGTTGCCTTGATAAAGTCATTCAGAATTCTGCATCATCAGTTTCACACCCAGGTGGCAGTTTGAAAATCTACCCGAATTATTCACTTTAAAAAATATTTTTTATTCTCCAAACCTTTCTCAAAATCTTTGTAAATTTTACCAATTTTTGATTAATTTATTAGATCTGCCATAAAGTTAATTTCATCTGCCATGAAGTATCTGAGCAGGATCAGGACATTAAGATTAGATTTCTTTGTTAGTCACATGTACATCGAAACACACAGTGAAATGCATCTTTGCGTAGAGTGTTCTGGGAGCAGCCCGCAAGTGTTGCCATGCTTCTGGCGCCAACATAGCATGCCCACATCTTCCTAACCCATACGCTCACTTCAGATGATATGACTAATAACAAGAACTGATTCAGACACAAAGACCACTTTCAAATGCGACTATCAATTAAATAGACATTTCAGAATTATACTGGGCATATTTTTATTAGTTTGACCAAAGCAACTGCCCTTTCATTTATTTCTTGTTTTGGTGTCTAAATGTTGAGGGGACAACCATCTGACAACAATCTGTTTGAAGCATCTCTGTAAAAGTCTGTCTGAATGTCACACATTCTGTCTTCACCCTTTGATTTTGGCAGACTCCCAATTCAATAGGAGCAACATTTTCATTTAACTGCGTGGATGCTTTATATGTCCAATAATGATTACACCAAGCTATGATGTTCTTGAGCATAAGAACATTTCAGAGTAATTTTGACATTTCTGTTGACCAAGGGTTCTCTCAGCGTGCCTTTTCTATTGTGAATCTTTGAGGTATTCTGATACCTATTTCAACAACTGTACCAGGAAACAAAATGCAAAGGCATCAAACTAAATATTGGGAATTATCACAGTGATGGTTAGTTGGCAGTTCTATAGAGAACCACTGGCTAACTGTGATGTGCATGTCAGTGTGTTCCAGGCTTCTGTACGCTGTGCACTGCAGTGCAGAAATATGGAGCACATTGGGTGCTGATTTCTTATTCCACCGTCGGCTAATGAAAATTATAGTTATCATTTTTAAATATATTTATAATTTTTAAAATATCATTTTTCCAAGTATCCCTAATCATCAGAGACATTTGGCAAAAGCACAAATAGCATCCGAGCACAAGCTATCATTTCTAAATCTTTGTTTCAATTTTACATCTAAAATTATTTTTTTATTCTTAATTGCTTAAAAATGCATTCCAAGTGTTTTTAAAAATGACTGGTTGTCAGAGATATTTAAACACAATGAAAGACAGTAGTGTAGCGGTTAGCGTAATGCAATTACAGCGCCAGTGACTGGGGTTCAATTCCTGCCGCTGTCTGTGAGGAGTTTGTACGTTCTCCCTGTGCCTGCATGGGTTTCCTCCGGGTGCTCTGGTTTCCTCCCACATTCCAAAGACGTACAGGTTAGGAGCTGTGGGCATGCTATGTTAGCGCCAGAAGCGTGGTGACACTTGTGGGCTGCCCCCAGCACATTCGTAGTAGGCATTCTCAGTAGACATTCTCATTTCACTGGGTGTTTCAATGTACATGTGACTAATAAATAAATATCTAAAAAAACAGGCCTTTTGTAGCTTGAGCTGTCATCTGGAGGAATGGCAGCCCACAAGAGCCACACATTGCGCTCGGCCCTGGTGGTATGTAGTGCTTCATTGCTCAGGTTCAGGATGCTCTCATTCAGGAAGTTCTAATCGTAATCAGGGTAAGTGGTTCAATATATAAAAGGGCATTACAGCTGACATTGATCTGACTGTGGTCCTATGCTTGCTTTCCAGTACTGGTCAAGGTTAATTTTTCATCTTTATAACCCACAGTCACTTTCTTTCCAGACATAATTAACCAGACTCAAAATCAATCCTGGGACCTTTCTGATATATATTGGTATTACATTGAATGCTTTCCTAGAAACACATCCCAGACAATCGCATTAAATGAATTATATAGTAGTGTCTGCCTCCAAAAATCATTCTAAATAGAATGTACTGCACCTCCAAAATTCAGTGTGCCGATGATCCTTTATCATGGATTTAGTACTATGAATGGGGAATGAATATTTAAGGAAATGTGTTCCACTTAACCAGCTGCAAAAACCATAACACAATTTATATTTGTCATTTCTATGATATCTAAATTCTAGGTCACTTATGCAATTATTTCTGTTGGGTAAAAGCAAATTTCCAGCTGGATGCAATCTATTTTTCAACACTAACAGTCATTCACATTTACATAATACCTTCATAGAAGAAACAAAATCCCAAGTATTTTTGCCAAATGTCAAAGCTATCAAGCTTTTGGAATGCTTTTGAACATCTCTGATATCCTGGATTGTTCAAATACTATTAAAACTGCATTAAACTAATAAAGATATTTAAGAATTATTAAAAACCTTTACAAAGTTACAAAAGCATCTGAAATACATTTAAAGAATTACAAAAACATTACTGCAAACAGAATTAATTAAAATGTTGTAACTTATTCTTACCGTCCTTCCTCACAGCTGTAAAATCTTCATTGGGTAAATGGTCTCACAGGTCTTGTGCCAGGTTTAGCTTGGCATGGTCTCCCAGTGTAAATGCTGGGGAGTCTCAGCAAGTTTGTGCTCTGCAGTTGAACATAATGATAAATTTGCTGGCTGGAATCAGACAGCAAGTTCAGGACTCCCATGTTGAGATACATATGCATCAAAGTTCCAAACTGGTTTGTGTCTACAGGGTAAATGTTGGCAGTTTGCCACAGAACTGCCAACACTTACCAATAAAGGTGAACCCACAGAGGCTCAGGGGTGGCCAATCGGGTTAGGTATGGATGGCTACCAGTTTCAGTACCTCGGTCCATGCAGGCAGAAGATTGAAGACTGAAAATAAAATTATGAATTGTCTGGAGTTTATCTGTTGTAGATAATAATATAATAGATAGGCACTTTTCTGTTCCTGTTCTTCGCTTATAATACATTGTGCACTCAACAATTGAAAAATGCAAAGCAATGCAGAAGTTAACTTGTAACATTAACAAAGTAACAGCAATGTAGTCAAATCAATGTGTCCAATTAACATAACACTAAGGAGAGTAAAATCATTTCAGCGACTGTTTGTAATTGCTAGTGGCAAACTTTTTTAAACTAACCTTTCTGAATTGTACAAACAAGATAGTTGTTAAACCCAAAGCAACTTAATATTTCACATTGCAACTCATAAGTATTTTAAAGTGGAAATTTATTAATTAGTATTAATAAAAAGAACTAATGAATTCTACACCAAACTTAAAGGATATTTTTATGACTTAGGGCCGCATTCTAATCTGTGCTATAGTCTGCTGAGAACCTATTCATACAGTGGCTGTTTGATTTGAAACTTAGATTATTTTTATAATGACGTTAAACAACCCTGCCTACCAGGCACTAAATTTGGCAGATAGGATTTTTCAAAAATATATTTTGTAAAAAGTCCGCACTACTGGAACTTGAGTTGGACAGTAAATAAGTTGGGACGTTATTGTTGCAACTTTACAAAACACTGGTTGGATCGCACTTGGAGTATTGTGTGCATTTCTGGTCGTCAAACTATAGGAAGGATGTGGTTGCACTAGAAAGAGTGCAGAAGAGATTCACCAGGATGTTGCTGGATTGGAGGACTTTAGTTGTAGTGAGAGATTGGATAGGCTGATCTTATTTTTCCTGGAGCAAAGGAGGCTGAGGGGTGACCTGATGGAGGTATAGAAAATTATATGAGTCATAGATAGGGTAGATGGATTCTTTACCCTGTGGTAGTGGTATCAGAAGTAATAGGACATAGGTTGGAGGTGAGAGGAAGGAGTTTTAAAGGGAATTTGAGAGGAAAATTTTTTAACACAGAGAATGTTTGATATCTGGAACTCACTGCAAAAGGAGGTGGTGGAGTCAGATCCAATCACTATGTTTAAGAGATATTTAGACCATCATTTAAACAGGCAAGGCATAGAAGGATACCAACCTAATGCAGGCAAATGGGATTCGTGTCGACAGCTAAAGGGTCAGCATGCACCAGGTGGTCGAAATGTCCATTTCAGTGCTGTACAACTCCATGATTCTGACAATATAGGAGATATCAAGTTACTGACTAACCTCTCATGTATTAATAGTCTAATTACTGAATCACTGCCAGTGTAACACTCATCTAAATGACATGATTGAATTCTATTTGCATCCTGTCTCTGGAAGAAGTGAAGAGTTTTATTTATTTATGGTCGGTGTGGGCAGAGGAGGATTTAAACAAGACACGGGCCCTGCCTGCACATTAAGAATGTGGACAAATGCTCATATATCTATAATATGTGAATTTTAACATGACCCTCCAAAAACAGTTACATCTAAATCCCTGTGTGCACCCCTGCCATGGAGCTGTGGATGAAACTGAACACCACTATAGTTTTCCAGCTTAGTTTCTAATAGTATTCCTCATTTTTATTGAGATCAGTTGTAGAGCAAGTATGTAACATGTAAGTGTGTTTTGGCTCTCTGAACTTCAAGCCCTGCATCTTATCCACCACTAATATGGGCTATTTCTACTGCCTTTTGTGGTCCTAATCTGTGCTCAAACACTCAGGTGATCGTCTTTACCTCCAAGTTTGATGCCCTCTTAGTTCTTTGTTGCCCTCCAACTTCTAGCAGTTTGTGGCCAGTAAAACTTCAGGATGGATGGAAATTGTATTGGTATTAGTTTATTATTGTCACTTGTACTGAGGTACACTGAAAAACTTGTCTTGCATACCGATCATACAGGTCGATTCATTACACAGTGCAGTTTACATTGAGTTAGTACAGAGTGCATTGAGGTAGTACAGGTAAAAACAGTAATAGTACAGAGTAAAGTGTCACAGCTACAGAGGAAGTGCGGATTAAAGTGCTGAGTGAATATCCATTATAGGATTCTTAGTAACACTTTTGGCTTCTTCCTAAAGCAGGAAGGTACTTTACATCACAAAAGGTTCTGTAAAAGCAGCTGTGGACAATAATTTCACCCAAAATGGTAATTCTAACAACTACTTCGTAGGCCTTAGTTCTCCATTCATACTACTTTCAGCATTCGAAAATCAATCTGAGTAAAGTTAAATGGCTATGATTTTATTCAAACAAATAAATATAGTTTAGTAGTTTATTTTAAATGCATCAAAATTTTAATTCAAGTATGTTGTGTTGCTGTCAGTTTTAACGGAGAACTAAAGTAGTTGGCTCAAGATGAGTAAATTTGTGTGATTAAAGGCATCAAAGAGCCAATTATGCCAGTAAGCTCTTAAATCTAGTTCATATAGTTTTACACTGGTGTATTTGGGCTGAGAATGATTAATACAAAAGAAGTGGTAGTTGCATCAATAATGCAGAGGAAGTAATTGGAATATTTATCCTTTAGACCTTTTCTTTCTCATGTGAACATGGTGACACCCTTTTGATGAACAGGGCATTCTAATTTATTACTTACTGATCCGTGGAGCTGAAGGATAAATGGCCATGGATCACTGCCACTGAATGTGTTCTGTTAGAGGGTGAATGCATTCCTTTTGGTATCTTGAAGTACATTTTCCAGTCAGTAAAGTTCAACCATGAGGCTTAATTCATATTAGATTTCTCTGTGTGATATTTTAAAATCTGTATTAAAATTTTTATTCTATGAATTCATGTAAAATCACAGTCTAGACAAAAATCATGAAGAGTCTCAACAAAGTGAATCAGAAGATAATGTTTCCATTGGCAGAACGTTGCTGAGAACCAGAAGACACGGACTAAAAGAGAATGTGGATGGCATGAGAGAAAACACTCTTTTAAGCAGTGTGTTATCATGATCTGGAATTCACTGCATGAAAGAGTGGTAGGAGATGATTTAGTGGTTGTTTTCCATCAGGAAATTGGACCAGGCACTTCTGCGCATCTTGACATTGGCATGTCCGATCTTTTCTGGTGTTGGATGTGCACCTAATGACGTTGTTATTTGTGCAACACCCATTTCTACCCTCACTGATATAAATTGGAGCTCAAAGGTACAACATATGACTGTTGAGTCAGTCAACCACAAGCACATCATGGCACTTGGTTGCTTTTTCTGTTATATAAAGGGACACTCAGCAGACATTGGGTGATGGTTCCATGTGGAGTGCCAGTTTCACTGGTACTGGTTCAGATACTGGTCCAATAAGTTGAATGAAATCCAATTTCTAGACAACTATGGTCATCTAATTCATTAGATCATTCTGTTGCTTTAAACAAAATGTCTTAACTAACATCCTACATTCCAACTTTCTGACTTAGGGCCAGAGTCTGTTATAGCAGTGTCTAAATAAACAACAGAGTGTCAATTTGTGTCCCTGCCCATTTAACCTCCTTTTGTATATGATGAGAAGAGAGGAACAACACAGATAAAATAAGATATCTTTATTAGTCACATGTACATCGAAACACACAGTGAAATGCATCTTTTTTTGCGTAGTGTTCTGGGGGCAGTCCGCAAATGTCGCCACGCTTCTGGCACCAACATAGCATAACCACAACTTCATAACCCGTACATCTTTGGAATGTGGGAGGAAACCGGAGCACCTGGAGGAAACCCACGCAGACACGGGGAGAACGTACAAACTCCTTACAGATAGTGGCCACGAGACAAACTCTGCTGAGCACCTGGGGAAGGGGACTCCCTGATTCAATGCGCATGCATTGATGGCAATTTATCGACAAGTGTGGGTGAATTCCCCATTCTGTTTGATATCTAATGCTTAGCTCTTCGACATTTGAAACCAGACGGAGCCACTTTGAAAAGGCTGGTGCCGACACATTGGCTTGTACAGCTTCCTTTCCTGCTGGACTATTCTACAATTCTATGACTGTAAACACACTTCAGCTGAGAGCAACAGACTTTGCTCCAAAAAATTGAACACATAAAAGCAGCTTTTTTATTGCAAATTCTTTTTATGGAAAGGAGATCAAAAAAGTCCCAAAATGTGCTAGTTTACAAGAATCCACTTTTTAATGGAAAGTGGTGTGATAACTGATAAGATTTATAGACAAATTAGAGAAGCAGTTTTTAATAATGGGCATATTCATAGAAGACTTGAATAGATTTAAAACATAGTTTGATTGCAAGGAGGGACAGTTCTGAAGAGTTTCCTGAGCAATTGTGATACTGGTCAAACAATGAAAAGAAGTACAGCAAATCTAAAATTGGGGAACACAGGAAAATGAGTTAAAAGAAAAAAAAAATCAAAGTAAAGAAGGGCCTTGCTTCAAATTTTTATTTTACACATGTGTAAAATGACTGAGGTTCTTGTTTGATCCTGCTTGGTAGTTGACTCATTTATTTCCCCAGACGGTGAGCATATTGCCCCTGGTGCCCTCAGCTGGAATCCTGTCTTAGATACTCACAGGGAAGCCTTTCAAGAACACAGATGCATTGTTCCTTGCTTAAATTAAAGAGAATGATAAAGATCTCAAAGAAAGCACTAGATCACTAAAAGACAGAAGCAATAAAATTAATTATATTTCAATAAGAAAAAATGTGAGTTCATTAAATGCTAGAGTCCCACGGTGTAAAAAAGAGATTAAATCAAATTTGGAAATGAAAGAAGAAACACTTAGTGCATATAAGAAAGATTATTAAACACAAGATAAATGTTTAAATGGCCACATTAATTAATGTAGAACTATGAAGGACTTTGTGTAAGAGTTAGCAAAAAACATAAAGGACGAAAGCAATGCTTCTTCATTGCTTTTTTAAGGTGCCAATATTAATTTTTCAGAGTGTGGGTGTCATTGGCAAGCACAGCATTTATTGCCACCAATAACTGTCCTTGAGAAGATGGTGGTGAACTACTTCCTTGAACCACTGTAGTCCTTCTTGTGAAGGTACTCTCACAATACTTTTTAGTTGGGAGTTCCAGGATTTACACCAAGTAACAATGAAGAAAGAGTGATATATTTCTAAGCCTGGATGGTGTGTGACTTGGAGGGAAATCCACAGGTGATGGTGTTCCCATAGATCCGCTGCCTCTTTTTTTCCTTGTTTTTGAAGTGTATGGATTTGAGAGGTGCTCAGTTGTGTGATTGGTATACACTGCAGCCATGCCCACTGTTAGTGGAGGGGATGAATGCTTAGGGTGGTGGATTGTGTGGCATTTAAAGAGACTGTTTTGATGTTGTCAAACTCCTTGAATGTAGGAACTACACTCATTCAGGCAAATGGAGATTACTCCATCATGTTTCTGATATGCCTTGCAGTTGGTGAAAAAGCTCAGGGTGTCTGGGAGTGATTCTCTTGCTGAAGAATTCACAGCCTGACTTCCTCTTGTCCTTATGATAGAAATAAGGTTATTGATGGACCAGCTGAAGACAGTTGGCTCTTGGACACTGCCCTCAGGAACTCCTCCAGAGATGTCTTAGGACTGAGATGATGGGCCTCCATCAACCAACCTCAACAACCTTTCTTTGTGCGAAGTATAACTCAAAATACTGGAGCATTTTCCACTTAATGACCAATGACTTTTTAGTATGTCTTCTTGATGTCACACTTAGTCAAATGTTGCCTTACATTAAGGACAGTCAAATTCATCACACCTCTGGAATTCAGCTCTGGGCTGCACGTTTGGATCAAAGGTTTGATGAGCCCTATGCTCTTGGTGAAACTCAAACTTAGGTCTGGTAATCAAGTCAGTGATGACTAAGTGACTCTTGTCAGCAACCACCTTCCATCACTTTGCTGATGATTGAAAATAAATTGATCAGCTAGATTGGATTTGCCCTGCTTTTTTGTGGATGGGACAAGTACCAATTTATTGAAAGCCAGACAAGTTGCATCTACTGTGTTATTCTCTGATACCTCCTCAAAAAATTCCATCAGGTTGGTCAAACAAGATTTTCCCTTTTGAAATCCATTCTGAATATACATGGTTATTTTTATTTGTCTCAGATATTCTTATATTCTCTTCTTTTATAGGGATTCCATTATTTTTCCTACCACTGACATTAAGCTGACCACTCTATAATTACCTGGATGTATTCTATCCCTCCACTTAAAAATAGATATAAAAATATTGCATTAGCTATCCACAGTCTTCTGATACTACAACCTTTCTAACAAGGTGTTGCTTACGTATCATATGGCCTCTGCCACCTCAACTCTAAATCTTTTAAATATTTGTAAATTCAATCCATCTGAACCAGAGGCATTATCCTCCTTGAATTTGATTAACTTATTTAATTTATCTCCTTCATCTCTTTGAGCTGCACTTATTTGATTCAATGTCTGATCATCTGATGTTATGTCTACTGACTTAACTTTCCTGGTAAACATTAAAGCAAAATAGTGTTTAAATATTTCTGCCATCCCATTTTCATTACCTGTGGTACTGCCCTGTCTATCCCCAACAGCCCAATTCCCACTTCAACCTTTCCTTTTTTAATTAAAATACCTGTAAAAAAATTATTTTGACTTATTTTCATTAATAATATAATTTATTAGTTCTTCTTTGCCTTGTTAATTGTTTAATTGACTTCTTTCCTTATCTGTTCATATTCTCTCTTATATTGCACTCCTTCACTGTCCATGTATGCCTTTCCTGACCCTCAATATTTCCTCTCTCTTTATTCATCCATGGAATCTCATAAATGCTTGGTTTCTTTTATCCCTTTAGAAAAAATACATTTCTCTTGCACCCTGTTAAACCCTGTTGTTGTTCTGCATTTCTGTTTACCAATAACATGGTCTATTTTCCATATTTCCATACAGCATAGAAGGAGCTATTTGGCCCATTGTGTCTATGCCAGCTCAAAGAGCAAACCCATTCCCCTCAATAATTTCCCCTGTAATCTATTCTTCCACGTTCCCATCATCTCGACCCGGAAACTACCAACCATCTACACTAGGAGCTATTTACAGTTAATCTACTAACCCACACATCTTCGGCATGTGGGACAAACCCTTACGGTCACAGGGAAAACATACAAACTTCACACAGGCAGAACCTGAGGTCAGGGTTTGATTGAAACCATGTAGACTGTCACATTTTATCCCCTTTCTGTTTCAGTGTTTCTAAAAACAAGGCATCTTGTGATGGTCTTAATATTTTTTGAGAAAGGAATCATTGTAATTTACCACTTCCTCTCTTATTTGATTGTATTTAAAATCTAAACAAAAACAGTAAGCAGGAAGAATTTTAATTAAAATATTGTATACAGTCATAATGATAACTTCCTTAGTGTGCAGTTAAATTGCACTACATTGCATTAAAATTATAATAGAATTTATTAATATAAATCTAATAAACCCTGTTAATTGTCTAATTAAATATCACAGTTACATAGAAAATTAATTATAACGTTCATTACTAAAAGCAGAATTTCTGTCATCTCCACTGCAATTCTTAGCCCCAGGAACATGCCAGATGGTATATACTGTAGCTTTTCAATGAATTCAGGTTTAGTAAGTTAACAATCCCATGGCAGCAGGAATGAACATTTTAGGTTTGTCACTGTACATGTACGGAATGCCCATCTGCAAGAAGGAAATTGTTCACATTTTTAAAATCTTGAAAGATGTGGAGAAAGTGGAGATAAGTAGATTCTCAGGGTAATGTGGATGGGAAGCTCATCTAAGTCATGGTTCCAGATTTAGGTCAACCAGGTACTGAGATCAAAGTCTGGCAATGTTCCTTTAGCTTTTCACCTTTATACTCGGATAAAGTCCAAATCTTATAATAGGTATATTGATACTTGAGGGATTTTGATAATCTATAGATCCTAATGGCCCGATGGGTCTTATTGTTCTTTCATGTGTGTACACTGTGGTAATTCAATATGAATTAAAGCTTTGGAAACCACGACAATGCTGAATATTAAGAATTATTTATTGGTTGGATATAACTTGTGAACAGATTTTCATGTTTTCTTTATTAGTCCACAGCTACATTTTTCTGTGCCTATGAAGTGCTTAAAAACAGAGCTCCAGTAATCTCAAATGACAGTCATTTTGATCTCACTTGTGCAATATTGTATATGCATATATGGCTTGCCTGACTTACCCAGGCAGAGGATGGGAATGGTGGTGACTGAAATCTACTACAGTATTAGTTGAAATGCTCTTGGGAAGATGCTCTAAAATATTTGGAGCAGTGTCTCACCTGTCAGACTGGCCCCTTGAGATGAGTCGGAGTGCGGACGCATACACGTTCTCTCAGAAGCTGGTGCAGAGCCAATGAAACCTCACCCATCTTGGAAATGGTTCTTTACTCTGTGCCAGGCAATGGCAATGCAGTGGAAACATGGCAGTTGAGAGAGCAAGTTTCTGCCTCTATTGAAGCCCAGTCCTGGTCCTCCTGAACTCTGCTAACTCCGAACTGGCAGCAGACTGATTTTGAGGGACAGTAACTTGAAACAGCAACAATGTAGGACATTGGTGCTACTCTCATGGGTAGATAACTGTGTTACAAGTCTGTTTGCCAGCCTTGGCAGGGTACTGGAAGCTATGATGACGGTCATGCATTCTAAGCAACACCTGGTGAATATGTCATTATGCCTGTACCATAAGTGTGCAGTTGGCAGTGTGGGAATGAGACTTCTATCCTGAGGATATCAGTCATTGGCTCTCAGGCTTTCGTCAGGGCAGCCAAGCCTGCTACCCAGGCTGCAGGCACACCAGTTGGTATTTTGCAGTCTGGAACTGGCCCATGCTCTTTGTAGTCATCCGGAACAGACAGTTGTATTTTGGAGCTAAGAACAAAGTTAAAGTGGTGGGATACTGAATTTCCAAGCCTAAATAGAAAATCACCCAGACAAATGGCACGAATGGTGAGTACATTTTGATTTATTGTTTAAATAACCTTCTTTTGCAGCCAAATATTTTGTTCTTATCAAGTTGCTGTTGCTCCAACCCATATTGGGTGAAGCCATTTAATTAAATTAAACTCACTGTAGCTCATGATTTTTTATCCTCAGTTGCTTATCAATCCAGGCTCCCAGGGTTGACATGTCTAATACCAGAGGGCATGCATTTAAGGCCAGAGGGGCAATGTTCAAAGGAGATATGCGGGGTAGGTTTTTTACACAGAGAGCGGTGAGTGCCTGGAATGCACTGTCAGCGGTGGTGATGAAGGCAGTTACGATAGAGGCATTTAAGAAGCTCTTAGATAGGCACATGAATATGCAAAGAATGGAGGGAAATGGACCAGGTACAGGCAGAAGGGATTAGGTTTCATTAACACAATATTGTGGGCCGAAGGGCCTGTTCCTGTGTTGTACTGTTCTATATCCTATGTTCTAATATTATCAATAATTGTGGTCACATGCAGCTGGTTTAAAGGCTTATAATTGTGACATAATATCAAGGAAATATTTTCAGAAATCCAAAAGTAATATAGCCATGACGAGATCGATGCCATTGGTTGAACCAATATTGCGTGATCCTCAGTGACTTTAAAAATGTGAGGATGATCTCAGTTGTGTGATGACACTGTAAGATACCACACATCAGATGGGCAATAACCACTTCGTGCCTTGCTGGTTGAGAAATGCTTGTCATTCTGAAGTTATTTTTGGGAGATGAATTGCAGAAGGCAAAAGACAGGTAGATCTGCCCGAAGCTCATCATTGCACAGTTCCAGTGTTGTGTTTTATTTGTAGGGCTTTGTGGAAGCACTAGGACCTGGGTGTGGTTTTCAAACTATGATCATAAGCCGGCAGATGTATAGAATGCTATGTCAAATGGTTGCAGTGCTGAAAATTGTGCTACAGTTTCAAATAAGACCAAGAGGCTACTGATTGTATATCCTGATCAAGTCAATTGACAACCATTTACAGCTGATGCCTAAATAATTGATTCAATCATGAGGAGATTATTAAGTGTCCTCATTGATTAGCCCTGATATGTGCTATTGCTTTGATCCTAAATAGCCAATAGTGTGCTGGACTGTGAGAGATTTTAAGTGAATGATTGGATGAACACCTGCAAAGCTTGTAAAATGGGAATTGCTGTTTTCTGTTATGGTATTCAGCTTCTGATGAGGTTAATTCAAAATACAGCAGGCAGCAAGCATGAAAAGTGTAGGTGGTGTATAGTTAAGTAGAAATAACATTCAATTTTTACAAAGCTTCACAATAATGACAATATTGATTTATTAAGTAGTACATCTTCTGATATGATTTAGCCCAAGTCAGACCATAAGGCTGAGGCTGAGAACTTTAGTTGGCTGTTTATAGGAGAGAAAGTCTAGGTCTACTTTTGGTAGGTAACTGACTTAAAATTGTTTCTGACTCCAGTGTGGCTGTAATTTATTGTATCACATTGACCAAAGATAATTCCTAAGATATTGTACTGTCTTAAATGATCCTGCAAGTGTGTGAGTGATTCAGGAATGATTGTGAAGGAGGAGATGGATATTATGGGGTTAGTGAGACTATTTCCAGAGTGCTGCCCTCCCAGCCCATCCAGAAAAGTGTTCCCAGTTGTTGAGGATCTAGACAGATCACCTACCTGCCCACTTCCTTAACTCCTCATGGACATCCTGGTGTGGGTCATTACCCTGCTGCTCCTGCTAGTTTGCATGCTGGTTGTCCCCTAGTTCAATTTAAACAGACGATGACTGAGCTTGTCTAATAGACAGATTATCCAAGCACAGCTGCTGACAATAAAGTGAATACTGTGGACCACCATCAGCTAAATTACATTTTCAGCAGCCCTATTACAGTCTCCAGTAAAGTCCAGAGAATGGTACCTCTGTCATTTTAGCATTGTTCAGCCAGAGTATGTGGGGCTTTGAGCAGAATGAGCAGTCATTTATGCTGGGGATAACCCTTGCCTCCTGAAAGATAAGAGATGTCTTTTAATGGCTGCCTAAGAATGAATGAATGAATGAATGGTGAGAACATTTTTGGAAGTGGAAAAAAAACAACATATTTAAGATGTGTAGGTGGCTATTATATTCACATTGCTCATAATAAAATATGTAGCTCTGATGTCTGTGATTATCTATCATTCGTGGACAATTAAAACAACCCACCATGTAATTAACCCAGAAAGCTGCCAATGCTGTTCAACAATGAATGATTTCTCACATATTTCTCACCATCCTACCAATTATTGGATGCAGGGGATTACATTTTCCAGTGCTGTAAAGTACAGTTTTGCACCAATTATTATTTTCTGCACAGGGCACAGCAGTTGGTACATCAGGCTGTAAAGACAAATTGGAGTTTATAAAGGTTTTTTTGTTGTTGATGTTTCAGCATCTATTCTACTATTGAGCTCTTCCCTGAATCATGCACCATTTCTGTGCCTGGGAGGTGAGTTGGAAAGCCTGGTGTTCCTGATCAAAATATAATAACCCCTTCAAATGATTTTGGGCCTTGGCTGAAAACTGGGACCTCATATCGAGGACCACATTAATGGTCATTACTATTAGTTTTTAAGGCAAAGTATTAAGTACTTAGGTGATTCACTACAGTGGCATTGTAAAGCTACCAAGAACCTTGCTGTGACATTCTTAATTGACAAAGGTGGCCTATTATTTGGAAGAGCAGTCCTTCCATGATGCTTTGAAGCTTCCTCAGTCCTGTAGTGTTATCATCAAAAGGTACTTCCAGAAAATTCTGACAGTAAAGTTTGAAAAT
The DNA here is from genome assembly GCF_009764475.1 of Pristis pectinata. Taxonomy (NCBI): domain Eukaryota; kingdom Metazoa; phylum Chordata; class Chondrichthyes; order Rhinopristiformes; family Pristidae; genus Pristis; species Pristis pectinata. The sequence continues at coordinate 23,526,724 of NC_067418.1, read as the reverse complement.
AATGGGCTAGATTTGGGAAAAAAAATAACGGTGTGATAGAGACACAAACATTTAATTAATAGACAATTTTGCAATTGGCTCAGAGAATTTAGAGATACCCATGAATTGTGAATCTTTGAAATTTTCAGATTACTTTATGCAATTAGCTTTCCTATTAGTTTTAAGGATTTGCTGTTTTTCCATATTAACCTCCCTGAAATTTGCTGCAGAAAATTAGGCTGGAACTTGATAGCAAAGCTATCTTTTTAACAACATGAATACTATAACTGCAATGCCAATCAACCTCTCTGATGCAGAAGCAGAATCATTTATTTTGTTAACTCTCATTTCTGAATGAAGTCAATTGTTAGGAATTTAAGTTATGTCAAATCCCAAATTTTAATTTGCTTTCCCGCTTCTCCTGTCTGTCCTTTTCTATTCGTGTAACCTTTCTTTCACTCTCTTTATTTTTCAGTTATTGTATATATCTCAAATGCACCTACTCAAATTCATCAACTCCTTTCTGTTTCTCAGTCATTAAATCTCAAAGGATCTTGTGATTCACTGAGTCTCAGATGCTCCTATGCCCTTGACAGGCTGTTATCCACTCTTCCAGGAAGTTGCAACACAAAATATTATTGACCTGAAAAGTACAGAGAAAGTTTAAGTAGCTGCACACATTTGCCTCACACCTACAAGATCTGGACAAATATCTTTTGATAAGATTTCTTTATTAGTCACATGTACATTGAAACACACAGTGAAATGCATCTTTTGTGTGGAGTGTTCTGGGGGCAGCCTGCAAGTGTTGCCACTCTTCCAGCGCCAAAGTAGCATGTTCACAACTTCCTAACCTGTACATCTTTGGAATGTGGGAGGAAACTGGAGCACCCGGGGGAAACCCAGGGAGAACGTACAAACTCCTTACAGACAGTGGCCGGAATTGAACCTCGGTCACTGGCGCTGTAATAGCGTTATGCTAACTGCCACACTACCGTGTCTGCCCTGCCTAAATCTGAAAATTATGTAGCAAATTATATTCTGGCTTAACTGAGAGTAATACATTTCTGCAAAATGCAATGGTTTCAGATTGTGGACATAAAATGAGCTGAAGTTTTACATCTTTTCTGAGATTTTAATAAGATGTATATTATGTAAACCTCTGAAACACTTACCTAGAAATTAATCTCTGATTGGTAACACTAAACATGATTTACAGTAGTGTCAATACATTGTACTCTGCCTCTTATTCACTTTATTGACTTCAATCGAATGAACTTTGATGCCAGAGTATAAGGTGCTGATGTTTCTGATTGAGGATGAGGTTTTTTTGGCATTTTCCTATAAAATGGAATATGATGATACTTCTAATATGAGACTGGCATACTCCATGCTGAATAAAAACTGAAATCCCATTTTTGGAAGTAGGAGCATTAGTCTTGAGATGGAATCAGATTTATTTAAAAAATTAGGGAGTTAGTATTGACTGAGTGAAAAGTGCATTTTTCTTGGTTGCTAAGCTTTCTATTGTTTATCAACGGGTGCATTTTGTGGATGGGCCCGAACAGAAGACAAGTCGTGGAACATTAAATGATCTGCTCATTTCTTGCCCAGTGGGAACAGTTCAGATTGAACGTCATTTCAACATTTAAGAACAGTTTAAGGAAAGAAGAATAAACGTCAGGCCAGGAACAAAGGACTAGGAGACATAAGAGACTGCAGATGCTGGAATCTGGAGCAACAAACAGTCTGCTGGAGGAGCTCAGTGGATCAAACAGCAGCTGTGGGGGGAAAGGAGTTGTAAACATTTCAGGTTGAAACCCTGCATCAGGACTAGGATTCCTCTCCATATAAAGGAGGGCAAAACAGCATTGATGACAGTCCTGATGACAAAAGGCCAGTTTTTGATTTATAATTGCAAATGTAATCTATACTAATGCTAATAAAGAAGCTGTGATGAAAGTATAAGTTTTCTCCTACACAGTAGGAGTGAACAATCATGTTTGATTTTATATTCTGACGGCCTGATATTTGAAATATTCAAATATAAACCCACTTAAATGATGGTGTGAGAATCTTGATCACCAATAACTCTCCTGGAAACTAAATGGAATGCTTTGAAATGGAAGCTCCTCTCCCCCCCATCTGGGTCTATCTGCCTTTTTTTGTTGTCTGCCTTCACCCATCATCACCTGCCTCTGTGTCCCCCTCTCCCCCTCTCCTGATTCCGTCTGTCTGTCATCCTTTACATGTCCATGGTCCACCAATCACCCACTAGTTCCTGTCGCACCACTCCCCCTCTTCTCTTTCTACTGGATATTTTCCCTCGCCACTCCCGGTCCTGGTGCAGGGTTTTGACCTGAAACACTGGCAATTCCTTTCCCTCCACAGATGCTGTTCGACCCACTGAGTTCCTCCAGTAGCTTGTTTGTGGCACATGTTTAACAAGGTTTGCTATTAAATTCTATGGCTTAGCTAATAAAAACAAGTGTCCTGCATGCCTTTATAGTCACTTTATATTTTTGTCCTACAACTTTCAAGGAATCTGTGGACACAGATAAAAATCCCTCTGTTCCTTCCTTTTAGGATGATCCCTCAGGATCAAGGATGACTTGCTTCCTCTCTGTTCTAGGGGTTCTGGGGAGACTGAGGCCAATGTCCTCTATACTTCTCAATATCACACCATTTATTGTGTATGCCTTTACCCTATTTGCCCTCCCCAAATATATGACCTCGCTCTATTGCTGATTGAATTCCATTTGCTATTTTTATTGCCCTCAGTAGTATTGAGAACTGGAAGATGGTCCATCATATCTGTATGGAAGTATTTGAAACAGATGGCCCAATACATCCTGAGGGAAATTGGCTTAATAGATGCATTGACACCAGGCGATGAGGACAATTGGACGGATGGATGCATTGTCAGTATATCAATGGGAAATTGAATAAACAAATAAGCCTTTAGAGCAATGGGATATGTTAATTGTGGGCAATTGGGTAAACAAAGAAATTGGGCAAGCAGACATTTAGTATACTCACAAAATAATAAGTAATTTAGCCCTGGTTGAGAGCTTAATCCTGGTGTGAGAGGGAACAGAAACGGGTCACTGACAGTCCTTGTGGGCTAACCCAAGTGTTGCTACAGACAGCAGGGTGGTTATGAAATTGCCAACTCCACAATAATATGGAGACACTTAGATTGTTCCATCTTGTCATTGCTGTTCTATCCAAGCAAATAATGACCTTTCTAAACTACAGTGGACTTCACTCACTACACGTACAGTGATGTGCAATTATAATCTACCTTTCTTATCACATTGCCAATCTTCCTTGCTGTACTTGTTCTAGTTGTTGAATATTACACAGAATAGCCACTAGAAGCTTCACATTTCCATGACGACCCTGATTAAGCTTTCTCTCATCCTGCTTCACAGTTACTTTGACAATGCCACCTTCCACAACATTTTTAATATGTCTCTCTTCACCAAAAACGGCAAGGCTCTCGATTGCAACCCCTCCATTTCCCAGAGATCTGCTGTCATTCTCTTTCCCTCTACCCACAACAAGGATGGAGTAGCCTTTGTCCTTGTTTCTATCCTGCCAGTCTTCACATTCAAAAGTGGGTGCAGTGGGTGTAACCTCCCAAAAATCTGTAGATTCTGGAAATGTACTGGAGAATTAGAAAATTACTAATGTGATACTCTTATTCAAAAAGGTGAAAGTCAAAAAGCAAGAAACCAAAGGTCAGTTTGCCTAACGTTTCATAGATATTTCGACAGGTACATGGATAGTAAAGGTTTGGGTCAAATGCAGGCAAATGGGATTAGCTTGGATAGACATCTTGGTGGGTGTGGAAGAGCTGGACTGAAGGGCTTCTTTCTGTGCTGTATGACTCTAATGTCTGTTATTAGAAAATGATAGGACCAGTTATTAAGGAGGTAATGGCAGACCATTTGGACAAATAATATGATCAAGAAGAGTTAGCATGGCTTCATGAAAAGGAGATCACATCTGACAAATATGTGAGTTCTTTGAGGAAGTATCAGTCAAAGTAGATCGAAGAGGATCAGTAAATATACTATATTTGGACTTACAAAAGGTGTTTGACAAGGTACCACACAAAAGGCTACTTTCTAAGGGCTCATGGAGTGGGAGGTAATAAATTAGCATGGATAGATGATTGGCTGACTGGCAACGATAAGGGGGTCACTTTCAGGCTTGCAACCTGCAGCCAGTGAGGTGCCACAGGAATCAGTCTGGGACCACAGCTGCTTACAATATATATTAGTGATTTAGAGGAAAGAAGTAAATGTACCATAGCCAAATTAGCAGATGATACAAAAGTACTGTAGGTGAGAAGGCAAGCTGTAAGGAGGATTCAAGAAGTTTCTGTAAGTGGACTAAAAAGGTAGGAAATGGAGTATAATGTGGGAAAATGCAAAGTTGTTTACTGTGTAGGAAGAATGATAAAACAGATTACTATTTAAATGGAGAAGATTGCAGAAATCTGCAGCACAAGGGGATTTGGTGGCCCTCCTACTCAAAGTACAGAAAGTTGGTGTGCAGGGGCAGCTGGTAATAGGGAAGGCTAATGGGATCCTGGGTTTTTTCAGGGGTAGTAGAATATAGAAGTAAGGAAGTCTTATTATAACTCTGCAAGGAACTAGAGAGGCCACAGCTAGAGAAATGTGAACAGTTTTTATCTCTTTATTTAAGTCGAGATATATTATCATTGGAAATAGCTGAGAGAAGATTCATGAAGAAGATCCCATATATGGAGGGACTACTTTGCCAGGGAAGGTTGAACAGTTTTTTTTCTGTACATGTTGAGAGTTTAGAAGAATGAGAAGTGATCTTATTGAAATATGTGATATTCTTAAGAGTCTTGATATGGTGGGAGAATGTTTCTCTTGTGGGAAACTCCAGGACCAGATGGTTGTGGGTCTTCAGAATCTTTGCCTGAAAAAGCTGTGGAGGCTGGAACTGTAAATATACTCAAAGCTGTGACAGATACCTTTTAAAGTGGACTTAAGGAAAGTTGGATCAGCCATGATCTTATTGAAAGGTAGAGCAGGCTCAAGAAGACAAATGGCCAATTCGTGTTCATATTTCTTGGGATGTTATAGTTTAACAGATCATTCCCATAATTTTCAATGCATACAACATCTTTCACCATCAGAAACATCTCCTCCATTCAATGTCTGACAGGGACCATTCCCTTCAGGATGCTCAGATTCACTTTTCCCTCTCCACAAATACCCACTACCACCCCTCTCTCCCCATGGCTCCTTCACCTTCATGTTCAACCCCAGGAGCTGCAACATATGTCCTTTCCCCTACTGCTTTTATTGCCACTGAGAACCCCAAATACTTGCAGGTGAAAAGTGTTTAATTTGTACTTTTAATTCAGTGTACCCTGACCCGTGTGTCTTCTCTGTGTGGGGAAATCAAGTATGAATGGTGATGCTCCACAAAACATTCATTCCATAGGGGTAAACCTCCACTTCCACCTGTCAGTCACTTTAATTTTCCATCCCATTCCCAAGCAAAGTCGAAGAGGTGGGTACAGTTACAATGTTTAAAAGACATTTAGATAGGAACGTAGATAGGAAAGGTTTAGAGGGCTATGGCCAAATGAGGGTAAATGGGACCAGCTCAGGTAGGCAACTTGGTCGGCATGGACGAGTTGGGTTGAAGGACCTGTTTCCGTGCTGCATGATTCTGTGATGAACTCTGTCCTTCAGTGAATGATCTGGAGAAAGATGCTTCAGGAATGTAATCTCTGAAGATGTGAACCTGATTTCAGGAGGGCAACAGAATTAACTGATGCAATCTTGAATGAGTTGAAATACAGTTATAATTGCAATGTGCCGTTAGGCTTATAATTTCCTGAGCAATGGAACCTTACTAATGAAACACACCATAATTCCAGTACAGAAGTTCTGGAAATCATAGGTTAAGTGATTTAGGACAGTTTTAAAACCACACTAAACTGTCTGGAACTGCCTTGTTTCTGCCAAGATTGTCACCCAAAATAGCTAAAACTTAACTTTAGTAACCCTGCCTTCCAATTCAGAACAATTTCAAAGAGAATGAATTCCCTTAATTTGCACACTGATCATATCCACACTCACTAGTCATTGAAAAATTATTCTGTTTAGTTTGTAACGTACCAAAATTGGGAAATGAAGCTAGCTCTCTGTAATGCAGTTTCAGGGGCTGCTTTAGCTCATGTTTCTTCACCTGACTTGCTAACAACTGAATGAATTATTCTAGTTCAACAAAGTCATTACAACCAGCAAGATTCTCTCTGAATCAGAAACAAAACAATGGTTAGTAAAATGCCTGAAGCTCAATCATGAAATTTCATTAATCCAGGAAATAAATAAGCATCCCTTAAAATGTGTCTTCACCAACTAGTATACACATCAGTTCCTTCAGAGTAAATTAAAAATGAAGCTTCATTACAACATTGCCTTTTTGCAAAAGCTCCATACAGTACCAGTGCTTCTCTCACCCATGGTGCAGGTGATTGGGTTAATCCCTGCCAATCAAACTTGCTGACTCCACTGGTGTTAGTGATTGAGACTGACCTTTTGTGCATAATTTGTCATAACTATCCTTCATGCATTTTTCTGGAGAAATTGCTCTGCTTTAATTGGGAGAAAATGCTTTGGTTTTTGTCATAGATTCTCTTTCTCCCCTTTAACTAGATTGTTTTCTGAGTGATTCTGATTTTCTTTGCTTAACAGTAAACTGTTTGCTGTGAGCCCAGTCTTACACCCTGCCCTGCCTCCATCTTACTGCTTGATATTGTTGATTGATGCACTAATCATGTAAAAGTGTGCTACTTTTTAAAGAATGCAATTTCAGTAGACCTAATAGATCTTTAACACATTTTTCCAGCCTGGGCCATCATTTTTGAGTGCACCCTTCCTCACACATCCTCTCTCGGTTTCTTTCTCCGTCTCGCACTCTCTCATTCATACACACAACTCACAATGTATTTCTCTGTTCTTGATACCCCCTCCTTGTTCTGGAAAGACATGGCAGAGGGGCAGAGGTGGTGAGGACAGAGAGTGTGGAGGAATCTGTGTTCGTGGATCCAGATCAAAGGTCAGAACCAGCAGTAGGAGCTTGATGGAGGTTTTGGGGAGTTGCCCCAACCTACCAGTCAGTGACATTTGCTGGGTTATTGGGAACTGATCACAAGGCTGGATCAAGCTCTGTTGGGGCCAGGCCTCACCCAGCCTGCATGTAGAGGGAGGAAAAACAGCCCCCAGGTCCATCTCCCCAGGACATCAGTGCCAAGAGCTACTCTACTCATTTTCCAATTCTCACTGAACAGTTATGGCTTTTAAAAGTATAAAAATTGTCTACGCACACAGAGACCAATGTGGCTTCTGACTTTTGCACATTACTGGTGTTCATAAAAAGCCGATGTTATTCTTTGCAATTTTGTATGTCTTGTCTGCAACTCGACCATAATTTTCTGAAGATCCTTCTTCAATTTAACAACAAACAATTTGTTGGAGGAACTTAGTGGGTCAAGCAGCATCTGTGGGGGGCAGCAGGGGGAAAGGAATTGTTAGCGTTTTCGGTCAAAATCCTGCATCAAGTCAGAACTTGTATGTATAGGGAGCTCGATGACCACACATACAGCTGTGCACTACTAACTGTGAGTTGTTGTTCATATCTTCAGCAGCAGTTTGATCAGAAAATGATGCATTACACTTAAGGGGCACAGTCACCTTGAAAGCTAAAGGCAATACACCCTTGCTATGCTTTGAGGTTGCAGTAATGACTGTGATAATTGGCAATTTCAATTATAGCCTCGTAAGTGAAATAAAAATAAGTCAAGCTTTCGTTGTCACTGAAGTTGAATTAAGAGAGTTGCTTTCTAAAGCACCCTTGTAGATGCTGACTTCTGTTGAGAGCTCTCTTCAATCCACCTTGTCTCTTTCCACTGCGAGCTGCTCAATGCTCTTTCTTCATAGTTTAGGCATTCATTTCCAAGAAGACAGCAGTTTCTCCATGTCCTGCTTCAGCACAAGCTTTCAAATAAATAAAAAGTGCTTTAGTGCCAGCTTGACCTACTCCTATAGACCACTCAAATGTTAGACAAGTATAGGAAAGCTCAAAAGGCAAGTACGATTCCATTTGTAGCCAGACGAAATCATCCAATCACATGTAAGTTGTTCACAGTCCCTTTAAGTTACAGTAGTGGGGGTAGTAGGGAAGCATGTCCTTCATGTATGAAGTTAAAACAGGTAGCAAACAAAAGCATGGTGCTGACAGATATCAAAGTCTCTGCCTGCTTTACTAGCTGCTGTTGGCTGTTAGATTCACGTGTGCAAACCTCTTTATGTTCATACTTCAGGAGACTTTGCGCGGTCTAATTTTTTTTTGGCCGTGTTCATATCGATTATACCTTCACCACCATAAATAGATCTAGTTGCATCCTGGGAGTTCCATTGTGTCATTCCAAATGTCATTTGAAAGTAACAATGAGATGTCAACCATTTACAAATGGCATTTTGCAAATGCTGATCTGTAGAAATCTCTGATTATCTTTGCAAATGAACATTCTTAACCTTTTTTGTTTAGAGTTTAGGGCTTTTAAAAATAAAGGCTCCTGGTATTTTTTGTTCTGGGCAACATCTTTGAGAGCAGGTGGCTGGCCAACACAGAGTGCAGCCAAACTGTCAAACCTCCAGTCATAGCCACATGTGCTGAATGCTGAAACGTATATGACAGATTCTTGATCCAAATACCTACCTGGCTGCAGCATTTCCTCCTGCACATCATGAAAAAGTTGTGATGTATCAGAGGTTCAATTTGATAACCAAACAATGGGTGCACAAATCTCACAGATTCAAGAGAGCTGCCAGCTCATTATAAAGATGGCAGCATTTGGCTGGCATTAGCATGCTGTCCATTGGCTGAATGCAACATTAGGGTTAATATTGTGTGTCTAGCAAGTGTGAAAGTTACCCTTCAACTGGCTACTTTGTAATTGGATAATGGTGTGCGTGAATGCTAGGAAGTATAAGAACACAAAAGATGGACACCAAGGGAATGCACAAGGTTGATTAGCTAATTTAATATGCAATATGACATGTTTTACATGATAAGTTTGTGACATGGAATGTTTATTTTATTGTGGTTTTTATTTTTGCATTGCGACTGAATGGATGCAATGATGGTTTGTGACAGAGGGAAGGTAAATTATAGGACAGCTGGTGAATGGGGAACTGGTGTCCCAGTTACATTTGTACCTTGCTTACTATTCAGAATGCGTTCCCAGGAATGAGAACACTGGTGGAGTCACTGTTAAAGGGGCCATTACAGCATTATACATAGCTGTGTTACTGGCAGTGTTGCTGTATCTGAAGCTTGGTGAGAAACCCTGCCCTCTCTGCTGCTGTATCTCACTGTGCTGGGAACCTGGCACAGATCTCTGCCTGCTGCAGGTGCTCCTGTAACAACCCTAATCACTACCCAGTATAGCAACACTATGACCACATTGCACTACAATGGACTTTGCTTTTTTTGTTCTAATTGTGTTTTCTGTATAATTTATGTTATTCTTGTGATTGTTGTGTATCTGATGCCATGTGTCTATGATGCTGTAACAAGTACGCTTTTCATTGCACCTGTGCATATGACCATAAACTTGACTTTTATCTTGACTTTCAACAATGATTCACCCTACGGTTCAGTGTGGAGAGGCTGCCTGCAAGCATTAGTATTGGGCAGGATAGAGTGAGAAGTGCAGTCTCTCAGTGCTGAGATGTGGGACTCAGGGCTGCATCGTAGTCAGCATAGTGAGTGCAGACGTGTGCTGGGACAGGTAGCAGAACCTGCTCCATATGTTGACAGACTGCTCATTATGGTCCCCCTCGTCACCTCCTGTTGGATGTATTGGAAGATGCTGTTCCCCCCATCCTTTGTGTGGCTGCACAACTCTTCCTAAACCACAGATTCCTCTTGTTACTCAATTGCCAGTTAAAATCATTGAGTTTAATGCCCACAAAAATGGCTGTGAGCAACCCCAATTTCTCACCTGTGTTTTGTTTACATGTAACCTAGGTGTTACAGTACATTTGCATACACAGTGCAAATATTTCTTTCATTGTTTTTCTGATGCTTTCTGAATGAAATAAATGTCATAATACAATATTTCTGGTGCTTCCTCACATTGTCCCTCCCACGACACCCCTTCCTCCCCACCCCTCCCAATATAGTAACATAATTTCAGGTGGAGACAGAGTGCCCATCGGGAACTGTATAAGGCTAAAGGAAACTTGGCTGGAACCAAGGTTATCAATTAATCTTGAAATTGTTCACATTGACAGTGCCTCAAGGCACTTTCTTATTGCAGCTACCCATTTCTATGAATCAGACTGCAAATTGTTACAAATATTTTCCTTAAATTCAAAATATTGATCTTGTATCTTTTTTGTGCTATAAGCAGCAACAGTTTCTGCCTTAAGTCAGTGAAAGGTATTTGCATTAGCAACAGGACACAAAAATAAACTACATTGACCATAAACCTACTGGATTCTTGGCTTTATACAGAACTGAATAATATGGAAGTCTCAGCAGTCAAGCAGTATCTGTGGAGAGGCGGCATTTTCATATTTTATGTTGATGATTGTTCATCAGACCTTTCAGCTAAGATCATTAAAGCCCTGTTTCTCTCTACACAGATTGTCTCTGACCTGTTGAGTATTTCCCCCAGCACTGAGTATTTCCAGCACTTTCTTTTTTTTAGTATCTGCAGAGTTTGGCTTTACAACCAAGAATATCTCAATTTCATACACAAGTTTCTAATTTTATTTCAACAGCCCTGCAGGCGATGTATAATGTTCGAGACAACATTCATACTCTGGGCCACCCACTGCTGGATCCTTTTAGTAGCTTTGCTGTCAGGAGAGTAGGGATAGCAAGGAGGACTTGGTGATTTGCAATGGCTGCAATGATGTACAATGGTTGCAATGAGTTGCATGGGTCTTTGTTGATGATGGAGTAGCTTAAAATTAATCACTAAAGCAACACAAGAAGGGCATATTCTACCAATTGAGCTACTTTTTGCAGACATTTTATTTCTGCGGTTATAAGCAACCATTCTGTTTATTATGTTCAAATAAAGGCAGGAAATTCTGGAAGTAGTCAAGATCTCGGGGAGTATCTCTGCAGGTATGCTTAAAATGGAAAACAGGAATGATGTTAAAAACTGGTTAAGTGCTTATAACATAAAGAACCACAACGCCTCAGATCTGCTCTCCCCTCCTCCCCCGCACCTGCCTATCACTATCTCTTACCTGCATCTACCTGTCACCACCTTGTGCTCACCGTGCCTCCCATCTTTTGTCCACCTATCACTGCTCTGCTTTCCCCTCCTATATATTGGGCTTCCCCTTTTCCTATCTTCAGTCCTGAAGAAGGGTCCTGACCCGAATCGTTGACTGCCTGCTTTTCTCCATGGATGCTGCCTGGCCTGCTGAGTTCCTCCAGCACCATCGTGTTTTTCAAGATAAGAGATATGAGAAGGGCTTATTTTGACATGTTCATGATATTCTATGCTACAAGAAGAGGTTCAAGAAGTTTACAATGTGAAATGAAACACAAAGATAAGAGGTGCGAAAAGCATTGGACCTTGTTATTCAGGCACAGAGCCTGACTGCTCAACCCAATGGGACCCTACCACATTTGTTGGTCAGTGTATACTCCAAAGAAACACTAAGATCTGAGTGAGGGCAGATTGGGCTGCACCAAGCCAACCTGACCCAGCATCCCATCCAGATCAGTTTGACCAGCCCAGTATCACTGAATGAACAGTATGACTGTGAAAGTTATGGTCAGGTCAGGGATGATGGGGTATAGAGAAAGGCCAGAAGCACTCGTGCTCAAGTTAGGTTTGAAAGAGTTGTGGTCAGACTGGGCCCAGGCCAGCTCTCAATTTTATATCCAAACAGACCTCTATTCGGGCATGCATGTATTTCAAAGCTTTGGGTAGGCTAGGTTTTCGTAATTAAAGGACAGGAGACAGATAGATCAAAAGTTCTGCATACTATGGAACTGTAGGGGAGTAAATATTTTGGCATAACAATGTGACACTGACAAACAGAAAAGGACCACCCCAACTGCAGACCTGGCTTAGAAGAAACAGGGCAGCAGAGGAAAGTCACAGAAGATGCACTGATACACTGCCATCAGATATTTGGTCCTGTTATGGACTCAGTGAAAGTCCCTTTAAGATAGAGAGAGTGTGTGTATGTGTGTGTGGGGCGTGCTTACGTCAATAGAAGATAAAGGACGTAATGACGTGGTTGAAGAAGTAAGAAGAAGAAGGAGAGAGAGAGAAGGGAGAGAGACACCAGCCTGCTTGTTTTTCTCTATCGATGGATGAGAAACAATAACTGTGTTTACCACTGAAATCCATGTATGGAAGTTGGAAGTAATCCGGTGGAGTTCACTTTGTTGCTGACCTGTAGAAGGAAACAGGTATTTGTGTGTGGACGACCACGGTTCGGATGCTTTTCGGGGTGAGGAAGTCACTACCGAGTAAACACTGAAGTGTCGTTTGGGTTCCATCGTGGAACATTTGGATTTCGTATGTACTCTCTCTATGTTTTTCTACATCTACATCTTATCTTCAGACAACGGTGGTTGTTGAAGAAGCCCTTGCTCATGTTTCACCTTATGGCTTGCGGAACTGAACTTTAAGAACCATTCAGGAACTGGGAGTTTTGGACTTTGTCACACACACACACGAAGAGTTTAGTTTTGGGGTTAACGTTCGAGGTTTAACATTCTTGAATTCTAACATACTAACATTTTTTTTTACTTTTATTTTACGTATTACCATAAGTAGTGATTAATAAAATAGTTTTTAACACTGAATCATGCTCAGTGTGTTTCTTTTGTTGCTGGTTTGTGACAGTCCGATCTGGTCTATTAAGTTTGCATTTGCTTGGTCAGTGTGTCTGTCTTGTTTAATAAGTTAATTGAATAAACTGATTGTAAACTTCCCTCCATAATATGGTTTGAATCACTTTAAAATGTAACAGTAATAAACACTTAAGCCAATATTTGCTGAATTGTCATAGCACTTCAGCACTTAAGAAATAGGACACATCACTGTCATCATTTTGGCTATTAACATTATTAATCACATTTGTTAATTAACTTATGATCCAGTGGAGAACAAAGGTTACAACTTACTACTGCTTGTCAGCTATATCCTTCCCAGCATTAAGCATCAATAATTAATAATAAAGACTGCTGGTGCCAAAAATAAGCCCCCCGGACATCCATTACCAGGAAGACATTCAAATTCCCTGTACAAACCATCTCCAAGTTCAATATCTTGCTCCACTGGAGGATCTAGGACCTCCTTCTGCTGAGAAAAGATGATTGATATTGGCAATGATTATTATTTTACATGTTCATTAATCATAGTAAACCACAAATCTCTGGAGCAATGAAGTTTCTGGTTGGTGTAATTTCAACACTGACTGTAATGAGATGTCTGTTAAGCATCCATATTCCTATTAGGAAATTATCATGGTGAACCTATCCAGTGAGGTATGCTTGTAAATTAATTAAGTACGACTAAGTGCAAGAAACAGACAGAAAGCAATGATCATCACCCCAACCAGTGATTATATGACTCACAACATGCTCTTAATGGTAGTGAAAAGTATGATAATACACATGTTGTTTGCATTTAACACTTCAATGTAGGGTGATGCCTCAAAAACATTTTCCAATAAGAAAGAAAGAGATATAGTGAACACGGAACATGAGGAAAATGTAGAAAGACGGAGCAATTTGTATGGAGAGATTTTTTTTATTGTTGGGAGCAAAATGGCAAAGCAAAAGCAACTACAAATAGTGGAGTGGAAGCATTGATAGATCATGCAAAGTCCTGTGCTCACAGAATGGAGATTATTTGGTCTGATACAATAGAAAACTACTTAACTAGAGTGAGATTAAGCCGTGCAAGAATTTGATAATAAGGAACGCAGGGAAATTATGACTGGAGCAAGGAAGCAAGTGAAGTTTGAAGCAAGAAGGGATGATGAGAGTGTGGGGTGTCAATAAGTAGATGCTTGTGTCGAGTTGATGAAGGGTAGCCAGGTTTAAGAGGTCAAGTTGAGAAAGTAGTGTAGGAGTAGAAAAGAAGACAAATAAATGCAAAGACGGACAATGTTATTTAGTTGTGAGAAGTGGTTTTAGTAACAGGGTGCATATGGTGGAGGAAGATCATCTCAAGCTTGTGCGGGGTGTCAGGATTACATACATCCTGGCTTGGTTTAAGATGGCAGAAGAGAAGTTAATGGAATCAAGGTCAGTAGCTTGGGGATGCTGTCAAGTGACAATACCTTAAAGCTAATTAATTTAAGTGTAAAACCAGGAAATCTTGAACTTGCCCACCCAGAAGGCTATAGGTGCTGATTCAACCAATACAGCCAAAACTGAGATCGATAACTTCTGCTCTGGTTAGGTATCAAGGATATGGAGCAAGGACAAGCAGATGTTTTTGAGCTACAGATCACTCACACTGTAACTGAGTGGCGGAATGAGTTTGAGAGGTTGAATGAAATAATCCTGCATAGTCTGACAAGGTAGTGGTTCTTCAAAACATCACAAACTCAAGTCTCTGATAAGCATCTTAAATGGAAGACATTGCTTCAGACACTGCCAATTTAGAAAAGAAAGTTGTACATATATGTATGATAACATTGTTGTATCCTCAGCCCAGCCCAGCCCAGCCCCCATCTCTTTTATGTTAAAGCATTTATGAGAGATAGAATAGGCCCTTCCCATGTAATGACTGAAAAGTCTGTGACAGTCGGCTAAGCCAAACCCTTGACTTAATCAGCTGTCACACCTATGAAAGACCCACAATAACAAGCAAATAATTAAAATCTTTAAAAAAAAATGTTTTAACAAAAATGACAATATTTGTGTCTAAATAATTTTCAGCATAAAAATTATAATTACAATCAATTAATTCAAAAATATGTAAATTAACCTAATAGTTACCTTGGTTCCTTGCAACCATTTCTCTCCATCCAGGTGAAGGGCAGCCACCAAGTTCTGATATTGAAGTTTATGCACATATATGCTGAATTCCTAAACATGGCAGCACTTATGCAAGGAACTGGAAAACATTTTCTGTAAGATCAGGGCAAATAGTCAGAGGATGAACCTAACTGCTAATTATATTTGTCACTTGAAGTAGCATATAATGATATTGAAATATTTTAAGTCTCTATAATCTGTGTTAACTGGTCTTTGACCTTCTGAAAGGATTGAGTCAGACCAGTTCATATACTAATGAGGAAAATCTTCATTTCAGTAAACAATAATTGGAAATGCTATTCCATATAAATTGTGGATAAGTATGTAATAGAAAAGACCCTATTTTATTTCAATGTAATTCATGATGCCTATTAGTGTCCATACCTTTAGTTACTCAGTGTAGGCTCCAGGCACAGTTTTTAATTGGCTAACATTGCTTCATCTAAGAGTAGGTATTTATCCATGTCTTATTGTATTAATTTTAGGTTTGCCTGTGTCTTTTTGTTTTATGTAATTTTTTTTGTGTGTGATGTGCATTTTGATGTTGTTTGTGTGTGTTATATTTTGGGCATCTATATCTGTCTTATTGGGATGTTTTGTGCTAGTGATGTATTTTATCTACTAACATTTACTGTGATAGAATACGTGTTTGGCATTTGCTGCAGTAAATATATCCTTGTGGTTGTTTATTGAACTGTGCATCTGGGTCTAAATAATTTGCAGCTTTTCCAGTGATATTTAGTTCGATCTATATTTATACATTTGATTTGAAGTAAAATAATTGTGGTTATGTCAGTGTTAGAATTATTTTAGTTGTTCAATATGTTACTTGTGATTAAATGAACCAGAATGTTGTTGCAGTGTGCACATCAATTTGAAGAAATTTAGATGTTTTAGAAAGTTTTTTTTGGTTTCTATAAAAAGTATTAGTGTACATCGATATAGACATGTTTTTTTTCTGCTGATGCACTTTGGGAAGACTTGTAAAGATAGGGCCTTGGGTAGTGTTGAAGAACAGAGGGACCTCAGTATACAAGTCCAAGGAAGGTGGCAGTTCAGGTAGATGAGGTGGTGAAGAAGGCATATGGGATACTTGCCTTCATTAGACAGGGTATAGAATATAAAAGTGGGAGATTATGGTACAGACTTATAAAACATTTGTTCGGCCACAGCTGCAGTACTGTGTGTGGTTCTGGTCACCACTCTATATGAAGGATATGATTGCGTTGGAAAGGGTGCAGAGGAGATTCATCAGCATGTTGCCCGGGATGGAGTGTTTCACTTATGAGAAGAGAGTGTATAGGCTAGGTGTGTTTTTTCTGGAGCCGAGCAAGCTAAGGGGGAACTTGATTGAGGTGTATAGGGTGACTTTATAGAAGTGTATAAAAATCATGAGGGTCATAGATAGGGTGAATGCACAAAGTCTTTTTTTTTCCCAGGGAAAGGGAATCAAACACAAGGGGGCATAGGTTTAGGGTGAGAGGAGAAAAATTTAAAAAGGACCTGAGGGGCAACTTCTTCATGCAGAGGATGGTGTAAATGGAACGAACTGCCAAAGGAAGTTGTTGAGGCAAGTACAATAACAACATCTAAAAATCACTTGGACAGGTACATGGACGGGAAAGGTTTAGAGGGATATGGGCCAAACACGGCCAAATGGGACTAACTTAACTGGGCATCTTGGTTGCCATGGATAAGTTGAGCCGAAGGGCCTGTTGCCTTGCTGTATTACTTTATTACTCTACAAATTTACATGGGGCATACATAGGGTAGATAGTGGAAAGCAGAGGTGTCTAAAACTAGAGGCAAAGGTTCAGTATAAGGAGTAAGATGTTTAACTTTTACATTTGGAGGGTGGTGGAATCTGGAATGCACTGCCTGAGGGGGTGGTGAGGCAGGTATTCTCACAACATTTAAGAAGTATCTGAATGAGCACTTGAACTGTAAAAACATAGAAGACTATGGGTTATGTGCTGATAAATGGGATTAGTACAGAAAGGTACTTGGTGGTTGGTATTCATATTGTAGGTTGAATGCCTGTTTCTGTGCTCTGTGATTATATGACTTTATATTTGGGAGTTGATACGTTAGAAACAGACTAAACATACCACAGGAACAAATTTATTTGATTAAACAACCCTCTGCTCTTAGTATGTTTAAAAGAAAAACTAGCAAATAATTATAATTCATAAATGTTGATTGAAATTTCAAAAAACTGGAATTTCTAAAGTCTAAACAGCCATAAGAAGGAAGTTCTTGTTGAGAATTTGTGAGAAGAGTTGAGATGGCATGAACTCATCAGAGACTGTGGGGGAGAAATTGATATTCATCAAATCTTCTCTGATTTGTGTGACATACTTATATTCATACTTTCATGCATTGTGATTATCTGTAAGGAGTTTGTACATTCTCCCGTGTCTGCGTGGGTTTCCACCGGGTGCTCTGGTTTCCTCCCACATTCTAAAGACATACGGGTAGGTTAATTTGGGGTTTAAAATGGGCGGTGCGGACTCGTTGGGCCGGAAGGGCCTGTTACCACGCTGTAAATAAAATTTAAATTAAACAATTTAACTTAATTTAATTATCCACCAACACAATAATGACTGCAGCACAATTTATGCATGCTATTTTAACTCCATGGCATCACTCCTTTCTCTAAAGCACTATGTTGTTGCTTCAGTACTCAGTCTGAATTTGAGCATCTAATCGAGGCTGATATCAGTTAAAACTATCATAAGATGAATTAGTTTTTCCTCATTGAGTTCTTTTGCATTCTGTCATAAAAATGAAGTTTAAAATTCATTCATATAAAATTAAAATCTGTGGCTCATAATTTCCTGGACAAGAAGTTGTACTTACTGTTAGTTAACGGGTTTAATCTTCATGATATTTTGTAATGCACATTATGGAATTGCGTGATGGGAATAGTGCAATGCTCACAACAGTGGTTTTTAGATCTGAATTAGCAAGGCAAGCAACTCTACATCTCATTAACCCATCAGACTGAAGGAATGTGAAATGATCAATGCAGGAAATGAGAAGCAAATGTGCATCAGAATGGATGAATTCAACATGGAATCAGATAAATCACAAAGCCATGAAAGCTTTAGCGAAGAGAAAAAAAGAGGCAGGAAAATAATATAAAATTACTGTTTTTTTTTCAAAATTACCACCAACAATTAAAATGTAAAAGAATGAGACTGCAGATTTGTCATTAGTTTTCAGTGTCAAGCAAGTTGTCTGGCAATAATTAATATATATCAGGCTATTAGACTAAAATGGATACATTTTACACATTTTTGGTGGGTTTGATTTGTGGCAAACACTCAGTTACTGCAACTTCATAGAGATTCAAAAGTTAGCAACTTTATTAAAATTAACAAAAAAAGCTTTTTTTCTGGCTGACAGCACAGCTGTGTATTCTGGACACCAACTTATGTTCTTCATAGAAATCAGTCCTTGGTTCATAACACTAAACATATAGCTGCACTTTGTGTTCTCCTTCCAAAATTCGTCTTCCATTGAAAATGAAGGAACTAAATTTTGGAAGAAGAGCAAAATACACAACCCCTACTTTAAATGTGTTTAATATGACTGATTGAAGGTGAAATGCTCTTTTTTGAGTTTAATTGCTCATTTGCTACTTGTCAGAATTTGCAAACCTGTAATGTTCACGTTTATTTTGAAATCTTGTATCTCAAACATGCATATATTTTGACCTGGATATTAAAAATGTGTCTTTCAAGTGATCAACATTCTGTTTTGAGTCTCCATCTGCTTCTTATCAATTTCTTTTTGTTAATTAGTCACCATCTTTAGGCACAGGGTTTAGAAGTTTTCAGAATAATGCTAAGTGCGGATCAGCACTCTGTGTCTCTACCAAAATGCCTCTAATGAAAGCAGCAGGATACAGGCAGGCTGGATGAATGGACAGACACATGGCAGCTGAAGCTTAAATGTATTTTGTAGGAAGAATGAAGGGAGGTTAATGTAGAATAAATGATACTGTTCTAAAAGGGGTACAGGAACAGAGGAACCTGGGGATGTGGCTGCATAGGTCATTCAAAGTGGCAGGGTAGGCTGAGAAAGCCGAAGATAAGGCCAATGCAATTCTGGACTTTGCCAACAGAGGCATAGTGTATAAAATCAAGGAAGTCCTGGTGAATCTTTATTAAACACTAGTCCAGTCTCAACTGGAGCATTATGTTCAATTCTGATTGCCTCATTATATGAAGGAATTAGAGAGAGGGTCCAGAGAAGATTTGTGAGAATGTGGGATTACAGTTGCAAAGATAGATTAGGGAGGACGGGACTGTTGTCTTTTAAGAAGAGAAAGATGAGGGGAGATTTGATAGAAGTATATAACATGACAAGTGATCTGGAATGGATGATAGTGGGACACTATTCCCTTTG
The DNA here is from genome assembly GCF_009764475.1 of Pristis pectinata. NCBI lineage: Eukaryota > Metazoa > Chordata > Chondrichthyes > Rhinopristiformes > Pristidae > Pristis > Pristis pectinata. The sequence continues at coordinate 23,507,236 of NC_067418.1, read as the reverse complement.
GTGGAGGGTTTGAAGACTAGATGTCACACGTATAAAGTAAACGGGTAGAGAATTAAGTGCCATAAGGTAAATCTTGCTTATGCAGCTTGTGGTAGAATCTGGAATGCACTGCCTGCAGATGTAGTAGAGGCAAATTCCACTGTGGCCTTCAAGAGGGAACTAGATAAATATATGATGCTGAAAAGTTTGCAAGGTTGTGGAGAAAAGGCATAGCAAAACATCAATATAAATTGGAGTGGAAAAGTCTACCCTATGGCAGCAGAAACACATCAGTGGTTTGTTGTATTTTTTGCTGTTTAAAGGAATGCTCTGCCAAAGTTGAGAGCCCAGGTGGGACTCCTTCAGCAGGATGTTTGAACATCTTCTGCAGCCCACACAGAAAATAATGCAATAAGACCGATAAATCTACAATACAAAATAAAAATGTTAAGACATCTAAACAAGTTAAAAAAGATAAATCTAAAAGTGCTGTATCTGAATTCATGAAGCATTTGTAACAAGGTGGTTAAATTAACGGTGCAAGTAGGTTTAAATGGATACAATGTGATTTTCATTATAAAGATCTGACTGTAGGTTGACCACACTGGGAGCTAAGTATCAAAGGATATTTAGGAAGGATGTGCAAAATGAAATGTGTGGTAGGGTGGCATTGTTAGTAAAGGATGAAGTTGGTGCAATATGAAAAAGGATATCAGTTGAGAAAATGAATTCAGTTTGGGTGGAGCTAAGACACATCAAGGAAAGGAAAATGTTGGTGGGAGTTGTCTGTAGAACTCCAAACAGGAGTGGTAATGTAGGTAATATAAGAAATTAAAGATGCATGTTAGTCTGCTACAGTAATCATGGGTGACTTTAATCAAATCAAATCACCAATAATGCTGTGGAGGAAGAATACTTGGAGTTACATGGGACAGTTTTTGGATCAGTATTTTGAACAGTCAATTAGAGAATAGGCTTTCCTCAAGGTATTTAGCAATGAGAAAGGGTTCATTAACAATCTTCTTGTGTGGGGTCCATTGGGGAAGGAATTCTTTATTAAGATGGAAACTGAGGTAGTTCAGTGAGAAATTAATGTCTTAAATCTAAACAAAGTACTTATGAAGGTATGAGGAGTAAGTTGCCTATGTTAGAGTGGAGAGATTCATTGAAAGGCATGACTGTAGATAGGCAATGGCTAACATTCAAGGAATTAATACAACAGTTAAATGTTACTGCTTTGCTTAAAATATAAAAGGAAAAATGACCCAACATGGCTAACAAATGATGTTAATGATAGTATTAGACTCAATAAGGATTCGTATAAGATTGCAGGACAAAGTGGAAAACTTGAGGATTGGGAGCAATTTAGATTTCAGCAAAAAGGACAAAGAAATTAATGAAGAATAAAGTATGAGAGTAAACTTCTTGGGAATGTAAAGATGAACTGTTTAAAAACTTATACAAATCTGTAGAAAAAAATTAGTTAAGTCAAGTGAAGATCCCCTATAGTCAGAAATCAGTGAATTCACAATGGAAAACAGTCACATGCACAGCAATAAACCTAATACTTCGGTTTGGTCATCACAGAAGTGGACACGTGTAACTTTTCAAAGATGTTTGGGAACCAAGAATCTAATGAAAGTGAGGATCTCAAACAAATTAATATTAATAAAAAAGTAGTTTTGAAGAAATGAATGGCACTGAAAGCCAGTAAATCTTGTGGTCCTGATAAGTTAGACTCCAGAGTATTAAAGGAGGCAACCTTGAAAATAGCGGATGTATTGTTCTCATTTTCCAGAATTCTATAGTATGGCAAAGGTAACCCCACTATTTAAAAAGAAAAGGAGGGAGAGAGAAACCTTTAGAGTTTTTGGGGGGATTATAACAAATAGAATAGATACATGAAGTAAGTGGATATGGAAACTTGGATTTTCAGAACATCTTTGATAAGTTCCACATTAAAGATTAGTAGGTACAATGAAAGCACATGATATTGCGGGTAATGTATTGATACAGATTGAAAATAGCTTGACCCACAGTAAAATAGGAATAAATGGTTTTTATTTGGAGGACAGGCGATTACTAATGGAGTCCTGCAGGATCAGTGCTTGAGCTCAGCTCCTTATAACCTATATCGATGATTTGGATGTGATAACAGAACGTGATATTTCAAGGTTTGCCAACAACATTAAACTGGATAGGGTTGTGAGAAGGAGACTTCAAGGTAACATAAACAGATTGAGTGAATGGGCAAAAACACATCAGATGCAGTATAATGTGAATAAATTGAAGTTATCCACTGTCATAGGAAAACAGAAAGGGAGGGTATTATTTAAATTATGTTAGTTTGATTTTAAAAAGCAATCTGGGTGTCTTTGATTGCTTTCGATGACTAGTGTACATGTAGATGCACCAAGCAGTCAAGAAGGTAAATGATAATTTGGTCTTCATAGCTAGAGCACTTGAATGTATGTGCAAGGACACTTACTGCAATTTTACAGGATCTTGGTGAAATAATACTGGAGTATTGTGTGCATTTGAAAAAATTCAGACCTATTCCCAAATTAAGTATGTTTCAGTAGCCACACATACGCATTCCTTTTCACTCAACCCTTGATTTCCCAAGGCTACTCGGAATAATTCTGTTTTACTTGTCCTATGCTTCTAACACTAACAGGGCAGTACTGTCTGAAGGTACTGTTATTGATGACATAACATTAAATATAAAACACTCTCTTTCTGCCTCCACAGTTCTCTGGGGCAATGGAGGAGGTCAAATGCAAAGAATTCAGAGTGGGAATGAGGTGAAGAGTTAAAATGACAGGCATTGAATGTCCATGGTCACCCTTGAGGACTGAATAGGAGTGTCCTGCAAAGCAGTTGCACAATCAGCATTTCCCCCATTGTGATGAGATCGCATCATGAGCATCAAATGCAGTACCAGTAAATCAATGCTTTGCCTGGAGGGAGAAGGGAGGAAGTGAAAGGTAGGTGTTCCATCTCTGCATTTCTATCATGAGAAGGAAATTGGGTGATGGTGGAAGTGGAAAAGTGAATTACAGAGAATAATGCAGATAGTTTTAAAAAAGGAATGCTATACATATGCATTAATATTTCATCTTTTAACAACATTCATTTCTGCTTACTAAAAGCAATGATCAAAACTGTCAGGATCATGAATTTGCATTTTGGAGTATTAGTCATTGAATGTTTCACTTTGGTATTTTAGCAGAGGTAAAATAAATGCAATATACTGGGATACAAAACATATCTTTAGGGCTCAAGAGAGATGAGCAACTGTTTTCCAAGATCTGTGAGATATTGGCACTCCTCTTATGCCGTAAAAATGCTGCTTAAATACAGCCTAAGGTGATGCATTTGATGTTTTGCTCCCACTCTTGAGACTTTCCAAATGGGAATATCAAGCTGTGTGTTTCAAAAGTTGCTTACAAAGATACTGGAATGGAATTTCAAGAAGTCACAGTGAGGGAACCGATTATAAAATATCTGCTTTAATTAATAATATCATCTTCTGTTGTGACCTGCATAATGTGGTACTGCAGACTGACATTTGATAAAGTTTATAAATTGTAATGTTGCAAGGCAATTTATGGGACTGTCTGCAGGCAAGAATATAATTTTATTGATTCTACATATTAGGTGAGGGGGTAAAATATTAAAATAAAAATAAAAAACACAGGGAATACACAGCAGTTTGGGTAGCACCTGTGGAGAGAGCAAAATTGTGTTAAGGTAACAGGTGGATAACATTTCATCAGAACTGGCCAGTTCTGCCACACGTTGGAGAGATTGGTTTACTGAAATTGTCACATTCAGTATTGAGTCCCAAAGGCTGCATCATGCCTCGACTAGAGATATGGATACACAAGCTTATGTGGGGCTTTACTGGGACAATCCAGCGGCAGTGAAGGATTGCAACATATTTCCAAGTCAGCATGGTATGTGACATGAAGGGGAACCTGAAGGGGTGGTATTTCCATGGACATGCTGTCGTTGTTCTCCTTAGTGGTAGGGGTCACAGGTTTGGGAGGGACTGTTAACATAACTTAGGCAAGGTAACTGCAATGCAGTTTGTAGATAATATCAAGCAGTAGCGGAAGGAATAAATGTTCAGGTTAATGAATGAGATGCTAGTCAGGTGGGCAGCTTGTCCTGGATGGTGTTGAGCTTATTGAATGATGGAGTTCTGCTCAAGCAGGCAAGTAGAGAATATTCCATCACACCCCTGACTTCTGCCTTATAGAAGGTGGTAAGGCTTTAGGATGTGAGAAGACAAGTTACCTGTCATAGGATGCTCAGCTGCTAACTTACCGTTAGAGCCACATTATTTATGTGGCTGATCCAATTATATTTCTGGTCAATAGTGACACTTATTATGTTGATAGTGTGGGATTCGGCAATAGTAATGCATTATTAATGCAACAGTAATGCATGTGAAGAATAGGTTGTAGATTTTCTCCACTTATAGGTGCATGGCATTCGTATGGCAAGAATGTTATTTGCTAGTTGATGATGCTTGGGCCTAGGACGTTGCCCCAGGGAACTCCTACAGTGATGTCCTGGGGCTGGGATGACTGATCTCCGGAAACCACAACCTTTGTGCAAGGTATGACTCCAATCATTGGAGTACTCTTCTTTGGTGTCCACTAACTCCAGTTTTAGCAAGGCACTGTGATGTCACTCAGTCAAATGCTGCCTTGATATCAAATTCAGTCACTCTCATCTCATTCTGGAATTCAACTCTCTGGTGAAGAGGTCTGGAGGTGAGTGGTCCTGGCAAAATCTAAACAGAGTGTTGGTGAGTAAGTTCACAGTGGGTAAGTTCCACTCTGTTACTTTGCTGAAGATTGAGAGGAGACTGATTAGGTGGTAGTTGACCAAATGATATTTGTCCCGCATTTTCTGAACAGCATATACCTTGACAGTTTTCCACATTGCCAAGTAGATGTCAGTGTTGTAACTGTACAGTAAAAGCTTAGCTAGAAGCAATGAAGTTGTGTAAACTATGAAACACTGCTAATAGACATTGACCTATCCAAGTGACTGACTATGAAAATTGTTAATTGGTTGCCTCTCGAGGGATTTAACTCTAAGTGGTCTCATTAACTTATTAATACTGTAATTACAATTAATGTTTTGTAACCATTAGCTGGTTTAATAAGCCAAAACCATTGCTGATAATATAAAATTGGCCATGTTGTTGATAATGAAGAAAAGATGAAATAAAACATTTTCTGGGTATGAGTTATGTCTGCCCACCTAATTTCTTTGTTTATCTAATAGTTATCTATTATCAACAATCCATTTCTCTGGAGACACATTTCTCTCTTTTGTTTATTCTGTGGATATAATTGTTATCCATCTATCCATGCAATTCTCATCATTGCCCAGTGAAGATAAAATTATTGAGAGAATTTTCCTGAGGGTGTGTTGGACCATTGTCTTATATATTCAGTCTTCTAGGAGTCTGATGGAACATCTTTCAGTTCTCAACATTACAAAGGGCAAAACAAAGTGGCAAATCAAATTCAATCCAGTGAGGAGTGAGGTAATATGGTCAGGGAGCAAGGCCAGGGAAGCTGTACGTTATGAATATCAGATATTGAGAAATGTGGAAGAACAAAGAGATAATGGGACAGATAGACAAAGTACCTTAAGAAAACAAATGGGAAACTCATGGAGATAGAGAAGTCATACTGGAACTGTATACAAGATTGATTAGGCCATAGGTAGAGTGGTGTGTACTGTTCTAGTTACCACCAGTTTACCTGGCTATGGCCAATAGTTCCAAAAAGAACAATCAACATTTGGCTGATCCAGGCAGGTCCTGCATTTTCACAAACTCACATCTATCAATCTGCTGTATTGCTAGCCTCCGCATGGAGTCTGACAACTGAGCTCCGTGGTATTGGGAATTAATATGTAGCTAGCAGTGGCACAGGATTGAATCCTCATTCATTTGACTGAATATTAGGAGGGAAAGAAAACTTATTTTAATTCCATGCTTTTTTTCATTACTTCTTAGTGCTTTAATGTGTTGACTTAATTTTAGGCTTTAAATTATTTATAACAATGTTATAATATCAGACATTTAGCAACAGTTACACAGCTTTGACACAAGCAAATCCGTACTCCAGCTTTGCCTCCTGTTCTAATATCTGTAGCCCTTTGGTTTTGCTGCCTACTATGGACACAGGTAGAGTTACCAACTAGACACGAGGGGCATATAGATAGGAGTAAACATTTCCCCATAGCAGAGGGGTCTATAACCAGAGGATATACCTTTAAGGTAAGTAGCAAGAGGTTTAAAGGGGATATAAGGAAGAGGTTTTTCACTCAGAGGGTGGTTGGAATTTGAAATGCATTGCCTAAGAGGCAGTAGCATCTAAGAAGTGTCTAGACAAGTACTTGAATAGCCAAGGCTTAGAAGGCTATGGACCAAGTGGTGCTAAATGATTTTAGTATAGATGGGTAATTGATGGTTGACATGGATAGGGTGGGCCAAAGTGCCTATTTCTATATCATATGACTCTACGACTCTTTCTTTTATTGAAGATAGTCATCTGTCAAGTAATGGGAGTGGCCTGGGCAACAATATATTAAAAGTTATGCCAGATGGTACACTTAGTTCGAGGTATTCTTATATTTGTATATCTTATACCTTTTAAAATTGTAGGTTCAAAAGGCAGGGCCGCAACAATATGCTGCTTGGAGCCTATTCACCACTGAAGCGATGCTGAACACCTTCAGAGTGTGAACTCCAAAGGTCCTCTGCCCCAAAGAGGTCCATAATGGAGGCTGAATCCTGCTTGATTAGGCTCAATCTCACAGAAAAGATGTAAAAACATAAGAGAGTTCCTGGAAGTGATTTCAAGGGCAAATACAATGGTTGGAGAAATTTACTCAGGAGGAATGATTGGCGAGGCTAGAGCCGACTGAGAGGTGATTTAATTGTGATGTGTAAAATTCAGTGAGGCCTTGATGATGGCAAACACCTAAGCCCTTTTATCAGGGAGCTGAAAAACTTGGGGAAATGGATTTAATGAAATAGGTAGATGTATTAGAGGGAGTTAAAGAATAGTGTTTCACAAAAAGAAGGGGTTTGGAGCTCGCTGTCTAAAACGGTAGTGGATGTAAATATGTAACCATATTTCAAAGGTATCTGCAAGGCTAAAATCCAAGCTGGAAAATGAAGCTTAATCTTGGAAGCAGTTCTTTTGGTTAGCAAGGACATGGTCATTTAAATGGTTTCCATTGGTGCCATAGATCCTGTGACTCTATTACTGATTGACTAAGAATCACCTTGGAGATAAGAAAATGGAGAATTAATCCACATTCTTCAGCAAGCAGATGGGCATCAATCTCTCTAAACCTTGACCATGTTTGCCAGTGTCAGTCATCAAGAGTAGGGGTGACCAGTGAACAAGACTTGGTGTGAGTTAGGGCACATGCAGGGAATAGAGCAAAGGAGGCCAGCCAGTGGTACATTGGAATAGTTAGGTCTGAAGCAAGCAAGACTATTGAGTTGGGTTTCAGAAACAGTTGGAGTGAGGCAGGGGCTGCACTCGGGTGGGGCAACAGACATAGATAGGTTGTCATAAATGCATGGTCCAAAGCTAACTTGGGGTGGGTTCAATGCAACACCAAGTTCGGAAACATTGTGGTTCAATTTCAAATAGGAAAGAGTGGGAGTGTGAAAGAGAGAGCAAGATTTAATGAAGTCAAGGATGGAGGCAAAGATTTGGCTGAATAGAGGGGTAGCTGCAGAGACGGATATACAACACAGAGAGCCCCATTTGCCCGAGTTTGGCCCATATCCCTCTAAACCTTTTCAATCTATGTACCTGTCCAAATGTCTTTTAAATGTTGGAACTGGTTGCAAAGGCTTCTCATCAGCTTTCTGGTCATCCTATTTTTAAGAAAATTTTGGTTTTTGCAAGTTTCAGTCCAGGAATATTGATTTCCTTAAATCTGGTTGATCACTACACTGGTTTAAAGCAAGTTTATTTCATCATGAAATGCCTATAATAACAGACACTGTAGTAAATTTCTAAAAGCTATAAAAATTCCAGGTTGATTCAATTATTAATTAATGCTTAATTAAAGACTTCCATTTTGATGTCTTGCATCTGCATGTCATCTTCTGAAGTACTCAATACGTGACTGAGAGAACCCTTTCATTAGCATATAATTAACAAGAGTAATTAGATTTTAAGTTAAGTACTTATTTGTCCTTGAATTATAAGATCAAATGGTTTGATTAATTTGATGCACCAAAGAAAATTAAAACAAATATTCAACAACTAACTATTCTGAACAAAATGGGGATCCATATTTTCACAAACAAATGAAACTTCCATGGTGAGAAGGTACAATCGTGCTTTTGATTATGATTTAATAAAAGGAACCAGAATGTACACAATATCCTATCACAAACTTGTGACATTCTAAGGTGTTTTACTGCTTCAAGAATTTCTGGGTAAAACAGTCTAAGGTCCATGTAGTTTGCCACCTACCATCATAGTACAATAATAACTATACATCACACAGCAATAATTGAACTGTTGGGCGATCATAGAAATTGATCTCCATCTTCAGGAGATCCAAAAATCTGGGGTAAGAAAACCTGAGTGGAGAAAGCTTTGGAAACTACTGTCCAAAGCTACTGGATCTTCCTAGCTTGCGGCTCTAATGCTGAGCCAAAGAAAAGGTTGGGCCTGAGGGGTTGAACTGATGCTTGGAAGAGACCTTAATTCATCAGAAGCAGGTCAGTTGAAACTGAGTTATGATTATCAGGTGCAGCTGAACCAGAGTAAATCCATTTAAGAACATTACCTGGTTCTAAAAACTGAAGTGGAAATTCAGTAAATTTGTCACATCCATGTCCTCGATAATACCACAATCCTGTTTCTATTCTGCTGTAAAGGACTATTGAAACCAAATTTGTTTTTTTTAAACACTAACTGCTTGTTAAGAAAACCTAACAAATGTTTATATATAGTCTTATTTTATGGCGTGCTAATAATGGGGACCAGTAACGTAGCAAGCATTAGGCAAGCCTTCTTCCTATTGCTTAGTAGAGTTGGAGGGATGGATGGTGGGGGAGGGGAGCTGATAAAGTTTAATAAAACACTCCCTTTTATTGTGTTGAGTTTTTGGAATTCTAATTGAAACATGACATTTGGTTTCTTATTGATTATTACGATACAATAAATACAGAACATTACAAATTCACACTGCATTTCACATTTTTGTAGTGTACTTGACATGAAATTAAATAGAAATACATAATGAATAGTGAATTATGAAAACCCTTGTTTCACATTAAGAGAAGAAATCCTTTCCAAGGTAGCAGACAAGAGCTCCCAGCGATCTTCACCAGTGATCAGTTACAAGCTGCCTCATGCACAAGGTCACTGATGAGTAAATGGGGAAATGTGAACCTTTATTTGCTTTAAACATGAAACAAAAAGAAACATTATAATGCCTTTTAGTATTTGTCAGGAGTTTCTATCATTTACCAATTTTTAACATTTGAAATATTAGTTCACAGTAACACCAACTTTTTGGGTCTTTAACAGAGACGATAAAGAAAATTTCAAAGCTGCTCCACGACATGATGGGAAAAGTCACTGCTGCTTCTACACCTGACAGCTCAATGCTGAATGTTTAGGTAATAGCATGTATTGATTGAAAGATCACATGAAAAATGCCTAGTCTTGGCTCAGGAGCATGACAATCCAAAATATTTAGGCCATAAAGACATAGGAGCAGAATTAGGCCATTCGGCCCATCGGGTCTGCTCCACCATTCGATCATGGCTGGTTTTTCCCTCTAAACCCCATTCTCCTGCCTTCTCCCTGTAACTTTTGACACCCTTACTAATCAAGAACCTATCAACCTCTGCTTTAAATACACCCAATGACTTGACCTCCATAGTCATCTGTGGCAATGAATTCCACAGATTCACAACCCTCTGGCTGAAGAAAGTCCTCCTCATCTCTGTTCTAAAGGGACATCCTTCTATTCTGAGGCTGTTCCCTCTGGTCCTAGACTCTCCCACTACTGGAAAAATCCTCTCCACGTCCACTCTATCCAGGCCTTTCAATATTCGGTAGGTTTCAATGAGAAACCCGCCCCCCAACCCATCTTTCTAAACTCCAGTGAGTACAGGCCTAGAGCCATCAAACACTCCTCATACATTAACCCTTTCATTCTCAGGATCATTCTTGTAAACCTCCTCTGGACCCTCTCCAATGCCAGCACATCCTTCCTTAGATATGGGGCCCAAAACTGCTCTCAATACTCCAAATGTGGTCTGACCAATGCCTTATAAAGCCTCAGCATTACATCCTTGCTTTTATATTCTACTCCTCTTGAAATGAATGCTAACATTGCATTTGACTTCCTTACTACCAACTCAACCTGCAAGTTAACCTTTAAGGAATCCTGCACGAGGACTCCCAAGTCCCTTTGCACCTCAGATTTATGAATTCGTTCCCCATTTACAAAATATTCTATGCCTTTATTCCTTCTACCAAAGTGCATGACTGTACACTTCCCTAGGCTGTATTCCATCTGCCAGTTCTTTGCCCATTCTCCCAACCTGTCCAAGTCCTTCTGCAGACTCCTCACTTTCTCAACATTACTTACCCCTCCACCTATCTTTGTATCATCCACAAACTTGGCCACAAAGCCCTTAAATCCATCATCCGGATCATTAACATGTAACATGAAAAATAGCAGACCCAACACTGTCCCCTGTGGAACACCACTAGTCACTGGCAGCCAACCAGAAAAGGACACCTTTATTTCTGCTCTTTGCCTTCTGCCAGTCAGCCAATCTTCTACCCATGCTAGTACCTTTCCTGTAATACCATGGGCTCCCATTTTGTTTAGCAGCCTCATGTCCACACCTTGTCAAAGGAATTCTTAAAACCCAAGTAAACAACATCCACTAACTCTTTGTCTGTCCTGCCTGTTACTTCCTCAAAGAATTCCAACAGATTTGTCAGGCAAGATCTCCCCTTAAGGAAATCATGCTGACTTTGGTCTATGTTATCATAGGCTTCCAAGTACCCTGAAACCTCATCCTTAATAATGGACTCTAACATCTTACCAACCACTGAAGCCAGGCTAACTGGCCTGTAATTTCCTGTCATTTGCCTTCCTCCCTTCTTAAAGAATGGAGTTACATTCGCAATTTTCCAGTCCTCTGGAACCATTCCTGAATCTAGTGATTCTTGATAGATCACTACTAATGCAAAATACTTATTCAGTTCATCTGCCATTTCTTTGTTCCCCATTACTAGCTCTCCAGCATCATTTTCCAGATGGTCTGACGTCCACTCTAGCCTTTGTTTTACTCTTTATAGATCTGAAAGAACTTTTGGCATCCTCTTTTATATTATTGGCTAGCTTACCTTCATATTTCATCTTTTCTCCCCTTATTGCTTTTTTAGTTGCCTTCTGTTGGTTTTTAAAAGCTCCCCAATCCTCTAGCTTCCCACTAATTTTTGCAATATTGTATGCCCTCTCTTTTGCTTTTATGCCATCTTGGACTTCCCTTGTCAGCCACAGTTGCCTCATCCCCCCTCTAGAATGCTTCTTCTTCTTTGGGCTGAATTGATCCTGAGTCTTCAGAATTACTCACAGAAACTCCTGCCATTGCTGCCCTACCATCATCCCTGCTAGGGTCCCCTTCTAACCAACTTTCGCCAGCTGCTCTCTCATGCCTTTGTTGTTACCTTTCCTCAACTGTAATACCGATACATCCAATTTTAGCTTCTCCCTCTCAAACTGCAGGGTGAATTCTATCATATGATCACTGCCTCCTAAGGGTTCCTTTACCTTATGCTCTCTAATCAAATCTGGTTCATTGCACACCATCAAATCCAGAATTGCCTTTTCCCTAGAGGGCTTGACCACAAGCTGCTCTAAAAAGCCATCTCATAGGCATTCTACAAATTCCTTCTCTTGGGATCCAGTACTAATCTGATTTTTCCAATCTACCTGCATATTGAAATCCCCCATGACCACTGTAACATTGCCCTTTTTACATGCCTTTTCTATCTCCTGTTGCAATTTGTACCCCACATCCTGCCTACTATTTGGAGGCCTGTATACAACTCCCATCAGGGTCTTTTTACCCTTGCAGTTTCTTAACTCTACCCAAAAGGATTCCACACCTTCTGATCCTATGGCACTTCTTGCCAAGGATTTGATTTCATTTTTTACCAATAGAGCCACCCCACCCCCTCTGCCCACCTGCCTGTCTTTTCAATAGGATGTGCATCCTTGGATGTTTAGCTCCCAGCCGTGATTTTTTCAGCCACGTCTCTGTGCTGCCCATAACATCATACCTGCCAATTTCTAACTGCGCTACAAACTCATCTACCTTATTTCGTATACTGCGTGCATTCAAATATAACACCTTCAGTCCTGTATTCACCACCCTTCTCAAGTTTGTCTCCATGTTGCCTGAAGTTAAATTTTTATCCCTTTCTAAACCTTCTGTCTTATTCTTTATTCTGGAGACTTCAGTAACCTCTCCTGCGCTCTCCTTCCCTTCTACTTTATCCATACTTTTCCAATCTGTTGAACCCACCCTCCTACTATTCAGTTCAAAGCCCCATCTACAGCCCTAGTTATGCATTTCGCCAGAACCCTGGTCCCAGTGTGGTTCTGGTGGAACCCATCCCATTGGAACAGCTCCCTCCTTCCACAATACTGGTGCCAATGTCCCACAACTTGAAACCCACTTCTCCCACACCAATCTTTGAGCCATGCATTTAACTCTCTGATCTTATTTATCTTGTGCCAATTTGCACATGGCTGATGTAGCAATCCAGAGATTATTACCTTTTTGGTTCTGCTTTTTAATTTAGTCCTTAGCTGCTCAAATTCCCTCAACAAAACCTCTTTCCTTATTCTACCTACATCATTGGTACCCACATGGACCACAACAACTGGATCTTTCCCCTCCCATTCCAAAGTCCTCTGCAAGTCAGATGAGACATCCCGAACCCAGGCACCAGGCAGGCAACACAGCCTTTGGGACTCTCAATCTTTGTGACAGAGCATTGTCTCTATTCCCCTGACTATACTATCCCCAATTACAATGACATTTCTCTTCTCTCCCCCCTCCTGAATGGCTCCCTGAACCATGGTGCCATGGTTCGGTTGCTCATCCTTCCTACAGCCCCACTCTCATCCACACAGGGAGCACAAATCTCAGACCTGTTGGACAAGCTCAAGGTCTGAGGCTCCTCCAGCACTACCTCTTGGATCCCCCTACCTGCCTCACTTACAGTCACACCCTCATGTCCTTGATCACAGAGTGAATTTGAAGTAGTTAACCTAATGGGTGTGACTGCCTCCTGAAACACAGCATCCAGGTAACTCTCCCCCTCCCTGATGCATCACAGTGTTTGAAGCTCAGATTCCAAGTCATTAACTTTGAGCCTGAGTTCCTCGAGCAACCAATACTTGCTGCAACCAGAAACCTGGAACCTGATCCTGCATTACCTACTTTATTTAATTAGTTATAATTTGATGTCTTATTACTGGTATTGGTTTATTATTGTCATTTGCACTGAGATACAGTGAAAAACTTGTCTCGCATACCGATCGTACAGATCAATTCATTACACAGTGCAGTTAAATTGAGTTAGTACAGAGTGCATTGAGGTAGTACAGGTAAAAACAATAACAGTATAGAGTAAAGTGTTACAGCTACAGAGAAAGTGTAGTGCAATAAAGTGCAAGGTCACAACAAGGTAGATCATGAGGTCAGAGTCCATCTCCTTGCGTAAGGGAACCGTTCAATAATCTTATCACATTGGGGTAGAAGCTGTCCTTAAGTCTGGTGGTACGTGCCCTCAGGCTCCTGTATCTTCTGCCTGATGGAAGAGGAGAGAAGAGAGAATAACCTAGGTGGGTGGGGTCTTTGATTATGCTGGCTGCTTCGCCAAGGAGGGGAGGCTGGTTTCCGTGATGTGCTGGGCTGTGTCCACAACTCTCTGCAGTTTCTTGTGGTCCTGGGCAGAGCAGTTGCCGTACCAAGCTATGATGCATACAGATAGGATGCTTTCTATGGTGCATCGATAAAAGGGGACATACCGAATTTCTTTAGCCTTCTGAGGAAGTAGAAGCGCTGGTGAGCTTTCTTGGCCGTGGCATCTACGTGATTTGACCAGGATAGGCCATTGCTGATGTTCACTCCCAGGAATTTGAAGCTCCCAACACTTAACTACTAAAAAAATCTTACCTGTTCTTACATGCTACTCACCAAAGCCTCCGATGCACACTCTCACTGTGGCCACTCCACTTCACCCTACCTTCCTTTTATTGGCTGAGTTGTTAGCTAATCACACAACTTTAAAAAAAAGCTGCTAGCTCCTCCCCTCTGCTGCTCTGGCTGCTGCAACTGGAGAAAAACAAGAAACTGTTTGAAATAATATTGCAGTTCCTGATTGTAGTACTCAGAAGGATTTTAACCCTAAGCAATAGTATAAAGGAGAGGCGTTGAAATGGCTGCCCAAAATGGCAGACTAATTTTCTACTCCATTGACTTCAGTACGAAGGAAAATCGGGCATGGTGCATATTGGTTAGCTAATTCAATATCACTGATATATGCCATCGATCAAAATTAAGCTTTGTGCATTTCAAGAATTGTTGATCATGATTCATACTGAACGGTGTTATATTAATCCACCAGCTCACTAGATTTGACAATACTTTGTGATACACAGCTTACAGCTCAATCAAACGTTAATATTATTCTAAACAAATGAAGCCTTTTACCTCGATGTGCTAACAGAGCCACAGCTGACACGCAGAAGAAAGTAGATCTGCTAATAATAGTAGATCTGCCTGTTTTCTAAGTGTATAGCTATAATGATGGAGATCTTCTGTCACATTGAGACTGCTATTGCCTGCTCTTGGATCACACTATTTATTGCAACATTGTCCTCTGCTCAGAACCTGGTTCACAGCACTTCAGCATGGCTGAATGCAGTTTAATGGCTGTCTCAGCACAGGCTGCACTAGCAGAAAGGCTTTGAGAGCCAATGTGGTCCCAGTCCCAGGCTCACTGGCTGTCAAAGCTGTCGTTAATAAATGGGAATATCTTTGGCAAAATTACAGGACTTATCAAAGGGTAGTGAGTAAAGTTGCAGATATAGTTAAAAGTTAAAGCTGTGTGTGGCTGTTAGAATACAGACATCATATTTGTGTGTCATACTTGGTATTATTTTATGTATAATCTTTGGTCAGCTTTTGTGACATGTTATGTGGAACACTTGCATTTATGTGGGTACTTATTCAGTCTTAATAATTTTTGTTTGGAGTTCTGGGTTGTGCTGTTCTTTGAATCTTGATGAGTTTTAGATCACTGGGGAGGGATTCAGGACAACCTCAGAGCACAGATATAAGAGTCTGCTCCCTAAGCTTCTATATTTTCAAGAAGTATATTGAAAAGTTGGTTTCTTGTGAAGATGCAAACGTCTTATGTTACTCAGGCCCATTTTCCAAACTTAAGAAACAGAGGCCCATTTTCCAAACTTAAGAAACAGTTTCTTATTTGATATTTTGAATTTTTTACTGTGACAATTGAGACTGGCAACAGAATAAGTCATTTGGAATTCAACAAAACGTCTCCAAGAACCATGAACCAATACTTTCATTTACATTGTCAAATAGATAGCAATTTTTGAAAGGAAACATTAAAAGATAATAAAGAAACTTAATGCGGGTGGCACAGTTGCCCAGCAATTAATGCAGCTCTCTTATTTGTGAACTCCAGTGCCGTCTGTGTGGAGTTTACTCATTTTTCCTGTGATTTCTAGTTTCCTCCCATATCCTAGAGAGGTGCTTGAAGGTAAATGTAAATTGCTCCTCGTGCAGCTGGTAGCAGAAGGATCAGAAGGTCATTGATGAACCTGTTAAGGAGAATAGGCTGCAGGGAAATAATTGAGGTAATGGGCTTGATGGGACTCAAGGGGCTGATTGGCTGCTTTGTATATTGTGTATAAATATGTGAACATTGCAATAGTTTCAAATCCTATATTACCATTTCATTGTAGGTTTGTAGATTGATTGCCAAACACCCGTGTTTACATAGTCCTCATTTGAGTAAATGTAATTGAACTGAATTGAATTAAATTTAATTAAGTATGAATGGAAGGGTATTGGTATTGGTTTATTATGGTGTTTATTCAGAAGAGACTAATCCTGGGGTACATTATTAAACAAACCACATCTTTTTTAGCATTAAGCTTTGAACTATCGTTATATCACATAGAAGGGCTAAAATTCTATTTGTGTAGTCTTAGGATGCCATGAGTAGGCATTGTAGCAATCACACAAAATACAGAGAGTCATAATAGAAGTTTATATGAGCTGAAAGAGGTCAAATTGCGGCAAGAAGCAAGAAAGACATTAAAATTGGGGGGGGGACAAAAATTAATGCTTCATTCTTTTCCCTTGTCATTAGAAACTTAATTTATTTAGCAGATTTATTACCTGCTAATGATCTGGCAGTACCAATATCTATTAAATGCCTGCAGCATATTCCTGTTCAATCTCTTCTGTTTTTAAATTCTAATGCAGTGTAAATGGAGTATTCTTCACAGTGAAGGTTGATCAGCTTATGTGAGTTGGTTTCATAAATGTGTAGGGCCAGTGAAAATGAACACCTGAAGCCACGAGTGGGGTTTTATTTTGGACTACGTAAATTTTACTTGGAACTCTTAATCAATGTCACTTTAAAACTTTACTCTAACACTTTACTCTGTATTCTGTTATTGTTCTTACCCTGTACTACCTCAATGCACTGTGTAATGAATTAATCTGTACAAAAGGTATGCAAGACAAGTTTTTCACTGTATCTTGGTACAAGTGACAATAATAAACCAATACCAAAATATATTCCTGATGTGTTAACTCAATACTATGACTCATTCTCAAAAATATGGATTTGCAGTTTATGTAGAGAGTATTGGCTCTCTAGAAATCCTAAAGAACATCACAATCAATTAATTACTTTTTAAGTGTTTTTATGTAGGCAAACATGGCAGCCAATTAGCTTGTTTCAAAGTGCTTCACAACAAATCAGATGATGGTTAAGAGAAGAGTATTGGCTAGAAGGCTGGGAGGATGCCTAACTCCCCTAATTCCCCAAATGATGGCAGATATTTTCCTGAATGCTGGGAGAACCCATCCCCTTAATCCTCTAATTACAATAGATGTTTTAAGTCAATCAGGGCAGTCACTTTAAATCCACCTTGGAAGGTGTAGTAATTCTGACGAGGACTCATATATTTATCTCAATCAAGCACCCAAATCCTGGATTGCAGTTTGGACTTTTGATGCATGTGATTTTTACCTCTGACTTTTGATCAGTGAATTTCATTTTCACGTGCAATGCTTCAAAGTGGCAAAATGATCAGTCAAAGAGATGACTAAGGAATGCATTGAAACCTGTATGTTTGTGAATGTCTAATGCCCGGTACTAACACTGTTGGATGCCAAATTTTCATAATTTTTTTCTCTCCATATATCTGCATCAAAGGGCTTAAAATGAGTTTAAGGTCATGACATTTCTTTCTTATGGATCCCATTTAATATTTGAATATTATCAATTTGTAAAAGTAAAAAATAGTAATGAAGTATTATCATTTTGAATAAATATTCTGAATTTCCACAGGGAGTCTGTTCAATTGATTGACCTTCAAGGTGGGAAAGAATTAAATTGTCTTGAAAGAAGTTCAGTGTTTCCACTAAAATTTAACAATTGTTTTTATTCTGATGGAGTGCTTAAAGGCAATAAAGTCTTTATTCTGAATGCTTCAGGCTGCTAATGTGTGGAAAAACCTTGGATTAATTCAATCCATTTTCATTATGTTGCCAGTTTTATGACATATTTACAGCATGAAGACACAGAAGAGAATCAGCTACAAATAAGTGATGCCTTATGTTTGATTACATTAGTAAGTTCATGAATCTAAGTGCAATAATATATTTGATATATATACTTTAAAAAGTATTCAGGAATTTCTTTTTGTTAAATTATTGCTACTTTGCATAATGCAGTTTGTCTTCTAATCATTTCCTATCAGATTGGCGAAGAATGTAACATGTAAAGAAAGAGTTGCATGTGTGTAAACTCCAGCAGTTTATTGCCAATAACATTTTTTTGTGGTGTAGTTACTGTAGTAACCTCGGAAATTCAGCAGCCAGTTTGCACAGAGCAAAAATGTGATAAGGATAAAATAATCTGTTTAAACTATCTTGATTGAGGACTAAATATTGGCCAGAAGAAGAGATAATTCTCCTAATCTTTGAGAGGTTTCCATGAGATATTTTGCTTGTAGCTGTGAGAACAGATGATAAATTAGTTTATCTGAAAGACCACACCTCTGACAAAGTAGCACTTACTCATTTCCTCAGTACTGCTCTGGAGTTTTCACTGATATTTTTGTGCTTAATTCTTTGGTGTGCAACTTGAACCAATGAACTTCTCACTCAATCATGACTGAGACATACCTGAACCAATACTTAAGCTAGTTGTTTGGATATAAGAGGAAAGAAATTGAGGAATTCAGCCAACAATAATATGTACATTAACTGGTTAAACCTCTGCAAAATTTAATCCAGATCTGGATTGAGCAAAACAAAAACGTTTTAATGGTTGCATTTCACTCCTGCTTCTTAACAAAAATGATATTGTATACAAAGGGAAAATTTAAGAATTTCTCAACTATACATCCATGATATGACAACGTCAAGATGTTTACGACTTTCAAAGTCTGCACATTTTTGATAGCTAGATGGGAATCATAATAACCAATATTATCTGTGGGAGATTTTAATAGCTATCTTGATTATGTTTTTCTGTCCATGCTTTGTTAATAGCCTATGTACAAGCCATGCCTTAGACTAGATTTTTTGAGTTAGTTGAGGACAGAAAGAAAGGGTTGATGTGCAGTTTTATTCACATGCCCACTCATTCACATGTAAATGAGTTTGTAATGCCCAATTAATTTTGGCATGCAAATACAAAGCTCATCAGAAAGGGGAAGGTCATTTTTTTTGCCATTATGATCCATTGTTATCAAAGGGAATATTTCAGTGCTTTCAAGTTATTTAAATAGTTTTTTTTAAGTAAGTGATGTGTATGTATTATAAAAGCTGTTTCATAGTAAAATTTCTTCACTAAATACAGTGAGAAAAACTTACTTAAGATCCAATTTAAAAACACCCTTTCTACGAAGAGGCTTAATACTACAGTGTGGAATAAGAGGCTCAGAATTCTCAGGGTTTTATGTTTATCAGTTAGCCACAGAAATGCCACAGGTACGCCACAGGTACTTTGAAGGGAAAAGCGATTGTTTCACCTATTAATTAGAATGGAGACAACTAGTAGGCCATAAAACAAAATTCTAGGTCAATTCAGGAGCTATTTGATGCTGCCATTGAATGCTCGACATTTCCAACTGCTGTCATTCACTCCAGTGTCCAGTAAATCAGCTGAAAGCTGGTCTGATGATTTCATAGTTCCACATCAGTTCTGTGCTTTAACTTGTGTTAAGCTATCAATTAATTTCTCTGGCAAGTTAATAGAACGGGAGGTGTTGGTCCTACTCAAGAGTTTGGCAAATTTCATATGTCACTGGAGCAGATTTTTCAATGAATGCAGAAGCAGGATGTTCAATTATGGGTAAACAATCAGCAACAGTGGATGTTGAAAAGTAAACAATTCATGATTTTTTTTTACAGATTTCTCGGGTGTCATCAGCTCTGTGTTAGTTAGGTATGATATGCAGTCATCAAATAATAAAAGCATTACAAGTGTTATGTTTGAGTAAAAAGTGAGCTTAGTTGCCCTTTCAAAGCCTCAGCACTTTTACAAATCACCACGCAGAGCAGAGTTCACACGATGAGTCCAATGATCCCAAGGTCAGGCAGGGTTCATGTGTTAATCCCACCCTGCTAGAAGGGACTGTTGGGTGATAGAAGGACTTTATTGAACTGTGGTGTCTTTTGTGGATGAACGCTTCTGGAGGAGTATAGTAATTTCCCAATTTCCACATTTAACTGTGCATGCATTATTGCCAAACATTGATGTTTGATTTACACTTCAATAATAGCAAGTGTTGATGGCCCCATTTTTATTTTCTCAGCAAAATCCAAGCCAATATCTCATTATACGTCTCTGCTTCAGTGCATAGAAATGGTAAAGGGTCATCTATTTTCCAGAAATGTGTGAACCCTTTCTGACCTATACTAGTAACAGAAATCGCAAAGAGGTATGGTGAGGTAATGTTCTACTATTTTAGAAACAAAAATTAAGAGCCTAGGGGTTATTGGACTGAACAAAGTAGGAATTCAGTTCTATGACATGATCTCCTAAATATTGCTTTTAGATTATATTAACCAGTTAGAAGAATGGGAATGGGTCAGCCGGTATTATTATCAGCAGCTCTTTGCCCTGCAGAATACCTGCAGTATACATTTATTCATTGGCAATCCCTCATTAACCAAAGGAATATTTGATCCGAGAGACCAAAGATGACGGATGAGGCTGCTCTGGCATTTGCAGACTCTGCAACAATGTGAACATGTATTTGTGATTGGGGTGGGCAGGCCTGGGTGCTCTATCTCCTGTTGCTGCTTTTCTATTTCCATTTAGTTGTCATATGGTTTCGATTTGCTGAGGTCTTTTCAGCAGGCTTTCAATCCACACATTTACATCTACGTATACTGTACATGCAACTGTTCATGTTATGGTTTTAAGACTATCAAGTGAAGCTTTTTATTAAACCCTGTCATGCAGGACATTACAACATGGAACCGTTTCTCTTTGTGATTATACAGAAAGAATCCTAGATGAGTTGATTGCAGTACACCTTGTAGATTGTCATACACTGCATCCTGCAGTGTGCTGGTAATGGGAGGAAATGAATGTATAAGGTGGAAGATAGGATGCCAGTCAAATGGGCAGCCATGTGACTGGTTGACTGGATTATCTACTAATGATTAGATTATCTACTCTTAGTGAATTTTTATTTTGTAGTATTAATGCATGCAAGGAAATACTGCCCTATTCTTTCACACTAGCAACACTATGCAGCATCTATGAAATGCACTGCAGTAATTCACAAAGGCTACTTTGATAGGAGTTCCTGAACTGTGAACTGTACTATCTAAAACAACAAGAACAGCAGGTGCCTGCAAAACACTGCCAGCTGCAGGTTTTCCTCCAAATCATATATATTCCTGACTTGGAAATATTTAGCCATTTCTTCATCATTGCTGGGCCAATATTGTGGAGCCCTCTATCCTAGTAAACTGTATGAATAGCTTCACTACAAGGCTTGCAGTGGTTCCAGAAGTTGCTTCACCATCACCTTCTCAAAGGCATTAGTGATGGGCAGTAAATACTGGATATATGACACAAGAAGGTATTGGTATTGGTATTTGGTTTATTATTGTCACTTGTACTGAAGTAAAGGACAACAGGTTCGTTTTCCTTAGAAATCTAAACCAGAACATAATGAAAGATAACTTTCATATTAGGTCTCACATATTCCAAACCAAGTGCTTCAGTAAATTCAAATGACAAAGGAATATTAATATTTTGTTTTTTTTAATATAAACTGTGGATGAAGTTTTTATACATTTTGTGCAAAGCACAAAGGCAAATGTTTCCTCAAATTATAAAGTTGAGTTCTTTTCAAGCAATAATTTAAAATACACTAATTAGCTTTAAAAGGTAAAATGTTTGTCCTCGTGTAGTATCATTTTACTGAGAATGGGAACAGGCTGCCTGTGGAAAACCAGAGTGATTGTTTGATCTGGTTATTAATGTGGGCATGTGATGCATTGTTCACAACATTTTGCAGTTCCTGTGGGGGGGGGGGGGGTGGTGGTGAAGCCTTGGCACAATGTGCAAAGTACTTCAAACTGAGATATCATCTAACTGCTATTTTAGGTATGATTTTATGTTGATGTTACTGGTATTCTCAGGCTGGTATTCTGGACTAATAACCCAGAAAGCAAAAGTTCAAATCCCACCATGGACCATTCTGAATTTAAATTCTGTTTTATAGTCCCATACTTCTGCAGTTTAGAGAAATGAGTGGTGATCTCATTGAAACACACAAGATTCTATTTGGTGCTGTAAACAAAGGCAGTATCTCTGTGCAGAAACTGGATTGTATTCATTCAGTGGTGTCTGCAATGGATTTTAGCAGGCATAATACCAACATTGAGATCTGTTATTGAACACCATATCCTTGGAGATGAGAGAAGTTGTCAGGTCAGGAGACTGCTTCTTTGATATGTCACCCAGATTGATCTTATCAAAGCTCTGTGCGCCATCATCAACAGTCCATCATAAGACTGGAGCTAACCTTGGAGCTGACCACATTTGCTGTGGACAAACATAGTTGAGGATGACCTCAAGTCTCTCATTCCTGACTGCGCGCACTGTTCAAAATAGGATTGCTTGACAGCACCTTGAGGAAAACAAAGAAGAAGGTGTAGCAGGTGGGGTTGATACAGTGTGGGTAGTGAACAAGGTAATGTCTGGACTCCAAATGGAATATGTAGGACTAGGATGCTTTGTCTCTGTGTATGCGGTCAGGCACTGAGGACTGAAATTTAGGGATGATTTCTTCTATTAGAAGTTGAAATTTTCTATACCAGGGTTAAGTTCTTCGGATGATGAGGATGTTCATGCTGGAATCAATACATTCTTGACCTGTTAAGAAAATCAAGGGAAAAGGAAAACAGGTATAAAAGTAGAATTGTGGGCAAGAGTTAAACATGACCTTAAAAATGATGGAGCAGGTGATTATTTGGCCCCGTCTTCAGCCTTTTACATTCTAAAAATGTGCCTTTGAAACTTTCTTGATTGAGCTTTGAGTTCAGAGGATTCATAGGCACTTGGTTATTCTTTAATTTATCTACATAAAATGCACATTTGAGTCATTGTGGTAAAATAGGACTCCAGAGAGTTGGAGACTCATAGTTTTGTCATGGTTCCGAGTGCTGGTTCTTGATTCTGCCCCTTATCCCCATTGATGGTGCCTTGTCGTGCAGCACGTGGTTTCCATGCACTGCTATTTGCCTAATGACACACACCTGAGTTCCATCAGGAGACTAGTACAAGAAACCTGGTTTCACAAACACTGGTTGCCAGGTTATTGGTCTATCTCTGGGTATGCTTCGTCTCCCGGCTGCTTCGAGTCATTAACTTTAGAGCATTCACGGTTTCTCCTAGAAAACCCTGTTTCTGTGTTGGGACTCCGTCTCAGAGTCCTGAGGCAAGATTCCTTCTGTTTGCCGTTCTGCGTTTGGTACCGAGGAAGCATCCCGACTCCAGTCTCATTTCAGTGTTCCGCATTTGGGTTCTCCACGATCTCACTCTTCGTGTGACGTTGTGACAAGTTTTTATGTGCTTTTGCTCTGAAGGATTCAGTTGTTAAAATCAAAAACAAAGAAACACACTCAGCTGCTGATCTGTGACCTATGTGAAAAGGGTAGCCTTTGAACCAAACAGATTAAACAATCTTTTCTCAAACATGCAGATTATAAGAACCTAAGAAATAGGAGCAGGAGTAGGCCATCTGGCCCGTCCATCCTGTTCCACCATTCAATAAGGTTATGGCTGATCTGGCCATGGACTCAGATCCACCTACCTGCCTTTTCCCCATAACCCTTAATTCCCCTACTATGCAAAAATCTATCTAACTGTGTCTTAAATATAGTTAATGAGGTAGCCTCTACTGCTTCCCTGGGCAGAGAATTCCACAGATTCTCTACTCTCTGGGAAAAGCAGTTCCTCCTCATCTCCATCCTAAATCTATTCCACCAAATCTTGAGGCTATGTCCCCTAGTTCTAGTCTCACCTACCAGTGGAAACAACCTTCTTGCCTCTATCTTATCTATCCCTTCCATAATTTTATATGTTTCTGTAAGATCCCCTCTCATTCTTCTGAATTCCAGTGAGTATAGTCCCAGACAACTCAATCTCTCCTCATAGGCTAAACCCCCTCATCTCCAGAATCAGCCTGGTGAACGTCCTCTGCATTGCTTCCAAAGCCAGTATCTCTTTCCTCAAGTAAGGAGACCAGAACTGCATGCAGTACTCCAGGTGCAGCCCCATCAGTACCCTGTACAGTTGCAGCATAACCTCCCTGTTCTTAAATTCAATCCCTCTAACACTGAAGGCTAACATTCTGTTTGCCTCTTGATAACCTGTTGCACCTGCAAACTAACCTTTTGAGATTCATGCACAAGCACTCCCAAGTCCCTCTGCACAACAACATGCTGCAGTCTTTCACCATTTAAGTAATAATCTGATCTATTTTTCCTTCCAAAGTGGATGACCTCGCATTTACCAACATTGTACTCCATCTGCCAGACCATGGTCCACTCACTTAACCTATCTGTATCTCTTTGCACAATTTGCTTTTCCACTCAATTTAGTGTCATCAGCAAACTTAGATACGCTACACTCAATCCCCTCTTCCAAATCGTTAAAGTATATAGTGAGCAGTTGCAGGCCCAGCGCTGACCCCTGTGGCATCCCACTCACCACTGATTGCCAACCAGAAAAACACCCATTCATCCCAACTCTCTGCCTTCTATTGGTTAACCATTCCTCTATCCATACTAGTACATTACTCCCAACTCCATGCATCCTTATCTTATGGATATTATGCGGCACCTTATTGAACTGCTTTTGGAAATCCAAGTATGCGACATCCACCTGTTCCCCTCTATTCACTGTGCTCATTACATCCTCAAAGAATTCCAATAAGTTTGTCAAACAGGACCTGCCCTTCCTGAATCTAAGCTGTGTCTGCCTGATGGAACTAATTCTATCCAGATGTCTCGATATTTCTTCCTTAATGATAGCTTCAATGAGACTGATGAACTAGAAGACTAAATTTAGAATGTTTAATTCAATGTATGGAAAACAAAATAAAGGGTCGGATTAACAGTGCAAGGGGAAAAAAAGATACATTTAAATTTAGTCTTAAAGATCTCCAACAACAATTACAATTCTGAAAGCTTGTTTATTTACCAAACTAAGCTGAAATTTAATTCAAAGGTTTATGAAGGTTTTTATAGGAGTAATAATTTACTTGCACTTAAATGGATAAGCTGGGTGGGTTTAATAGGAATCACCTAAATAGCCCAATTTCCATATGATGCAGATTCGGTATAGTGAAGCAAATAGAGCAACAATGAAATTCAAACATCAGATTTGCTACTTAATGATTCAAGTGTGGCTGCTGGAAGTTTCTGTTCAATTTAATCCATGATTACTGTGACTGCTGATAGCCTCCCCATTATTTCCATAAATGGAAAGCAAATACTAATCCAACCATCTTGGTAAGTTTGGCACTGGTTTGATGATCCATAAAGAAGCATCCATGCACGTGCCATAATAATAATTGCAATACATAGAAAATAATTTTTATAATGTGCGGTAAAAAGAAAAATCTGTACATCTTGGAACAATGAGTGATTTAGCAGCTATGTAGAGCAAAGTTTGAAAATAATTTTATATATATTTATTATATCACAACAAATGGTGATCAGAGCATTTCTTACTCCTTTGTGAAGTCTTTCATTACTTGGCTTCTGAATAGGGCAGAGGAAGTTTGAATGTAGAATGATGATGTAATGTCCAGAAGAAACCAAATCCATTCAGTGCAACTAGACAGTTATACTGAAGTGGGATATGTTGAAAATATGTTTTTACTTAAGTGGGTTAATAAAATTCGGTGTTATTGGTCAAAGTGGAATTGTGAATTAACTTGTTTTAATAACTGGAATTATGAGCTTATTTGGAAAGAAAACATGATTGCACTGGAGAAGGTACAGAGGGAATTCACCAAGACTGATGCACAGAAGGACGTTGGGCTGCAAATCCACAGTTCCCTGAAAGTGGCAACGTAAGCAGATAGGATCGTAATGAAAGCATAGAGCATGTTTGCCTTCATCGGTTGGGGCATTGAGTAAAAGAGTTGGGAAGCCATGTTGCAGCTGTATAAAACTTTATTTAGGCCACATTTGGGTATTGTGTGCAGTTCTGTTTGCCACACTATAGGAAAGATGTGGAGAGGATGAAAGAAGAGTTTCACCAGGATGTTGCCTGGATTAGTGTGTATTAAATGCAAGGAGAGGTTGGACAAACTTGGATTATTTTCTTTGGAGTGTCTGAGGCTGAGGATTGATCTGATAGAGGTATATAAAATTATGAGGAGGGTAGATAGTAAGTAACTTTTCCCCATGACAGAAGTGTTTAAGACGACAGGGCATAGGTTTAAGGTGAGGGATAGGAGATTCAGAGGACATCTTTGGAAGAGATTTTTTTCACCCAGAGAATGGCTGAAATCTGAAACGTGCTGCCTGAGAAGGTGGAGGAGGCAAGTCCTCTCATAATATTTAAGAAGCATCTGAGAGAGCACTTGAATCACCAAGTAGAGTATGGACTAAGTGCTGGCCAATGGGATTGGTGTGGATAGGTACTTGATGGTCAGCATAGACATGTTGGGCCAAAGAACCTGTTTCTATACTGTATAGAACCATAGAACAATACAGCATAATACAGGACCTTCTGCCCACCATGTTGTGCCGACCTTCAAACCACTCCTAGGACTATCTAACCCCTTCCTCCCACATATCCCTCTATCTTAAATTCCTCCATATGCTTATCTAACAATCTCTTGAACTTGACCAACGTATCAGCCTCCACCACCACCCCAGGCAGCGCACTCCATGCACCAACCACTGTCTGGGTGAAAAACCTCCCTCTGACGTCTCCCTTGAACTTTCCACCCACTACCTTAAAGCCATGCCCTCTTGTATTGAGCATTGGTGCCCTGGGAAAGAGGTGCTGGCTGTCCACTCTATCTATTCCTCTTAATATTTTGTATACCTCTATCATGTCTCCCCTCATCCTCCTTCTCTCCAATGAGTAAAGCCCTAGCTCCTTTAGTCTCTTCTCATAATCCATACTCTTTAATCCAGGCAGCATCCTGGTAAATCTCCTCTGCACCCTCTCCAACGCCTCCACATCCTTCCTATAATGAGGCGACCAGAACTGGACACAGTACTCTAAGTGTGGTCTAACCAGAGTTTTGTAAAGCTGCATCATTACTTCACGGCTCTTAAACTTGATCCCACGACTTATGAAAGCTAACATCCCATAGGCTTTCTTAACTACCCTATCCACCTGTGAGGCAACTTTCAGTGATCTGTGGATATGAACCCCCAGATCCCTTTGCTCCTCTACACTGCCCAGAATCCTGCCATTTACCTTGTATTCTGCCTTGGAATTTGTCCTTCTACTTCACACTTCTCTGGATTGAACTCCATCTGCCACTTGTCAGCCCAGCTCTGCATCCTATCAATATCCTTCTGTAAGCTTCGACAGGCCTCCACACTATCCACAACACCACAGATCTTTGTGTCGTCTGCAAACTTGCTAACCCACCCTTCCACCCCCTCATCTAAGTCGTTAATAAATATCACAAAAAGTAGAGGTCCAAGAACCGATCCTTGTGGGACACCACTAGTCACAGCCCTCCGATCCGAATGCACTCCCTCCACCACAACCCTCTGCTTTCTACAGGCAAGCCAATTCTGAATCCACATGGCCAAGCCTCCCTTGATCCCTTGGCCTCTGACCTTCTGAAGAAGCCTACCATGTGGAACCTTGTCAAACGCCTTACTAAAATCCATGTGGACCACATCTACTGCACTACCCTCATCAATCTTCCTGGTCACCTCCTCAAAGAACCCTATCAGGCTTGTGAGGCAAGATCTTCCCTTCACAAATCCATGCTGGCTATCCCTAATCAGTCCATGATTCTCTAAATGATCATAGATCCTATCTCTAAGAATCCTTTCTAGCAGCTTACCCACCACAGACGTAAGGCTCACTGGCCTATAATTCCCTGGACTATCCCTACTACCTTTTTTGAATAAGGGGACAACATTCACCACCCTCCAATCCTCTGGTACCATCTTCGTGGACAACGAGGACTCAAAGATCCTAGCCAACAGTTCAGCAATCTCCTCCCTCGCCTCACGAAGCAGCCTGGGGAATATTCCATCAGGCCCCGGGGACTTATCTGTCCTAATATTTTCTAACAGCTCCAACACATCCTCTCTCTTGATATCTACATACTCTAGAACATTACCATTACCAATACAGTCCTCAGCGTCATCAAGACCCCTCTCCTTGGTGAATACTGAAGAGAAGTATTCATTGAGAACCTCACCCACTTCCACAGCTTCCAGGCACAGCTTCCCACCTTTGTCTTTAATCGGACCTACCTTTACTCTAGCCATCCTTCTGCTCTTCACGTACGAGTAAAAAGCCTTGGGATTCTCCTTAACCCTATTCGCCAAAGCCTTTTCACGTCCCCTTCTCACTCTCCTCAGCCCCTTCTTAAGTTCCTTCCTTGCTACTCTATATTCCTCAAGAGCCCTGTCTGATCCTTGCTGCTTCAATCTTATGTATGCTGCCTTCTTCCTAACTAGTTTTTCCACCTCCCTTGTCACCCATGGTTCCTTCACCCTGCCATTCCTTCTCTGCCTCATCAGGACAAATTTATCCCTAACATCCTGCAAGCGATCCCTGAACATCGACCACACCTCTATAGTACATTTCCCTTCAAAAATGTCATCCCAATTCACTCTCAAGTTCTCGACTTATAGCTTCATAATTCTCCTTTCCCCAATTAAATATCTTCCCGTCCTCTTTCCTCCTATCCCTATCCATGACAATTCTAAAGGTTATGGAGCAGTGATCACTGTCCCCCAAATGCTCACCCACTGAGAGATCTGTCACCTGACCCAGTTCATGACCTGAAACTAGATCTAATATGGCATCCCCTCTAGTCGGCCCGTCAACATACTGTGACAGGAATCCATCCTGGACACACTTAACAAACTCCGCCCCATCTAAACCTTTGGCACTAAGCAGGTGCCAATCAATATTTGGGAAGTTGAAGTCTGCCACTATAATAACCCTGTTATTTTTGCATCTTTCCAAAATCTGCCTCCCAATCTGCTCCTCAGTATCCCTACTGCTACCGGGGGGCCTATAGAATACTCTCAGTAGAGTAACTGCTCCTTTCTTGTTCCTAACTTCCACCCATATTGACTCTAGAGAGGATCCTTCTACATTATCCACCCTTTCTGCAGCTGTAATATTGTCCCTGATCAGTATCGCCACCCCTCCTCCTCTTCTCCCCCCTTCCTATCCCCTTTAAAACACTGAAAACCAGGAATATTCAATATCCATTCCTGCCCTGATGTCAGCCATGTCTCTGTGATAGCCACAATATTGTAGTCCCATGTACTTATCTAAGCCCTCAGTTCATCTCCCTTATTCCTGATGCTTCTTGCATTTAAGTAAATACACTTTAACCTATCCGCCTTACTGCTTTTATAGCCTGTACTCTGCTTCTCCTTCCTTAAAGCCTCTCTACCTGTTAGATCTGACCTTTCCCCATCCCCTTCTTCCTCTGACCTACTCCTCTGGTTCCCACCCCCTGGCAGTATACCCCCATGGCAGTATAACTCTACAACTTCACCAAAATAAAAATTAAAATTATTTTAAGTAACCATAAATAAATTAAAAATAATATGACATAGCAGTTATTGGGTAGTATTCTAGCTTTCCTTCTTTGTAATATATGTAGAATTTGAATATTAAGGTAATTTCATTGAATATCTTAAGTTCAGGGAGTAAGGTGAAACTGGAAAATGCATATAGTTCAAACACCTTAAAAATAAATACTGTACCATTATGTTCATGTAATTGATTTCAATTTTCATAGAGATTTCAAATCCTTAATTATATTTTACATATGTTATAGGCAACATTAATGTACTTAGGTGAAAGCCAAAATGATTTTTATTTACCATCAAAGGTATGTAATACAACTCAGTAAGCCCTATTTACATTTTAATCAGAATATAATCAGCACTTTTGCAATTTGCATAATACATTTTTTATTCACTTGCTGCGTAATTTAGAAATGTTATGGACTGGTTTGTTCTTAGTCCATTTAATTATGAAAAGATGTAGTTTGAGTGATTGCCTAATTAGGATTGATATTGCTTCACCTCTAACTCAACTCACTGTAAGTGGGTTTATGAAAAGGTAAAATAAATGGGCATTTGTGTATTTCAGCAAAATACATTAATTCTAAAAAATTAACATAGCAATTTAATTATATTGTGCATGTTATGCATCATGCAATTGAATTAATGTGTAAAATCAATTGCTTGTTGCAATAGGTACTTATGAACACATGGTACATAGTGGGAAATTGCATTCAATGCTTCCGTATACATGACACATTCATGCATGGTGGCTATACAACCAGCAGCAGTGATATCAAGTGGGATGCCCTTTGACATCCTGGCTGGACATGACATGGTACAAAAGAACTGTACTGTATCTGCCATTGATCTTTGCCAAAACATTTCTGGCCCCAGTCACTTTGACAAGAAGCTCAAGGTTGCATCTGCCTCAGAAGTCAGAGCACCCTCAATCGCTGTCATAGCTGGAAACATTGTTCTGGTCCATAGGCTGGTAGCTGTTTCCCCGCCTCCCCACTCTCCTTTCTGCTTTGGTTTATAAAACTTGACCTTGTTCTGGAGTTTCTGGTGGTAGTGTAGGGAAATATCCAGGATATGAGAAAGAACAATGCAATCAAATTGGATGCAATTAATTACCCAAGTGTTTGTTGACATTTCCATTGGTGTACTTTAATGCAACAAAGAGCCTTCACTAGAAGTGCAGACTGATATCAAGACCAACTTTTGTTGAAGGTCATACATTGCAGAAACTAATTGTAATTTCTCAATAGTTTGTCAGTGATAGAGAATCTAATCAATAGTATTCTGAGCTATTTTGAGTGGTGATCTACCAAAATGAAGATATAACACATTCCGAACTGGAGTACACTCCTGTACACACATGGAAATGCCTGGTGTGTACATTGCTGTGATTCTAGTGATGATACAGGGAGCACATGTGGATGGATCCTCTGTCTTAATCAATACCTGACCAAAATATGAAACTGCAAGCCATGGCCTTCATTTGGGCGAGGCTCATGTGCTGGGCATGAACGTTGGTGAAGGTATGCTACCGCAATGTCTTCAGAATGACACCTGATAGTCGCACTTCAAATGGTGTAGGTTAGTGGATAGTTCACATTGCCCCCTCCAAAATGGCCGAAGGTCTTCACTGATGCTGATCTCTGATGTATCGCAGCTTTACCTGTCCAAGTAAACCAGTGTGGTGGTGGTGGGGAGGGTAATGGGGGAACGAGTGGCCTGACAATCCCATCTGTTTGGGTTTGTGTTGCTTCCTCACCTGGCACTACAATACAACAACATCCATTACATTTTGTTTTGAGGTGCTGTCCCCTATGGATAATCGTATTATTAAAGCAATACAGGACAGTGTAGTTGAGAAGCAGCTGATCTATAGTTGCATGTAGCATGATAGTCTTAGTGCACGTTTGAGGTCATTATGAATAAAGGAAGAATCACTAGAGATTGGCTCTGCATGTCTTGCTTTTTGCCCTTCACCTCAATTCCAAGACTCATCTCTTTTTCAATTGTCAATGTAAAAGTTTTCGAGTGGCATCAGTATTCACCAAGGAAAAGGACATATGGTATAATGAGATCAGAGAGAGGTCTGCTGATATCCTACGACATATTGATATCAAGAAGAGGAGGTGTTGAGCTCCTTGAAGAGCATTGATGGCCCCAGGACCTGACGGGATCTATCCCAGGTTATTGAGAGAGGCAAGAGAGGAGATTGCTGGGGGCCTTGACAGAAATCTTTGTATCCTCTTTAGTCACAGGTGAGGCCCCAGAGGACTGGAGAGTAGCAAATGTTGTTTATCTTTTTAAGAAGGGTAGTAGAGACAACCCAGGAAATTATA
This sequence comes from Pristis pectinata, assembly GCF_009764475.1. Lineage (NCBI taxonomy): Eukaryota > Metazoa > Chordata > Chondrichthyes > Rhinopristiformes > Pristidae > Pristis > Pristis pectinata. The sequence continues at coordinate 23,475,238 of NC_067418.1, read as the reverse complement.
GGCCAGTCAGCTGTATTTCAGTGGTAGGGAAATTATTGGAGAAGATTCATAGAGATAGGATCTACCTGCATCTGATTTATTATGGATAGTCAGCATGGCTTTGTGTAGGGCAAGTCATGTCTTACAAACTTGATTGAGTTTTTGAAGAGGTGATGAAGATGATTGATGAGGGCAGGGCAGTGGATGTTGTCTACATGGACTTTAATAAAGCTTTCAGCAAGGTCTCTCATAGTGGAGGGGTGTTATTCTGACTGGAGGTCTGTGGCCAGTGGTGTAACTCAAGGATCAGTGCTGTGATCTCTGTTGTTTGTGATTAAATAGAAATGATTTGGATGAATATGTAGGTGGGCTGATTAGTAAGTCTGCAGATGACACAAAAATTGGTGGAATTGTGGATAGTGAGGAAGGTTGTCAAAGATTCAGCAGGATATAGATCAGCTGGAAATATGGGCAGAGAAATGGCAGATGGAGTTTAATCCCTTCCTTATTAACCTTAAGGCCATGGAAGCTCAGCTACTTCACTTCAGCTGAATCTTACGGCATGGTTGTCCCTTGAGCACTTCTTCCAGCACTTCAGAGTAGTCCTGCTTCACCCTTGTTTCAATCAGTTTATCATTCTGATTATATGGGCAGCAGGGAACCTCTTACAATACTTAATCAATTACCAGAGCTGATTTCACTCCTTATGGCAACTTTGTAGAGACGTACATGACCTGACTCATGTTCTGCATCAGAAGTCACTGACTCCTCAGTTCTACATTGAACTGGGCATAAGTATGGGACAAGTCAAAGTTAGGGGAGATATCAGTCTCTGCCAGCTCTGCAAGTAGGTCCTGTGACCTGAGCAGTGGGTAATCTTCATTGTCAATGGTTTTGTGCATAGTAACTCGGTAACCATTGCATAATCACAATATCTAACTCCACTTCAGAACCACCACTTGTGAGCCCAGTCACTAAGCTGTATTTTCCATAGCTTCCAGCTTTCTCAGCCCTTCTTCCATTTTGTCTTAAGGGAGTAAGGTACAGGTCTGGGCTTGGCATCTTAGTAGATGTGATTATGGGCTCTGAATGCATTGATGCTACTGTATGGATACTTAAACAAATCCACACACAATTGTTACTTCTTGTTCAGCTCCAGTCAGTTAAAGTATTTGTAACCAATCTTTACCTGGCAGTGTAGGTACCTATTTTTAATCATGCAGAGCCAGGCACATGATTTTCCCCAAGACTTTTGATACCGTGTTGAGTACTTTTTGATGTTACTACCAGGCGGTGGTATCTGCCTCTCGACGTACAGTCCAGAAAAGCTGTAAAAGTGCAATGCCTTGCTGGGGGTCTCGCACTTAATCACCAATTGCTACCTCTGAGATTTAGTTGCGTGTACCAGATTCGTAGCTTTGAAATATTTCTGACCATACCAGGTGAAAAAAAAATTTCGATATCTGAATGATCTCATTCATTGGGTGATATGAATGAGTTCGCTAGTATCAAGTAACTCTCTGAGCCCACTTCCAACAACTCTTCTTTCACTCAGGGGTTGCTGTTTCTTATTTTGAAATTCTCACGTGTAATTTCTACCAGAAGACCATATCCAATTGTCCAAGGTCAATGCTGAAGGTTTCTTAAATTCTGTCATGTTGATTGAGTTTCCTGATATACACCATTTCTGTCATCTCTCCTTGAGCCTGTTTACATATTATTGAGGTGTATTGGGATCTTCTACTCATTCAGACTAGAAATATCAGGGATCCACGCTTGTTTAATAGCATTTGGTACTCAAATGCTTGAAGTTTGATACATACAATATTGCAATAGCTATCCTTGTGACACAATGCCTTAAAATAGTGGATGACTCTACCAAACTTATGCAGGTCATTCCTGGTTAACAAAGTGGTTATTTTGCTAAGGAACCCAGCATTATGTGAAATCATAACATGGCCATTATTTTTGTGATGATAGCTCATTACCTAGCAATAGCACAGCATATAGCAAATATACTTGTGTCAGTTGATTTGAGTTAATTCCTGAAACCATTGAAGGTGTCCCAATGATACTGATTACTGTCCTGCCTTGTATTGCATGAACTGGAAATTGTGTCAAGAGAAGTGAAATCATTCAGTGCCCTTCATTATAATGAGTGCAACCTTCGTTAAGCAAAAAATCAGACTAAATAAAACCCTTTGATGTGGCAAAAACTTGTTAAGCAATTGTTTGCTAACTATACACTTCATACGAACATACATATACTGCATATTCATTTCTTTGCAGATAAAACTTTCTGCTTTGGGGAATGCTGACCATACTGATCCTGTGCATCTGTCTTCTCCACCATGTCATCCAATTGAGTGTTAGAATCCAAGTGCCTAGTCTGTTTCTGTACTACCATTCCGACCATTAGGTGGGTTGAGTCAGCCTCAGTATTTGAAGCAGCAGCAGTTCCCAATGAGAACCATTGCTCACTTCCCCAATGCCAAGAAATAAACTGTCGGAAGGCAGGTTTGCAGTATCACTTTAACCCACAATATTGTCCAAGCACAATTTCTAGCCCATTGTCTTTAGTTTAGTTGATATGAATATATAATTAAGAATTAAATTATATTTGTATTGTGCTCTCTCAACCAAAGAGATACTTTTGAAGTAAAGTCACTGCTATACTGAGGACAACCAGTGTATGCATATTTGATATGACCACCAAAGCATTCAGAAGGAAAGCACTCACTCAGTCTTGCACAGAAACATCAAACCAAATATGATCAAGTCCAGGAATAGATCCTGAATTCTTAAACTCTGCATGGGCAAGCATCCTGACATTACTGCGTTATTTATTGCTTCAGGTGCTCCTGGTGTGGCCTCTTCTACGTCGGTGAGATCCAACACAGATTTGGTGACTGCTTCGTTGAGCACCTTTGCTCTGTCCGCCGCAAAAGCAAGGATCTCTCGGTGGCCACCCACTTCAATTCTACATCCCACTCCCATACCAACATGTCTATCCATGGTCTCCTCTATTGCCACATTGAGGCCAGACGCAGGTTGGAGGAACAACACCTCATATTCTGCCTTGGTAGTCTCCAACCTAACGGCCTTAACATTGACTTCTCTAACTTCTGGCAACTCCTCCCCTCTTTAACCCCCCTTTTCTCCCCCCTCCCCCTTTGTTTTCCCTCATTCCTGTGGCCCCCTCACCCCTTCTCTTTCCCCTCCCCTCATGACCTGCCCATCTATTCCCCATCTCCTTCCCTTTTTTCCAATTATCTACTGCCCTCTCCTACTGGATTCCTCCTTTGTCAGCCCTTTGCCTCTTCTACCCATCACTTCTCAGCTTCTTACATCAGTCCCTTTCATCACCCCCCCCCTACCCACCTGGACTCACCTATCACCTGCAGCCTCTGCTCCTTCCCTCCCCAACCTCCTTATTCGGCTTCTGCCCTCTTCCTTTCCAGTCTGATGACGGTCTTGACCCAAATGTTGACTGTTTATTCCCTCCATGATGCTGCCTGACCTGCTGAATTCCTCCAGCATTTTGTGTGTATTGCTCCTTGCCATTACAATTGGGTTGGTATTTATAAGTATCAGTGAAAGAAGTAATTACATGGCTAGGTGATATTGTGAACATTAACAAAATCTCACCAAGAATTATAGTGTTGTAGGAGTTGGAGTTCATTGCATTATGTCTTTTAATGCACTTGAAAGCGATGTACTTTGGGGATTTCACATCAAAAGAAACAGAGGACTATGGGGTAACAAGTGATGACTGCTTTATGTAAGGGATTTACTTGTCAAATTAATTATCAATATTCCATTTGCTGAAAGTAAATGCCCTAAAGCCTCTGTTTAGGCAACAGTAGGGACAGGTAAGCAATGGAAAACTGAGCAATCATGTCATTCAATTATTTTAAATCTGTGAATTACAAACAGGCGCACAACAGGTAACTTGTTTATTGGAATTGATGTGATATGCTGCACTGAAATTTCACCTATCTGATGATTGGCTCCTTAAAGTATTATTTAAATAAGAAATCCATTAAAATTAAGCCAGCTATAATAAGGTGCTGATTCTTACAATGAATTGCGTGTAACTGTTGTTACCTTCTCAAAATTTTTGTGACCTACTCCTATGATAGGAACCTGTGGTTTAATGGGAGTATTTAACTGCACTGAACTTCAACTCATTTTGCTCTGCAGATGCTTTTGTTACCTGTTGAAGTAGTCTGTTTTCAACCACAACTGAATTTGCTCGTCTTCATTTAAGTTCCATTCCACTTTGGCCAAAAACTAAAGGCCTGACGCACACTGTGTTCTCCCTTCATCAAACACAATCTGTAACCTTCACGAGTATCTGTGTGAGATATTCATCTCTCTTTTTATCTCTTCAGATAATGATGGACCAGCATGTTGTAGTTGGTTTGCAAATTTCCATTATTGCTATTATTTTTGTCTTTTTGATCTGTATAAAATGTTTTAAAATTTATCACTGAAACTGACTTGGTCAAAGTTTGCATGTATTTTAGTAGTGTCAAAGATTTATGTATGGGCTAGAAGGAATGAAAGTGACAAGGTTCTGAAGGATTTTAGCAACATCTTTTCTGGTAGTTTAATTCAATGAAATATAAGTAGTATTTGTGGTGATATATAGAAGGCCCAAGTCAGGAGCATGATGAAAGATCTCCACTTGTCGGGATGAATGCAGCACTGACAACTCTCAAGAAGCTCGCCCATCCAGAATAAAGCAGCTCACTTGATTAGCACCCATTGACCACCCTCAGCATTCATTCACCAGAGCACAGTGGCTGCAGTATGTACTATTTACAAAATGCACTGCAGACATTGCCCTGACTACTGCAACATCACCTCCCAAAATTACAGCCCCTACCACCAAGAGGCTCATGGGCAGCAGATGCATAGGAATCTCACTACCTGTGGAGGCCCCTCCATCTCGCACACTATCCTGGAAATAAAGTGCCATTCCTTCACATTTCTGGGTTTAAATTTTGAAATTCCATATCCAATAGCACAGTGGAAGTACCTTCACTGGAAGGAAGGCAGTGGTTCAAGAAAGCAGATCGCTACCACCTTCTCAAGGGCTGTTAGGAATGGACAAGTATGTTTGGTCAATAAATCCTGGCCTTGCTGGCAATGCCTGGGTCCCAAGAATTAATATAGTTACCTTTTTTTTTTGCAATGTGCTAATGTGAAATGTGTAAAATTTTAATTTGAAAGAGTTAATGATTAACATGTTCAGCTAACTACTGATGGTCTGAATAATCAGTATTTTAACGTTACATCTCCCTACAATTGTAATTTTCTCTTTAGCTCATGTGTCCAGAATAATCATTCATCAACATTTAACTGTGTTGGTGTTTTAGTTTTAAGAAATACAGCAGAGTTAAACTTACCAGTGGAATCAGCCAAGTTTGGTATTTCCAGCCACCTGTGTTTTCAAGATTTTGTAATTAGCTTCTTAAGCGACTAAAAAGCCTTGTATCAGTGAATAATGACAGTTAGCTAATAGAGGCAGTGTGACCTTTAAATCTACATGATTGGTTGGAGTTCTGTATTCCCATTGTGAGAGCAGATTGTTATAATGTTGAGACATATTAAATGAATGCCAAGAGTATATTTCATCATACTTTTCACTACAGTGACCTTCAATATATTTTTTAGCTGTCTCTATTGTCACCTGTGATAAAAGGCAAGTGCAAAAGATTAGAACCTATCCGACTCCACACAGTTATTAATCTATAAGAAGAAGATTACCAATCAAAGTCGACATATATATCAAAAACATCTAAGAAGCTTAACTTGACGGAAACATGGGAAATCTACAAATCATCTTATAAGAGTCTGAACACTATCTACATATTATCATATTATCATTTATAATTGCTTTATTGCACTATCGTATGAAAATGTAGATATATCGCAGTATTTAAACTATCACTCCCAGCCCTTTGGCAAAGTCAATTAAGCTTGATAACTCATTGAGTTATCTGCTCTGTATCATTATGTTGAGAAAACAGAAATCACACATACCCCCTTCACCTTATTGTTTTGGTGTATACAATTCAAAATGATGGATTTATTGAAACGAGTCATGTTGGCTGCAGCTGGAGGTTGTGAAGAGAAGTGCCAATGTTCAGCTGCTCCCTGATAAATAAGTCCCTCATATCTGTCATACAACCCCTTCTCAGGACTCTACATGGAGTCCCATTGTGAGGCCTAGACATTGTGGGACTCCTTAGCATAATGACTAAGGATTGAAATCCTCTTTCATTTGAGAGGTGAGATAGGTAAGTTCAGTTATTTATTATTTACTTAATTTTATATCGTTCTATGTTTTTAATTATTTTGGTGATTAAATATTTTTAACTACTTCAAGTTACCTATTTTATAATTATTTTAAAATCTTAATTTATTGTAAATACCTCCAAAAATTATAGACATTTAAAAAATCTGTTCCTAAACTTTGTCAGGTTTTGCAGGAGGTGAGGCTCCAACCTTAGCCTAGTCTCTTGTCCAAAGCTGACAGGGAGTGGGAAGGAGCAGGGGATGCAGGAAGATTCATGGTACATCTACAAGGCCAACTTGTCACTCAGGTCTCCCTGCATCCCCCCAGGCAACTTCTGGGACCCCTCTGGCTGGGGAAAAACAAGTCAAGACTTGCAGAGAAATTCAACCCAGAACTCCTTTAAAAGTTTATTAAAGCTGAGTAAATGTGACAAATGAAATAATATAAAACACTACAAAGTACTGTGCATTGATATTGCTTATATCTCATGTTTTCTTACAACAGAGAAGGCTATTCAATGCATTGGGTCTATGCCAGCTGTCAGAGTATTCCCATCAGTCCCATTCCTTCACATATTTCCTTGGAACCACATCAGCTTACCCTGGTCCTCCTGCCACCCACCTAAAGTGTGGAGAATGTGCAGCAGGCAGTTAGCCTACCAGCACGTATTTGAGGTATGGAGAGGGAGCCAGAACACCTGGGGAAACCCGTGTGGTCTCAGGGAGAATGTGCAAACTCCACACAGGCAGCACTGGAGGTCAGGGTTGAATCCAAGTTGCTGGAGCTTGTGGCAGCAGCACTCCCTCTGTGCTTTAACAACATCACACAGCTCCAATTCTAACTATAACTTTAACTTGCATATACTTCTCTCTAACTCTGACTCTGAATGCAATTTACTCCAACGATCACTCAGTGGAGCCTGTACCCATCCACAATGGTGATCACATTTGTCTGCAATTTCCAAGTAGGTTTCCCGTTAAGTTTTACTCATAAATATATTTACCTTTAGTGGATTTCAAACCCCTCTTGTCAGAGTGATCACCCAGAGGAGTCTGTTTCCATGTGTACAGGGGACTCCCACAGCTCCTTGCAAGTTGCTAATGTTTCCCCTGAACTCTCCTGATTTTATAACAGAAAAATCATACCCATGATACTATAACTGATGCAACTCTGCTCCTTTGATTCTGCCATCCTTACTTAAAACTTGTCAACTGTAAACTTGTGGAAGATGTTCCTTCTTACTATTGTTTCAGAGAATTGGTTGTCTTCTCAAGGGAAGGTCATTCTCTTCAAATGCTTTGACCATTATCTCACAAGGATGTTTTGCTGTGTAAATTTTTGGTTTATCAGCATTTTGCGAAGCTGATGAATGGGTTTCACTCCAGCAACGATTAGATCATTAGCATTTCCATTGGCTTTTGGGATGAATCCAGCCTTGGTGAAACCAAGTTTTCTGCTTCTTTGTGGATTTGTAAATCCTGCCAGACCACAGGGGTTCACTGTAAGAACCAGACAGTACATTTCCTTCAGTTCACCTCCTGTTTTAAAGGTTCATTTAAAAGTTCTTTAGTTCCTTATGACATGCTGGGATTTGAAACTTGGTCAATTATTACGTGTGAAGACTGCAAAACTGCCTTTGGAGTAGAGCAGCCTGATCCTTCTAATGTTGGTTTAATTAGCGTTAACTGTGTTCTTGCTGCAAGTTTGCCTCAATCCAGTGCCTGAATCCACATAATCTAGAAATTTGCAAACTCACATTTATCCATGCTGTATTATGTTACTTCGTTGCCCAAGATGCTTGTGTGTTATGAGAACATGCTGTCTATGGAAGTGACATCTGCCAAATCACTACTTGTTGCTTTAAGCCCATGGCTGTCAACATCCTCACTAGAATAGCAGCATCAGACATCTGGGGAGAACTCTGAACAGACAAGGAGAGAGATTACAGAAGATGCCAGGTATCCTGCACAGTGATGCAGCTCGTAAAGCCACTGCTGCACAGAACCGGATACCCAGGTTCAAACCTGACCTTGGGTGCTGTCTATGTGGAGTTTGCACATTCTCCCTGTGACTATATGGGTTTCCTCTGGGTGGTCAGGTTTCTTCCCACATCCCAAAGACCTGTGGCTTGTTAAGTGTATTAGCCAGTGCAAATTGCCCCTAGTGTATAGGTGAGTCAGAGAATCTGGGGTGAGTTGCTGAATTGTCCCTCTTATGTAGGTGAGTTGTAAAATCTGGGCAAGTGGTTGAGAATGTGGGGAGAATAAAAGGATTGATATGGAATTAATGCAGATGGGTAGTGATGATCAGCACAGACTCAGAGGGCTGAAGAACCTGTTTCCATGCTGTTTCTCTGTCATTCTCTGACTTCATGTGATCACGTTTCTATAGAAAAGTTGCCTAAAGTCCCACAGCAGCTTCCTCCTGACAAGGGTAATCAGCGCTATCATTGAGACTGTCCATGAGTTGCAGCAGGCAGTACGCATCGAAGAGCCAAAATAGGAATAGAAGAATTGATCAGGCTTCTGGGCAGGCAGGGGAGAAATGGACCAGCTGCAAGGCCCTAAACAAATTGTGTATCTAGTTGGCTGGTCTGGGCCCAAACAGGTGAAATATTGACATACAATACTACAACAGCTAAGACTTGTGATTATGAAATGAGGCACACCATGCAACACGTTTTTTGGTGTGCTGTCTGTTCAAGGATGGGCCTGTATGGTTCAGGATCTTGCATAGGGCAAGTGACAGGTTTAACCATGTACTTGATGCTGAAGATATCTATAACTTTGGTGGAAGAACACAAGAAGGAAAAGCTGACCGTATCAAAGGCATCTCGGGTTGGACAAAAGTTACTGGCCTTCTATGTCGAACCTTAGTCCGGGAATAAATTAAAGATGGTTACTATTTAAGATGTATGTTAAGGGTAAAGAAAGAGATAGGAAGGAGAGATTTAACAAGGAAATTCCTGTATTTGGAATCAGCAGAAGGTATATCTGTCAAAGACACAGGAACAAAAATTCAAATATGCAACATAGAGTTTGTAGAGATATTGCCTGAGGAACCTTCAAAAAAAGTAAAAGGTGAGGAGTGTTTATTTATCGGGTCTCCAGAGCCTTGAGTTGATGCCGCATTGAATAAAAATGCTACCATTCACTGTTCTGGAGTAACCAACATAATTAAAAATTCCTCTGCACCTATTTAATTTATAAAACTATGAAAATTGGTACAAAGCAATGTCTGCTGTTTCTGTGTGTAGTTAAACTGTAAAATTACAAGTAGTTATTTATAGCTCCTATTTAATTATTTTGTGTTAACATAGACCTGAAGGAGAATATCCAGCCAATTATATCCTGCAATAACTTTTAGACATGTGCAAATCATGGCTTCCAGTAAAGGTAATGTCCTTGAGGAATCTTAGTGGAAGTATTGTGCTGCAGTTGTAAGTGTTGGCTTCATTGAAGAGAAACAGGACAGAGGAAGAATTCTAAATGGCTCCTTTTGTTTGTAGGTGTATGAAGTGTCTCAAGATGTTCCTATTTGATATGTATGTGGTCAATTCAAACACCAGGGAGAGGAGGATGTGAAGCAATGCTGGGGATTAGGTTTAAAAAGGATGACGATCCTCTGTTGCTTTATTCTCTGCTCATCTTTTCTGAGAAGATATCCATTCTTCTCTCTTTTATCATTTTCTTAATCGTTACAGATTTTTTGCTTCTGAGCTCAAGCCTGAATAATGGAGATACAAAGACTTGTTATTTTAAAACCACTGAGGTCTGTTGTACTTTAGTACAAGAAAACCATGTGTGCAGAGGTCCTGTGCTTTTCAGCAGTAAAATGTTGGACTTCTAATGCAAACCAAACACAAATACAGGATTTGACTTCAATATATTGGTTTGCTTTCACTATTCTGCTTTTATCTGGTAAAAGTAGCTAAGAGCTGTGATGGTGCACCGTGTCATGGGAAAAGAATGGCAGAAGCTTTAATGGTTGAGAATTGTTTTCCTCACCAGCTGTTCTCATGGCATGGGCAGCTGATGGGAATTAGTCTGTTGAATATAGATTGCTCTTCTGGCCAGGTATAAAACTGAACAAGATTGGACAGACGGTTAGTTTAGAAAATGTGTTGACATTGGATATGCCTCTTAAATTAACCAACAACATATCACGTCAAGTTATTTTACAAAGGAGGAGCAGATTAATTTTTTTTTTCAACCTCTCAACTTGCCACAAATATAGTTGCTAATTAAAAATAAGGTAAGAAAATATATTTGAAGTTACAGCTTTAAATTTATCCTGGACTCCAAACACACAAAGTACACTCGTATTGTGTCAGGAGAGATGCAAGCCTAGGTTTTGAGAAGCCATGCCATGGCAGGTTTTAAGGGTTTGCAGTTTAAAGGGATAAGGATCACAGTTTTGGAATTTTAAATGTTTCCAGTTTATTTGCTGCTGCCCAATCTGTGGAAGTAATGTCCAAAAGCATGTAACAGTGCTGTTCTTTTGGCACCTAATATTCAAATCAACATCCTCTCTTAAACTTCCACAGCTGAACTTGCAGTAAACAGTATGAAGGGCTCTGTGCTGACATTATTTAATGGGATCATTATCTACTTACAGACTTTCTTTGTTTCCTCTGGCTGTTGTTGAACTTCTACATTTTTAATGCTTTCTGGAATTGGATCATCTTGGGGAAGTTTACGGTAGGATATGTGGCAGGTTCCGAAAGGCATTGTCCTGATTTTACTCTTCTGCATGAACCAGTTACTCCGAATTGTGAATATATTAGCAGCTATTCTTACAGCAATGCAGTATGTATGTGAAAATAAGCGGGTTGTATCAAAATAGGACAAGTTGTTATCAGAGTAGGAGAAGGCCTTTTTGGCTCAAGGCCATATCTAGTCAGGTTTTCAAGGGAGAAATTCTCCTGCCTCACCTCTGCAAGGAAAAACACCTGATTGTCAAAGTGGTAATGAGATTCTGTGCTGCTTCTCAGCTGGAGCAGGAGATGTTTGCATTATCTTGCAGTTTGCCATCCACCGCAGAAAGGAAGTTACTGATGCTCTCCAGAAAAAAACAAATCCAACGACATTTTATTCTCTGTTGCAAGAGAGCAGCAAACAAGTTCACAACCTGACAGGAATTCCCCCAAGGGGAAGGCATCATTAACTGGGCATGCAATGGTTTGCAGGCAAGTCAGTTCTGGCCAACACCAGATCTGAAACACTTCACTTTGAAGCTGCAGTCTGACCATTGGTAACAAACAAAAGAAACTAATGCCTGGTATCATATTAGTAATCATAATATCTTCATTGTGCGACAGTTCACTGTAGCCTCTGGTGTTGAACCACTATGGTAAAACAACAAGTGACTACTGAGGGACAAGCACCATCTCTTCCTGCCTGACACGTGCTGTGGCTGAGTCTTCACAGCAGAACAATGCAGCAGTGAGCTGGTATTGACTTTTCCCTCCCCCCTCAATGTGTGCTCAATATCTCAGCATGTGCCCAATCTTGCCATTACATGATTTTATGAATTATACACAGTCAGTATCTGAGCTAGAAGCTCCGGCCGTGAAATCTAATGTTGCAGTGTCTTGAACATCACTGTTTCTTTGCCATTCTTGCTTCACTGGCCAGTTTGCAATTCTTGGGTTTCTGAAATGAGGAAAAGATGATGGTAGATTGTGGAAAAAGGAGGTGTGGCAAGTAAGAGGTATGTATTTGCATTATTGGTAGCTTGTAAGTCAGAAGAATGCAAATTGGTTGAGAGTGAGGTGTATGAAATAGGCTAAGGCATGATTATTTAATCACCTTTGATAGTGTTAGTCATGTGACTGTACATGACCTTAACAATTCCCCCTCCCATTGGGTAGAAGATACAAATGCTTGAGAACATGGACCACCAGGCTCAAGAACAGCTTCTATCCCACTGTTATAAGACTCTTGAGTGGACCCCTTATAGGTTGAAATCTTGATCTCCCAATCTACCTTGTACTTTATTTGTCTTCTTGCACTGTACTTTTGTCTGTAATTATAGCACTATATTCTGCATTCTGTTTTTTTTTTCCTTTTGTACCATCTCAATGTACTTATGTTTGGAATGATCTGTCTGGATGGCATATAAACAAAAGCTTTTCACTGTTTCTTGGTACATGTGACAACAGACACGGTTGCATGTCAGTAAGTGTCATAAATATATTTGGATAATGGATGCAAACTCTGAGGTGTTAATGTACTAATGTATGAAAATGTGATGGAGCATACAGGTGTTACATATGAGGCTTGAATGATAGAAAACTTTGATAAGTGAGTGATGGGTTCATGGTGTGCAGAGCTGTGTCTGAGACTCATGGTACAGTTGGTAGGACAAATCATTTGATGATGCACTCACTTCCTCATGTGAGGTTATTGAACTTGAAAATAGGTCCTTGGAGCTTAACTCCTAGCTCTGATCTCCAGGTCTATCATCCTACATTGCCTCCTGAACTCATGTCCTCCTACAGATATGAGACATCTTTCCTTTTTGTTCTTCTGTGTTCTGCACCAAGATCTACAGAGCAATGTTTGAAAAGTGTGGCACTCCCTCACCACCACCTACCCACTCTTCACCACTGCTGCAAGTTGCATCATTCTTTGTTTACTCAGATTAGTCTTTGCCCTATCCACGATACACCTCTTAGCTTCAGTCAGTGCGGGCTAGCCTTAGCTGGTGCTGGCCACTCACATTATTAACCTTTTGATATAATCAACAAATCAACAGTCAGTTTAGGTTTGGCTTATGGGTTAATTATGTTTCTTAAGTTATTGAATTTAGCTCCATTAATTCAAAATGCAATTATCATCTTTCCAACAAAGTTATAACCACTCCCGGATAATTAGCAAAATCTAACAATTGTTTCACTTTGTGATTAGTTTGTCAGAAGAGTAGAATTGCTTGAGTACAACTTTCTCTCAAGTTACCAGCAGGAATCAGAGAATAATGCTTGAGTGTGACAGAGTCCCATTGCTTAATTTCTCTCTCCAGATTAGAATTCAAAATATAGTTTTTCACATATGACTTTAAAACAAAATAACGTGATAAGAACTGTCAGAATTATCTAACATCTAACTGAGAGTAACATATGTAAGACAAGATGAAAAACTATGCTACAGCTAGTGAATTAAGCTGTTCAATAGAACCATCTCATAAAACTAACAGAACTAAATGTCAGAATAGATCATAAAAATAGAATGAGTTACTCCTTCATGCACATACTAAGGTAAGAATTCCACTGGTTTTGGCTCTCTGTAGCAATGTGGTCAATACTTATTCCTGAAGATTTCACCTATTTATTATTCTTGACAAAATTGTAAGTACATTCTAAGAAAAGCATTTATGAATTTTGTTACACATATTGAAAATAGGAAATCATCACTAGTGCATTTACATTGCCGTTGCACATACTGCCCGGAGCAATTCTTCTCCTTGACGTGTCTCATTCAGTTCAAAACTGTTATTCATTTTGGAGCCATAAACATGCAAGGCGTGAGGTGAATTCAATAGCAGGGGCTTTTATTTCTAAAAAGACAGAAAAACAATGTAGACAGTATTGTGATTTTGAAAATCCTGTCTTTTCCCTTCAATGATGCTGATAACATTGCAGAAGGATAAATTTAAAGACCAAGGACATTGTACCGTATAGATATGCGCATTTAAATATTGAGCTTCGAGAGTTATTAAGATTGAAGCACATCAGCTTTCAAAACATAGGCTTTTCATTACAGCAGGGGTAGTGTAAGAGAATGAGATTGGTGCAATATAAAAAGCAATAGGTTGCTGCACAACATACATCAAAAGTTGTTTACAATAAAAGCTATGGCTCAAGGAAAGCAATGATAGGAGGCAACAGCATAGTGTGAAAAGACATGAGGCCCTTATCACTTTTTGACAATATGTTTGAACAATTGTGTGTTCATAAAAAATTAGATAGTATTGCATCCAACAGGAAGCAGGCAATAAAAGAAATGGTATAAGAAAAGAAGCAATTATTTTCTTGGTTAAGGAATACTTATTTCTCCAGCATCACCCAGTGGCATAAACAGACTTGAGAAAACCATTTTCCTGGATCCTAATTAAATCCATTCATGTCAGTGATTAGACATAAGGCTGATGTGTGCAACTCTGTACTTGTGATGAAAACCAAATCTTGCCAATAGTAAATAAAGTGAATTTTAGGAACTATTACTGTCTTTAGCCTTTATGAATTTGTTTAGAGATTGTGAATTAACCAAGGCAGGGAATCCCATCAATATCCAGCATCCGCAGTTATTTGATTTTCATGGAATATCCCGAGCAGCCCTCATTTTAAGGGTGCCACATGTTAACCATTTTAAAAACTGAACCTGATTTTTCTTTTGGAGCCTGGACTGTGAACCTGACCTGAGCTCTCAATGGAGCCCACTGCTATCATTCAGAAGCCTTGTGTATCTAGTTTTATTAGGGAGACTACTGCCAAAGAGTCCTTCTGGTGGCCAGAAACCTGGAAATTACCCAAAATCAGTCCTTTCTGAATCTATTTTTGACAAAAGGGAAAGTGGAGGCGCTGCCTAGCAGAAGTACAGAGAACCTTTCAAGTAAAGCTGAGCCATTATGGAGTCGTTGGCTGCTTACACTTGAAGTAGTTTCACATTGCACCCTGGTCCAAAATTCAGTTCCATTGAAATTTAGGAAGTGAAGTACAATGCATTGTTTGGTTGTTATGCATTTGGCTCAAATAATAAAGGAGGAACTTCAGTCCAATATTTCTGGGAATCAGTGTACTTATTTGCCCAACTAGCAGTTAATAGGCCAGCAAATATCTGGCTCTTTCATTTATTATTTAGCTAGTGTATCACAAAGTGTTGTTTATTGTTTTTTTATGCATTGTAATTTTCCATTCAATTGCTTTGGAGAAATGTAATTCATCAGAAATTCTGCTGTTGTGTTACTCATTATATGCCAAAGGTTTTGAAGATGTATTACACCAAATGTTATCACTCGAGACTTTGATTGAACTGAATCAAGGATGGAACAGTTATTTTGGGAGGAGGAAAAAGATCACTTGGATCAAAGTACAAAGGGATTTAGTTCCATGGTGTTGGGTACAAGTTGAGGGGAGTATTGTGGTTGGTACTTTGATCACAGAGGGTGGGGTGTGTGTGGTGCACAAAGGCTGGGTAAGTCAATGAAGATGGTTTGCCAATAGTCTGGGTGGTTTTGGAAATATCATGGGATGAGAGAGTACAAGGAATGGACTAGATACATGAGCTTTAAGGGGAATCTGGGAAAAACAGTGAGGGAAGTACCAGAATTAATTGCCTGAGAAATCTGTGGGATCTCAGTCACTGAGTATATTCAAGGCAGGTCGATAGATTTTCGGAGACTCAGGGAATTAAGAGGCATGCAGCTAATGCAGGTAAATGCTGAGGTAAATGATTGGTCATGCTCCCACTGAATGATTGGGCAAGTACAAAGGCTGAATGGCTTACTCCTGCTTCTGTTTCCTATGTTATTGTGCACTGAATGGTGAGTCCTGAAGTTCAATTGGACTGTGAAGAGCCTAAAGGAAGGTGGTTGCTAGGGCCTACTAGTATTTATGGAGGTTGGGTTGGATAATGAGAGGCAAAACAAAATGGCAAGTAAAAGTTATCTATCTTTTAGTTTTACACATCAATTGATTAATTGTATGTTGACCACTTTTTTCAGCTAGTTCTTCTGTCAACCCAATCTTGAAAGGTTGTTTCCAATTTCCCATATTGTTTTGTCAATTAATCTGTTGTTGAGTTTATTGATTAGTTCTTTGAAATGGTTCTTGTGGTTCAATTATTTGGTCAACTAATTCAATCAATTAATTTTTGACTTTTACATTGATTTATTCATATGTTATCTAGACATGCCCATCTTGCTGGTCATGATTAATATCATTTACATTATGTACTTACTGCTTCTGTGAGTAATTGTGTTCCCTGGTGACCAATTGATATTTCTTTTGGATATATTTTTGGATTATAGTAAAATTCCAATATTCTGGTGTCCAATTGTTCAGAAATTTGGATAGTTCCTCATTTGGTCCTTTCATTAGTTTTGTGCGTGAACTGGGGTTGTGCAGCCAGAGGTGAGGGGATTGGGGTTTGGAATAACAGGGTTCAGCAACGTGAGTATGTTTGCAAACTATATATCTGTCAGAGAGGCACCACCAAAGGCTTGAGAGTGCTGGATTATTGGAGTTTTGCTGTAGTTTATATTTTGCCACTATTACACAGCTACTTTCACTCATAAAGTGTTAAGTATTAATGCAAGAATTTTTTTTCAGTGACTTAGCTAATTTGCTGATTATCAGAAGGAAACCAGACTGGCATCCTAACATGTAGTAATGAATATTTGGTGCCATAAATCTTGTATATAATGTTGTACTGAAGACCCACGTTTGACTAAAAGTTATTAAAACATAAGTCAGGTTACATTCTAGCTAACAGCAAGAAATTAGATATAATATTTCAGAATTGCCTACACTTGTCTTCAAACAGCAATAACTAAGACATTAAAATTATTTTTATGGCCATCTTACAATTTAGCAGGTTGTGTCTGATTAAGAAAGGATGCTTGATTTTACTAGAAGGTATATTTAAGACTCAGCAGTGAATGACTTACAGAGCTCAAGGCTATCAATACATGAGTTACAACCATCCTGAATATCATACAATTATACCAGGCTTTGAATAAAAGCAAGATCTAGAAAGCAGGAAGTTTTATATGAAAATTGATGATTCAGAATGAAAAATATGTTACACTTTGATAATCAACTTTATGCAGTTTTAATTATTATAATGAAACCTTACAAATCTATCAATAAAGGGCAAACTTACCAGGTGTTCATTAAAGTGAATGCCCTTAAATAATATCCTTGAGTTTTCTGCTGGTTATAGATCAGATTAAGTGTTCTTCTGGTGATCAATTAAATGACTTTATGATCAAATACGTATTAATTAGCATAGGTTGTAAATTATGCTTGAGGGACTAAGATACATACAAGTAGCAAAGTGACATATTAAACCTCGGAGTGTCTTTAAGCCTTTGACAAGTTTATCTGAAAAATTCTTGGGATACACATACTTTAGAACTGTTTGAATAAAACTCTTACTTTTCACCTTTGAATGTTGCTTATGTTTACTCAGCTTCAATTTCTGTAAAAGACTTCATGTAAACCACCTCATAATATAAGCAGTTTACATGAATCAACTATATATGTATAGATGAGTCATTTTGTGAAATTTCAAATCCTAAATGCATTTTATAAAGTTTCCATAAATATTTCAACTGTTGTTCATTTAATCTTCAAACTAGCTATCTGTGAGAAGGGAAGATTTGTTATCTGCTCTTTCCAGCTTCATTTTAAGTATGTTTGTAAAGAGCATATTAATTATGCTAAAGAGAGGAAATATTCAAGGAGAAAGTGTATTTTAAAATAATAATGCACATTTATATGCCTATGGAACTGTACGGAATCAAATGAAAACTGAATTCATATCCACACTGGTGCATTAAACTCTATTCTAGTTGAGTTGAGGGCAAGTTCAGCTATTTATACTAGTGCTTGCTGAGGTAAGAGATGACCTTGTTGAGGGATGATCATTGTTTTCTCCTTGTGTATTTTAGTTGATCCAATGCATTTGGATTTGCATGAGCTCTTGTAAGTTGTCAAAAATTGCTGATTTACTGCTCTAGTCTTACAAAATGTTCAGATGATAGGGTCAGAGTCCATTCAAACCAAGTGACAATAGATCAAGATGTGCTGTCAGTAATTCTCCCTTTTAGCGCTTTTTCTCTACACTCAGATCGCAGTTCTAATCTGAAACCAATGGGATCAGGAAGAATGCTAATTTTACAGTCCTGCTCAGTGCTAGTCTACAATTCTCTTAATGGGGAAGTTGGTGGAGTTATAGCCACTCTTGCACCAATCTCATCAAGTTTCTAAACCTAGAAACAAAAGATTACAGGAATAGGAGTAGCCCATTCCCTCTTTCATCCTACACTCAAACATGTCCCAACATTCAATGAGGTGATGGCTAATCTGTGAACCAATTCCATGTGTCTACTTTTACCTCGTATTCCTTATTACCTTTGTGAAAAATCAAACAGATTCAAAAGTGACTCTTGACCTAGCTTTTATACAAGTGAGTTCAAGACTTCTACCACACTTGGTGTAGAAATGTTCCCTAACTCCTGTCTTGATTGCTCGGCTTAAATTTTTACACTATGCCCCCAGTTAAAATTTTGTCCAATGAAATCAAAGTTATTGTTCTTGTGTCTGGCCCCAAGCTCCATTTCCTAGGCTCAGTTTCTTAGGAAAAGTATCTTTAGTCCAGACCCAGTCAGAATATTTTCATCAGAAGAACAAGCCTGTTTGGACTCTCAATTTTATCTGCCCTACACAAAGCTGACTTGTAGCTCCACAACATCTTATCAGAGAAGGTGCAATGCTGCCTCTCTCCAAAAGTGGGTTTGAGGTAAGGTGTGAGCAGCAGATCTTTTGACAATGTCAACCTTACAGAGTATAGAACAAGGAAGACTGGCTGTTTTGGAATAGTCAGTTCTAGAGGTTAAAAAGTGATGGACGAGTGTTTCAACAGGAGAGGAGCTGAGGTGGGGCAGAATTGGATACTGTTTTGGAGCCGCAAATAGGCAGTCTTCATGACAACACTGATATTGCCTTTGATACATATTGCATGGACCAGTGAGTAATCAGGATTTGAGCACAAGCTCTTTCTGAGCTTTGTAGTAATCACTTAATGACAGAACCAATTGCAATGACAGGGAAATAACCACCCCAGTATCCACTCAATCAATTGATTGACTTACTACAGCAAATAATTCAATTGCAGAACATTATATGCTTGCTGGGATTAAACTGAGAGAAATTTTTAGAATCTTAGCCTGTTTCAGAATCAAAACCAATGTCACCCCTTGTAATTCAACCACTGTATTAGAGGAGCTACAAAGGACATTGCCAAAAGTTGGACTATTTTAGATCCTGAAATTTTGAAAGAGGTAATTTATTTTATCATGTGATCTCCCAATCATGAACCATTCAGTTCTTGTGGAAACCTAAATTTTGCTTTGTTTTCAGGTTGTTGTTGGAAGATTGTTGCTTCATTTCTCAAGACCTTGTAACTTAAAGGTGGCAACATGCTTCAAACATGAGAAGTGTCTTGTAGCTTGGCAACAAATTTGTACATCTGTTTGTTCCTGTGGTTTCTCATAATCCTGAAGGTTGCTTGATCCGATTATGTTAGGTGGCTCAATATGTGTTTCTCCAGTACCAGTGGTATTCTAAACAATCCTGTCATCAATATGAGAAACAGGAAGCAGTGTGAACATTGTTCAGTGTAGCTACTTAGGCTGAAAAGCTAAATGGCCTGTGCTCGTATTTTATTCTCAAGCAAAGCTATTTTACTTGAGCTGTTCTCATTTAATTAACTGAACATTGAGCTTAGACATCCAGCTTAATGCATGTTTCAGAATCAGTAAAACAAACTGAGTAGTTTCATTACTGTGAAGTGGGTTCTCAGGCACCTACTAATAGATTTGAGTTGTCAGTCATTTAAACAGGAATCTGTCTATGTTTTACAGTTGAGCATTTTTCATTAATCCAGGCTTTTGATGATGGCATTAAAGAAGAAACTTTGATTTACTATCCAAAGTCAGTGTTTGGACAGTAAGTAAAATAACCCAACAATTCCAGTTGATTGACTGAATTAAAATAAATAGAGTTTACAAGTGTAACAATAGTCGTGTTACCAATAATCATGCAGGTGTATACTTATAATGGTGAACATCATAGCACTTATTTTGAAAGGAAATGTTGTGCATTTTAAAATATTAATGCATTATTACTCTGTAATTGCTTTATGCTTATGGAAGTATTTACTCAAATGAACTAAAATTATGAGTACTGTGATTGGAATATTGCTTTTCACTCATAAATACACCATGTCATTATTACAATAACATGAGTAGAATAAGATTTGAAGTAAATAATATTGTATAAAGAATGAGCATTGTTCCTTCACACTTTTCAAGTTAAGAATTATGACCAAAATAAAGTTGCTTTAGAAACAAATGTGCTTGGAAATTATTGCAGTAGAACAGCTTATTTCTTCAGCATTGTATTCAGTCAGGAGGCTCTCTGGCTTTTTAATGATAATGCAATGTCATTAGGTCATTTTATAAGGATGTATATATCTGTTTGTGTTTTTCTGTAGAAGAAATATGCTTACAATTGTGTGATCTTTCATCGGGACATTTAATTTGCAAAACTTAGGCTGACACAATAAATAACCGAATGGACAAATTAGCCAGCTTTCCTGGCAATATATAAAGAAGCCATCTAAAGAATGGCCTACAGGCCTACACTACTTGAACTTAAGTTATGTATAATGATGAGTTTGTTAATGAATGACAAAACATACATATATTCCGAATTTATAAGACTAAAACAACCACTTAGAACAAAGATATTTTCCCTCTATAACATAGCCATAGCCAAGTCTGTGAGTTTAGGAATAAGGAGAATAATTTTTTGGGCTGGCAGATCTGTGGCACCTCCCCTGATAAGCTGGAGTCCAGGCAATGCTTTCAGTCTGGGACAACTTGGGGAATGGGCATAAGGGGTGGGAATGAGGGGTGGAGGGTGGGGGTAGGGTTAGAGTGCATTGATCTGTGAAGGTTGATGGCCCAATGCAAATAGGCAAAAATGCAAAAAGTTTCATCCTGCAGAGATTAATCCTGTGAAAATAAGAGAAAAAACTACTAGAGATCTGAAATAAAAACAAAAAAATCTGCTGGGAAAGCTCAGCAACTTAGTCCTATCTCTGGAGATAGAAGAATCACTATAGCGAACATTGGAGATGGAAGAGTTGCAAACCAAAGTCTATGCAGATCTATTTTCTCTTCTGCCTAGTCAGTTTCCTCCTTGGTGACCTTAGCCTTGCAAGGACAAGGGCGCAGTTCCTGGACACCTTTTCACCACCCCCCCCCCCCCCCCCACCCCCCGACCATCAGGCCAACGTCTCCTCTGCCATCACAGATCTCATCACTTCAGGAGATCTCCCTTCCACAGCCTCCATCCTGATATTTCTCCAACCCTGCCTTGCCCATTTCTATCATCTACCCAAGATTCACTGCCCTGGTAGGCCCATTGTTTCTGCCTGCTCTTGCCCCGCTGATCGTCTCATACCTCAACTCTATCTTGTCCCCCCCCCCCCCCCCCCGTCCAGTATCTTCCCACCTACATCTGGGACACCTTGCATGTTCCCCACCATTTTAAGAACTTCCAATTCCCTTGCCCCCACCGCCTCATCTTCACCATGGATGTCCAGTCCCTATGCACTTCCATTCCCCATCAGGAAGGCCTTAGGGTTCTCCATTTCTTTCTAGAGTATAGATCTAATCAGTTCCCCTCTAATACATTCTCTTCCACCTAGTGGAACCTGTGTTTATCCTGAACAACTTGCCTTTTAACTTCTTCCACTATCTACAAATCAAAGGGGTAGCCATGGGTACTCATGTGGGCCTAGCTACACCTGCCATTTCATTGGATCCATGGAACGGTCTTTGTTCCAAACATACTCTGACACCACTCCTCAACTCTTTCTCTGCTACATCGACAACTGCATTGGCGCTGCCTACAGCACCCATGCAGAACTCATCAATTTCATAAACTTCACTACTAACTTCCACCCGGCCCCAAATTCATTTGGACTATTTCTGACACCTCTTTCCTCTTCCTTGATCTCTCTGTCTCTATCTCAGGAGACAATCTATCCACTGACATTTACTACACACCCACTGACTCCCACAGCTACCTAGATTGCACCTCCTCCCATTTTGTCTCTTGTAAGGTCGCCATTCCCCCATTCCTTTCTCTCAGTTTCTCTGTCTCTGCTGCATCTGTTCTAAAGATGAGGCTGTCCACGCTAGGACATCAGAGATGTCCTCCTTTTTCAGGAAACGGCTCTCCCCCACCACCCACAATGCGGTTGATGGAGCCCTCACCCACGTCTCCTCTCACTTCTTGCACTTTTGCTCTTACCCCATCTCCCCCCAGACAGAACCTCACCAGCCTACGCATCAGGCACATCATTCTTCAATATTTGCCCAAGCTACAATGTGATCCCACCGCCAGACACATCTTCCCCTCCCCACTCCTTTCTGCTTTTCATAGGGACCACTCTCTTCATGACTCCCTGGTTTGTTCATCCTTCCCCATCCATCCCTCCCCCTCCCTGTGCACTTTCCCCTGCAACTGTAGGAGGTGTAGCACATGTCCCTACACCTCCTCCCTCGCCACCATTCAGGGACCTCAATAGTCCTTCCAGGTGAGGCAGAGATTCACGTGCACCCCCTCAACCTTGTCTGTTGCATTCAGTGCTCTCGATGTGGCCTCTTCTACATTCATGAGACCAAATGCAGACTAGGTGACTGCTGTGCCGAGCTCCTGCACTCCGTCCATCATGGCCATCTGGAGCTCCTGGTTGCAAGCCAATTTAATTCCCCTTCCCTTTCCTACACCAACCTATCTGTCCTCAACCTCCTCCACTGCCAGTGTGAACCCAAATGCAAACTAGAGGAACAGCACCTCATATTTTCCCTGGGTAGTCTACAACAAGATGGCATGAACACTGATTCTCCAGTTTCAGGTAACCTCTGTCCCTTTCTCTCCTGATCTACCCAGTTCCTCCTATGCATGGCCCTTTGTTGCTTCCACCTATCAACTTCCAGCTTCTGTCACTATTTCCACCCTTCTCTCCTCCATCTGCCAATCACCCCTCCTCACCTGGATCCACCAGCTCTTGCCACACCCCTTCCCCTCATCTCTTTATACTGGCTATCTCCCCTCCACTCTTTCAGTCCAGATGATGGGTCTCTACCCGAAATGCCGACTACCCATTTTCCTGCACAGATGCTGCCTGGCCCAATGAGTTCCTTCAGGAGTTTGTTTTTGCTTCAGATTCCAGCATCTGTATTCTCTTGTGTCTCTAGAACAATGCTGCAACTGATCAAACAAAGCTTAATATCACTATGGCATTCCAGGCTGTGTTTCTCTCCCACTTTACCAAGCATTTCAGAAGACTTGGATGCTAAAGTTCAAAAATAAAGTGCCTTTCCTCACCATTACCAAATGCCACAAAAACATAAACAACCTGTATAACTTTAGTAATGATTAGAAAGAAATATTCTGCAGAAATCACCAAGCATAGGATCAAACTGAAATCAAAAGCCCACAGGAAGAGTTGTTGACATCAATTTTTCTATGATATAGATAACAATGACAAGGCTGGTATTTAGTGCCCATCCCTATTGATTTGAAAGGCTTTCTCAGCCACTTTAGAGGGCAGCTGAGAGTCAAATATATGGCAGACCAGTTAAGAGCAATAGTTTCCATTTTCTAAAGGACCTCGTAGTTTTGATGAGTTTTTAACAGTAATCTGACAGTTTTATGGACATCATTGCTGATTCACATTATTTTTGGTTTGTCTGTTTAAATTCCCCAGCATTCAGTGGTCTTGCCATCCAGAAAATTAGTCCATATGATAACCACTGCTTCCTCAATTAGCTTTCAAAGGGGATAAAGAGATGGCCTTCAATTTCAGATAGATGAAAGAAAAATGACTTCTGCCCATTGAAATGGCATTGAACATCTTCCCAGGCATTTCGAGGGTGTGGATACAATTGGAAAAGGGATGTAGTAGGCTTACCATGCTGATATACGAAAAAAATGTTGAAGGTCAAAAGGTGAAGGACGATGCAGAAATGGAAGTAGCTCTTTGAAGGTCTGTGAAGAAAGAATTAGATGTGATCCTGTGCTGTGAATTTCCCTGGACCTGCTCCTGCTCTTCTGTTTTTCCCATTCTGCTACATCGGCTTTTTGACACCGCAACAGCGAAAAGAAAACATAAAGGTTACCACTCTGTTGCTTAATATCTTAGCTCAGGTGATTGTACTTTTATAACTATCTGTGCTCCTGTTGACAGTGAGCAGGGGTAAGGCACTTGGATGGAGTCTATTCCATTAATGTGAAACATTTCTGTGATTCATTCTCAACATGGATGTGTATATGGGACTTTACTCTGCAGCACAAGTGATTCATTGGCCCTAATAAGTTTCAATTTTAAAAAGCTGTAATGGAGGAGGTTTCACTAGTAGTTGAGTGCCAGGTAAGGTGTTATTTGGTGTATTTTGTCCTCATTATTGCTGCTTATTATAATCATTGAATTAATGAATGTCAATGTTACAGATTGACATAGCTGCAATACCAAACCAATAAACTAAGCATGGACAGTCATTTGATAATTTAAATAGCATCCCTATCTTACAGTTTAACCTTCAACCAATGAATGAAAGAGATTATGCTGGTTACCTTTACATTCAATGGTATAACCATCATTCAACAATTCCAAAAATTTAGCTTGGCTAACCACATAATTGGCAATGGCTACAAGAGCAGGTCAAGAGCTGGGTATACTGCGAGAATGGCTCACTTAGAGGAGGTGACCAGGAAGATTGATGAGGGTAGTGCAGTAGATGTGGTCCACATGGCGTTTGACAAGGTTCCGCATGGTATGCTTCTTCAGAAGGTCAGAGGCCAAGGGATCCAGGGAAGCTTGGCTGTGTGGATTCAGAATTGGCTTGCCTGTAGAAAGCAGAGGGTTGTGGTGGAGGGAGTGCATTCGGATTGGAGGGCTGTGACTAGTGGTGTCCCACAAGGATCGGTTCTTGGACCTCTACTTTTTGTGATATTTATTAATGACTTAGATGAGGGGATGGAAGGGTGGGTTAGCAAGTTTGCAGATGACACAAAGATCTGTGGTGTTGTGGATAGTGTGGAGGCCTGTCGAAGCTTACAGAGGGATATTGATAGGATGCAGCGCTGGGCTGACAAGTGGCAGATGGAGTTCAATCCGTAGAAGTGTAAGGTGGTACACTTTGGAAGGACAAACTCCAAGGCGGAGTACAAGGTAGATGGCAGGATTCTGGGCAGTGTAGAGGAGCAGAGGGATCTGGGGGTTCATATCCACAGATCACTGAAAGTTGCCACACAGGTGGATAGGGTAGTTAAGAAAACTTATGGGATGTTAGGTTTCATAAATCGTGAGATTGAGTTTAAGAGCCGCGAATTAATGATGCAGCTTTACAAAACTCTGGTTAGACCATACTTAGAGTACTGTGTCCAGTTCTGGTGGCCTCATTATAGGAAGGATGTGGAGGCGTTGGAAAGGGTACAGAGGAGATTTACCAGGATGCTGCCTGGATTAGAGAGTATGGATTATGAGGAGAGACTAAAGGAGCTAGGGCTTTACTCATTGGAGAGAAGGAGGATGAGGGGAGACATGATAGAGGTATACAAAATATTAAGAGGAATAGATAGAGTGGACAGCCAGCGCCGCTTTCCCAGGGCATCAATGCTCAACACAAGAGGGCATGGCTTTAAGGTAATGGGTGGGAAGTTCAAGGGAGACGTCAGAGGGAGGTTTTTCACCCAGACAGTGGTTGGTGCATGGAGTGTGCTGCCTGGGGTGGTGGTGGAGGCTGATACATTGGTGAAGTTCAAGAGATTGTTAGATAAGCATATGGAGGAATTTAAGATAGAGGGGTATGTGGGAGGAAGGGGTTAGATAGTCTAAGTAGTGGTTTGAAGGGCGGCGCAACATGGTGGGCCGAAGGGCCTGTATTGTGCTGTGTATTGTTCTAAGGTTCTGTGGTTCCTGATTGCTTAAAACTTTTCCATCATTCACAAAGCACAAATTGAGAGTATGATAGAATACTGTCCACTTGCCTAGATGAGTCCTCAAGTGTGCTTTGACATCATTCAAAACAGAGCAGCCCACAAAGATTGAAGTAAATGGCTCAACAGTATGAGATGTGATGGAGTGGTAGAACATGTCAGTGGCAGCTCTGTAGAGCATGTTGTACTTTGCCAGAGTAATGCACACCATAAGTGCAGATATGGATACAATTTTAATTTGATCACGGTATGACATTACAGTTCAAATGTAAGAATGTGGAGGTATGAGTTGAGTAAATTCAGCTGCCATTAATTCTGCAAAATCAAAGAAGCATGGAGAAAGCTACCTCAATTTTGACATTTTGTACTGGGAATGGGAATACTGTATTCCTTGAGTGTAGCATCTCATTTGGACACAAGACTTGGGCAATGAATCTCTGAAACTGTTCAGATAACAGGCATTAAATTTACCATGCTTCGAATAAAGTTAAACACAGCTCATTGCATAAGTGAAAGGCTAAGAAGCTGCTCATTACCAAAGCAGAAAGGAAGAAATCCACGACTACCGCTGATGGAAAAGCAAGGTCACATACTGGTTAGTGACATGAAAAAAATGTGAAAACAAACAAAATGCACAAAATTGAAAGTTGATTATGCCAAGTGCCACTGAAGTCTTAAGGCGAAGGTTTGGAGAGGAAGAGGACAAAGGACTGGAAAAATAGCAATGCGAACTGACACTGAAAAACAGTGGATTGATTTAATGTCAGAACGTGTAGTTTTGCAGTGCATTGAGAGGTGCTTGCTGTGATAAATATTGTGGCATGTTTTCACAATGTTCTCAACACAGCAATGCTATTCACTAATTTTATTAAACATGCAGTGATAAACTGAGTGGGTGAGTGATTTGGGTCGTGGTGGGGGAGGGGGGTTAAATAAGATGCTGTAGCACAACGGAGACACAAGAGACTGCAGATGCTGGAATCTGGAGCAACACAAAAGGTGCTGGAGGAACTCAGCGGCTCAGGCAGCATCGTCGACTGTCCATTTTCCTCCATAGATTCTGCCTGACCCACTGAGTTCCTCCAGCGCCTTTTGTGTTGTAACAGCTGTAGCACTGCGTGTCACCCCTCTTGACAGGTTGCTGATTGTGTACATCCGAGTTGGACTGTCACACTAGTAGAACCGTAGATGTTGGGTTTTGTCACTTCCTCTATGGCACCATTGAGCCCATCCTGCATTGAGACTCTATCCAAAACAAGGGATTCACACATTCAATCGCCTTTTGGCTCTCCTTCATTTCAATATTTTTGGTTGAATGTTATCTGGTGTCCTTCACTTAAGACTCTTTAATTATAATAGCTTGTAATGGTTATGGTAGTTTTTTGATAAGGTAATGGAGAGGGTCAGTAAGGGAAATGAAGTTGATACAATGTATCTGGATTCTGGTGAAACATTTCAGAACATGATACTTTAAAATAGTTGGGGAGAAAGCAGGTAATAAAGCATACAGGAACTTTGGCTTAAGGCATAAGGTACAAGAGCTAGGGAGCTATGATGAACATTCTTAAACTATTGTTTTGGCCACACCTGGAATCTTTCCCTCAATGTCAGCAAAACAATAGAGCTGGTCATTGACTTCAGGAAGGCGGGTGGTGCACACGCTTCTGTTTACATCATTGGTGCTGAGGTCGAGAGGGTCGAGAACTGCAAGTTCCGAGGAGTGAACATCACCGATATCCTGTCCTGGTCCAACCATGTAGACTCCACAGCCAAGAGAGCTCACCAGCTTCTCTACTTCCTCAGGAGGCTAAAGAAATTTGGCATGTTCCCTTTGACCCTCGCCAATTTTTATCGATGCATCATAGAAAGCATCCTATCTGAATGCATCACGGCTTGGTATGGCAACTGCTCTGCCTGTGACCGCAAGAAACTGCAGAGAGTTGTGGACGCAGCTCAGCACATCATGGAAACCATTCTCCTCTCCACAGACTCTGTCTATACTTCTCGATTCCTGGGTAAAGCAGCCAGCATAATCAAAAACCCCACTCACCTCAGACATTCTCTCTTGTTCCCCTTCCCATTGGGCAGAAGCTACAAAAACCTGAAAGCATGTACCACAAAGCTCAAGGACAGCTTCTATCCTGCTGTTATAAGACTATTGAATGGTCCCCTAGTACGATAAGATGGACTCGTGACCTCAAAATCTACCTCGTTATGGACTTGCACCTTACTGTCTGTCTGCACTGCACTTTCTCTGTAACTGTAACACTTTATTCTGCATTCTGTTATTGTTTTACCTTGTACTACCTCAATGCACTGTTGTAATTAGATGATCTGCATGAACGGCATGCAAAACAGGTTTTTCACTGTACCTCAGTACATGTGACAATAATAAACCAATTTACCAATTTATTGTGTTCAGTTATAGGTTGCACACTTTAGGAAATAGGTATAGGCTTTTGAGAGCTCGCAGAAGAGACTGACTAAAATGATTCCAGGGATAAGAGATGACAATTAACTGGATAGACTGGAGAAGCTGGGGTTGTTCTCCTTGGAACAAAGGAGGCTGTGAAGGTGTGTGATAGAGTTGTTCAAAGTCAGGATGGATTAATACAGAATCGTTTATTAGTATCAGGTTTATTATCACTGATATATGTCATGGAATTTCTTGTTTTGCAGTAGCAGTACAGTGCAACACATAAACATTACTATAAGCTACATAAATAAATAAATAATGCAAAAGAGGAATAACAAGGTTCAGAAATCTGATGGCGGAGGGGAAGAAGTTTTTCCTGAAACACTGAGTGTGGGTCTTCAGACACCTGTACCTCCTCCCAATGGTAGTAACGAGAAGAGGGACTTGTTTCCTTTTGGGAGAAGGGCCAAGAATCTGAGGGCATGAAATGAAGGTGATTGGCAAGAGGACTAAAAGTGACATAAGGAAAAGCTTTTGTTATAGAGTGAGGATTTAAACTCTGGAATGCACTACCATGGGTGGGTGGTGGGGATGGATTTAATTGCGTCATTCCAAACAGAAATGCAGAACAATGGGAGAGGGTAGGGTATGGGATCAGCTGAATTGCCCATGCATTGGGCCAGCATGGATGTGATGGACCTCCTTCAATGCTGTAACTGTGATTCTTTGCTGAATAATTGATATCATCTTCTGTGATGTATCTCCTGACATGTTCATGATTAAATGAGCAACATCATTGCAATCTTCTATTGTGAATACTGACTAGAAAACAAAACAGATTTTACATGGAGCTGTAATCCTTATTTTCAATGTAGATTATTATGCTGGAGATTATTATGCTTAATAATATTTATTCATTATTTAACTTTAAAAGCTCCATTTGTACTTAAAACAGCAGTTAATCTGCAGTTAACAGCAGTTAATTTCTTTGATGTTTTTATCTTTATTCCGAATAATAATTTCAGGTACACCCATTTTAATGAGATGTTGTAGCTAATACTTTACTTGTTGATTAACCATCACTGAAATAGATTAACAAGTCATTTATTTCATTGTGCTTTTGCCATCCTTGTTGTATGCATAATGACTGCTATTTGTCAAATGCCAATGCATTCACTGAGAATATTAGAACAATACATATCCTTCTCTAATTAATACACTTGTCACTGCAATTCATTATCTTATAGTCATTTTTAAATAGTCCCCTTTATTTCTTTAAGTCTTTTAGTCTGATATTAATCTTCAATTGATCGAAAGCTACTTAGCCCTAACTTGAGCACTGAGGATACTGGACAGATCTGGGGATCAGGAAGTGAATTTTGACAGCAGTCCATTTAAGCTTATGGCCAACAGCCATCCTCTGATTGTGTGGTATCTGACAATGGTAATGTCATTGATTTGTTTTATTCAGCAAAAAAAAACTCAGAGGGGCAAGCAGCAACTGTAGAGGCAAAGGAATGTTGACGTTTCAGGTTGAGATCCTGCATCAGGACTGAGAGTGTAGAGGGAAGATAGCCAGTATGTAGAAGAGAGAGGGAGGTGTGAGATGGGGCTGGAAGATGATAGGTGAAACCAGAAGAAGGGGAGTTGGGGGTGGGGGAGGATGATGGGCAGGTGGAGCTTGTTGTGACTGTGACTAAGCTACTGGAAACTGAAGCTAGTAAATGCAAGAGGTCTTTATTTGTCACAACAAGCAGACATTCACTTGGAGAATCTCTCTGAACTCAAAGTACATTGAATTTTTATACTTTTCAGAACAAAGATAATAGCAGGTGATTTAATACAATTTCAATTGCTATAATGACATCGATTACTTCAATATTTTGAGTCGAACAAATGGTTCTATTGAATTATGTATTTACAATGGAAACACAATGCAAATGAGAAACACTTTTTGCTGGGACAAAGTGATTCACATGGATGCTCTAAAAGCTTCTGAGGACAGAGAACCCAGACACCCAAAATTAGTGTAGGGTGGACAAATATCCTAATTAGTGAAAGACAGAGCAAATATGCCTATGACCGTATTTGATGTGCTAAGTGACAAAATATCTGGTCTGGAATAGTTCTCAATTTCTATCACAGTGATTCAAAATAACTTCGCTGAAGGTATCTGATGCCTGGTTTGATGTAGGCCAATTAACATAGCCCCATTGTCTTACATTCGGCTGATGCGTACAAGAACGTCTCATTGCCATGTCAGTTTACAGACCATATCTATGGAGAGGCCTCCTGCTATGGGCCAGTAGCCTGTGCTCTGCAGGCAGTGTTGTTTGCTTGCAAAGCTCTCCTTTAACTTCAAAACTGATTACTGCTTGTAATTTACATTTGAACAGTTCTTTTTTGAAGACTGGCTCTCATTTGTATTAATGCATGTTATCCATGTACTTCCATAACTCCTGAGTAATCCCTAACAGAGCCAAGTAGAGGGGGGGGGGGGGGCAGAGGGTAGAGGGAGGGAGGGAGAATTTTGAGGCTGGTAGGTGATAGGTTCATACATAAGAAAAGAAGAAAAACTTTAGCAGATGGAGCTTGGTGGGAGAGGGAAGGAGGAAGGGTAGAGACAGAAGCTGGCAGGTGATAGGTGGAACCAGATAAGGGAGGGATGATTGGCAGATGGAACAAGGTGGGGGAGGGTGAAGAGGGTGGATTTGTGGATTACCTGGAATGCTGGGGTTACCTGAAGTCTAAATTTTACTGTTGCCCAATTCTTGCTGCAAGCGAGCATAGACTGCTTCGTATCTGAGAATCAAAACACTATAGACACTGGAAAGTGGAAATAAAAACTAAAATACTGGAAAAACACGACAGGTCAGGCAGCATCTGTGGAAAAGAAACACTTAATCTTTCAGTTCTGAGACCATTCATCAGAACTGAGAAAGAGTTTCTCTTGTTTCTCTTAGCATGATGATTTGATTGGGATTCCTTCTGGTGCTTTGCTTCGTGACGTGATGCCTTTGTCACAATTTATGTTATTATCTGAATTTAAATTCTTCAAATTCTGTGGTGGGTCTTAAACATATTTCTGGATTAATAGTCCGAATAATTGGATAAATAGACCATTAATTTAACCACAATATGACCGTGTCACATAAGTGTATTGCAGACATAGTGCAGGTTGATTAGTCAACAGTTCCACAAGAGTCATGCATGCTTCATTTATTTGAGGCACATCTCAGAGAGCCTCAGGCCTGTGTATTAGTTTGGTTCTGTATTATTTCTGAAATCCTGGTGCATTTTTACTAATATTTGATGGAAAATACGTTCACAGATTCTGTTGCTGTCATTGTTAAATTAGAACCCAGAGGCAGTTTGAACTGTTTGTAATCTTTCATTAACATCAAACATTTAAAAGTTACAACTGTATTCAAATTAGTCACTGGTTCATTCACTTGATGTTCCATGATAAACACATAAATTATATATGTAAAGTTTTGCACTAGGTACCTGAGAAGCATTTTTTTCTGTTTCATGCGGCATATTAAAACTTAACTGTTCTTTTGTATGCTTTCAAGGGGGAAAGATAAAATCTTTCCAACTTGGCTAATTCCTGGGATGAGAGGGTTGTCCTGTCACAAGTGGCTAAAGAAATTGGGTCTATATTCTTTGAAGTTTAGCAAAATGACGGGTGATTTTATTGAATCATATAAGATCCTGAGGGGGCATTATAGGATAGCTGTCAAGATGTGTACACTAGTGTGAGAATTTCAAACAAGGGAGGACTGAATCTCTGGAATTCTCTAGCCTGGACTGCTGTGGAGGCTAAGTCATGGAAGTATTTAAAGAGGAAGTAGACAAATTTTTGAATGATCAGGAATGATCCTCAATGATCAGGATACGATAGGGTCTTTTAAGAGACTTTTGGATAGGTAGATGGAGCTGAGAAGAATAGAGGACTATGGGTAAGCCTAGTAATTTCTAAGATAGGGACATGTTCAGCACAGCTTTGTGGGCCGA
Organism: Pristis pectinata; assembly: GCF_009764475.1. NCBI lineage: Eukaryota > Metazoa > Chordata > Chondrichthyes > Rhinopristiformes > Pristidae > Pristis > Pristis pectinata. The sequence goes on along the minus strand of NC_067418.1, from coordinate 23,442,718 downwards.
AGGGCCTGAATTGTGCTGTAGGTTTTCTATGTTTCTAAATGAAGGCTGTGGGTAACTGACACATTAGAGGAGCTGAGGATTGGGGTAAATTAGCTACTACTATTTTCTTCTGCTCTTATATTCTATCCTGGCATCCAAATGCATCAGTCACTGACAGGGCCCTGGCCGCTCCTTCATCCACAGCCATCCCTTCATCTGTTTCTCCATGAGGCAAGGCAACAGCAGGATTCTCACAGTTGCTGTCCAAGTTATCCACTTCCATATTAATCTTGTCTGCTGGGTCAAAGTTCAGTGCTTCCTACAGAACAACGTACTACAATAAGCAGCAGGCCACCACTACCCTACTGCAGGTGTGTACTGTAAATCACCCCTGATCTGCTCAGGCACTGGAAACTTGTCTTAGTCCTCCAATTATCCTCTCCATCACTTGGCCTCTCACATGAATATGGTTGGATTTCTGGCCTTTCAATCGGTGTCTGCCTCCTAGATTCATACAGATCCCATATGCATTCTCCTGAGGTGGGTCTATAGTGTCTGAATAGTGGAGGACAAAGCCATCATAAGTACTTTCTCAATGACTTACTTTCATATAAACTATCTGCAGTTCAGCGTCAAAAAGGATCATACCATTTAATGAATGATGCTCTTTCTGGTTGATAAATGTGATGGAATCTCTTTCTGGTGTCTTTGGTATTTATCAATAGCTCCAAAGACTTTGGGGAAGCTATCAATTATATGGAATACACTCTGAGATGAGAACCTGTCAAAGTGGATTAAATTCAATGCTATTCTCAGTTATGGAATTTGTGGTATGGTGAATGGGAGATCAAACTGCATTTTGGATAATGTTGCACAAGTACCTATCCCCAGCTAGTATGACCAAACGTATCAATTGAGTCTGTTTGGGTTGGAGCACAGTTAAAGAGCAGTGTCTACAAAAATCAAATGATAGCAATTTTGGGATTTTGATATTTTTAAACATGGAAGTCTTGAACCTGTTGACTGATTCCTAATGGACAATCTGTCATTGAGCTCCATCAGTGGACTCCGCCTGGAGTGAAGTGATACAGCACAAACTTGTTGGAATTTCCTACAATTTAATCAGTTGAAAGATCTACAAGCACATTCATTTGACTAAGGATTGCACATCTGTGAAGAATGTTACAAAAGACATATTTATTTAATTATTTGTATTTGCCATAAATTATTTTTCATGGTTTATTTCATTTCTTGAATGGTTCTACAAGTCAGGGACACTCAGAAGCAGTGATAAGACTTGACAATTTTGATGGATGGCAGAGCCAGGGGTACGGTTTTACTGCCTGTCAAGGGTTTTCTTGACAGTTGTGTGGGTGAGGATTGTTCTGGCCCACTATGTGACACAATTACATCACACATAACTTTCTGATATGGTCCAGAAAGCTTTGGTCTGCAAGTTCTTTCAATCGAAAATATCATTCAAAAAATTGAGACCTGCTATTTCAATGCAGAAAGATGGTCAGTAAAATAAATCTGGAGAGATTTTGAAAGGTATTTCCAGAAGACAAGACTTTTAAAACAACTTCGCAAGGCTTTTAGAATGGTTTAAAATCTATTGCAGATAACTTCATATTCTCGTTAAATTAAAAAAAAAACTTTCTTGGAGTTTTGTATCTAGCAACTTCTGTGGTGATCTTCCTCCTCAAATATCTTTTTCTGGAGAGGCTTCCATCTGGAGCAGTTTTGGTGTTACATACAGAGGGAAATTTTAGTGCAGTGTTGCTTCCTTGTTAGATACTGTGTGTCCTGGCATTAGAGACCAAGTAAAAAGAATGATGAGGGGGTCAGGAAATTTGGGACTTCCATCTTTGCATTTCCATTCAAATCCCATCCTTGGATAAGGAGGTGCCAGATTTTGTCAGGAAAGTTTTGGGCTGCTATGATATACTGCGGTGAATTTTGTTGGTTATAAATATTTGCTGCATGTTTAAGTTACATCTGTTGTCCCTTGCCTTCTGATTTTTTTTAGTGGAATAATTTTGGCACAAACATTGTGTATGTGAACAGATGGGACTCTGACTCCAGCAGGTATCCACTGCAGACAGATATCCATGCACAGTTTAATATTCTGAATAAATAGTAAGTTGATGGAAACCATAAGGACATGACCCTATATATGGATTTGTTACTTCTCATTTACTACTGGCTGTTCATTAGATGAGTTTCTAAGGCTGAAAGATTATTGTTGTCAACTCCAAGGCTGCACCACTCATCAGAATAATATTTATAAAATATCTCAGTCTGGATGTTTAACATACAAGAGTTTATTTGCATCATGAACCATGGCTGAAGTCTCTTAAGAAGGCATTGCAAAAGTTCTGAAAAGACATTTTAACCCAGAGCCCCCAGAGACTTTTGAAGGTTACAAGTAGCACCTGCAACTAGTGACTAGAGGAAACCATTAAATGATGCTATTTTCAGACCATTTTACATTGGGCTCTTTGATATTATTTGCCAGGCTGGCAAAGCAGACAATTCAACTGTTTGTCATGCCTGACCGAACGTTTGAAGGAATGTAGAATAATCACCAGTGTGAAGATGGTGCTGTAAAACCATGAAACAATTTTGTTCAGGGCATGCTTCTGTGGTGCAAGTAAGAATCACTTTCACAGAAATTGTAATAGTGGTGATGTCTCCATCTTAACAACCAATTCACGTGGATGCTGTGAGTGAGTGTGGTGGGAAACTGGTCAGTCATGGTTGTCAAAGGCAGGAAGGATGTAACTCAATGTGCATGTTAGAGGTGATGCAGGGATGTTATGGGAGCCTTATAGCCTCAGAATGCCAATTTAAGATGGCCCCTTGCTTTATATGCCACATCAGGGTACATTCCATGGGCTGAAGGATTGTGAAAAGGATAACTGCTGGCAAAATAGGTAGTTGCAACTTACTTTAGGCATAATGCAGCAAAAGAGGAGAAAAGTCCTGATGCAGGGCTTTGACCCAAAATGTCAACAATTCCTTTCACCCCGTAGATGCTGCTCAACCCATTGAGTTCCTCCAGCAGATTGTTGTTGCAGTAGAAAATTCCATGGGACGTACACCATACATTGGAATTAGAGGGTGAAGAGGTATATTGAATGGAATTTCTCATTTACCTGAAGAGGTAATTAAAAACAGTAGCTTAAAAGTCACATCCTAAATTGGAAACACCATGGTCAATGTGCATATAGCCAATTGCTGCAGGCCAAATGTGTGTTGGAAATTCCTCAGACATGTTTGTTTTGTTGAGACAGGGTAAAATGACATTAACTTAATTATGAAGAACTTTCTAAGTTATGGCGGAGTCAATGGATGAATCCAGTTATTGAACGTGCTTAGGGGACAGAGCCATGCATTAGAAGTAATGGATATTAATTTCATTGAGCTATTTGGATTGAGGAAGTGTTTCAGAGAAGTTCAGTGTTGAAATCCAGGAGGCACTCAAACTTTGGAGTGAGCTGTCTCCAGCCAAACAAACCACCAATGAGGTGGGCTTGAAAGTCACCAGTAAGTCTAAGGCTCACATATGCCACCAGGGCTAAGGTCATTGGCTGAAGTTCTAACAGGGTCATCGTGGAAAACTCTCTGAGAAGATGAGAGTGAAGGTACAATCTATGGTAAGAGTGCAGTGAAGAATCAGAATCAAAAGTTAGGTGGCACTCTCGCTGGACACAGGCGCAGTGATCGATGCCAGGGCATCACATCCCCTAGCGTACAATGGGGATGGTGATCCTTCTTTTTCTGGGCAATAGAAGTACCAAGCAGTTTGGAAGAGGAGTCTGACTTATTTGCATAACATGGGACAGCTGGTTTCTTGGAATGTTAGGACAATGCATGTCCCATTGCAGGAATCCATCAATAGACTCGAAGGTGAGTATGTGGCTTTGAATGGCAGGGCTCAAAAGGCCTGCAGCAGTGCCACATCAGACCATCAGTATATCCTAAAACAGATTACTGGGATCGCTGAGTCTCTGTCACAGGAGAGTATCAATAGTTTTCTCCCAGGATTACTGTCAGAATCAGAATCAGAATCAGATTTATTATCACTGACTTATATGACGTGAAATTTATTGTTTTGCGGCAGTAGTACAGTGCAAAGATATACAACTTACTATAAATTACAAAATAAATAAATAGTGCAAAAAAGACATAATGAGGTAGTGTTCATGGGTTCATGAACCATTTAGAAATCTGATGGTGGAGGGGAAGAAGCTGTTCCTAAATTATTGACTGTGTATCTTCAGGCTTCTGCACCTCCTCCTCGATGGTAGTAACAAGAAGATGGCTTGTCCTGGATAGTGACGGTCCTTACTGCTGGATGCTGCCTTCTTGAGGCACTGCCTCTTGAAGATGTCCTCGATGGCGGGGGGTGGGGGAGGTTGTTCCTGTGACGGAACTGGCTGAGTCTACAACCCTCAGTAGCCTCTTGTGATCCTGTGCATTGGAGCCTCCATATCAGGCTGTGATGCAACCAGTCAGAATGCTCTCCACCAGACATCTATAGAAATTTGCAAGAGTCTCTGGTGACATACCAAATCTCCTCAAATTCCAAACGAAGTAGAGCTACTGGCATGACTGTATTCATGATCTCACACAGCTAATTCCCAGACAGACTGATGACCAGCCAAGACTAATGTCAAGATGGTGTGATCTCAGCCAGAACCTCTCAAGGGCATCTCCGAGGCCATTCACTGCAAGTCAGCAGTCTTTCACCAGGCCTGCTGGACCAACTAGGATAGAATTACCTCGGAATGTTGGGATAGGCAAAGGCCGACAGAAGATGGGCACTAAAAGGATGGACAGCAGTGAATAGTTGAAAGATAATTATTTTAAGTTTGTTAGCTATGATAGTGGAGAAGTAGGTAAACTACTGGACTGGTAATGCAGAGATCTTAATCCAGATCCCAGCATGGCAGCTGTGAGTTTAAATCTGGATAATCTGGAATTTTACAAAAGGACAGGAGAAAAGTCATTAGTAATGATTGCCATGCTTTGATTTATGAATTTGGTTTGGAATACTTGATTTATGTTGTTTTTTATTTTTGAACTGTGGACAAACAAACTCATTGATAACCAGTGATTGTGGGAAGAAAAAGTGCTTTAATGAATGGAGAATAGGGGCTGTGATTAAAGATACCAGGTCTTACTCAGGTTATTCGCTAATAATTGTCCAGATTGAAGCTAGCTCAGTTGTCTCCTGCTTGCCTCTACTTCTTTATTCTCCACCTTTTCCCCATTCTCTTCCTTATCTTCTTTCTGTTCCTCAGCTACTGGCAGTGGTTATGTTTTCATTCTAACGTTGTTGTTCACCACATGGTGAACCGGCAATGCTGCCGAGTATGCAGTGGTCTCCCAGAGCAGACAGGCAAAGGAATCACTGTTCCAGTGTGTAAATGGTTTGTGTGTCATGTGGCAGATGAGCATTCATTCCAAGCATTTTGCTGAAGCGTACATCAAAAGCCATGTCATCAATACTCTTGTCAACCTGAAGCATCCCTTTGTTTAGCTGTGGTGGCTTAAATGAGATGACTCAGTGAATATCTGTCCTGAATATTGATATGTACGATGTGCTGGATATAGTTATTCGCTGGGTGGACGTTGAGGGAGTGGATCCCTTCTGCTTGCCGTACATTGCAGCATTTCAAAACACATCAAGAAGCAAGTATTTTTGTTGGAGTAGCATTAATAACAATGAAAGTCCAAAAGGTTTTTATTTTATCAGAAGCTGTTTAAAATAGTAATTAAAAGTTTTGAAAAATGTGCCAGAATATAAACTAGTCTTTATTCACATGTAACATGTGAAATGCAAGTCCAATTACTGCATTGTAGCCATTTCAGAATCACAGTCTAATGAGTTTCATAATTATCCTGGGGCACATTTTTCAAAAATTGGAAGGAGTAATGGTATCTGCCAGCTGGCACTGGGAGGTAGAAAGATCAGCATACGGCTTCTGAAACATTGCGATTGATGGCTACAAGTTTCTGGTGTCTTTCAATTAACTGCAAAGAAAAGCTGTTCATGTGATTCTAAATGTTCGATACAGGCACTTATATGGATGTGTCACATTTTTATTAACATACTTTTTTTATACATTTGCATGTTAATTTTGCTTAAATAATAGAATTTAAATTACAGATCTGGCTGTTGCTAAGATGTTTCAATTATTGAAATAGTGATTTTTCCCACTATATTACTATTTTTATGCCATATTCTTGTCCCTGGTTTTGGCTGCCATTATTCACTCAATAATTCCAACTTTCTATTTTGTTTACTACACTGTTTCATGAATCCTGATATTGACTGTCGTTACTTATGGCTATCCCCGTTTTATCTTTACTCTTCTACCTCCATTTATAGCTCTCCACAGTGCATCACTCATCCTTTGTGGTGTTCTGGCTGAGTCTTTTTTCAGTCATGTTGTCTCTGTTCCACTTCTACATTAAGATATTTTACTTTTGTTAGTTACTGGAATAAAATGCTTTATTGACATGGTACTGCATTTCATTGCCTATCAAATATTACCAATGAAATGTACACCATATTAATTCTGGCAATGAAACACCTGCTATAAAATGTAGCTCCTGCCATTACATTACTAATAAAAGTTGCTTTAACCTTGCTGCTGAGAGTAAGTAATGTTATTTAGTTACATTCTTCTTCTTCTTAGGCAATCCCTTGGGATTGAGGATGACTTGCTTCCACTCTGGTTTTGTGGGTTATGAGGTAACTTAAGAGGCCAGTGTGGAAACTGCAGACTCTTTCGCAGATGGACCAGCAGTGGGCAGATGGAGCAGATAGCTGGGTAGACTGTGAAGTGATGCGTTTCATCCACACCTTACACACGGCCTCCTCTGCTCCCAATGCATGGCCTCGAGGTTCTCAATACCATCCTGAATGCTGCTTCTGCACTTTGAGCAATTACAGGCCAAAGGTTACCAGGAATCAGTGGAGATGTTGCACTTCTTCAAAGAAGTTTTGATCACATCCTTAAATCTTTTTCTCCTTCTGCTTGTTAGTCTCCTCCTGTGACAGAGCTTGAAATAGAGTGTTTGTTTCAGGAATCCAGTGTCAGCATGTGAATGACGTGGCGTGCCCAATGTAACAACTAAGAAAAACTAGGGCCTCAATTCTGGGGATGTGGGCCTGGGAGAGGACACTGTGAATTTGAAGGATTTTGTTGAGACTGAGTTGATGGTATATTTTTCAGTGCCTTGAGGTTCCTGCTGCAGTTAGTCCAAGTCAGAGAAGCATATGTGAAGACAAGGATGACTGCTGTTGATAGACCAAGGGTTTTGTGCCATGTTTTCATATTGAATATCTAAGTGACATTCTGCAAAACTCTTTCTGAGAGTCTTCCTTGCTAAGTGTTTTGTTATCTTCCAACGGTGTTGTTCCAAGGAGGCAGTGCTCTATTTATATTTAGTTAGTAAAACCTGGCAATTACTTTAATTCTTGTTGTGGCAACTAAATTAATAAGATCAGTGCAGTGAATCTAGATGACCCATTAAATGTGATATTCAATTCAGAAAGTATTCCCAAATTCTAAAATGTGAATAGTATTCATCTCTGCAAATTCTTTACATCACATTGTGATGTAAAGTATTTGCATGGATGAATACTATTCACATTTGATAAAGGAAATTTTACATATAGGTTTGTAAAAACATTGAAGTATTTACATTGCAGAAATCAAGTTCTCGTCACTCAACTAATTAGCCTTTACTTCTCGCTGCCTGGTAAATACATATATATATTTCCCTTAAGCTCTTACAATATACACTTGATGCTGCAATCACAGAAAAATGAGTACACCTTACCCAGCCCCCATCCCACACTCCACAGCCAGTTTTTTGTTGCCTTATTTCTTTTGTTCTTTCCTTGTTTCTTTCTCTACTTTTCTGTTAGCTGCCTTGTTTCCTGTTGTTCTCTCATCACAATCATTGCGAACTCATTTTCAATAGCAATGAATTACAATTAAGTCTTACTGATTAAATCGATAACCATAGAACAATACAGGCCCTTCGGCTCGCCATGTTGTGCCGCCCTTCAAACCACACCTAAGACTACTAACCCCTTCCTCCCACATATCCGTCTATCTTAAATTCCTCCATATGCTTATCTAATAATCTCTTGAACTTTACCAATGTAAGTGTGCAAATGGGGGAAGGCACAACCACGACAGACTTGGGCCATGTAGCATTTAAAAATACAAATTACTACCACCCCACCACTCCCATTCCATGGTCTCCTGCATGCAGTAGGGAGTTGGAATTGGACTTGGTTTACTATTGTCACTTGTACCGAGGCACAGTGAAAAATGTGCCTTGCATACCATTCGTACAGATCAATTCATTACACAATGCATTTAGATTTAAAAAAGTAGAATGAATGTAATAGAAGTAACAAGTAGATTTGCAGAAAGCAGCTTGCAATGAGTTGCCATGCTCCGGCTCCATCTTGATGTTCTTTTTTTTTAATCTTAAGACCATAAATTCAATCAAATTTTCTTTCTTGTCCTGGAGTAGTCACGGCCACAGCTTTCTACAGGATAAATAATCAAAAAATATATGTCTTTCTGTTTGTCCGGTATCTTGGATATGGGCTTTATGTTAGTGCAGTTTTCTCTCCGCAATTCCCTTCATTGTCTATTCCTTTTAATAGAATGGGTGCAGAATGTTGTCATGGGCACAATATTTTTTGCAGTTAGCTCACTGTGAACAAAGATAGAACAAATATATGGGATGTAAATATTTTGAAACAGCTGGCATTGGATTAAGATTAATTTAGTGCTTCATGTCTGACCATTTTTGGCTTTTGTTAATGTTCCCTAAAGATTTTGCAAAACAAAATTGCATTTCATTACTTGGTTCTAGCTGTTGTTGACATTTTATATTTTTGTTACATTCAGTTTTTGTTGGCATTATTTTGTTACTAATAATTCTGAATCCAAATTGAACCTTTCAGTCTTAAACTCAGACCAAATGGTAGTGGTTTATTAATCCTAGACATGCCAATTCATTTTATGTAACAGCCCATTTAGCTTCTGTAAATTTGTCTCAACCTTGTTGTAGTCATAATACAATTACTGTCATTCAGGAAGGCCATCAGCTCCTTGGCAACATACCATTTTCATATTCAAAGCTTATATGAAAATGTTGCAACCCTTAAGGCTTCCTTCATAATTCATGGTGCATCTAAATACGGTACCTGGGAAAGCTAAACTGCCTGGAGCATTAGGCACTACAGAGTCTTTCATTGTGCCAGTCACATCCTAACATTAAAGAGACAATATTTTGGTTATCTGCATTTCTAGTATTTTCTAAATTCATTAAAATTGTGATCAGTTGATATTAATATGAACTCTGTATTTTTCTGTCTGTGCGGATGTTGCATTCACTTGTCATACCAACGTACAAATAAGGAGCACAAGTTGACCACTCAGCCATTTGAGCCTGCTCCACCATTCAGTAGGATCCTGGCTGATCTGATGGCAACCTCAACTCTGCAATCCCATCTACTTGCAGTATCCTTTCACTAGAGATGAAACACAATCCAATGAAGTGATCTAATATGCACTATGTTTGCTCAAGTACAGGATATTTATAAGACCAGTAGAAACCTATTGTACAACTATTGAACTTGCAAAGGTTTATTTTACTTTTGGTCTCTTCCTTCAAATTTCGAGAGTCATTAATGATGGCTACCTTCTTCCAGCTTAAACATTGTTCCTAAAAGGAAGCTCTAAAGATTGACAATAATGCAAATAGCTTTTAATAAATAAATAGAAATGACTTTCCATTTACCCATTATCTCGGCCATGGACTTTGTGTTAGTGCTGTTTACGTTCCACAGTTTTCTTCACTGTCCACTTTTTTTGAAAAGTGATAAAAAAGTCTGATAAAAACAAGAAAAAAAGTTAAAAACAAATATTGATTTCATTGTTTAAACCATATTGACTTAGGTGCGTATTTTCCTGGGTTAAATTTTGAAATATTCAAAAATTCTGAATTAGGAAATGTTAAACAAATTTGTATTTGCAATTGAAACTTCAAAAATGGTACCAAGTGGAATCAAGCCAAAGGTATTATGATATTGTGCTTGGGCATAATTTAATTAAATTTGCATCATAGCAATATTTGTTGGCCTGGCACTTTGGATCCAAACACATTTTATCAGGATACAAATTATTTAAATTGCATTATTTTTCATCATGCAATTAATTATTGAAAACTTTGAGGTCGAAGCAGTACAATTCTACCTCCTTAAAAGTGATCCACCTGTGGTTAGTACCATGGTAACTAGTGCTGTATATTCTATGATGAATATAACATTTGACAATGCACCTGCTTCTGCTGACCAGAATGCCGTATATTTCCAGTAAATTAATTTTCTGCCAGTTTTGTGTCTTGTGCCTGTTCTTGATTGCTGATCCAGCCTTCACTCTTGTTAAAGACCACTGTCATCTTCAACTCATTATTTTCAGTCTTCTTCAAGTAGTAATGGAACAATGAATCCTTAGTACTCTATGATTTTTGTTTCTTTAACTCATTAATAATCATTAATTAGCCTTCATTGCCATTAAATATAGAATCAGTGATTCATAGAAATTAACAGCGCCGAAGGAGACCATACATAAATGTATGTAACATCATGAACTATTAACAATGGCAGTGCATAATTGGAACAGATTCTACTGCTAGAATAAGTCACAAGGGCAGGAAACAATATTGAATTCTTGACAAATTTTATCCAAAGGCTAAGTATAATTTCTGCTCTTTGGTCTCTTTGTTAGCCGCTACCGCTTTTTCTGATGGAAGGAGAGACTTAAAGAGTAATGTTCAGTACTGGTAGATCAACTTACACCTGATGCAGGGGCCAAAACCTCATCAACTTCAATGGAGTTTGAAGGGCACAGATTTAATTGACAAAGGGGAAAGTAAGGTGGTACTTCAGATTATTTTGCTTTAGTTTATTTTTTAAATTATATTCAGCTGTGTTTAATTAACTTTATTTTTAATCACAGTAATTTTTATTTTTTTATTATTTATTCAATGTTCTTAGTTTTAAACATCTTTGTACATTTTTCTGTTTCACAAATGGCAAAGTTTGCTTTGCCTTCTGTCAGGGACTGTTCGGTTTGGTTCAGGCTGGGGCCTTCTCACTGCACCATTTCAAGCCCTGTTGCTGCTCAGATCTTGCTGCTGGGCTCTGGGAGGGCTAATGGGATAAGCTCTCTGCACCGGGCCCAGGTGAGCAGGCAGGTGGTGACCAAGTGAGGTGATTCCGGGCACAGAGCCTGGTCCTGGTCCCTCACTATTGGTCTATCGTAAATAAATCGCTGGATCAGGCCAATAAAAGTTTGTGTAAATAAGTACTTGTCGCATTCTCAAACAAATGAGAAAAGAAGGATTATGGATTTGGTACAGCATTGAAGTCATTAATTTCAGGTGGTAATTTTGTTTGAATTTCTTTATAAAAGCAAGTTGTTGAGAAGGGACACTCAATGGAAATGCACAAAGCCTGATATGCACGTCATTTGCCCTATAAGCACTGATAAGTTGGCAATTTATGTGGCAAAATGTTTGTGCACATTTGTAACAAATTCACACTGTCTGCCATAATTGAAAAAAACTGGTAGAGCACTGGAAGTATGCAATGTAAACAGACTATGATGTTAAAAATTACACAAAGCTGATGATATTGTTGGAAAGTTAGATCTTAACAATGCAGCTAACACCATGTGTTCAACTTGTACAGAGGAGCTAGTGCTTCATTGAAGGAAGGAGATTCCCCAAGTCTCCATCACTCTATATGACCTGCACTATTTAAAGAGATAAGCAAGTTGGTCCCTGACTATATTGACTGAAGTGAATGTGTGACAACATCAGGCTTTAATGACAATTTCACTGCTAGTGCGAAGTGATATTGAAATTGAAGCAAGAATGTAGAGGGTTGACCAACCTGACAGGAAAGGGAGGAGAATGGGAAAATCTAAGCAGCCAGTACAGTCTCCACCTTGGTAAAGAGGAATGCCTTTGGAGACACTTATTCATTAAAGAAATCCTGAAGAATTGTGGGATATGCTGCAGCCTCTACTGCAGACAGAACGACACTGCCAACAGATGACACCCATCAATTTCTACATCCCTGGATCATTCCGGGCTGGTAGAGGGGATATTAATAACATTTTACAGTTTGCATGACTGCGGCATTGAGAAGGGCTGTGATATTCTCTACTCCAGCACAACATGATTCATTTCTTCTCTCCCAGTAGTGCAGGGTCCCACTGGCTGCACTTGCAATGCATTGCATTTGCAAGCTGAAATGTTCTGTCGATGTAAAGGCCTGAAGGTGCAGCTGGCCTGTGACCAAATTCAGGGCTTCTTGAAGGTCATTGCCCTGCTTTTGGTTGTTTCTGTCAGAGATAAGAATCATGTTTACAGAGAAAAACGTCCTATAGTTTCTACCACATTGACTATTACAAGAATTACAAATAAAACTAAACAAAGAGTTGAGGACTGAAGATTTTAGTTTCAATAGTGCCATCTTGTATTTTATTTCCAAACAATCATCCTCAATTGTATTGAATGATCGAGTGACAAGTCTTGGAAGAGTTGTGACCTTTTTTATAGTTACATGTTTTTGTGCTGTGGTCTCCTTCTGTATTGTTCTTTGGCCTATCAGATTCATACTGACCGTGAGGAAAGCAATCCTATTAATTCCATTCTGCCTTTCCATATTTCCCCGTACTCTTGCAACTTTTCTCTCAAAGATGCCTGTTAACTCCCTTTTGATTTTTTTTTGCCATTAACCTACACTGAGGGACAATTTACAGTGGCCAATTAATATTCTGGTGTCAATCACTTTGCACAACCCTGTTGGTACTCTTTGCAGTCTCCAAATAAGTAGAGGCCTGACACTGAGACAATTCATGTCACTCATTTACTCCTCAGTTGTCAGGTCTTTATTAGTAAAGGGCTTGATACAATTATAAATACAGCAGGATACCATTATATTCTTTTTAATGAACTCTTGTTGGACTCATGATCTTGATGAGTTGAATTCTACACATTATGGAGAATGCTTTGTTTGCATAAGTCATTGTACTTTAATTGGCTTTAGCCCTTTCCATTCTGTGCATCTAGTCTGACTACTGACTTGTTTGGAAAATCTTTATCAAATCTTAGAACGTTTCTCTTCTATTGTCACACTTTTCAGATAAAAACTATTCACCATTTTAATCTAAAGTGTCTTCTTCAATTCAATGATGCATTTTCTTGTTGAAATATCTAAATTAATATTCATCCCCATTTCAAATTAAAAGTTTTTAATGCGTATTAAGGGAAATAAACCATGAAGTTTAGGTTTTAAAATTTGTTTGCCTACTTTTGTACTGAGATTGTTGTTACTTGTTTACACACCTGACGAAAAGATTTGTTTTTGGCAGGTTATAATGAAACATAATGTCATTCAGAAAGGTGAAAAGGAAAATTGAAATGGCTGAAAATGGTCTCGTTTTGTACCAATTTCCAGAACATGGCACATTCTGTACTTTTGCATTTTTTTTGATGCATACCAGATTTGAATAAAATATACAATTTTATGACTCTCTCAACAGCAGAGCACCAGATAAAAATATAGGCATATTAATGTAATGATCCAAAATATTATTAAATAGCATGATCATTTTAAGAAGAGTCTGGCAACATCAAGATACAGTTATGCTATAACACAGATTTTAGTATTCTTCTGCACCATTTTGTGTAATAATTGACTGGCATCTGTGGGAAAAAAAACATCGAAGAGGATGAGTTGCGATATCGATTTTTTTAAGATTTGAGATTTATATCTTTTCTTTCAGCTCTTTGTCATTTTAGAGATTCATTTATCAGAGGTCAAAGTAAGCTTTTCAGTTCTGAATCACTGATAGTTCCTGATTGCACTGATTTTCATGTGTTTTGAAAGGAATAAAAATGCTCTGAATGTATGTACTTCAAATATATTAAATATAAACATTATAGACACCTGAAATATCAACCTTTTTCCCTCCTCAAGAAAGCTACCTGACTTGCCTGTTAGTGTTGCTTCTTGAAAATGTTTCTATATCAGATTTTAAGCAAAAATAACTTCCTAAGTAAAAGGAATGTAAGATATGCTTTTATACAGAATATCAATTGATATCATGGTTTAAGCAAACGAGTTATATGTCCCATGAATAAGAGAAGTTGAGGAGCTAATGACAGGATTCACACAAAGTAAACCTTTTGTTACTGCAAATACATCCATTTATTCAGTAAAAAGTCTGCTGAAACAGCAAACTGTATGGAGCCTAAAACAGAAATGCTGGAAGCACTCAGCCAGCCAAGCAGCATCAATGGGGACAGAAACTAAGTTGATGTTTCAGGTCACAGACCACTTTTCAGAACAGAGTCTAATCATCTGGACATTTTCAACATTCTCCTTTTGGTTTCAGTTCTCTGCAATAGCTCTGACCCGCTTTTCAAAATTTAAACAAAGGGGTATGTAAGTTTTCTCTTTCTCTAATAAAACCACTAACTTCATAAGCAATGCAACACCACATCAACTCTGACCTCACCCTGTAAGACAATCCCCTTGTCCTACTTTTCCATTGCCTCCCCCAACCCTTATTGCAATTTGAAATTAATTGCTTTCTCACTTACCCGTTCTGATGAAGGGTCTTTGGCCTGAAAACTTAACTCTGTGAAGATGATTAGGATGATTGACAGTGAAGATGGTTATCAGGATTTATGGAGGAATCTTGATCAGCTGGGTAAATGGGCCGAGGAATGGCAAATGGAGTTTAGTTCAGATAAGTGTGAGGTGTTGCATTTTGGGAAGACAAATGAGGGTAGGACTTTCACAGTGAACAGTAGGGCCCTGGGGAGTGTTGCAGAACAGAGGGACCTAGGAGTACAAGTACATGGTTCCCTGAAAGTGGCATTGCAGTGTAGTGAAGAAGGCTTTTGGCATTCTGGCCTCCATCAGTCAGGGCATTGAGTGTAGAAGTTGGGATGTTATGTTGCAGTTGTACAAGGTGTTGGTGAGGCCACATTTGGAGTATTGTGTTTGGTTTTGGTCATCCTGCTATAGGAAATATGCCATTAAGCTGGAAAGAGTGCAGAGGAGATTTACGAGGATGTTGCCAGGTTATAAGTAGGTTGGGACTTTATTTATTAGGGGGCAAGAGAATGAGGGGTGATCTTATAGAGGTGTACAAAATCATGAGGATCAATGTGTATTGTCTTTTTCCCAGGATTGGGCAATCAAGAACTGGAGGGCACAGGTTTAAGGTGAGAGGGGAGAGATTTAATAGTAACCTGAGGGGCAATTTGGATTTGTCTGCAATTGCTGGACTAGATCTTGCTGGCAATAATTTCTGTATCAGTTAGTAGCCAATGGCAAATTGATTTGTGAAGCCTCATGGCAACTCTCCTTGGTGCAGTTGACATTTGGTGGATATCTTGTCTGTAAGCAGTAGCTACTTCAGTCAGTGTTGTACTAAACTCGGCCGAGTGGAAGTTATTTTTGATAATGGATCATGCAGTTGTCAATGGTGGGATGGAGGAAATCAGATATGAGCAAATGGCAGGGATTGGAGGATTGCAGTGATCTGAGAACTGTTGTAATGGAGGAGGTTACAGAGATTTGCAGTTCCCATGACCAAGTCACAGATTCGCACAGCACAAAAATGAACTGTTTGGTCACTACGTCTATGCCGACATTTTGGCTCATTTACACTAATTTCATTATCCTGCATTCGGACCATGTCCTTTCATGCCTTGCCTATTTAAGTGTCTGTCTAAATGCCTCTTAAATGTAGTAATTGTATCTGATTCAACCACTGCCTCTGGCAGTGCATTCTAGACATCAACTACTCTCTATGAAAAATAATTACCCTTCAGATCCCCTTTTAAAACTTTGTCCTAGATACCCCTTCTATGAGAATACTATTGACTATCTACCCTATCTATGCCTTGCATAATCTTATACACATTTATCAGGCCATCCCACAGCCTCCTTTGCTCCAGGGAAAACAAACCCAGCCAGTCCAATCTCTCCCCAGAACTAAAATTCTTCAATCCAGGCAACATCCTGATGAATCTCATGCAGAAAAAAACAAACCACTGGATGGATTCAGCAGGGAGCTCTTAAAATGGAGAAATACTCTGGAACTTATTTGATTGCTTGAGAATATTTTCTTCTCAGGAAAACATACACATGATTGAGGGGCAGTGGTGGAATGAAGTGTGGATCACTGCCAGAAATGCGGCTGGGCTGTGTACTCAGATGACCTTTCCTTGTTCCTTGCTTACTGATGTGTTTAATTGAGGTTGGTTTTTCTACTGCATGCTGTGCATAATGCGGCAGCATTTAAAGTGCCTGTTGTAGACAAATATTATGTTGTTGGAAAATGATGATTTCACAGACCAGGACAATGAAACAGCAGTGTGCAGTAGAATTCAAAATAGCAGATAAGTATCTGTAGAATACAGGAGCCAATTGACAGAATGCTTCAATATTGATTTACAGATTGAAGACATTAGTTTAAAAATGTGGGTGTATTCATTTTTCAGTGCTTGGGAGGGAGAATGATAAGGCTACAGAATATGATTGCTGTGTCTAAATGAAGAGCTCAGGACAGTCTGTGATATTGGGCCTCAGGAATGATTATAATCATGCCCAAGTGGTATAGGGAGTCTGCCAACAAAGAGCAAGCCATGGTCAGCAACTGCCAGTTTAATATCTATGGAAGTAAATATCAGGAGAGATGAAAAGTGAATAGCTGTCTCATTGCCATTTATTTTACACTCTCACACAAAGCCCTGCCTAGCCCATTTATTCCATAACTAATAGTCAAGCCGATTCAGTATTTCTTCAACCAATTAAGCCTAAGAATTCTGAAAGGTCCTTTCTGGTGAAAGGTGATCAACCTGAAACATAAACTTTGTTTAACTCCAATAGAATCCACGTGACTTATGGTGCGTTTTGAGCATTTTCTGCTTTTATTGTTCTAAAGGTTGACTTATCAAATTGGAACCAGGCCATTCGATGACCTGAAGCCAGAAGCACTGATATATACATACAGTGCCAAAAATCATAGACATAGAGGTTTGCCAGCTGAAATTATCAACACTGAAACTGATGGATTATTTTGGCAGATAACAATATCAAGGCAGATAACTGCAGTTGTGATACAGATCAGCTTTGCTCCAAATAAAGGGTAGAATAGGATCAATTTACCTGTGCTTCTTAAACTGGAAACCTATTACAGGATGAGTTGTACCAGAAGCTGGAATATGTGGGATGCGATAACACATTCATGGTACAGTATGATTAATCATTGAGATCATTTTTTCTTCCTTGTGTTGATTAATGTGGACATGTTTTTATTTTATTCCATCTCTCTTCTGAATAAATATATGTAGCAGATTTAAATTAAATCTGTGAGCTTCTATACAAAAAAAACCCAAAAAACATACTTTTGTTGGCTTAGTTCATGGAGAAAGTTATATAAATAAATGATAATTATGTACTCAGACCAGAGGAATTAAAAGGAATGCGGGCGGGAAAAGTTTATAGCTTTAAATGTAGAGACAAGTATGAGTCATAACATGTAGAGGTGGAACTTGCATTGTACATGCCTATTATTAGTGTCCCAAGCCCAGCACTTAAAATTTACTTAGCCTGCTTGTTATCATGGCTGCCCTCTGCAGAAGTTCAATGCAGTGTGCATTAGTGTTACATATGGGACCTGAGGAGCTCAAACAAGATGTGTATAGTTTATTCAAGTTCTAGACAGACTGCACGCATGCGCAATAATACACGTGACATCATGAATCATAAATTAATTCACTTGTTTTTGGTACATTGTTTTCTTGCTTCTATTCAAAGACAACTTCTGGATAAACTAATTTAACATACAAATTTAACCAAGTAATGGGTTTTTTTAGCCTCTGATATTTGCAGCAGAATTGATGTTTTTTTTACATTGAACTTATAGATTCACAAGATCAGTGGATTCCATAATGTTTTCTCACCTTTTATCTATGGTCACAAATGTGTTGGCTTTTTTTGAACATGTTGGGATTCAGTTCAGGAACATCTTCTCAGTCTTCCTTATTATTCTCTTTGGAAGCATAA
The DNA here is from genome assembly GCF_009764475.1 of Pristis pectinata. Classification (NCBI taxonomy): domain Eukaryota; kingdom Metazoa; phylum Chordata; class Chondrichthyes; order Rhinopristiformes; family Pristidae; genus Pristis; species Pristis pectinata. The sequence goes on along the minus strand of NC_067418.1, from coordinate 23,424,534 downwards.
GCTACATCAGTTAGAGGGAGCTGGCATCTCTTAAAGGAAACTGCAATTTGGGGGAATGTAAAAGGAGAGTGGGAGTTGCACTATTGATTAGTAAGAACATAATGGCCGTACTCTGAGAGGATATCCTGGAGGGATCATCCAATGAGGCTATATAGGTAGAACATAGGAACAAGAAAGGGGCTTCACTTTGCTGCAGTTATCTACAGGCCTCTCTATAGTCAGTGGTAATTAGATATGTAGGCAAATTGCAGAAAGGTGCAAGAGCAATAGGATTATAGAAGTGGGGGATTTTAACTTTTCCAATATTGACTGGGATTCCCTTAGTGCAAGGGGCTTAGATGGGGCATTATTGCTAAATACACCTAAGGAAGTTTTTTGAGATAAGTAAAGAGCTTTAGTAGTACTTGACCTTATCTTAAGGAATGAAACTGGGCAGGTGGTGGAAGTGTTGATGGGGGATCACTATGGGAACAGTGACCATAATTCTGTAGGTTTTAAGATAGTAATGGAAAGGAATAAGGCTGGTCCACAAGATAAGGTCTTGAATTGGGAGAAGACTAATTTCAATAGTGTAAAAGAAGACCTAGTATCACTGTTCTGCTTTTCCCTCCTGTATATTGGGCTTCCCCTTTTCCTATCTTCAGTCCTGAAGAAGGGTCCTGACCCGAAATGTCGACCGCCTGCTTTTCTCCACTGATGCTGCTTGGCCTGCTGAGTTCCTCTAGCATCATCGTGTTTTTCGTCTAGATTGCAGCATCTGCAGTCCTTTGCTTCCCTGGTGAAACTAAATTGGGTGTAGCTGCTTGTGGATAAACAACAGTTGTTAAGTGGGAGTCTTTTAAAGGAGAGTTAGCAAGAGTTCGGTGCCAGCATGTTCTGGTAAGTGTGAAAGGCAAAGATGCCAAAATTAAGGAACCTTGGATAACAAAGGATATTGAAAGTTTGGTAAGGATAAAAAGGAAAGATATGGCTGGTATAGTGTCACATGTAATGGTGACACATGAACCCGCAGATGCTGGAACCTTGAACAAAAGACAAACTGTTGGAGGAACTCGTGTGCAGCATCTGTGGAGGCAAAGAGATCATGATTGTTTCAGGTGAAGACCCTGCTTCAGGACTGGATGCAGGGTCTCGACCCAAAATGTTGGCTATCCCTTTGCCTCCACAGATGCTGCTTGACCCTCTGAGCTCCTCCAGCAGTTTGCCTTTTGTGTTGCACGTAACGTTGCTTTATGACAATAATTGTTCCTTCAATGTTGTCACCCCTTTAAGGATTATGTCATGTGACCAGCTAACTATTATCACATCAGATTTTGGTGAGAAAGGTTTGAGAGGGAGATTGTTGGAAATAAATCATCTGTAAGCACGGCTTATTAACGTTTCCCAACATCTTAAAGAGTGAATAAAGGAGCTACTCCCTTGTTCTATTCTTTCATTGCTTTAGCTGCATGGGATATCATGCCAGTTTAAAGAGAGGAAAGTATATTTCCTGAAGATGGCAACTAATGTCACACTTCCAGTCTCCAGTGCGTATTTTAGTCACACTTCCAGTTTCTAAAAGCATGTATTTTGGAGATAAGACTCCACAGCTTGCTGGAGGGCATATTTGCAGCCCTATTGCACAGGTTTCAGGTGCTGACGGGCGCTGAGTTTCCATACAATGTCATAGAGTAGAAAGAAACCAGCTCTGGTTTGTATCAAGGATATTGAGTCCAAACAGTGTGGTCAGTTCAATGCAGCAGTGACAGACCAGTTCATGAGTCCTCCTTGACCACTCTAACAGTTGCCTTGGAAGCACGGTAATCTGCCAGTTTAGTTTAGCGTTCAAATATTTATACCGACATCCCACTCTGGGGTGCTGAGGCACAGTGCCCAAGGAGTACACCTGGATCTAAGAGGGATATAGCCCCCTAGTGGCATTATTCCTGCTCCTATAACATTCATGCAGCAATTTTTAGTGCTGCACATCCTAGGTTTCTCCACTCCATGCCAAATTGCAGCTCAGCTCTGAAGACTATGGAAGTTCAACATTCTTCCAGCGGGGAATTGTTGTTGGGGAAATACACTCTCATTTGTCCCTGTTAGACCCAACAACAATTTGGGCAACAAAGTGGCTTAGCAGGTAGTATTGAGGTTGCACAGCTCCAGTGACCTAAGTTCAATCCTTAGTGCTGGTGCTGTCTGTGTGGGGTTTTCACATTCTCCCTTTGACCATGTGAGTTTCCTTTGAGTGCTATGGAACAGTCCAGGCTGTGGAGCTGTTGTTGGAATGTGCCAAATGTTGAATGACACTTCTTTTGAAGCCACATTGTAACCTGTCACCTCATAAGCCCAACCAACATCCTGTGTATGGGTTTCAGAAAGTAGTTATAAACCATGTCTGAAGGAAATAGTCCTTGTCGCTAATTCAACAGTCACAAGTCACAACTTGGTGACTTGGTTAAACTACAACCTGGTACAAAATAAATTAGAATAATACTCATTACTTTAAATAGTTCTGGTGTATCCTATGGACAGTTATGATGAAGTCTGATCCAAAATAGTGCTTGAAATGAGTGCATACTTCCTGTCTGCCATATTGGAAAAATCTGGAAAATGGGCTGTCATATTGATGAGCCATTGTTCCAGCAATAAGCGTCAATAGCTTTAAAACATAACAAACATAGGTAGCCCTCAGAGCATGGATGTAAACTTAATAATTTATTTGGGATTATGGAGAAGAAGCCATGCTAATTTTGTGATTACCAGTGTTCATTGAAGTGCTGTTAGATTCTGATCGACTGACACTTCAGGCAATTCTGCAAAAGTGCCGTGATCCATACTATCAAGCACAATCTATGCATCTGTTTGCTTTTTGTGTAGTCACTGTGAGCTGTCAAGTATGAATATTGTTGACCTTGTATCTTAAATGCTTTTACACTGGAGTATGGTTGAGTGATGTTAAATTAATAAGAGCATACAATGTGAACTGCTGAAGGCTACTGTCTACAGGCATAGATTTATGTAGAGAAAATACAAAAATCAGCTCAGACATAGTCAGATTTTATAAACTGCAAAAAACATCTCCTTCTTTCCTTTTATTACTCTCTACCTATCTGCAGAATGATGACATTCATTTGAAATATTCTAGTTGTAGAACTCTTCCCAGAAGAGGAGATTTTCTATCCTACATTTGATTGACACATACAAAGAAGTAATTGTTTTGGAACTTCCACCTTAAAATGGTGAGATCAAATTTATCAGGGACTCAGGGTTATGGAGTCGAAGCATTTGTACAGCATAGAAACAGGCCCTTTGGCCCACCACATCATTGCCAACCATCATGCCTATCTATACCAATCGCACTTGCCTCTATTAATTCCATATCCCTCTAGGCCTGGCTTATTCAAGTACCTGTCAAGCTGCCTCTTAACATTTTGGTGTCAGTCTCAGGGTTTGCTGAATCTTGGCAGCCAGTGGTTATATTCACTTCTTGTTTAATTGTTTACTGGTAGCCTTGTGGCTTTGCCAGATGTTTCTTTCTTAACAACTGTTAAGAAAGATGTTTCTTGTTACTGTTCCTGCTTCCACCACCTCTTCTGACAGCTCATTTCAGATGCTAACTACACTTTGTGTGAAAAATTTACCCTCAGATCTCCTTTAAACCTCCTCCCTCTCACTTTAAACCCAGTTGCTGACTTACCATTGGCTGTCAGCCTTTACTAACTTCTGAATAGTTTTTGATTTAGGTAAACAAGCCTCTGTTGAAAATAGGTTGCTAGGGTAGGTGGGGGTTGGGGTTTCACAAACTACCAGATATTAGGTCAGTTGATACCGTTAGGATCTCCAATGCTTCTTATCATTTCGTAACCAGAGTGCTATTATCTGTAGTTTCACACATGCAACATGTCTGTCATGGAAGGTTTCGATCGAGTAGATGGCTTCAGTGGCAGAGTGATTGAAGATAATTGGCAAAAGGGCCAGATAGGAAATAAAAATGAGGAGGTATTTTTTGCAGCCTAAGGTTAATGTCTGTGATCAGTTGTTAAAAGGGCAGTGGAAGCAGATTGGATATTAACTTTCAATTGGATATCATTCCCCTTGGACCTGCTCCACTTGCTCAATGGTTAGCAACACAGAGGGATGCTACTACTATTGTACACACTCCTGTAGGGAGGCCCAGCTGCAATGTCCTCTGAAGACATCACACACTCCACATTGAATTGCAGAGAATGCCAGAACGCCATGCAGGTTGACAGCAGATGCTTCCACACTCTCCTATCTGCAGTGAAATCTCTCCGGCATGCAGTCCAGTGCATTGGGCCATCACTGGAGAAAAGAAAGCACATTCCTTTTCAAATCTGAGTGTTTGTGTCTTTGATAACTTCAGCATATCTCAGGCACAATCTGGTTTTCTGGTAAACTACTTCTTAGATTGCATTTCCTTTTGTATTTACATGCTTGCTTGTGCTTGATGTGCCACTGAGTGCAGTTTCTATTAACACTGATTAAAGGCTGATTTCTATACCAAGAATGAGTGATGATGCATATTCATAAGTATTCTCCCTGCACCCTTCCCCATCCTAACCATTGTCCTCAATTTATGGAGTTGCAAGGCTTGTGATGTCTGTTAGGGACCGAAGGGTAAACATATGGAGATAAGGATAAGCAGTAGCAGGTGATTAGCAATACAGTGCACTAACATGGCATCATGCTGGGTAAGTGAGTTAGTGAAACAGAATTTAATTGATGGAGAAATGGAAGGGAAGATGACCAAACCCCTGAGATGTGTGACCACTGGCCTTGCCATCTGTAAATCACTAGTGCTTTCTCTGCAAATGATGTTGATATCTTCCATAGATGATCAAATCTATTTAAAGTCGAGAGGTCTTCCAATTCCAGTAGTCTCCTTTCTAATGTGTGACAGATTTTCTGTGGAAGGTGATTAGTCTGTATCCTTTGGAAGTATTTTCAGTATATTTGGGTTGGTTTATCATAGCAAGCATGTTGACAAAATCGGAAGGTTTGGCCATGAGAAGGAAATAGTTTTGAGAGCAGAGCAGCTGCAGGGTTTGAGGGGCTGAGTGTGAACAGAAGGAGACACAATAAAGTGGTCTGTTATGATTGGAGAAGAGGCAGGGATACAAAGTATTTTAATACTCCTGAAGCTACAATACAGTGTTAGAGGAATGTGCATAAAATGAAAGAGATGTAACAGTCCTGGCAAGGTCATTATATTTTGTCCAGTACTGCAACCAATTCCTGACAACAATGCTTGTGGCATTTATTTGCTTTGCCCCTCTCTCCACTGATGCTTAGAAATTTGTATGGATATCCATTACCCATTTGAATGGAAGATGGCCTCCCTGATGCGACTGATTTGATTTGAGAGTTGCTATCCTGCTGCATCAGGAAACTTGGAGGCCTTGTTTCAAGCATTGCTTCCTGCTGCTCCAGAAAATCCATATCTCATATCAGTTCTTGCTGCTCCATAGCTCTAACTAGTACCTGGTAGCCAGCCATCCACCTGCTCCAATAATTGCAATAGAAGCAGATTCAGAATTGCCTGATTTGCCATTATCAATATCGACATGTAATGAGGGAGAAGCTATCACCACCTAACCCACCATCCTGTTTGCTAAGTGCCTCTTCTATGCTCTGGTAACATAAGAATGCATAGTGCTTTGCAGGTCATGAAAAAGGAGGAACAAATTTTCTAAACAATCTCCTATGGCACTCTGTGCAGATTACCTGAAGCTATGATGAAATTTAACCACCATTCCTCCTTACCAGAGACCATGTTATGTAAGAAAACAATTAATAAAACACCAACTAGTTTAATCAGATTATCCCATCTAAACACTCCAAGGCCTAAATGTACCATTGACCCATCACCAATTACATAAGCTCATTGGAGAGACAAAAATAGATGAACAAAATCATGCTGGGAGCTTCCTTTGAAAGCCCAAAGAATAATCAAGAAGGCTGCAGGAGGATTCAATATCTTAAAATTCTCATTGTCAGCCAGCACCTGAGTTTCTCCCTGAGGAACCCAAACACTTTCTCACCCTCATCCTCTGCGTGCAATGACACCTCACCATCAGTGATTTTCATCTGCAGTTTAGTTCACATTGTTCTCTCTCTCTTCTGAATCCACTCTCCTCCTGAACCTTGCCATCAAAATAAGTTTCCCTTGGTGTGAGCTGTAGCTCTTTAGTGGATGCCTTGCCTCTGAAGATTGTGAGTTCTTGAACATGTAACTATGCTGATAGCTTGTTGCTCAATATTTGAGGTTTCTTGGTAAACCAAAATGTCATTTCTGAAAAATTAGGCACCATCTCCTTCATACCTGGACCCAGAATATGGTAAGCCACCCTATATACATGAGGATCACAGCGACAATAGAAGCTATGAATCTGGACTATCACACAGCATACCACTGGCAATCTCAGAGAGCATCTTGGAGGAGCCACAAGTATTCACCCAGCAAATTTTCATAAGACTGAAGAACATCTCTGTAACAGGCATTTATTGCAGTGCTTTCTACCAGCTGAGCAGTGAATGGTGTTCCGACATCAACTACTCCCCTTGATGCATTTACTTAGTGCTTTTCTTCTACATGTTCTCTGCTATCTAGTGCTCCCATTCAATACTTCATTCATGTACAGCGAGGCAGCTTGACAGTTGCTGATATTGAAGAGAAGTGACTGCACATAATCTTGTAGGATGATAGTGGGGTGAATTAGGACAAAACAGGAGTGGATTTACACTGTGCAACCTCACCATGAGTGGCAGTGAGCTGGGCTGGCAAGCTAATGGGACCAGCAAGGGCAATGTTGGCAGTGGTGGGATCACAAACACTCATTCTGGTAAAAGGCAGGAGATTTATGCTCCACTGAGGCTTGATCTTCAGTACCCTTGTAATCTGTTGCTGCATACCTTACAAGTCCATTTAAATTCTTGTATCCAGAAATATGATGATAGCAGTCTGACCTTCCAATGGAACACACAGATATTGGGTGACTTTAGTTTGTGTTCGACAGAACTGAGGTGTCAGTGATCCATTGCTGCATGATGGCTAGTCCCATGTGTGAAAATGGAGCTGGCCCTCACTCCCTTCTGGAAAGAATGTGTTCAAAGCTCAGCAAAAAGCCCTGTGCAAAGTTGGTGCTAAACACTGCCAAGTTCCTTAATGTTTCTTGCAGACTTTCTGGCAGGCCAGATAATACACAGTCTTTTTTTGTCCATAAACATTAGCTGCCTTCTGCAGGCTTCATCTCAATTCCCTTTTGTCAAACTCCTGCCTGATTGTCCTCTGAGTAGTTGGCGCCTTGTCCTGCAATTTATGTGTAATGTGCCAGTCATGATTAATTAACTGCTGGTATGAACCTCGGGTGCCATGTACATGTGAGACCAGCAATAATATGAAAGCCCAGAGTGGCATATGAATGTTGGGGATGTGAGCCCTGTTGTTGAAATTGTTGGGTGGTGAGTGATGAAGTGTGATTCTTTAACATAGTGTGTGAAGGTAATGGTGAATTTTATGGGATACCACAGTGAAGGTTCATTCATTGACACTGACCATGTATATGAGATTATGGAAGCTTTTGTGGCACTGCATTCAATTCCTTAGCCCTTGGATCTAGCCATTCTCTTCTGCTATCTCCACCTAGAAGTATTCCTGCATGCAGCTGGCTTCCTTCCCTCTTTTCACTTCCTTAACCAATGTTATCAGTGCAGCACTGAAGTCAGCAGTCTCCCGTATTGTACACTGGCCGCTTGAACAAGTCATATTTGCTGCTGCATGTACTCCCACCTGTCCTTCATACTGTTTGCCTCCACTTTAAGAGGGGTGGCTCTCCTTAAGTTACTGGCTAGCTACAACTGCTACTTGCTACTCCAGATTTTGGTCCTCTCTCCGGAAGTGCGAAATAGCCTGAGAAGGTGGTGGCTGGATATCACGTTCATGCTGAGGAGTAGGTTGCCTGCACCAGGCCGAATAGGCAAGGGTTAACGGCATATCATGGTCCCAACCCCCATCTCTCAGATAAGATTTCAGTTCATGCGCCATGGTATTTCAGTCTAATAATCATACATCATACCTTGAACGCTTATACATTTACATGCATTTTGCAATTAGATTTTATTGAATTTTAGTAAAGGTCACAGACAATTTGATAGAAATAGCTCAGCTTTGCACAACCCACAAATTCTCGTTATCTATTTAAGATGATTGAGATATGTTTATGGATGAAGGTGACAGAGCTTCAAGATTCTTTGTATTAATTTGACAGTGCCTGGGGACAGTTGTGAATGACATTTTGGATTTGACAATAATTCATCCTGTGACATAATTATTACAACGTGCTTACTTAGCTGTGAAGTCAGCCTTTGCTCCGCACTAACACTCTCACTTCTGAATCAGCAGGATGCTGATACCAATTTGAGGGCATAATCTAGACTGACAGATCAGTGGATTACCAAGGGAGTGCTGCACTTCCGCACATGCTGGGCCAAATTGAGCTGGCTGATGGTTGGTGATTCCATGGGGAACGGCTGGCTGTCAACGGTTGTGGCACAGTTTGTTTCACAATTCAACACATGCCTGGCTAAATGCAGAGGTCCAAACTGACCTAAAGCTCAGATGCTGGAACATCTTAGCTCTGCTGCTGGACTCGCCATTGAGACTTGTGGCAGAGCACTGACATAGAGGCACTTCGCATCAGGTCCTTTGCTTTGCGCCAGGGCAAGCTGATGTACAGATGGTGACCCTATTCATTTGAAGGAGGTCATTGACCCTGTGGTAAAGGTCTGTGTGTGAAGCTTTACCTGACAGTATTTTAATAATTTTATATTTCCCTGGCATTTGCTTGATCGAATTGTAACTTGCCAATTATCAACCCAAGTCTGAAAGTTGCCAAGCTCTTATTACATGAGGGTATGGTTCACCTTGGAAGTTCAAGTGATTGTCTGGATGATATGGGAGAAGCAGCAGGCAACAATGAAGCAGGGAATCTTTAGTGAGTCCTGTGGGGCATCAGTCTCGGTATCTCAAGTGCTGCTTTCAGATGCCACTGGCTGTGCTTTGTGCATTCTGACTGCACTATGAGATGACGATGTTGGTTGCACGCAAAGCTTCAGTTTAGGAAGTGATATCCCTCTCTAAACCATCAGGAAATCTGCCATTTTGGCAAATCTGCGCAACTGCCTTGCCTTCTGTTCTCCATTCATGGAGATGAATTCTTGATTCTCACTGAGAACTTGACTACAGCAGAATGCTCTAAATTTGCATTCACAGCATGTGCATGTCAATTGAAATAAGCCAGAAGTTAAGAAGTTCAGGCCACCATGACTTCCCTGCCACAGGCATGGTTCCAGGGCAGGAATAAAATGGAGAAAAACTCAGCATGTCAGGCAGCATCTGTAGAGAGAGAAGAAGAGGGAATATTTCAAGTCACTGACCAGTTTCAGAAGGTGAAGAAAATGCTGAGTATTTCAAATATTTTCTGTTTTTGCATCAGATTCACAGATTTGTGGTTTATTGCTTTTCAGCCAATGGCTGGAGTTCTGTCTACATTGTTGTAGATTAGTAGTTTTGAAAATCTTTGCTTCCTAGGAGAGTTAATCCCAAAAGATTTTTAAGGGATGGGTCCTCCTCTCCTGAGCCCTTCTCTATCAGTCCCCTCGTCAAGACTCTTAACTCCAGGGCTCTCATCCTGTTCCTGGTCATGCTAAAGGCTGTAGGGGTGCAACATTAAAATTCCCAGTTTTTTGTTTGAAAATGGGCACCATCACCTCATCCTTTAACACAAATGGCAACAGGAATAGTAGTGAAAAATTTAAGGCCCAGCTAAAACAATAAATTTACTCTCAGGTCTATTTCCAACAAAGCTAGAAGAATATTTTAACTAATTCATGTGAAAGGGTTCTTCCTGTTGTTCATACCTGTTATCCCCTGCCTGAGTCACACAGTGATTGGAGGTACAAACAAACCCCAGTCTGCCTGGAGAGACTTCAAATCAGTGTTAAATGTAAATTCATATAGGTCCAACAACTCCGTATACTTCTGACATGCAATCTATGCAATGAGATGCATTCAGTAATGTTTTGATGATGATAATTCACAACATAACTTCTTCCTACTAGAAAGAGAAGCAAAGGACTGCAGATACTGGAATCTACTTGAAAAACACTATGATGCTGGAGGAACTCAGCAGGCCAGGCAGCATCCGTGGAGAAAAGCAGGCAGTCAATGTTTTGGGTCAGGATATTGACTGCCTGCTTTTCTCCACAGATGCTGTCTGGCCTGCTGAGTTCCTCCAGCATCATAGTGTTTTTCCTACTAGAAAGAGCTGATTAAAAAGATGCTATGAAATCAGATTTCTGGGGCAGCATTTTTTTGAATGGCAAAATTTTCTTAAACATTGGTAGATTTAGGTTTCATGGTAATTGAGGCTCAGTAATTAAAAAGTAATTGAAGTGGAGGAACATTTACTAAAATTAGTCCTAGCAACAGGATGTCTACAACTTATACTGCCAAATAGCCTTGTACTAATTACACATTGTTGTTAGTAGCTGAGACAATCTAGTGGATAATTAAGAAGGACTGGGTAATTGATGAGCTCCTATCTCAGTATGCTAAACTGAAACCTCTTACCAATGAGAGGCCTTTCTCAAACAGAGAACTAACACACAAAATGGAAAAAGAATTAAGCAAAGGTATTTGGATTATTTGGTATCAAGCATCCTTCCAAGCACTTAAACTTGAAATCTAAATGGAAAAAGATACCCTTATTTTTAAATAGAGCTTATTGCACATTCAGCAAATTATTTTGGCACACTAATATTTATGATAATAATTTGTGAACTTAAAGTAATAAACTAATATGCTTTTGTTTCCACTTATTTAATAATTTCTTAGGAATAGAATTAGCCTTGGTGCAATTTCTATGACGATTATATATTTTACTCACATATCTGGACTCTCAGAGAGTAAGATACTTAGATGGCGCAGAATTTGTTAGGTACACCTAGGAGGGTTTCTTGACACAGTATTCAGATAATCCAAAGAAGGCGCCATGTTAGACTCAGTATTGGGGAATGAGCCTGGTCAGGTGATTGGAGATTCAGTGGAAGAACATTTTGTCATCAGTGATCATAACTCTATAAGTTTTCATATATGGATAAGGATAAGACTGGATCTTGAAGGAAAGTGCTGAATTGGGGAAAGGCTAGTTACAACAGTATTAGGCAGGAGCTGGGGAGAATAGATTGTGGGCAGCTCATAAATCCACATCTGACTTGTGGGAGTTGTTTAAAGGCCAGCTGGTCAAAATTCAGGACCAACATGTTCCTGTGAAAAAGAAAGACAAGGATGGCAAGGTTCAGGGATGACAAGAGATACTGCAAATTTAGTCAAAAAGGAAATGGATGCGTATGTAAGATTTAGGGACCTGCAATCAGACAGACCCTTTGAGGAATATAAAGGAACCAGGAGAGAACTAAAATGAAATGAGAAGGCTAAAAGGGGTTATGAAATGTCCTTGGCAAGTAGGATTAAAGAGAATCCCAAGGCACTTTATACATACATTAAAAGTAAGAGGCTAAATGGGGAGAGGGTAGGACCACTCAAGGACAAGGAAAGGAATTTATGCCTGGAGACAGGAAATGGGTGAGGTATTAAGTGAGTACTTTGCATCAGTATTTAATGAAGAGAAGGACGTGAAGGTAAGCAAGATCGGAGAAAGGCATGCTGATATTCTAGGGCATGTTGATACCTAGGAGGAGGTGCTGGGTCTCTTGAAGAGCATTAAGGTAGATAAGTGCTTGGGGCCTGATGGTTTCTATTCCAGGTTATTGAGAGAGGCAAGAGAGGAGATTGCTGGGGCGTTGACAGGGATCTCTGTATCCTCTTTAGCCACAAGTGGAGTCCCAGAGGACTGGAGAATAGCCAATATTGTTCTTCTATTTAGGGAGGGCAGTAGAGACAAACCAGGAAATTACAGACTGGCGAGCCTTAAGTCAGTGGCAGGGAAATTATTGGAGAAGACTCTTAGGCATAAGATCTACTCGTATCTGGAAAAGCACAGACTTATTAGGGATTGTCAGCATGGCTTCGTGCAGGGGAAGACGTATCTTACAAACTTGATTGTGTTTTTGAGGAGATGATGAAAAATATTGATAAGGGTAGGGCAGTGGATGTTGTATACATGGACTTCAGTAAAGCTTTCAATGAGGTCCCTTATGGTAGGCTGGTCTAGAAGATTAAGGCACATGTGATCTATGGAGACTTGGTAGATTGGATTCAATATTAGCTTGGCTATTGAAGACAGAGGGTAGTGGTGGAGGGGTATTATTCTGAGTGGAGGTCTATGACTAGGGGTTTTCTGTTAGGATCAGTGCTGGGCCATCTGTTTCTTGTGAGATATATATATTATATATATATGTGTGTGTATGTGGATGATGAAGAAGGATGTAGCAGGATATTGACCAGCTGGAAATGTGGGTAGAGAAATGGCAGATGGGGTTTAAACCAGACAAGTGTGAGGTGTTTCTCTCTGGTAGGTCAAATGCAAGAAGAAAATATACAGTGAATTGCAAGACCCTTACAGCATTGATGTATAGAGGAATCTTTGGGTGCAGGTCAATAGCTCCCAAAAGGTGGCACCACAAGTCAATAGGGTGGTAAAGAAGGCATATGGCATGCTTGCCTTCATCGATCAGGGAGCTGAGTATAAAAGTTGGGAAGTAAATTTTTAGCGGTATGAAACTTTAGCTGGACCACATTTAGAATATTGAGTGCAGTTCTAGTTGCCACAATATGGTAAAGATGTGGAGGCTTTGGAGAGAGTGCAGAAGAGATTCAGGATGTTGCCTGGATTAGAGAGTATTAGCTATAAGGAGAGGTTGGACAAACTTGGATTGTTTTCACTAGAGCATCAGAGGCTGAGGAGTGACCTGATCAAAATGTATAAAATAATGAGAGGCATAGACAGGACAGATAGAGTCTTTTTCGAGGATGGAAAAGTCAAAAACTTGAGGGCATAGCTTTAAGGTGAGACGGAGAAAGTTTTTTTACACAAAGAGTGGTAGGTACCTGGAGCATGCTGCCAGGGGATGTGGTAGAAACAGATTTGATAACAACATTTAGGCAGGGAATTGAGGGATATAGACCACCATGCAGTTTAAATTGGCATCATGGTCAGCACAGACATCATGGGCCAAAGGGCCTGTTCCTGTGCTGCACTGATTTATTTTCTCTGTTCTCTGTTTATAGTTGCAACAAACTGAATCACCATATGTATAATCTGTTTCTATTACTTCTTTGATTTACTAAATCATGACATTCCTGCATAATCCGGTATATATTCCTTATATTCGATATATTTTTTGAAACCATTTCTTCTTTCAGTGGCTTCAGATTAGTTCCTATAAATAGAATGGAGAAGCCTTAATATTTCAGATTGTTGTCACCTTCATGATTTATAACAAACCTACCTCTCGTGGTCCCATGCTGAATTAAACAAAGTTTCATAATGTGTTCCCACTCTCCTTACTAAGCAGATGTTCCAAATATTACAGTTTTTATGAAAATCTGGAATTTATTGCCTCTAAAGTTGGAAGGAAACAGAGTTAATTGGGGCTTTCACCAAGAGATTGGATTGGCACACGAGGGGAGATAATTTGCTGAGCTGTGGGAACAGGACTGATGGTCTTACTCAACAAAGAGCCAGTTTCAGACTAAATGGCTCAAATGTGGCATAATAATTCTATGATTCCACATCAATGTAAATGAATGCTAATCATTAAAATTATCCTTTCCCAACATTACTTTTAAGCGTCGATGATCATCAATACAGCATGCTTGTTGACCTTGAAATGCTCAGTCTTGCCATTTAATTAAAATTTGATTTTGATGTACATGAGGTAAACTTAAGATTTTGATATTCTAAACATGCCTCAGCATGACTGAAATGACTAGTATCAAAAGCATATATCAGTGGTATTCTTTTCTTAGGGAATGTCTACTGACACCACTCTGCTCGCCAGTAAGTTGGAGGTGGGATAGGAGTTAGGGTACGTGTACATCGAACAGTGCATTTCAACAAGCACAAAGATGAGTTTATTTAATCAACAAAAAGCAGAACAAAGTTTTTATAGCATCTGTTTAGAAAGAACAGCAAGTAGAACTCACACAAGACTAAAAGAGTGGTAATTTCTTCAGATAAATGCATTGTGGTAAGTCCAGTAAAATGCAATTACTGGAGAATGATTATGTATTGCATATTAATTATGTCTCTAGTAAACTGCAGTGATACACAATATGCATTATTTGTGTCAGCTTGGTTCCAGACACTGACAGCAGTGTGATCCTTAAGTGTACTTGCTGAAGGACTTGACCTGTCATTTCTATCCTGGTTGGGAATACTGTGCAGTGTCCTTTGCATTTTCCATCCTGTACATTCTTTTACATATTTCAGTGTGAGGGAAGACATGTAGAAATCTGAAGTCCTTTAAACAACAATTACAGGATCTGTGCCTCTTTCTCATGCCAGCTGAAAATAAATTTCAGAAACTGTCTTCTGTTTTCAATTGGCTTTGTTGATGTGGACACCAGAGTTGCAGCATACATCTGATGGTGGTTTCAGTCAATTAAATTGTGTGGAATCAGGTTATATTTGCCTGATTTGAATTGTTCATAATGATAAAGTTTGTAGTGTACAGCATTTGAAAAACAAATTACTGTTGCTCAGGAACTGTCCAGTTAGTTGTCAATTAACACTGGAAGTACAAATCAATCTTTACCTTAACTGCTGCAAACTATATACAGTATGGATTATGGAACAACTTCTGTTTTGCCATAACCCATCTATATAGTGCAGCATTTAAGGTAAAGACAAATACTCACTCTGCTTCAACCCTGAAGATCTACAATCTATTATAATAAACCCCAGATATAACAACACCAAATTTGCCATTGCCCATTATTACAGGTTCAGAACTGATCAAATTACATATTCTAAAGTTTATCATGTGTTTTAATCTCTTGCTTTGAGAACGTAGATGAAGTATCCTCACCCTTGTGCTACTAAAGCAACAATCTTTCTTTGGATGCAAGCAGCAACTAATATTCCTTAACATTTTGCTTTCTTCTTATTGGCAAACAATTTACAATCCTGCCACTTTGTGTGTGTGTGAGAGAGATATATATATATATATATATATATATATATATATATATATAGATAGAGATAGATATAGATATAGATATATAAATTTACCCTTTCCAAACTCTATAGAGTTTGGAAAGGGTAAATTTGTCAAGGAAGAGTAAAATCTGCATTTAAAAGTTTGGCGTAGTTATCAAGCTGAGGGAATTTTGGAAGAGAAATTGCAAAAGACTAAAGGGGAAAAATGAGCTATTAATGCTTTAGAGACTAATGGAGAAATACTTAAGGAAGGAAGCCTGATATGGTCCATGTGGAAAGAAGTGGCTGTAATTGTTAGTGACATCTCCACATCCTTAAAAGAATGCAGGCTGGGTCAGTAAGAGGTTTTAATGAACTTACTAAGTCAGCAAAGCAAGAGTGGCATTAGGTGAATAACAAGCAGGCAACTGAATCATAGAAAGACATGGATATTTCCAAGAATAATAGTCAGTAGAACACGTAACTTCAGGTCCACCGTCTCAGAGCCATGATCATTTGGCAACATATACGTATGTTAAGAGCATTGTATTCTACAACACATGACAGTGGAGTGATGTTTCAGAAGCTAAGTCCTTACTCATGGACACTTATTATTAGTGCAATTCATTCCACAAATTCTGGTTTATTGTGATGAGAGATCAAGAGATTATGGCAGCTAATTAACACAATGCAATTCTTCTGCAGAAGACACTACACTATACAGGGAGCACTAAATCACTGTGGGCCGACATGTTGACACAGAGCATTTGAAGAGGAAACAACAAACAAAATGCTGCAGGAACTCAGTGGGTCGGACAGCATCTGTGGAAGGAACTGGACAATCGATATTTCGGGTTGAGACATTTCATCTGGCCTGCTGAGTTCCTCCAATAATTTGCTTGTTGCTCCAGATTCCTGCATCTGCAGTCTCATGTGTCTCCGTTTGAAGAGGAAGCATTGATGATAATTAACAACTGTGTATGGAGATATGGGAATTCTGAGCTCTCAGTGGATTTTGAGATTTTCGTTTTCTTTTACCCATTCATTTATTTTCCCAAGCTTTCACTCTTGTTGCAAAAGGATTGAACTATCTTAAAATAGAATTCCAGCCAAATAAACTAGAGTTAACAAAATGTTTTTTTAATCTAGAGACCCTATTCCTGGAAATAGTGGAAAGGTCTGGAAATTCAAGACCCATCTAAACAAAAGTCAAGCAATTAAGTGGAAAGTAAAGAGAAAATATACAAAAAGACAAATTTAACAACACAGCCTTTAGACTGTTAGAAGATTATTTCCCTGATTTGTATTCAGAGAAGCCAACTCAATTAAGTATTTTTAGCAACATCTTGACTATGACACATACACAAGTGAGGCAGCTACCAAGTTTAGGTATTAAGATGTATAGTCTGCTAAGATTAATATGTTCCCTTGAATGAGTACTATTAGGAATACAGCTCATGCCTTTGGGTCCAATACTAACATTAAAGTAATATCTGACAGGTCACAGAATGCCAGCAGAAGCTTTAAATTCAGTCTCAATAAGGAGACAGGCATTCTGTTAGATCTCCCATTAATCTGTGAAACATTTAATACTTTAGAAGTGCAGTTTTATCTATAGCACAGTTAGATAAGCTTAGTGTGATTAATATTTAGAATGATTTAATGATATTATGGGCCCACAATTTGCACTGGCAGATTTACCTCCAATCTTTGCATTTTGTACATATTGTTAATGGTCTCGTGTTAATGGCTATTGGTATGGTCATTGAGATTGATTTAAAAAAACAACCCACAATAATAGAAAAAAGGATTTTGTACTTTCCAAAACAAATTCTGGGAAGATCACGTATAGAACATGTCAAATTCCATTTGAGTTTTGTTCTACTTCTACAGAGTAGATCTCAGAAATATCATCTTGCCCTGCTGCATTGGGAACTCTTTTGCAATTTGGTTAAATGAAACTTGGAACAAAGGAAGATGGGAAATGATTGTCCTTCTAGCAGAATTTATTGGCTAAGAACTAATTAGTTGGCTTTATCTGAAGGACTGCTGAGAGTTAAACACAGCAGAGAAATTATGACTGACATGCGGGATCAGAGAATAGCTTACAGATGAATATGTTATTTCATGTGTACCCAGTAACTATGAAGATTGTTATGCTTAACTTTTATGATGCAGGAACATTCATCAATAGTTCGTACAGCTTACACAAGGATCAGTCAACTGTCCACATTGAATTTTACAAGGAAGATGACCAATCCATTCCTCATTACATATAGATCAGACCTTCAGCAATAAGAAATCTAGAAAATAGATAGTGCCAACAGTGTATCTGTCAAATTGCAAGCAACTCGTAACTATTTTACTTGTCTAAACAGCAAAGGATTGATTTTCATATTTTTTAATCTCAAAGTTATGACACAATTCTATTTGGTCACAGTTTTCTGACTTCAGATTTGATCTGTACATATATCTAGATTTTGCTTGTGGTAACAATGGAGTGCCATTCTCCTTTCTTCTTGCCTCCAGTTACCTGCAAAGGTATGACTGGTTTTTGAGTAGACATTTCATTTCATTCGGAATTGAACTAGTTTGACACCTTCTGGCCAGTATTATTGCCCAGAACAAGAAACTGCAAAGCTTTTCAACCAGACAGATTGAAGAATTATCACTGAGACCCACAGAATCTAAACCAAGAAATATACAGCAGCAAGTATATCCATGTACATGTAAACATTAAGGATTTAATTGTTGACCTTATTAATACGGTTAGTTTCCAAACTGCATGTGTCAAGTGGCTCCCTGCTGTGTAACATAACAACATAAGAAATAGGAGCAGGAGTAGGCCGTCAAACCTGCTCCGCCATTCAATAAGATCATGGCTGATCTGTCCATGGACTAAGATCCACCTACCTGCCTTTTCCCCATAACCCTTAATTCCTCTTGCAATTGCAGCTGCTGTTGGAATAGAGTGTGATCGTGGTTTATATAGCTGGACCTTGTGATTTCAAAATCAATCATTATGTTCTATAATTTTAAGGCTAGCTCTTGCTTTTAACAATGGTTCTTGTACTGTACTAACTATATACCCTCTGACTATGGCTCTCTACTCCCTAACAAACAGCAAGGTCTCTCAAAATAACTTTTGGATGCCTGGTTTTTGCTATACTATGGCCTGTACCTGAAATTGATATTGTATGAAAGCAGAGGGGATTGAGGGCCTCACCATTAGTATTACAGCAAATCCAGGTCAATATTTTATCTTTTGGGGCCAGCATTTCATTGAGACTATAGCCTCAAATTATCTATGCCCACCCAGTATTATCTGTCATCTGAAAGGGAGGATGATTTGAGATTGACCACCAGGTAGGTACTGATGAAGAGAGGCATTGAGTAATTTCCTCTCCTTGTTAAATACCAGCTCAGTAATAGACATGGGCCCATGTGGCAAGTGTCACAAGCAGTTGAAAAAAACTGATAAATCACTCATTTCTTGTTTCTTATGTTTATTTTGTGCCTAACAGCCAACTTCACTGTGAATGCTGCACAATGTCGTCCATCAGAGAAGGGAAACACAACATTTGAGTGCACAATAGATTGTCTTCAGAAATGAAAGAAGCACAGACCTTGAAACTACCATTAGTCATAAAGTTATACAGCATAGAAACAGGCCCATCAGCCCAACTTGTCCATGCTGACCAAGATGATCCTGTTGTAACCTTAGACAACCTTCTTTATTGTCTCCCACAACACCAATTTTGGTATCGTCCGTAAACTTACTAATCATCCAAATTGTTAATATACGTATATGATGAACAACCGGGGACCCAGCATCGACCCCTGTGCCACACTATTGGTCAGAGACTTCCAATCTGAAAAATAACCCTCCACTACCACCCTCTGATTCCTTCTACCAAGCCAACTTGGTATCCAACTGGCTGGTCCATCAGATTTATGGCAGTAATTTTATCATACACTTCACAGCTGCAGGAATAATAACCCATCTGGGGCAGTAAACACAAATCCATCTGGATGCACAATAAGCAGCAGCAAGGTACAAATGAGTTGTCTTTTACACAACAGCAATTTCACTGACTTTTCCAGGAAAGTATAAGAGCTGAGAAAATTGACAATATTGGAATTGATGGTGTTTTCAAAGGGCTCTGAATTATTAAAAAGATTTGCAAATAATCACCACAGAGAAGTTGAGCTACATGATATAAGAAATAGAGAGGAGAGTGGGCCGTTTGTCCCCTCATTGAATGCTCCACTCTTCAATAAGATCACGGGAGATCTATTGTCTTGGTGATAGTTTCCTACACTAACCACATATTGTATCCCTTGATTCCCTTAATATTAAAAAATCTATCAATCTTGGTCCAAAAACCCTGCCAGGGAGACATCAACCCTGTATCTACCCTGTCAAGGTGCCATTAGAATATTTTATGCCTTAATGAGATTAGGCCAATATTTTCTTTAGTACAATCTGCTTAATCTCTCCTCATATGACAAACCCACCATACTAGGAATCAATCTGGTGAACTTTTTCTGCATCCCCTTTATCCTTCCTTAAATAGGAAGACCAGATCTGCACACAATACTCCACATGCAAACTCACCAGCACACTTTACATTTTGAGCAAGAAGACTCAGCACATGTATTCAAGTCCTTGTGTCTTGTGTAATAAAGGCCAACGCTCCCTTAAAATCCATAATTGCTTACTGCACCTGCATTTTAATTTGCAGTGACTCATGTGCATGGACAACTAAGTTTCTCTGAGAACAACAATTTTCAATCTCTCACCATTTAAAAAATACCACGCCTTCCTATTTTTTCAGCTGAAGTAGATGACCTCATTTATCCACATTCTATCCCATCTGCCATGTTCTTGACCATTTACTTAGTGTGCCCACATTCCTTTTGAAGCCTCTCTGCAGCCTTTTCACAGCCACACTGCCACTTGAGCTTGGTATCATTGGTAATTGTGGATATATAACATGATCCCCTTCCCCAAATCATTGATATAGATTGTGAAAGGTTGGGGTCCCAGCACTGATCCCTGCAGCACCCCACTCATCACAACCTTCCAATTCTCAGTTTCCTGACCAAAATTGTTTGCAAGCCGGTATACAAGGGCTCCCCCTGGTTATGGAAGACCTGACATATGGAAACCTGACTTTACGAAAATTCTCCCATAAATTTTTAAAGACTATTTCAAGATAGGAAAGTGAGTTACAGAAATGTAAACATTCTCAGGAATTATGGAATAGAGGTGGTAGCAGCTAGTTAATACAAAAGACAATAGATTTTCAAAACAAAACTGTTCACATGAAACCTCCCTGCCTTAATCAAACAGACACCAGAATGCAAGCTGCTTGTTCACAGTGGGAGGCCACAAAAGAGATTTGCTTTGGAAACTGACAAGGCAACCCTTGTACACTATTGACACTTGTAAACAATGTAAAATCCATTGGTACTTCAAGGCCATCAAAACTACCCATTGGATGTGGGATATTCTTATTCTGTACCATTGTAACTACACAGGGGAATACAATAAATAAATGTTCATGTTAATCAACCCTAAGTGGAATTGTTCATTTCTGACTTATGGAAAGATCGGTTTATGGACAGTTATCAGGAATGGATCCCTTACATAACCTGCGGACTGCCCGTATTACCCAAAATACCATGCACTGTAATTTTATTTAATAATCTTCTTGGTGGCAACTTCTGGAAGGCCTTTTGAAAGTCCAGGTACACCACATTATCTATTCTGTGAGTTACAAACTCACAAAACACTAATAGATCTTTCAAAGTTGATTTCCTTCTCAGAAATCTATGGCTACTCTGCCCAGTGCTATTATCATTTTCTAAGTGCCCTGTTACCACTTCCTTAATGATTGGTTCCAGCATTTTCCCTATTACTGATATTGAGATAGCTGGTTGGTAGTTTTCTGTGTTTCTCACTCCATTTTTAAATAGTACACTTACATTTGTTACCTTCCATATAATACATGGAATTTTGGAAGATGACATCCCGGGAATCCACTACAACTCTTATCAAATGTGTAGGATGCAGATCATTACCTCCTGGGGTTTTATCACCTTTCACCCCATTAATGTCTAGAGAACTAATATCTTGCTAATGCTATTTTTGGGAAGTTTTCTGTGTTCTTTTCCATGAAGACAGATGTAAAATATAGCTTTAATTTTTCTGTCATTTCCTATCCCAAATATAATTCCTCAGTCTATAATGAACCCACATTAACTTTTACTATTATTTGACTGTTTACATGTTAAGGAAGCCCTTACAATCTTTTTTAAATGTTTCTTACTAGCCTACTGTCATATTCTACTTTCTCTTTACTTTTCAATGCCTTGTTCCTCCATTGCTGAATTTTGAAACTTCCTCAGTCCTCAGGCTTATGGTTTTCTTTGGCAACTTTATAAACCTTTCCCCTGACCTAATGCTGCTTTTAAACTTTCTTGAGAGTCATGGCTGTACTGCCATTCCTGTTGGGTTTTCTTACCTTAAAGGTTATATCTTACTTGTAATTTATGTATTCATTACTTAAATATTAGCCATTGCTTGCTTACTGTCAGACCTTTTAATATAGTTTTAAAGGTCAACTCATGCATCATACCCCCACCCTTTGGCATTGTTCAGATTTAAGCCCTTAAGACACATTTTGCACTAAATAACTTTCAGTTCAAATATAAAATTCTATCATTTATGATCACTATTGCCATAAGGCTCCTTAACCATCAGTTTATTAATTAACCCCTTCTTATTGTGTAACACTCAATCAAAATAGCCTGTCTTCTTGATAGTTCATCGATGCACTCTTATAGAAAACAAAGCTTGGGAAGCACGCTGGGAACTGATGGTGAACTTTGTGGGCAGTTGTGTATAGGATCTATTCTTGAAAAGGAATAATCCAAACTTAGCATAGGGAAATTCCTCCAATTTACAAAACATGCAGAAATAAATTAGACTTGCTTGCAGGTTTAGGTGAATTTCAAAACAAAACTTCAGCTGTAGTTTTCCATGCTCCAACATACATTCCTATATAGTTAAAATTGTGATTAAAATGCTGCTTAGATATTAAAGATTAACTTTATTATTTTCAGATCCATACAGTTTTACTTAACTAATAACTATTACATTGTGCTCTTTTTTTTATCTCTTCAACATTTCATTTTAATTGCTCTCATTTTATTTCTTTCATCTGTACTGTTCGTTCAAAAAACGTTGAATGCAATTTTTCCAGCTCACTGATCTCACCATTGATTTAGAGTTGGAACCCAATTCCATAATATTGGCCTCTGATTGACTGAAAACTAAGTTGCTAAGTTGATTGTGATTAGCCCAGTCATTACGTGGAGATCTGAACATTATTAATAGCTGTGTCAAGGGCGCAGACTGTATTCTAGGGTGGGGGACTTCAATGTCCCTCACCAATCATGGCTTGGTAGCATCACAACTGACTCATGTCAGACTGGGTCTGAAGTATGCAGTGAGTGAAGCAACACTTGACATCGTCAGTATTCTACCAGTGTCAGATACATCTGTCCATTATAGTATTGACAGGAGCAGCCACCAGTCAATACTTAGAGACAAAAATCCAACCTCACACAGTGGCCCCTTCCATTATGCTGTGTCGCCCTTCCATCATGCAAAATGGGATAGATTCAGAACAGACCTGGCAGCTCAAAACTGGGCTTCATAGAGGTGGAGCAGCAGGAATAATCCACCAGCTCAATCTGCAAACCTATGGGCTGACCTAACCCTCACTCTACCATTACAATCAAACAGGGGATTAACCCTTGTCCAATGAGGTGTGCAGCAGGTCATGCCTAGAAATGAAATGACAAACTGGTGAAGCTGCAGCATAGGATTACATGTGAGATAAACAGCAAAAACAGCATGAGAAAGGCAAATCTAAATTTTCCTGCAGCCAACTGATAAGATCAAAGCTCTGCAGTCTTGCCACATCCAGCTCTGAATTGTGGCAGACAATTAAATAACAAATGGGAGAACATTCCCATCACCAACAACAGTGGGGCCCAGAATGTGAATGTTAACGACTAAGTTGGAGCATTTATGACCATGTTCAGTCAGAAATGTAGAATGGATGATCTCCCTTGGTTTCCACCTGAGACCCACAACTTTACATATGCCAGCCTTTAGCAGATTCACTTCACTATCAAGAAATGGCTGAGAACACTGGATACAATGAGGCTGTGACACCACACACATCCCAGCTGTAGTACCGAAGATCTGCATTGCAGAACTAGCTGCACCTCAAGCCAAGCTGTTCCAGTACATTTGCAACACTGGCATCTATCTGATGATATACTGTAATATCCTGATCATAAAAAAGCAGTACAAATCTAGTCCAGCTACTTACTGTCCAATTGATCCATCCTCAGTCATCAGGACAGTGCTGGAAGTTGTCATCAAGTGCTTTCAAGTAAGTACTCACCAAAAACCTGTTCACCAATGCTCAATTTGGGGTTCACTGGGAACAGTTAACTTCAGATGTCATTACAGTCTTGGTCCAAACACAGGCTGAAGAGCTGAATTCTAGAGGCGAGGTAAGAGTATTGGTATTGGTTTATTATTGTCGCTTGCACCGAGCTTGTCTTACAAACCAATCGTACAGATCAATTCATTACACAGTGCAGTTACATTGAGTCAGTACAGAATTCATTGATGTAGTACAGGTAAAAACAATAACAGTATAGTTCGTGACATAGAGTTTAAATTTAAAAGTGTAGAACGATTATAGTAAAGGTAATGAGTAGATCTGCAGAGACCAGAGTGACATCAAGGCAATACTTGATCGGGTGTGGCATTGAGGAGCCTTGGTAAAGTAAGTGGTCCTCAAAGGAAATATGCTCCAATGATACTTTGCACAAAAGAAAACGGTTGTAGTTCTTGGAAGTCAATCATCCCAGCCCTGGATATTGTTGCGGAGTTCATCAGGGCTGTATCAAGGCACAGCCATATTCAGCTGTTTCATCGATGACCTTCCATCATCAGAGGATATTTGCTAAAGATTGTACCATGTTCAATTCCATTTGCAATTTATCAGAAAATGATGTAAACAGCAAGATCTGGACAATGTTCAGGCATGGGCTGAAAAGTGGGAAGTAACATTTGCACCAGAAAATTGCTCGGGAATGACTATCTCCAAAAAGAAGACAGAGACCCCCAATCATCAACATCCTGGGGTTTGCCATTGGCCAGAAACTCAACTGGAGTTCTCACAAATGTATATCTATCTATGAGCTGGGTCAGAGGCTGAATATCCTGCAGCAAGAGATTCATCTCCTAACACCCCAAGGTTTTTCACTATTTATAAGGTGTATCAGACGGTGGTTCCAACAACACTCAAGACATTCATCGACATCCAGGGCAGAGCATCCCAATAGCTAGAAACCTCATTCACCACCTGAAATATTCCCTCCCTTCATAACCACCACGCAGTTACAGCACTGTGTGCCACCTGAAAATGCACTGCTATTACTCATCTCAGCTACTCCAACAGCAACACCCAAAGTCTTGATCATTATCACCAAGGAGGAAAAAGGCAGCAGAATCACCGCTTGCAGGTTCCCCTCCAAGTCACCTACCATGCTGACTTAAAAATATTGTGGCATTCCTTCATTGCCACTGATCTAAACCCTGGAATTCCCTACCCAAAGTGTTTTAACAATACTTTTACCAGAAGAACTGCAGCAGTTCAAGAAGGTGGCAGACCATGACCTTCTCAAGAGCACTTATAGAACAGTACAACACAGTATGGGCCCTTCGGCCCACAATGTTGTGCCAACCTATATAAACCTACTCCATGATCAATCCAACCCTTCCCTCCTACACAGCCCATAACCCTCCATTTTTCTTACTTCCATATGCCTACCTCGGTTTATTAAATATCCCTATTGTATCAGCCTCTACCACCACCCCCGGCAGTGCGTTCCAGGCACCCATCACTCCCTGTATAAAAAACCTACCTCTGACATCTTCCCTAAACTTTCCTTCTCTGACCTTAAACTGATATCTTCTGGTATTGGTCATTGTGGCCCTGGGAAAAAGGTGCTTGCTGTCCACTCTATCTATACCCTTCATAATCTTATACACCTCTCTCAAGTCGCCTCTCATCCTGCATTGCTCCAAAGAGAAAAGCCCGAGCTCGCTCAACCTTTCTTCATAAGGCATATTCTCTAATCCAGGCAGCATCCTGGTAAATCTCCACTGCACCCTCTCTAAAGCTGCATCCTTCCTATAATGAGGTGACCAGTACGGAACACAATACTCCGTGTGGTCTAACCACATCTAACAACTGTGATTATGGATGGATCGTAAATCAAGACCTCTCAAGTAGTGCTTACATTCCAACAAACGAATAAATGAAAAAAAACCAAGGTAAACTTGATTCACATGCATCAATATTCTTGTAGCCTGTGAAAGTAAACGTAACATGCAGCCAGCATACAAAATAGATTGACTTCAATATTGTGCACCTGGATTTAACCTTGGGCCTCGTTTTCATCTATGCTGAGAAGCTGTCTTAATTATTAAGCTTTTTGGTGATGGTCCAGGAATTAGAAGTGTCTCTAAAATAGTGTCCATTCTTAAATGGGCTGGCCCATTTTATGCTGTAGAGAAAATTATGGTTCAACATTTGGCTCTATATCACAAAATTTCTGGGCATAATAGATGCTGAACTTTTCCAGAATGGCATTTTGTTTTAAACTGCACGACATATACTAGGAGCAGCATTAGTGAGTGGGTTAGTGTGTGCATAGCAAACAGTTGCCACAGGAGACACAAGAGACTGCAGATGCTGGAATCTGGAGTTAAAAAAAGCTGCTGGAGGAATTTGGGAAGTCAGGCAGCATCTGTGGAGGGAAATGGACAGTGGACATTTTGGGTCAAAACCCTTCATTTGGACTGTTGCCACAAATAGGCTTATTGTGATGTAAATCAATGTACAAAGCTGATTTGATGCAATTTGATTGGACATCAGTAGTTCTGCTCACAGCTTCTCTTATCTTTGCACAACTGATCAGCAGTAAAGAATACAACTCCCCTATTAATGTATTTAAAGGTATCACCAGCTATTTTAATTTATATTAGTGGCTGATTTCTAGTGGTTGTTGTAATGTTGTTATGTCGTTGTTAGGCTATGTTAATACTACTTTTAGAATTGAAAAATAAAAATCTGTAGATGCTGGAAATCTGAAATAAAAACAGAAAATACTGGAAATTCTTGACAGAGAAACATTTGATTTTCAGGCTGATGACCTTTCGTCGGAACTCTGTTTCTCTCTCTTTGCAGATGAATGAGTATTTACAGCATTGATCTTCACACCGCCACCAGACACTGAGGGAGCGGAATGCCCTCATTTTCTATTTCTCCTTTGTTTAAGAACAATGTGTGCATTACTTCTTTATGACTGTATAGTTCTGAGCATGCTCCTTATCTCAGGTGCAGCAATAAAAATATCAGCTGTGTGTCTGTATAATTAATCATAAATATGTGAGCCAAATTGTTGCAATTTATACTGGTGATAGGGCTGAAGGCCATAGGAATGCAGTTTGAATATGTGTGCAAATGAGTATCATCCGAAATGAACATTTGCTTTTGATTTTTGATCCATTGTGGAGGATTTTGTGAAGCTGTGTCTATAACTGAGTAAGCCTACCACTTAACTCTGAAGTTGCCAAGGAGACAATAAGTACTCATAATTAATCCAATCAAGTCAACTGTGTAAGCCAACCAACACTGACAATATATGTTTAAATAAACAAATTTTCAGTGCATTCACTGCACCTTATGCTGCAATCACTTACCATGAAGCTGGCAAGGGACATGCCAACCCATATGTCATTTGCCATGAGTCCTGAGCTATGTGTCATTTCCTCTATTCCAAAGCAACTGATCACTTTGTATTCTTTCTGGCCAGACAACAGCAGAAAGTGTGAGCTTGCTACTTTGAGGTTGGGTGTCAGGTATGAACAATGAGGGCATTCCACTCCCTCAGTGTCTGGTGGGGGTGTGAAGGTCAATGCCTGATCTTCTGGAAGTCAAGGTGACCTTATTCAGTGGCAGCTTACCACCTTGGACTTGAGCCACAAGAATGGAAAGCAGGCAATGACTCTTCACTGAAGACTCCAGTGTGCATCTACACATGAATAGGTATATGCATGGAACAAAATGGTAGTAAGGAAAGCAAGTGCAATGTTAGCATTCATTTCAAGAGGACTAGAATATAAAAGCAAGGAGGTAATGCTGAGGCTTTGTAAGGCATTGGTCAGACCACATTTGGAGTATTGTGAGCAGTTTTGGGTCCCATATCTAAGGAAGGATGTGCTGACATTGGAGTGGGTCCAGGGGAGGTTTACAACAGTGATCCCGAGAATGAAAAGGTCAACGTATGAGGAGCATTTGATGTCTCTGGGCCTGTACTCAGTGGAGATTAGAAGGATGAGGGGGGGATCTCAGTGAAACCTACCGAATATTGAAAGGCCTGGATAGAGTGGATGTGGAGAGGATGTTTCCAGTCGTAGGACCAGAGGGCACAGCTTCAGAATAGAAGGATGTCCCTTTAGAACAGAGATAAGGAGGAATTTCTTTAGCCAGAGGGTGATGGAATTTGTGGAATTCATTACCACAGACGGCTGTGGAGAAGTCATTGGGCATATTTAAAGTGGAGGTTGATAGGTTCTTTATTTGTAAGGACGCCTAAGGTTACGGGGAGAAGGCAGGAGAATGGGGTTGAGAGGAAAAAAATACATCAGCCATGATCGAATGGTGGAGCAGACTCAATAGGCCGAATAGCCTAATTCTGCTCCTATGTCTTATGATCTTATGGTCTAAAAACTGCAGTGCAATACAGAATGTGGTGTACAGTTGCCTGGACTGAGAACTTCCACAGAATGCACTGGTTAGCTACTGTATGCTAAGGAGGTCAAAGCTACACAGTGAACAGAAGGCAATGTAGGAGGAGGAGGAATATGAAAAGGGAGAGGAAGGGAGAACGCAAACTGAAGAGGCTTTTTTGCCCAGGGTGTTCAACCCCAATTCTTCATTCTTGAACAATTATGCTTGTTGCTTTCCCTCTGTTGCTGAGAATGCCAAAGCAAAAAAAGAAATCTGAACTGAACTCAAATCAAAGTTCACCATTTTGAGTAGAAATGTCAATAAGCACCCTTGTACAATTCCTAAATTCCTACCATTCTCTCATGCCCCTTTCCTTACTCCTTTTTCTGGTGCTCATATGAATTATTGCCTTAGTGGCTGCAGCATAAGTGCTGGAAGGCTGCGGACTTTCAGTGGAGACGGCTGCAGAGAGGTTTGGGGGCAACTTCAGAGTGAACTATCTGAGCATGACTGCAAAGGTTTGAGTTGGCTGGCTACATGGAGTGGCAGTGATGGGAGGACTTGAGCTAAAACAGCATGTTTTTGTCTACAGAGCTACTGCTGTCCCCCTCAACCAGTTCCTCAGAATTCTGAATAACCTATTGCAGGACAGATTGCCGGGAAGTTGTGACACACCACAAAGCCCTTTAAACACTGGTATCCACACCTATGATGGCAGTAGTTTGAGCTTGAGAGGTAGGTCATGCAAGGCTGGTGTCAGGCACCTCCAAGCTCCTTGTTGATGCCTGCATGCTTTCTGGTAGAACTGCCAATGCACTAATCATTTCATTTACACATTGATTCTTTTTCTTCTGTACCTGCGAATTTCTCAACTGAGATCATTGCAACAGAACACGTTTTGACTTCACCTTCTCCAGAATCAATTCCATGGCCATCAAATTTCCCCTCTGTAACTCCACAGATAAGAAAGAAACAATCTTATTAACCACAGTTTAAATTTCCCCTGCTTTTCTATGTTCTAGTATCTCACAGATTCACAGAGAATAGTTTGTAAATTTTACATGTAAATGAGATTAATGGAGTTTGCTGCAGTGGTAGAACAGATTTTGCCATCTTCAGAGAGATCAGCAGGTTTTTGTTCCACAGCTGCCTGGAAGAGAATCTTACATTTCTATTGCATCTTGTAATGCCATTAAGGACATCAGAACACCCACTGACATATTACAGTCATAGAAGTGTACAGGGTAGGAACTGCCCTTTGGCCCACAATGCTTATCTGTACTAATTGCACTTGCCTGCATTAATTCCATATCACTCTATGCCTTGCTCATTCAAGTACTTGTCAGGATCGCTTTTAAATGTTGTTACTGTTCCTGCCTCCATCACTTCCTCTGGCAGCTCATTCCAGATACTCTTTGTAGGAAACATATACCCCTCAGATCCCCTTTAAACCTTCTCCTTCTCACCTTAATTCTATGACCTTTAGTTTTAGACGTGAGAAACAGACATTGGCTATCTACCCTATTTATGTACCTCTGTCATACCTTGGCCTCCTATGCCCCAGGGAAAATAGACCAAGCCTAACCAATCTCTTCTGATAACTGAAGCCCTCCAATCCAGATAAAATCCTTGTGAATCTTTGCTGCACCCTCTCTAGTCTAATCACGTTATTCCTCTCATGGGATGACCAGAACTGCACACAATATTTCAAAGTGAATTTGCTATTGTTAAACAAACCTAACAGCTAAACTAACTCATTGAAATTAACTCAAAATAATTTTAAAAATGTAAAAGATCTTTTCTACTTACCATTCTTCCTCACAGCTGTTCTTCTCTATTATCATTGATAAACCTGCAATTCCTATGTCAGGTCTAACCTTCGAGGTCTAAAGTTTTCCACAGTCCTGCAGGTGGCTTCTGGGATTTCTGCAGAAGGCCCTGATAGAAATATCACCTGAAAGGACATTCCCAATACTATATTTATGTGATAAGCCTAAATTATATACTTGATTCCCAGGGAGCAGAAGAGCTACTGCCACAAATTAAGTCAAATTAATAATGCAGTATTCCATTCTATGTTTTGCCCAAAATAGATTTTCAGAATCAAAATTTGAAGGATTTTGGGGAAAGAGTGGGGACTGGAATAGGACTGACTGTATTCCTCGACTAGGAGCTGATACACACTCAGTGGACCAAATATTACCTTCTTGTTTCTTAATAATTTTTTGATTCAATGATTCATGAAGCCACCACATTTAGCATTGATGGTTAAATTGAGAATGTTTGTATTCTCTGTAATTTCACCATTAATATAATCAAAAATTGTAATTTTTATCATTAGCTTAGTCAAGATGGCAAATGGTTAGTCCAAATGCATTTCCTCAATTAAGCTTGCATATTTTTATTTGATTTTTATTGTCAGGTCCAAAAATTATAATCAATATTTTGTGTGCACGAACAGGAGGATTTGTCAGTCTTTCTTAATAGGATTGAAATGTTATTATGGTTTATAGTACAACTTAAATTTGGAAAGATGGATGAAAATACTTGTTAATGGTGCTTTCATGTTTTTGATAAATTTATGAAATAGAATTTAGTAAAGATGGAATTAGAAGTGTATTGCTTTGATTTGGATATAGAAAACTATTACATTTTTTTTACATGGAACAGAAAGATTCTGTTGATTTTGCAAAAAGTAATAGTTTAAAGCATTTTATCTACCACAATGTAAATCTTAACATCTAGTCATCAAATGGATTGTCAAACACTTGTATCCTGTCCTTTTTCATATTATTTGTAGAAGTTACAATTCTGCAACTTACTTCAGCAGCAGTTTCATTTCCTAATCTTTGCTAGTTTTATCCTTACTGAAACAGTAAAAAAAAATATATCAATCTAACTCTTCCATGGTCCATTGAATGCAGGAATATGGTTGAAGGCATGCAGTGGAATTTATTCATTTAAAACTTGCGAAACAAATGCGTGTTTTGTACTCCAATATGTGTTTGGTTCAATTATTTTCTTTATCTGGATGAGCAATGTTTTTCGTAAGATTGGTGTAGCAACTGCACGGTTTGCTTTCATAATAGGCATCTGTGTTAGCATGGATGTGTTATTTCTCTGGGATCCATAATGCTTATGCATTAACTCAGAATTTCAGTTTAAGAATTCACTGAAATGGCAATATTTGCGATGAATGCAATAAGTTAGATTATTTTGTGACCCATCATTAGTCGGTATATTTCTCAGTATATTGGAAAACTGAGAGGAATAAATGTTTATGAACCAGAAGCAGACTCGCTGATCTCCAATACAGATCCACAGTGTTAGTGACCGCACTCTGTCCTCTTTGTAAATAGACAATGAGGAAAATTGACAAATAGGAATCTACAAAAAGCCTTTCATACACTAAACACACACACACACACACACACACACACAACATATTCTTTCAAAAAATGGAATGCGTTCTCAACTGTAAATGTCTTATGTGATAACAAGATGCTTTCAAGCTATAAATTATTTTGTATTACTCACTGGGCATTGCTGATTACTGTAGTATTCTGTCACTATAACCCTGTTTTCTTATCAAAAATAACCACTTGCATTTGAACAGCACATTTAATAAAGCAAAATATCCCACTGTGGATGCTGGAAATCTGAAATAAAAACTGAAAATGTTGGAACCTTTCAACAGGTCAGGTGGCATCTATGAAAAGAGAAACACAGTTATTGTTTCAGGTTGAAAACCCTTAGTCAGAACTGAATTGTTGAGTATTTCCAGCAATTTCTGTTTTTATCCAGATGTACATTACTGCACTGCTCGCTTGCAAAATTTCACAAAGCCACATAAGGAGGCCAAAACTTAAGTGCCAGAGGTAGATTTTATACCATGCCCTATTTGAACAATGTAGAGGTAGAAAGCTACAGAAGATTAGTGATAGAATTCCAGAACATAAGTGATTGGCAGCTGAGGTGAGGCCACCCTCATAATCAAATACCCCACCCACCCAGGACATTCTCTCTTCTCTCCTCTTCCATTGGGTAGAAGATACAGGACCCTGAGGGCACGTACCACCAGACTTAAGGACAGCTTCTACTCCACTGTGATAAGACTATTGAATGGTTCCCTTATACAATGAGATGGACTATGACTTCACGATCTACCTTGTTGTGACCTTGCACCTTATTGCACTGCACTTTCTCTGTAGCTGTGACACTTTACTCTGTACTGTTATTGTTTTTACCTGTACTACATCAATGCGCTCTGTACTAACTCAGTGTAACTGCACTGTGTAATGAATTGACCTGTACAATTGGTATGCAAGACAAGTTTTTCACTGTACCTCAGTACAAGTAACAATAATAAACCAATACCAATACCAATAGGGGAGTGATAAAAATAGTGAATGGTCACAGAGGCAAAACTTAAGGAGCACAGAAATCTCAGAGAATTGTAGGGCTGGATGATATTGTAGATGTGGGGTGGGATGGGACAAGATTATGAAATGATTTCAAAACACAGATGAGAATATTAAAAATTACGTACCATTCAACTGTAAGCCAACATAGGCCAGCAAGAACAAGGCTGATGAGTGATTGGTTTAACAGGTAGATTAGGATAACAGCACTGGAGCTGTAGATCTCACCTAATCTACTGAAGGCAGAAATGGAGGGCCAACCAGGAGTACATTGGAATCAGTCAGTCCTGAGGCAGCAAAAATGCAGATAAGGTTTCAGTATCAGATGAGTTGAAGCTGGGACTGATGCAGTGCAAGAAAGGCTGGTTGGAGCAGATTTAACAATAACTTCCAAAAGGGAACTGTTAAATACTGAAGGGGAAAACAAATAACAAGGTTATGGGGATAGTGGGGAAGAGTGGGACTAATTGGCAATGAACCAGCAGAGGTAGAATGGAGTGAATGATCTTTTGTGTCATATTATATTCTGATTCCTTAGGTAGTCTGTCTTCTAATTCAAAAGCACTAATTGGTACCTTCCAGGTCTACATATCCTTAGAACATCTAAGTCACACTACATTTGCAGTGTTAATTTCCTCATAGCTCCAGGAGTTGAAAATGTTTTAGCATAATTGTTACTTCGAGCATGTGTCCAGTTAATTTAAATTACATTAGACTGCATTGTTGTTTCCCTGGGACTCAAGGAAATGTTTTAGAAGCTTTCAGCTATAAAGCTATGAAATGACAACTAAACTAGTTAACCTTGCTTGGTTCCTACCAAACCATTGGATACTCTCAGAGTCATGCGATGCTCTGTGATGTAGTGATTACACTGGAACCAAAGCTGGAAAATTTTCCCACTCTTTATGGGAAATGGTAATTATTGATGATTTAATTAATTTGACCTAATGCTTTTAGCATGCCAATACATTTATTATAGTTTTTCAAGGTAATTTTTAAAAGCAAAAATGAAATGAGAAAATGTAACAATTTTGAGCTGTATAAATGAGATTGCTTACTTTTATGCACACACATCCAATAAAATATTGCACTTTCAAGCACAGAAATGAGATTCCTGCAGCAAATACAACCAAACTAAAAGTTAGCTTATAAATCAAACTGTATTTTTTTCTCCAGAGTGGAGGAGGCTGGGAAGTGACCTGGTGGAGGGTTTTATAATTTTGGAGGAATTTCCTTGGGCAGATGTACAGAGTTTGATTTTACTTGTAGGGGTGCCCAAAACTGGGAGCCATAAATATTAGATTATCACCAAGGAATCTAAGAGATAGTTCAGGAGAAATATCTTGGAGTGGTTTGTATGTGGAAGTTACTGTGACATGAGCGAATGAGACAAATGCATTAAAGGAGAAGTTGTAATGGTACATGAGAGGAGAAAGAATAGAAGGATAGATTGATAGGATGAGGTGGTAAGGTAGAAGGAGGAATGGGTAGAGGATAAATTCTAGAAAAGACTTGTTCGAACAAAGGGCTAGTTTATATGCTGTAACAATTAAGGTATGGTACATAGCCATTACTCTGTCACTCACTCTGACCAAGCTGTTCTCAACCTTGGCCTTCTATTCCACTCTGTCTTTTCTCCTCCATAAGAAGGCTTATGTTCCATCTCCATATCATCAGCCTTCCTCCAAACTTACCTCATCTCATCAGCTGTCAGAGGCTTATTCGTGCCTTTGTTTCATCTAGATTCAATGATATGAAAAAAGACATGAATATTTAACAGCATGAGATTGCTTACTGTGCTATTGTTACCAGTTTCCCAGTTTACACCGTGTGTGCAAATTCCAGCTCATTCAAAATGTACATCTAAGCTCGCACCAAATCGCATTCACTTAACACACTGTGTTTTACACTCTCAACCTGGCAATGCTCAATTTTAAAATTCTCATCCTTATTTTCAGTTCCAACCATAACCTTGCCTCTCCCTCTCATGGACTGCAAATATCCTGCAATTACCCAGCATTTAAACTGGAGGATCTACCCTATGAAACTGTAGGTTGCACTTGGTGCACATAAATGGACTCCATGATACCGATGGAGAGAGATGGCTGCAAGGGATCTAGATAATTTATATGGACATTCTGGTTCAAATTTAATTTTAACTCAAACATTTTAAACAATTAAAACAGTTCAGTTTCTGCATTTTCATTTTTCATTTTTTAAAAGTTTCATTGATTTTTAACTAGTTTTGAATCTGGATATGTCAGAGACATTCAATGAATTTTCAGGGGCATGCCTTAGCAAGCTATCAAAGGGTTCTGTGGACAACACTTATCCTAGTGCTTTTGTGTGACTTTGGTTGTCTCTTGCTATGCAGTTGCCTTACCAGTGAGGCTAGAGCCACTTCATGCTGCTAAAGATAAGTTAAACCTTAGTGGGTAGGTGAGTGGCAAACTTGTGCAGCTCCTCACTGCTGGGAAATCTTTATGCAATTCTGTGGATTCTTTCTTGGAACTGTACACTTAATAAAGATCTATGGCTATGGATTAAAAATTTAAAATGTTTGGATTTTCAGTTTTAAGTTAACAGCCCTGATGTTAACTCAGGTGGGAAAAAAAAACTTGTGGCAAATTATGGTGAGTGCCAAGTCCCCTCTGATATAACTGGCAAGAGGCCTGAGTGATGTTACCTCTTGGGCATCAATTTACTGTGCTTGGCAAACTAACTGTTTGAATCCGGAAAGAGGCACCCTTCCAAATTAGGGCTTCAAAAGATGTATTTCAAACAGGAATTTCATCTCCTATTGCAATATAGCAAACCTTTCTCCTTGATTTGTGTGTTAGTGCTGTAGGAAGGATAAAGAATCAGAATAAATCATCCAACTTTCCCCAGGTTTTCAGAGGCTTCTCTGGATCTCAGAGTGAAGAAAATGAAGGAAACGAAGAAGGCACATGTGCCGATATGGAAGGACAGACGTCCACCCTGATCAGATTAATGAATTAAAATGATGGAGCCTTTCAAGGAAACACTCATCTTCTGCTGCCTAGTCACCTGAAGGTCAAAATATCCCTGTGCTACAAGAGGTTTGGTGATGCTATGGAGACAATACATATTGCTGACACTCAGAATGTGAACACATCTGCTCCTTCATTAGCCTCTTGATTGATAACTGCCATGTTGGTCTCATCTGCAATCAAAGCCTCAAAAATTCACAAGAATCCAAAAATCACCAGACAGGAATGTTTGAAGGTTCAACAACATTAGCAGCTTTCCTCCAGCTGAGGTTACTAAGCAGGCCTCGTACAATCAGCAAACTTTCAATTAGTGAGTCATTCAGTGTTGATAAGTGGGTGAGATTAAAAATTCAAGGGAATTATTTAGTCTGCCATTATATGCAACATTTGTCATATATTGAGACTTCATCTTCAAAATGATATCAACCGTAACCCCAGATCTACATTTCACACGTCTTTCAGAATGCCCCAATATACATATCAGCCAATGAAATACAAATACTATTGTAGGAAAAGTAACACAGTAAGGAACCACAAACACCAATGTGACAATAACCAGGTAATCAGCTTTAGTAATATTGGTTAAATGACAAATAATTTGGAGGGCACCAGGAATAACTCTTAAATGGTACCCATAGGATCTTTTATGTTCATGTGACAAGATAAATGGGGCCTCAGTTGATGCCACACTGCAAGTACAGCACTATGATGTCACACAGGATTATACAGTCAGGTCTCTTAAATAGGACTTGAGTCTACAGCCTTCTAACCCAAAGACAGGAGTGTAACCAATTGAGATATGATGGATTTCCAGTGCCACATACCAGATTTACTCCTCATTAACTGCTTATTTTAGGAAGCATTTTCAGCAAAGAAATATACCAATCTGATGCTTAGTCCTCATCCATGGTTCTCGAAACCAAGGTTGGTAGGCTGGACCCCTCTCCGCCTGCAGTAATTTTTACCTTTGTAACAAAACTATGTCATAACTTGGACTTTCATCTTGCGCATAGTTGCAAGGATGCTGGTTAGCTCAATGAATTCTTCGCAAGAATAAAATCCCACTTAGTCCTTTCCAATTACTTTGTATGATGATACAACGTCAATAGCTTGCACAAGTACTAGGACCTAATGTACCATGCAAAGAGCTATGAATATGCTTTAGAACACGAATGGATATGTGCTTTCAAGAGAAACATTATTCTGAAAAGGACAGCTTCCAGGAAATTAGAGCTCCTGGGAATCATCATCTCCTTTCCCTTTCCCTAATCTCTCCTCATATCACAAAGGACTCTTTAGGAAAACTGTCTACACTGATTAACACATCATCAGATGGAGAGCTTCATTTCATAAAATGAATCTGGTTTGTTAATTTCTCCCACCATGAAAATGCACAGTTAGTTTCTGTCCATGGATTAATGAAAGGAAAATCATGTTTAACTAATGTACTGGAGTTTGTTGATGATATGATTAGTAGAATAGTTTGCAGGGATGATGGGTGGAGCCAGTGGATGTGTATATTTGGATTTTCAGTAGGTTGCTCAACAAGCTTTGAGCACATGGATTTGGGAGTAAAAGCTGACATGAATTAGTTATCAGACCGAAAACAAAAAGTAGGAATAGATATTTTTTTTTGGATTGGCAGATGATGACTAATAGGATACTGCAGGTGTTGGTGCTTGGGCCACAGCTATTCACAATTTATATCAATGATTTTGCTGAGGGGATCAAATACATTTGTAAGATAATACAAAAATAAGTTCATTGTGAACATGGGGCAAAACGTAAAGTGGCTTCAAGGAGATATAGACAAACTGAGTGAGTGAGCAGGCAATAGCATGGCAGATGCAATATAATGGTGAAAATGTGAAACTATCCAACGTCCTCAGCTTAACCATCTGAAATGCTTCATCAGTACCCTTGACTCAATCAAAAGGTCAGAAATGCAGATGTTTACTGATGATTACATAGTGATAAGATAAGATAAGATATCTTTATTGGTCACATGTACATCGAAATACACAGTGAAATGCATCCTTTTGCGTAGTGTTATGGGGGCAGCCCGCATAGACATAGTGTCTAGTTTCATTTACACCTGTTTAGAAAATAAAGCAGTCCATGCCGATATATGGCAAGAACTGAACAGCATTTAAGGGTAGGGTTGATAAGAGATAAGTCACATTATATTACACAAGTGCCAAGAAGGCAGAGTTTAATCTACTCATTTTGGCCTTATAAACATATCAACATGCTGATGGTCAGCACTGACCAGAAGCTTAACAGGCTTAGGCACATAATTACTCTCATTAGAACAGGCCAGAAGCTGGGTGTTCTATGGCAAGTGTCTCAACTCCTGATTCCCCCCAAACCATACACCTACAATGTCCAGTTTGGGAGTGTAATAAAATACTCTTCATTTCTTTAAATGAGTACAACTTCAATAATAATCAAGAAGCTTGTCCCTTTACAGGGCAGGACAAACTACTTCAGAACCCCATCCACTAACACCAATTTCCCCATTGCAAGATACATTGCTGCAACTTACCAACACCTCCCCAACAGCACCTCAAACCTGAGTCCGCTACACAAAGAAGGATACAGGCAGTAGACACATTGGAACACCAACACCTCTAAGTTCTTCCCTAAATCACACACTGCCCTGACTCAGAAACATATGACGAATTTTTCATCATTGCTGATTCAAAATGTTGGAACTAAAGCATTGGGAAGTATCTTCACAGTGACGGCAGTGGTACAAAAAGACCGTTCATCACCACCTGCACATGAACAAGTAGATATGGGCTATAAATGCTGGTCTTGCTAATGATGCCTCCCAAGCTGCTTACAAATCCTTTTTATATTTTTACTATGTTGCACAGTAAGGATCATTCTGCTTCATGAAGAAATCATTCTCAAATTGAAAATGGAAGTATGGTAATAATGTCTACTGGTGCCTTGCCACTACTCATATACACAGATTCACTTCCAAATGAAAGCAATTTGTTAGCAATATGAGAAAGATTTATGTTCCTTAATATCTAGCATAGGTATCTTAATTAGGAGTGCAAAATCTGTTCAAAACACATAGTTCCACTTATATTCATATGTAAAAGAACATCGATGCCACTTAACATCAGTGAATCTATTAAAGCATAGCACAGGGCAAAATGCCAAAACATTATATTGTTTCTACTCTTTTAAATCAATTGCATCTAAAAATATTAATAACATTGATCAATTAATGTATGTTCCATTAATTCAACTAATTAAAATATATCAGGTTTGCAAAATCATGAAGAATGATTAGCTCTTATAGCTGAATGACTCACAGAAAAAGCTTCATAATTAGCAGGAAATTGATGGGTTACAGTGTCAAAGTATTGAGGTTGGGGAGGTCAATAAGTCTAGTTCAAATGCAGCTCGGATAATGCATGCTTAACATTCAAATAAATGTCAAAAATCTAAGACTGCCTTTTACCGTTGGATTCACCTTTTAAAAAATTAGCTTAATTGCTGTACAA
This sequence comes from Pristis pectinata, assembly GCF_009764475.1. NCBI lineage: Eukaryota > Metazoa > Chordata > Chondrichthyes > Rhinopristiformes > Pristidae > Pristis > Pristis pectinata. The sequence goes on along the minus strand of NC_067418.1, from coordinate 23,385,521 downwards.
TCAAAATATGATATTTTATTGAAACAATGGTTGACTGATTAGAGCATATACAGTAAAATACTGGGGAATACAGTCTACTGTCATTATCCCTAATAAATGAAGTTTCATATCTTTATTTTGGAAATGTGCTGTCAAAAGCAATACTCTAAATTCCAACCATACTGCTGAATAAAACAATTTTATATCCCATGGCTAATGGTGAGTTATAACCTGGCATGAATCTCATCCACCAATGTTTTGACATTACAATACAGAGCTGAATTTGACAGATTAACTCTTGTTACCAATACAGAGTTGGAGGATATGATTTGTTATAGTACTGACAGAGTTATGGTAACAGAGGAACTATCTGAATTGAAAATCAAAATAAAAACAGAGACTGTGAATCTGAAAAAAAGGACAGAAAATATTGGATATACCCAACAGGTCAGGTGGCATTTGTTGAGAAAGAAGCAGAGTTAATATTTTAAGTCAATGATTCTTCATCTGAGCTCTGCTGATGGGTTATTGACCTGAAATATTAACTCTGTTTCTCTTTCCACAGATACTGCCTGACCTAATGAAGTATTTGTCCTGACTTTCCAGGGATGGTGAAATATTAAGCATAGAGAGCAAACTCTACTGAACATGGATGTGTGCTTCAGCTTTTGGTGTTTGCAGCTATTTGAAGTGCACCTGTTTATGCTCTTCTTCCTCTCTTGACATAGAGTCATAGAATTACACAGCACGAAAACGGGCCCTTCGGCCCAACTCGTCCATACCAAGGACAGCACAGGAAGGATTTGTGTCTGTAACCAGGCTTATGAGAGCTTTGTTTGGACAATAGTAAATTGACATCCCATTTATGTAGTGTATTGAAATACAATTATAAACGTAGTCCCTTGGCCTCCTTATTTTAACATTTAACATTTGCAATTACATTGGGGGTGGGGGGATGAATGAAAAATAAAACAACATTGTGCTATTGGCAACAGCTCAAACTGCAGCAAATAATGTCATTCAAAAAAGGCAGCAAATTTGAGAATAAGAAATGACTAATCACTGCACAATAGCAGCAAAGTCAGAATTGTTCAGTGTATGGAAAGAAAATCATGTATAACTGCCTTCAATGGCTTTAGGGTGTTTAAAACTCAATGAAATACTTTTGAATGCAGTCACAGTTGTAGGGACATAGACACCTTTTACCTTGTGGGCTGGCAACAATTTTTAAAGCTTGACTTGTCAATGCAGAATTCTGTCAGGAAATGTATTGCTATTCCTTTGCATCTCCTACCACATTCTGATATTTTGCTCTGAATGTGAATTCCAGGACCTATGGTAAAATGGGAATCACTGCCTGTAGTGTAAATTCTTATCCCAAAGAGAGGCAGGAGTCATGAATGACAATGTGGATGACAGATGAATGATAATGGCCTAAAAGTTTCTCAAGATGATTTGTACTGCTGTTCTTCTTTGAAAATGAATTGTTGCTGTCAGTATCCTCTAGAGGGAGTAACACACCAGTTATCTGGGTCTTCTCCCTTGCATCTCATTTAGTTTGACTGCTGGTGTAAAATTGGTTTAAAACAGGAGTCTAGGAATTGTTTTACCTCCAGTAAATGGTGTTTAAAAACTGCTCTGTGGATCACTCTAATACTGTTTGTTAAAGTCCCATAAAAACAGAGATCTTCAATTGCGAGGTTCACAGAAGAGTGTTGTTGGGTTTCCCAGCAAGTTGCTGAGCTTTGTCAATTTCAGCACAGGATATTTTATTAATTTGTTGTAATTTCTCACAACTGACAGCATTTAGGAGCTGCAGCCAGCTCTTAAAAGGATACACCACAATGCAAGTAGCTCTCTTCCAGCTACAAGGGAGTATTGCTACTTAATGACTACACAGTACAATGTTAGGAGTGAGTAGCAAAATGCTCCCATGGAAAGGTGGGCAGAAGGAGAGGGGTGTTCAGAGGGACCTGCACAGGCTGGTGAAGAACAGCACCCTCAGAAGGTATTTCTTTGTACATTGGGGCCACCGGTACCCTCCAGGGTTATAGCCAGGTTCTCTTGACAGGCAATTTTTTGGTTTCCCTGAGAAGTAAATACATGAGTACAGCTCATGAATGCCTGATCATTGGGAAAACTTTAAGTGCTGGCAATTTGTCATGTCTATTCTGCCTGCTCCTGTTCCTGAAAGGAAAATTAGATAAAGTCTTCTATCCTTTAAGTTTGGGTTTGAGTGATCTCCTCATTGCAACACTGAGGAGCAAGCTGAGAAACCGCAGGTGGCTATTACATTATCTTCCATAGGAAAACTGTTCATGCTCATGTGTAAAACTGTATCTGAGTTTGTAGTATGTCACAGATCTCAATGAGTGCAAAGAATACAACTTGTTTTTTGGCCCTTTAAAATGCCCATATTCAGGGGAAACGGGGTTTGTTAAAACCTGTATGCTTTGGAAGTAAATAAGAACTACTGGTTTACAGGGTAAAGTTGAAGATCACACTGCAGATGAACTTTGCATTTTCTTCCACTGTTAATGTCATTTGCAGTAGTTTTTCCAGAAGAGTAGGTGCCAGAAAAAATGAAAATCCTGCAGAAAATCTGGAGTTGCATTTTCTGACGGGGGTTCAGGCACCCAGAAATGGGCACAATATTGCTCTATTCTGGGTTAGACTAATTTTCAACAGCACAATACAGTTAATATTCTTGGAGTTGACCAAAGGAATTTCTCAGCTAAAATTTAAGCAGCTGCACCATCATGAAACATCTGTGTGGTCCCCATGAGCAAATCTGGTCTGCACTCTTCAGAATGTGTTTGTTCAGAGGTCATGGCATGAAGCCAAAGAAGGAAAACAAAGAAGAAACATGAAGAATAACATGCAATTTGACATATCCAGACCTCCAAGGCCTCATGGAGGATTTTGCAGGTTGGATGAGCATTCTTGAGATAACTTCCAATAAATCCTAGTTTTCACTAATAGGTTTTTCAATGCCATACTTACAGCAATATGAAAGCTGCAAGTACAATGAGTTGAATACCAATCTATTATCATTTACCAATCTTAAGCAAAAAATGAAATGTTAATTTCAGCATGAAGTCTTCTGGCATCTTTTTCAGATGGGGCAATGCTAATTAAATGTTTAGAAATTAGTTAAGTGGGTGGCACAAGGGTTTGTAGCTGCTTTGTGGAGGAGATGGAAGCATTTTAACCACTTAAGAATAGATGGATTGGGAACAGCTTGAGTTAGTTTTAATTTTTAGTATGAAATGAGAAACAACATCCCTGTTTCTGAGTTACCAGAGGTGTGCATTACATTAATTACTGCAGACAGGTGTCTGGATATTTCTTCTATTGTTTTCCTTAGGAGAAGTTAATGAGGTCTTTATCAGTATCTTTTTACTTTAAATTTAATTTCTACAGCATAGATCTTCTGGGGCACAGGAAAGTGCATAAAATGAATTTGAGCAACATTTAAGGTGGATATTTAAACTTTTCATTTTCTCATCTGAAGTTAAGCTCATGCATTGTGGCTGGTGGCTCTGCTCCTGACAGGTGTGTGGCAGAGACAGCCTGTGTGAAAATGCCCTTCTCCAAATGACAAGATTCAGTGTGAAACTTGAAGGCACATTGGATGTATTTGATAGTACATTTGAAAGGAAAACTATTACCACTCATGGCAGTGAAGACATGCCTCGGTGTGGCCAGCACATACATAGGAGGGAGGGTGCATAAGAAATGATGCAGAAGGGATGGGCTACAGGAGATAGAACTGAACTGAAATGTTTGCAGGAAGGAGCTTAACTTTATTGTGCTCTTGGTCAAGGATACATTTTCACATCTGGTGATGTCCTAAAAGAAAGGCTGTTGCCTGCTGGATTTAGTGGACATGCTATGAGAGTCACCACCAATTCACATTTCCACTCATGAATGGTTTCTTTATATATACAGCTGGGATCACATGCAAGCATGAATCACACCTGCTGTGCAGCCTGAAGACACGAAACTTGCTGATTAAAATTAAATGTCACATTCGAGCCACAGTTCAGTTGTTGATTCCAAACCAACTTAATGGACCTATATTTCATCCAACCCCCTGATTGGAAGCATTTTCATTCTAATTTTGAGATCTTTGTGTCAGTGTTCTCTTCTTTATGAGATTTCTGAACTGCCATTTCTAAAGATCAAACAAAGATTGACTGAAAATAATTACCCAATTGGTTTTGCATTTTCAAGCAAGTAACTGCAGATAGTTGGTCACTTACAAATGATTTACAGTACATCAAGTTTAGCAGTTACAGTTCCATTCATTAGAATCAGAATCAGGTTTATTATGTGTCGTGAAATTTGTTGTTTTGCAGCAGTGGTACAGTGCAAGACATAAAAATTACTACAAGTTACAAAAAATAGTGCACAGGAGGAATAACGAGGTAGTGTTCATGGGTTCAAGGATTGTTCAGAAATCAGATAGCAGAGGGGAAGAAGCTGTTCCTAAAACGTTGAGTGTGGGTCTTCAGGCTCCTGTACCTCCTCTCCAATGGTAGTAATGCGAAAAGGGCATGTCTCGGATGGCGAGGGTCCTTAATGATGGATGCCACCTTCTTGAGGCACTGCTGGCTGAGTCTACAACTGTCTGCAGCCTCTTTCGATTCTGCGTATTGGAGACGGTAATGCAACCAGCCATAATGCTCTCCACCATACATCTGTAGAAATTTGATGACATACCAAATCACCTCAAACTCCTAATGAAGTAGAACCGCTGGCGTGCCTTCTTCATGATTGCATCAATGTGTTGGGCCCAAGATAGATCCTCTGAGATTTTGACACTCAGCAGCTTGAAGCTGCTCACCCTTTCCACCGCTGACCCCTCAGTGAGGACTGGTGTGTGTTCTCCCGACTTCCCTTTCCTGAAGTCCACAATCAATTCCTTGGTCTTGCTGATGTTGAGTGCGAGGTTGATGTTGCGACACTACTCAACCAGCCATTTAGATTGCACCTTTATTGTGATAAATGCTGGAAGATGAATGCTGAATTGCCAAGGCTTAGAAGGCTGTGGACCAAGTGTAGATAAATGGGATTAGGATAGATGGGTGCTTGATGGTCTGCATGAACACAGTGGGCTGAGTGGACTGTTTCTGTGCTGTGTGACTCTGAGATTTTGTTGAATGTGGAACAAATCTTGAGATGAATGCAGCATTCGATTTCATGAGGTGTTGCCACTCAATGGTTTTGGCACTCTTGTCTAAGCAAACCTGCTCATGCTTTATTCTCTTTCCTTTCTGTCAGTGCACATCTCTGCAATACCAGCCCTCATAATGATAATAGACAACTCAAAATGTGTCTATGTAGGCTTGAGCTGCTGCATATCTTTCCATCTAGTCTTTGAGTTCTGTTACAATAACAATTTACTTTTATATAGATTTTTTTTCCTGCATTACATGCTAGAAAATAGACTTTACCAAGAATGAAACACTATAATGATCATTTCCAGGTTGTTTCATGTCACTCTGGAAATTACAGCAGGCATTTCCTGGAATGACTCACCCTTCCAAACCTGCTGTTCCATATTAGTTGCTCAGGGGAGAGCCTTGTTGGGTGAGTGTAGATCAAGTTATCTTGGGCATGATTATCACTGGACAGGCATGCTTAACTAACACAAAGTAGATTAGGACAAATCCCATATTTACCAGTAATACTTTGTGTCCCCACCTCACTAACAAAGTACCAATGCTCCCCAACCCCTGATCTTGCTACTGACCCTCTGTTCCTCCATTTATCCCAAGGACTAGGTTGCAGCCTCTAAGCCTAGGGCTCTGCTTCTCTCATTCCCCCCAATTTTCCTGACTCCACCAGTCTTTGTGCAGCTGCTAAAGGACCAGAAAATAAGCCCCTGAAGAATTCTTGAAGGGGTCACAGGATCTCAAAGACTGAGCAATTATGACCAAGTCCTCAAAGAGGTAAATCAACACCACTGTTTTCAGGGAAAGGGGAGTGACCTTACATCTATTTTCTCCTTGTATTAGAAACATTTGTGTTTATTGTTGTCTGACTGTGGGTTTATCTCATTCACCTGATAGTTCCAAGTACTAGTAGGAATAGGATTAGTCCAGGAACAATTCCCTCACAATTTCATCAAACAACTTTAAAAATTGCTGGTTCCTTGCACAATTATGTTTTTCTTGTGTTTGTAGATTTAAAAATACTTTGTGTGAGTAGTGTGAAAAAGAAACAAAAGATCTATTCATTTTGATGCATTCATTCCATTACAAGAAAGGATTGTTTGATTTTAGCTTTGACTTCTCTAACAGTCAATGGGAAAGGAAGTGTGGTATCCTGTTACCAAGGTAACTCTTTCACAAATCCATCCTTTATATTTGTGTTGGAGTATAAGGAATTAGACAGGTATCTAAATGAACAATTCAGTTTCATGATGCACTATGAAGCAAATCTTAATAATCTTGAAAATCCAAACATTAAGAAAAGGAAGTAATAAAGAATATACTACTATGTAAACAAGCTATCAAAAAACACATTATCATAAATCAAATAACATTTTAACAGGCTGATTGTATTGTTGGGAACAACCTCGCTTTTAATTATGTTGAATTTATAAACTCTCCAAGTAACTATAGAATAGCTGCTTGAAATTCTAAGTAAACCTTAGCAATTATAAAGTACTATTGTTTTTGGTTTTACCAATGCAATAGAATTGAATACAATTTGCTATCAAAATATCTTTGTCTTTTAAGTGTGGTGCATTTTCAGATTCAAACATTCAGGCTGATTTTTACTGTCTTTTCCTGAGTTTAATAGGGCAGAAATGGACTTAAAATGTGTTTAATAGCCGGTGTCAATGGCATTCCCAATATAGCTGGCCCTATCTTGACAGAGGCCTACTGCTGAGACCACTCTTAGAAACTGTGTGGATTTGACCTGGACTCTCTGGTTTACAAAAATTATTAGGGCTCAGGGTCACTGTAGGCTAGCAAGCCTGCCTCCTAGACAAGGCATGCACACCTGATGTTATGGCCATGTATGCACCTAAATCAAGACCATGGCCTGTGGCCAAATAAATCTGAGGGTCAACTCACTATCAATGTTCCAAGGAGTCTAAAAAGCACACGCTTATTAAAAGTGCATTGTCAGAAGTATGATAATGTGTTTGGTCCTACAACATCAGGAGGCCACCAACGAAGATTAGTCAATTTCTGCACATTAAAGAAATCATGGGAAAAGCGCTGGAAAATAGTGTTGAAGTTGAAGATCAGCCATGATCGCAATGAATGATGGAGCAGGCTTGAAGGACCAGAGAACCTATTTCTTATGTTCTTATATAAATGGAGCTGAAGAAAATGTCTATATTTACTGAGCATTATTATCATGTTAGGCTGAGACCAGGGCTACCACTGAAATGCCCAAATAAATATTGTGTAGAATATGCTTTCAATGGATTTTAGGAGCAGGAGGTTGAACCTTTAAATTAGACCTCGTGCTCCATCTTTCCCTTTGGACAAAGTCAAGAATATCAGTTCTGCTATATGTATAATTGAACAAAGATGCTTGTGATAGGTTACCAAATGAATTTTGTGGAATACAAGGGTGCATCTTATGAATCTGAGGGAATTGGTTGCATTCTGATAAATGGTACTTTGTAAAGTTGCAGCTCACTTACAGTAAATACAAAAGCATCATGGTTGTGTTTCTAGTCTCCATCCAATGCATTGGTCTGAGATCACCCACTTGTTGATTGAATGAAAATCTTCATGGTATGAAGCAGAGTTGTTTGTTGATGTAATTGCAACAAATTGTTGAATTACTGTTTGGTGTCACTATTGAAGACCTGCACTTTTTTTTAGAATTCAGACGTCTTGTATATGGCCGGTAGTAATTCATTCATTGTCGTACAAAAATGATTGAGATGATGTTCCTTCCCTATGGTGTGTAGTTGACTATTGGGCAGGAGGCACAGAAGCCTGAAGTCTCACACCACCATATTCAAGAATAGCTATATCCCTTCAATCATTTGGTTCTTGAACCAACTGGCAAAACCCTAATCATCATTACAGTTTAGCAGCACTATGACCACTCTGATCATTTTGCACTAAAATGGACTTTGTTTCTTTGTGTTCTAATTGCGTTTTTTCTTGTAAAAATTGTATATAATTTATGTTTTTCTTGTGAATGCTGCTTATCTGATGCTATGTGCCTGTGATGCTGCTGCAAGTACGTTTTTCATTGCACCTGTGCATACATGTACTTGTGCATATGACGATAAACTTGACGTTGACCTTGACTTTTACTTTGACTAATTGGTAAATGTCAGCAATGTAGGACTGGCATCTCCTCTTGCCCACCTGTGTATGCAGTGGGTTAGTAATTGAATTACCTGCCTATGCAGAACACCTCGCAAGCGATTTTTTACAAAATGCAAAAAATCCTTGTTCTGAGGTGAATTATTTTTGCTTTAGATTGACAGATTGCAGTAATCTTAATGAATGCTTGTGATCAATATTACCATTCCCTTGCTCTCTACCTCTCCTTGCTCTCTTGTGACTACCCAATCTGCCAATGAACTGATGATGCACAAATTCCACTGACTGATAGAATTACTTTTCTCAGACTCCAACACATTTGGTCTTAAAACTCCTTGGCCAGAAACAATAGAGACTATGGCTTCTGCTCTGACCTAACAATATGTTTTGCATTCCTCCTCCTTACTGGCTTGAGCAATCAGTTCTTTGGTTTTCTACCCCTGCCAGCTGTTTGATTCAATTTTTATTGTTACAGACTCATAATTCTGAATTATATTCTAAGTGACTAAAACCAATTTCAGTAGTTACTCTTTATTTCAGTAAGATTTTGAATGTGAGGGCAGGTCAAGGCAATCACACACGCACAATAGTTTACCTTTTAGATGTTACTGTCAGCATCACAGCTTATACATTCACAGAGCCTTTGTTCTCTCAAAGTCACTGGATAATATATTTTTGGTTAATCTTGGAGTATAAACTTTGTTTTATTACACAGCCACTCATACAGCTGTGCTGTCCCATTAAATAGCTACAGTCCCACTCTTCCTGATAGTAGGTAGAATGAATTGGCAGCATTTAAATTCAGTGTGGTGATGACATAAAATGACCATGTGCTGCCTAAATGTCAGTCTCCATTTTATATATATGTGGAACTACTTGGTCATTTTGACCCTATTGCCTGAGACTTTCAGATGTCATTCTGATGCTTCCAGGCAACTGTCCTTCAATTTGCCTCTCCTCGTTTGCAGGAATTCCTTTTTCATTCATAACTCCAGTTAACAGCCATTGGAATACCTGTGATCAGTATTACCAATCATTGCAGGAGTGTAGTGGCAACGGCAGACTAGGGCTATGCTTTCACATAATCCCTGTGCCCAATCCTCATTTACATAGTGAGGTGCCATGACTTTAAGGCACTCTAACATCAGGCTAGCAAGGTGTGTGGCACCAAATGCCAGCATCAGCATTGCATTAGAGTGTGAGGAATAGGACATTAATGCAGAGAATGTGTATCCTTAGGTAGAAGCGATTCAGATAACTTATGAATTTCAGGGGAATCCCACAAATATAGTTCCAGATTTATCTTGGCTGTCTTCTTCATTTCCAGGTCTCATTGAAATGATTACTGTGTGTATTGTGCTCAGTTCTGACCGAGAGCGGAAATCAGAGTTCTAAAACCCCAGTTTTCATATTGAGGGTACCTATTGTCTAAGATATTTTGGATATTCGGCAATATGAGATTTTTAAAGTATTGCCATTGCTTTGTTGGTGTTTATGTGGCACTCACTTCCTCCCCCCCCCCCCCCCCCCCAAGTGTATTATCACCTGGGTAAAGGCAGGTAGTAGAAGCAAAAATCGATAACATTATGTATCAGTCTTCCTTATATGCTAATTGCATGACAGAGGGTCATTTGGTCCTTGAAAGCTCCCATTCACAGTATATTGATTTTGTCCTTTGGCGATGAGTAATATAATGTACCTTGGCTCATTATTTTCATTCATTCATCTCTACGCTTTTCTTAACATTACCCTCTAAGTAGAATATATCTCTCTATAGCAACCACCACTTAACTTCACCACTATATCTGTTCAATGCTCCCACTTTATATTTACTCTCTTGGCCTTGGCTGGTCACTTTGGAAGTTATGAAATTTCTTCCCTCCAGCTCTTTGTGATAGTTAACCCCAAGCGGATATGCTGTGTGGCTTATTGCCATGCTCTTTGCATACTGGTAGACTGCCTTCTGGGGTAAAAAACACTTTCAATTTCTCCATTACACAGTTGACAAGAGCCTCAATGGCCCAGCCAGTGAGATGGGTATTATGAATCCATCACTCAGGCATTTTGTACATTCCACCGTTGGAGTTACAAATTTCTCATCATTTATGTTGGTTAAGTAACTTAGCTGCTAGAGAACCATTTAAAAAGAATAATCATTCCTACATAACATTTCATAATTTACCAACTTTTTAATGTTCTTGAAAACTAAAATTATATTGCACAAAATTACCCAAGGCAAAATTGAGCACATCATTTTGATTGCAAACCATTACGGTCTATGAGGAAAAGGAACATTAGTCCATATTTTGAAAATGGCCCTATTGGTACAACTTTAAAGAGGAGATTATATTATAACAAAAATATCAAGTTTTACTAAAAAACTGCTATCTCAGCAGTTTTAGTATTAAGTGATTAACAATATTAGTATTAAGTGATTAGTACTCATAGAGTCACGTCATACAGCACAGAAGCAAGCCCTTTAGTCCACTTGCACTTTCACCTTGTCCCTTCCCACCATCCAGGGACCCAGACAAGTGAAGAAGTGATTCATTTGCACTTCTTCCAATTTAGTGTACTGCATTTAGTGCTTGTAATGTGGTCTCCTCTACTTTGGAGAAACCAAATGCAGAATAGGCAATCACTTTGCAGGACACTTCAGTTCAATCCACAAGGGTGACCCTGAGCTTCCAGTTGTCTATCACTTTAACTCACCATCCCATCTCCACTCTGACATATCTGTGCAACCTTCATTGTTCATTGGTAACAACATCTCCCCCTCACTGACATTCAAAACAGGTGCACCTCAAGGTTGCATGCTTAGCCTCTTGCTCTACTCCCTATACACACATGACTGTGTGGCTAAGCACAGCTCCAATGCCAGATACAAATTTGCTGATGACACCACTGTTGTTGGACGAGTCACAGGTAGTGGTGAGTCAGCACACGGGAGTGAGATAAAATACCTGGTTTAGTGATGCCACAACAACAGCCTCTTGCTCAACATCAGTATAACTAAAGAACTGATTGTTGACTTCAAGAAGGGGAAGGAGGGTGAACATACACCAGTCTGCATTAGTGGATTGGCAGTGGAGAGGGTCATCAGTTTTAAATTCCTGGATGTTAGCATATCGGATGACCTGTCTTGGGCCCAGCACATAGATGCAATCACAAAGAACGCATGCCAGCATCTTTACTTTCTTAGAAGGTTAAAGAGGTTCGGCATATCACTGAACATGCTAACAAACTTCCACAGATGTACTGCTGAAAACATCCAGACTGGTTGTATCATGATCTGGTGCAGTAATTCAAATGTGCAGGAACACAAGGATCTGCGAGAAGAGGCAGAGGCTAAGGAGTTGGTGACTTGAAGCGAGAGCAAGAGAATTGGAAGGAAGTGAGTCTTCTTGCTTGTTTGTGAGTTTCACTTGCAGGAATTTAAGAGGTAAGTCAGTTAATTGTTAGTTAACAGGTGATTGGCTAATTAGCTAATTATCAGCAGCTAATAAAAAGAAGTTAGGATCAAGTGGAGTGGCCCTTTTAGAGCAACCATTTTACAAAGTGCTGCTGGTTGTCTAAATGTGAGCTTTGGTGAATACCAGGCTTCAATGAGGAGGGTGAGCAGCACTAAGGGAAGGTGAGGGTAGGTTTTTATTCATTTTTTCTGTCTCTTTATTTTCCCTCAAAGCTTTTTAGTCATAGCAGGTGAGCTCAGACCTGTGTCATGCTCCTCCTGTGCAATGTAGGAACTCAGGGAAGCTGCCAGTGTTCCTGATGACTACGTGTGCAGGAAGTGTGTCCAGCTGCAGCTCCTGAAAGACCACATGATGGCAATGGAACTGCGCATGGATTCACTTTGGAGCATCCGCAATGCTGAGAATATTACGGATAGCACATTTAGTGAGTTGGTCACACTGCAGTTTAGAGGCCAAGGGAAAGATGGGGATCAGGTGACCAAGAGGCGGAGCAGTAGCAGGAAGGTAGTGCAGGAGTCCCCTGTGGTCATCTCCTTCCAAAACTGATATACCGCTTTGAATACTGTTGGGGGGAGATGGCTCATCAGGGGAAGGCAGCAGTAGCCAGGATCATGGCACTGAGTGGCTTTGCTGCACAGGAGGGCAGGAAAAAGTGGCAGAGCTATAGTGGTAGGGGATTCCATGGTAGGGGGAATAGACAAGAGCTTCTGTGGCCACAAATGGGGCCCCAGTTGGTGTGTTGCCTCCTTAGTGCAAGGGCCAGGGATGTCTCAGAGCAGCTGCAGGGCATTCTGGAAGGGGAGGGTGAACAACCAGTTGTCGTGGTGCATGTAGATACCAATGACATAGGAAGACAGCAGGATGAGGTCCTACAAGCTGAATTTAGGGAGCTTGGAGATAGGTAGGAGGAGATAGATGAAAAAGCAGGACCACAAAGGTAATAATCTCAGGATTACTACCTGCACCATGTGCTGGTCAGAGTAAGAATAGCAGCATAGTTAGGATGAATATGTGACTTCAGCAGTGGCGCAGGAGCGAGAGTTTCCAATTCCTGGGGCATTGGAACCAGTTCTGGGGAGGTGGGACCAGTACAAACCGGACAGTCTACACCTGGGCAGGACTGGGATTAATGTCCAAATGGGATTGTTTGCTACTGCTGTTGGGGAGTGTTTAAACTAATATGGCAGGGGGTGGCAATCCATGCAGAAAGACAGGGGAACAAAGCAGAGACCAGAGCAAAAGTTAGAAAAGAGTAAGAGTGGAGTACAGAAAAGTCAAACACAAAGGTTACTAGATTCTAAAGGGACAATGAGTGTAAGGGCACTCTATCTGAATGTCCGTAGTATTCAAAAGAAGGTCAGTGAACTTGTGGCACAAATCAGTACAAAGAGGTATGATTTATTGGCCATTACAGAAATGTGGTTGCAGGGTGGAGATAAGTGGGAATTAAATATCCAAGGGTATCAGGTAATATGGAAAGATAGGCAGGAAGGTAAGGGAGGTGGGGTAGCGCTCTTAATTAAAGATGAGATCAGGGCAATAGTGAGAGATGATATAAGATCCAAGGAGCAGAATATTGAGTCCATCTGGGTAGAGATTAGGAATAGTAAAGGGGAAAAATCACTGGTGAAAGTTGTCTATAGGCCACAGTATAATAGCATTACAGTGGTGCAGGCAATAAACCAAGAAATATTTGATGCATGTAAGAATGAAACGGCAGTTGTCATGGGGGACTTAACTTCCACATAGATCAGGCAAATCAAGTTGGTTGAGGTAGTCCTGAGGAGGACTTCACAGAGTGCATCTGTGGTAGCTTTCTTGAACAGCATGTTAGTGAACCTACAAGGGAACATGCTATCTTAGATCTGGTCCTGTGCAATGAGACAGGTAAAATTAATGATCTTGCAGTTGGGGATCCTCTGGGGAAAGTCATCATAGTATGACTGAATTTCTCATACAAATGGAGGGTACAATAGTTCAATCTAAAACCAGTATATAATGCCTAAACAAGGAAGACTACAACAGGATGAGGGAGGAGTTGGCTAGCGTAGACTGGAAACACAGGCTATATTGGAGGAACAGTGGAAGACTCTCAAAGAGATTTTTCACAGTGCTCAACAAAAGTATATTCCAGTTAAGAGCAAGGACAGTAAAGGTGGGGAGAGCCAGCCTTGGATAACTAAGGAAATAAAAGCAGCAAGCTGAAAGCTCATGCATACAAAGTCGCCAAAAGTAGTGGGAAACTGGAAGATTGGGAAAACTTTAAAAAGCAACAAAGAACCACTAAGCAAGCAATAAGGAAAAGGAAGATAGATCATGAAAGTAAACTGGTGTAAAATATAAAAACAGATAGTAAAAGTCTTTTATAATTATATAAAGCGGAAAAAGGTGGCTAAAGTGAATGTCGGTCCCTTGGAAGATGAAAGGGGAATTAATATTGGGTAATGTGGAAATGGCCAAGGCCTTGAACGGCTATTTTGTTTTGGTCTTCACGGTGGAGGACATGTCCAACATTCCAAAGAGAGATGTTGTGGATGCGATTGGGGGGGGTGAGAACTTCGATATTACCTCTTTAGTGACAGCGATTGTGATGAGTAAACTAGTGGGTCTAAAGGTAGACAAGTCCCCTGGTCCTGATGGGATGCATCCCAGCCTACTGAAAGAAACGGCAGAAGTTATAGTAGAGGCATTTGTGATAATTTACCAAAATTCTCTGGACTCTGGGCAGGTCCCAGTGGATTAGAAGACAGTGAATATCATGCCACTGTTTAAAAAAGGATATAGGCAAAAGGCAGGTAACTATAGGCCAACTACGTCTGTAGTTGGGAAAATGCTTGAAGCTGTCATTAAGGAAGAAATAGTGAGACATTTGGATAGAAGTGGTTCCATCAAGCAGGCACAGCATGGGCAGGTCCTGTTTGACAAACTTACTGGAGTTCTTTAAGGATATAATAAGCGCAGTGGATAGGGGGGAACAGGTAGATGTTGTATACTTGGATTTCCAGAAGGCATTCGATAAGGTCCACATAAAAGACATCCATAAGATAAGGATGCATGGAGTTGGGGGCAGTGTATTAGCATGGATGGAAGATTGGTTAACCAATGGAAGGCAGAGAGTTGGAATAAATGGGCGTTTCTCTGGTTGGCAATCAGTGGTGAGCGGGGTGCCACAGGTTGGTGGAATAGATTTAGGACAGAGATGAGGAGAAACTGCTTTTCTCAGAGAGTAGTGAATCTTTGGAATTCTCTGCCCAGGGAAGCAGTATTTGGCTACCTCATTAAATATATTTAAGACACAGTTAGATAGATTTTTGCATAGTAGGGGAATTAAGGGCTATTGGGTAAAGGCAAGTAGGTGGATCTGAGTCCGTGGCCAGATCAGCCATGATCTTAATGAAAGGCAAAGTAGGCTCGATGGGCCAGATGGCCTACTCCTGGAGAGTCAATACTTAATTCAACAATTTAACATAACTCACTTTTTCTGTTTGTATCAGAACTGGACAGCTTACTGTAATTTAGATGTCTGTAATATTGAAGCAGTTTTTCTCTCTGCACAGGCACTGCCTGATCATCTGGGCATTTCCAACATTCTCCTAATGGTTTCAGACAAGCAGAATCAGAATCAGATTCATTATCACTGACATATGGTGTGAAATTTGTTGTTTTGCAGCAGCAGTACAGTGCAAAGACATAAAAATCTATAAATTACAAAACTAAATAAAATATTGCAAAAGAGGAATAATGAGGTAGTGTTCATGGATCATTCAAAAAATCTGATGGTGGAGGGGAAGAAGCTGTTACTGAATTGTTAAGTTTGGGTCTTCAGGCTCCTGTACCTCTTCCCCGATGGTAGTGATGTGAAGAGGGTGTGTCCTGGGTGGTGAGGATCCTTAATGATGGATGCCATCTTCTTGAGGCATTGCCTCTTGAAGATGTCCTCAATGGTGGGGAGTGTTGTGCCTGTGATAGAGCTGGGTGAGTCTACAACCCTCTGCAGCCTTCAGACATTAATATGTCCATTTGTCTGTTTTTTCTGTCTGTAACTGTCATCATTAATTTTGAAACATAATGGCAGTCCTGGCCTCACCTATCAGGGATGTTCACTTTGTCAGATCCATCCCTTCCCCACCTTCTCTTCTGCTTTCTTTTCTCCCTTTCCCAATTTTGATAAAGGGTTTTTGACCTTCTCTGTTTCTCTTTCTCAGATGCTGCCTGACCCACCAAAGATTTCCAGAATTTTGTTTTTATTTCAAAAAGAATTGTTTTGCCTAACTGCCTTTGTTCTACCATTGTGAGCAGCTGGGGCAATTTTATACCTCGTCTACTTACTTAGAACATAGAGAACATAGAACATTACAGCACAGTACAGGCCCTTCGGCTCACTATGTTGTGCTGACATTTTATCCTGCTCGAAGATCTATCTAACCCTTCCCTCCCACATAGCACTCCATTATTCTAACACTCATGTGTCTATCTAAGAGTCTCTTAACTGTCCCTAATGTATCTGCCTCCACAACCTCCAGCGGCAGTGTGTTCCACGCACCCACCACTCTCTGTGTGGTGGGGAGAAAACTTGCCTCTGGCATCCCCCTTTATACCTTACTCCAATCACCTTAAAATTATGCCCCCTCATGTTAGCCATTTTTGCCTGGGGAAAAAGTCTGACTGTCCACTCGTTGTATGCTTCTTATCATCTTGTACACCTCTATCAAGTCGCTTCTCATCCTCCTCCTCCTCCAAAGAGAAAAGCCCTCGCTCACTCAAGCTATCCTCCTAAGAAATGCTTTCCAATCCAGGCAGCATCCTGGTAAATCTCCTCTGCACCCTCTCTAAAGCTTGGACCCCAAGATCCCTCTGTTCTTCCACACTGCTAAGAGTCTTGCCGTTAACCTTGTATTCTGCCCTCAGATTCGATCTTCCAAAGTGTATCACTTCACACTTATCTGGGTTGAACACCATCTCTCACTTCTCAGCCCAGCTCTGCATCCTATCAATATCCTGTTGTAACCTACAGCAACCTTCTACACTATCCACAACACCACCAATCTTCATGTAATCAGCAAACTTACTAACCCACCCTTCCACATCCTCATCCAAGTCATTGATAAAAATCACAAAGAGCAGGGGTCCCAGAACAGATCCCCTTGGAACACCACTGGTCACTGACCTCCAGGCAGAATATGCTCCATCTATCACCACCCTCTGTCTTCTATGGGCGAGCCAATTCTGAATCCACACAGCCAAGTTTCCCTGGATCCATGCCTCCTGACTTTCTGAATGAGCCTTCCATGAGGAACCTTAACAGACGCCTTACTAAAATCCATATACACCACATCCACTGCTCTACCTTCATCAATGTGCTTTGTCACATCCTCAAAGAATTCAATCAGGCTTGTGAGGCATGACCTGCCCCTCACAAATTCATGCTGACTGTCCCTAATCAGCCTATGCTTCTCCAAATGCCCATAAATCCTGTCTCTAAGAATCTTCAGTAATTTTCCAACTACTGAAGTATGGCTCACTGGTCTGTAATTCCCAGGGTTATCCCTACTCCCTTTCTTAAACAACGGAACAATATTTGCCAACCTCTAATCATCTGGCATTACTCCTGTGGCCAGTGAGGACGTAAAGACTATTGCCAAAGGTGCAGCAATCTGTTCTCTCACTTCCTGTAATAACCTTGGATATATCCCATCCTGCCCTGGTGACTTATCTATCCTAATGTTTTTCAAAAGTTCCAGCATATCCGCTTTCTTCACGTCAGCATGCCCTAGTGTATCAGCCTGTTGTATGCCATCCTCACAAATGTCAAGGTCTCTTTCACTGTGAATACTGAAGCAAAGTGTTCATTAAAGACCTCCCCTACCTCTTCCGACTCCAGGCAGATCTTTTAAACCTGATTGTTCCTACCCTCACCCTAGTCATCCTCCTATTCTTCACATACATGTAAAATGTCTTGGGGTTTTCCTTAATCCTACTCGCCAAGGCCTTCTTATGCCACCTTCTAGCTCTCCTATGTCCATTCTTAGGCTCCCTCCTGGCTACCTTGTAACTCTCCAGAGCCCTGTCTGATCCATGCTTTCTAATCCTTGGGTAAGCTTCTTTCTTCCTCTTGACAAGATATTCTACGTCTCTTGTCAACCATGGTTCCTTCACTCTACCATCCTTACCCTGCCTTAATGGGGCAAACCTATTTAGAACCCCATGCAAGTACTCCCTAAACAACCTCCACATTTCTGTTGTGCACTTCCCCAAGAACATCTGTCCCCAATTTACGCTCCCAAGTTCCTGTCTAATAGTATCTTAATTCCCCCTCCTCCAATTAAATACTTTCCCATATCGTCTGCTCCTATCTCTCTCCAAGGCTATGGTAAAGGTTAAGGAGTTATGGTCACTGTCTCCAAAATGCTTTCCCACCAAGAGATCTGAAACCTGATCAGGCTCATTGCCTAGTACCAGGTCTAGTATGGCCTCCCCTCTGGTCGGCCTGTCCACGTACTGTGTCAGGAATCCTTCCTGGACACACCTAACAAACTCTGCCCCATCTATCCCCTTTACACTAAGGAGGTGCCAATCAATATTAGAGAAGTTGAAATTACCCATGATAACAACCCTGTTATTTTTGCACCTTTCTAAAATCTGCTTCCTGATCTGCTCTACTTGTTCTTTAATCTTGAGCTGCAGGACTTTGCAAACTGCAGCACCAGTGTGCTGTGTACTTCCATATCCACGTGCCACATGTTGATTTAAAGTAGAGAGCAGGTGCAACAGTACAGTATGTACCAGACTCTGACGTCTGCTGTTCTTTGACAAAAATTGGACGACACTTGAGGATACTAATGCAATGGAGACTTTCACAGAATATATTAACAAGGTAACACCTTACTTGATATCAAAATACTTTATGAATATTAATTTAATTATTTTTTTCCAAATGTCTTCCAACAACTGTAGACATGACCTCCTATCTTTTTCTGTTTTCCTTACAATTTCAGCGCACAAATCAAAACAAAATAATAAACAAAGCCATAACTACATTCTCTTGAAACCCATGTGATATAGGGATGGAGGATGAAGAGTTAAATCGCCAAGGATTAAATCAGAGCTGTTGCTTGTCATGTGATTATTTGTAACTTTAAGTGCTGTAACATGTTTTACATCCATCTGAGAGAGCAGATAGTCTCAGTGTAAAGTCTTGGCTGAAAGATGATACCTCTGACAGTACACCTATCCCTCATTATTAAATGATAAGTAAAAAAGAAAGCTAAAACATACTTTTAATTAACAACATACTGCTTTAAATTGTATGCATTGCTTTATTGATTCACTTAGTTGATTCAATCTAAAGTGACTGTAATTCTTCCCATACAAGGTGTCTGCTAACCTCCACCACTGCACTGGAAGTGATGTCTGTCTTTATACCACTGATCACTTGTTTCATCAACTCAAGTAACTGCTCACAATTGACGTGTGGTTATCTTTAACTCAAAGTTTCAAAAGGCAAAAAAAAGACTGCTGATGCTGGAAATCTGCAATAAGAGCAGAAGATGCTGGAAACATTCAGAAAGTCAGGCAGCATCTGTCAACAGATTAAACAGAGTTAATGTTTCAGATTGATGACCTTTCATCGGAACTTTCATCTGTTCTGATGAAACTGAACTCTCTGCAGATGACTCCTGACCTGTTGAGCATTTCCAGTGTCTTCTGTTTCCATGACAAAGTTTGCATTGTTCAGGGTATATAGTGGTCATAGTGAAATTACTTTTCTGGCAAAAAAAGGGAATATTTGTTTTTCACTAATTAATGTGCCATTAATGAAGCTGTATGCTGTTTACTTTAATGCACTGAATTTCTGTGAATAAGCAATTCATTAATTACAGAGAAACATTGATTTACTCTACAGCCCAGTTTTTTGGATTTGGCAGATGAGTCTGAGCTCGCAACAAGAACAAAAGTTACATCAACTTTTCGTTCATTCTTAGGATGAATATGTTGCTGCCCATCGAGTAATTCTAATACATAGAAAAGTGAAACCTCTGACACACCTCAAGCTTGCTCTGCTACTCAATAAGATAATGGCTAATCCTACACTTTAAGGTTCTTTCTCAGTTGAATTCCACATTGTTTGGCACTTGAAATGTTCAAAAATCTACCAATCTTGACTTTAATTATACTCGGTGCTTGAACATCCACAAATTTCTGGGAAAGTGTTTCGAATATTTCCTTCTCTTTGAGGGAAGGAAGTTTCTCATTTCTGTCCTTACCCTGACCATGTCTGTAGATGTGGACCATCCAGCCAGTGGCCTGCCTTCTTGTATCACATCAGACCCCATTAATGGGTGATTGTTTTGATACCAACTAAATGGTTGGTTAGGTAACATCCAAGTTTGACTGGAGTCACATACTTGCCAAACTGGGCAAGGACTTCAGACTTCCTTCCTAAACCCCAGCTGGATTTTCATAAAATCTGACAACTTCTAGATGTAATTGTGTAGTTTAGGAATCTTGCATGTTGTCATTAGATATCGAAACCAGTAATTGATATTATATTACATTTCTGCCATTGTCTCAAGCTATACATGCTTAAAAGGTAAGAACATTAAAAACTTGAAAATAATTAACTTTTGAAAAAATATATTTCATTGGCTTTTAAATCATTCAACAAATTCACAAATGACAAATAATAAAAATCATGATTACGATCCACCTAAAATATTTGCAGACTTGATCAATATTCTCTTAAGTTCTTTTGATGGGTTCTGATGAGAAGCTTGTTTAAATGAAGCACTGTGTGCTGAATTTTAGTATCTCCCTAATGCACAATGGAAATGATGATAGAAAGCTTTCTTTTTGATGGATACATTTACGTCATTAAAGAAAGGCTTCAATTTTCATAACATTAAGGATAATTGAAAAGGTTAAAAGCAAACACAAGTTTAAGGGGAAAGAAGTTAAAAATTGATCACTTTTAAGATGAGAATACAAGATAATACTGAAATATAATAAGATTCGCAAAAAAAAAGGAATCTTTAGCAAGTCATGCTGGGATTTTGCTCCTGACATAACTGTCTAGGATTTTATTGGCAGGTTCCCAGTGCCCTCTGTATACAGGAGAGGATGCCATATGAAAGGAAATGGCTATTATTTTGGGAATCAGCTGCCTGCTACACTTTAAAGGGCTAGACAGCTACGAAGTGGGCTGCTTGCATAGTGCTGAAGGAACGGACAATGTTGGCCTGGCAATCCATCTTCCATCCATTGCATTACAGATTCTCTGCAATTATCACTTTATTTAAATGCAGCTGCGCCCAATGCAAGTGATGCCAGAAAACTGGAATGAGTGCAAAATTAAGCTGGGATCCTGTGTGAAGAAATCCCCACTCAATATTCCAGCTCCACATGTCCCAACTAGTCACTAGACCAGGAACATTAGCTAATCTATTTTTGCAATGCACAAATTGCAGTCACAAGAGCACAAAGATGCAACCTTTAGCATAACCATTTATCCAATTCTGGCTCTTCCTTTTAGGAAGAACCTTCAATTTCCTTGTTAGATTTTTAGGTTTTTTTTACCCTTGGTTATTTAGCTTTTTCAGCTACGTTACTCTCAAGAGTGCCCCAGTTCTCTAGCTTTCAAAAACCCTCTATCTTTAAAATCCAGGTTTTAGTAATCCCTTCCCACAAATTTCAGGACCCTAAGATCCATTTGCTCTCCCACTGACCTCCCTCACCTTCTGAATTTCCAATCATACCAATGGCCCCTATCCCCAGCCTTCCAGCCAGCCCACCAATCCTCCCTAATGGAGGCCTCAATCTCTACTATCCCCTGCGTTGCTCCCACACCTCCTGACCGCTGCAGATGACTGCTCCTCCACCCCGCCCCCCTCAGCAGCTTATCTAATTGCTCTCCTCGTTCACCTTTCCTACCCCTAAGAGGACTAGTTTCTTGGTAATGACAGCACCAAATGTAATCTAAATCACTGCTTTCTATTTTTCATCCTATTTTCAATGTGTTAAATTGAGTTAAGCAATTCTTAACAAGGAGAAAAAACAAGGCTAGAAACACTGCTTAATTGGAAAGTGACTTAGGCATACTCCTTAGAACTTGTATACAGTTTATCAGCTTAGTCAAAGCACAGAGACTTTTTGGGGGGAAAGAATGGAAGAGGATCAGATTTGTAAAGACATGAAAAAGCACAAAGGAAGTAAAGGAAGATACTAGACATCAGACACCGTGCCCTGGAATGTGCCCAGTAGAGGCCACTGCTGTACTTTTGATTTGGATAGTACTTCTGTTGGAAGAAAAAAAGTTGAATTAATGAGGATAAGGCAAAATCTTTCGGGTTTCTGATCATCTGAAACAACAAAAAATATGGATTTGGACAACCATATAGAATTAAACTGAAAAATTAATTTTAGTGTTTTCATTTTGTTCAAAGTCAAAGCCAAATCATGTATGCTGATTTCTAACAAGTTCACCAAAGAAATATGGTGATGTTCATCCCATTTATCAATGTCATTTGTATTTTATGAGTGGGTGATAAGCTTAAACACAGAGGCAATTATTATATTGAATATACAGATATCTAGAAATGCATTTGCGCAGAAAACATGCTAAAAATTGGAGTGCATGAAACTGCCAATAGTATGTGCTTTCATGCATACATCTTCAAAGACTTGAGACCTTAGCAGGTGCCAATTATGAATTTTTCACTTCATTTCATCTAAGTGCAGGTACTACCTTGAATCCTGCTCAGCAGCTGAAACTATCCTCTTGATAGTTTCAGTTGATCCTAATCCTGATTGATCCTAAATCCTGCAATTCTTAAATGGGAAGTGAGTACTAACTCCAACCCAGTCAGAGGAGAACTGGCAATAGCAATGGCAGCAAAGTTACAGGTGAAAGCACTGAGTTTCGTTGACACTGACCTTGAATTTCCAGACTTAGAGGTGGACTTTGGAATGTGCATCAGCTTGCTGTTCGACCCAGGATGACATCGAGGGCTAAAATGAGGAGGAAGTGGAAGGAGGTGGACTGAGAGCCCAATGCCCAGGCATTATTTTAAGGACCCACTCATAGTTCTGGCAATTACTTATGAATTCGTAAGTTTAAGGTTAGTGGAAGCAGCAACAATTCCCATTTGCCAATGACTATCTGCACAAACTTACTCCAACAAACACATGTATCTCACACTTTGAACACAATTCCAGGCAGGCATGTCCTATTCACTCTTTGCAAAAATTTCACTGATGTCTCTCTTGTAGAAGAAGTTTGCACTAAATATTAGCTGTCATCTGGAGAAGGTACTTGTGATCATGGACTCAGCCAACAGAGGATTTATTCATATCAGTCACATCTTATCTTACCATCATCCCGCAGACTCTACTGCCTTCTACTGTCCAAACAATGACAAGGCAAATGCAAGGTGTGTGACTGTGATGCATGTGCCAGATCAAGCCAATTCTGTTTCTCTTCCAAAGATGCTGTCTAACCTGCTGAGTATTTGCAGCATTTTCTGCTCTTTCTTCAGATTTCCAGCATCTGCAGTATTTTGCTTTTAGATCTTTACTCCACAGTTTGAACAAAATTTAACATATGAAGTGCATATTGAAAAAATTATTCTTAGATCATCAACTTCTGAGTAACTTGTAGTAATTAGGCCATTATCCATTAAACTTCAGTGAAGAGCTCCTTATTCATCATAGCATAGTTCTTGATTAACTTCACCATTAGCCAAAAGAAGAATCCAAGGAAATAAATTGAGTCCCAAGAACTTCAGAGAACATCATCTGAAAAATAATAGATAACCTGGATGATTTCAAGGCTATAATCTAATCTTGAGTTGAGATGACAGTCATAAACCACTTCAGTTTTGATCCTAAGATTAATTACATCAACTGAATTCCAGAATGAGATTACCATCTTGCGATCACTACCAGATAGCCATTATTCAAAAGCTCTCAAACTGAATCACCGATGAATAGGCTTTGTTCAAAAGATTGGTTCCACCTGGTGAGGAATCATTTAATGGTGTTGTGGGATTTTATCTTCTGTGACTGAGATATTACTCACTGTGCATCCATCTGTGCCATCAACATGCTGTTACCATTGAGATGTGGGCAAAGACTAGATAGCAAGAATTCTTATTAGCCCAGGTCCATTCATATTCCTTGGTTTGCTTAAAACCTTACATTATTTCTGCTTGTAGAAATGGCTCCAATTTTGTTACGTTGCTTGTCAGTTTTAATCGGAAGCTGTGAATATATCAGTAGGAGGCTGCTTTATTCCTACAGAGGTCTGAGAAACACTGAACATGTGGGAGACAGCTGGTTGTGTAATCATTGTGATTAGGATAGATTTTGGTGGCTTTAAGGCATCAAGCTCCACAGGTTAAAAGGGATAAATTTTTCATCATAAACACTTTGAAGATAAGAAGACTTGCCAACAAAATCTTTTACATTTTATCACGATAATGCTCTCCAAAATGCTCTTTCTGATGCATGGGGAAAAATTGAAGTTGAAAAGTCCTCTTTCTCAAACTTTCAAATATTGCAGCATACAAGAAATATCATACTCCAGTGATTCATATTGTATAGTTAGGAATATTGACCCATGAGTCAGCAGTGAGCTGTCCTTTCTTGCTACTGACTACAGAGGAGAGGATCTCATCACAGTGCTAGCACACCTTACAGATAATGGAAACCTTTGGGAGTCAAACAGTCCAATCTATCACCTGCTTATTGTAGTCCCAGTACTTACGTTATTTGCCATTCCCAATATTGCCTACCAGATGTTGAGGAGAAGGATTTGACAGTAATAATACTGTTGAATGTCATATGAATAAACAAATTAGGAACAGTAGACCATTTGGTGCTCAAGCCTGTACTGCCGTTTAAGAAGAACACAATTTATCTGTTTGTAACCTCATTTCTGTATTCCCATCTACCATAATAAATTTTCACCCTTTGCTTCTTAAGAGTCCATCTACCTCTGCCTTAAAAACATTCAAACTCTGCTCCCGCTACCCTTTGGGAAAGACACTGAGAGAAAATTTTCCTTGCCACAACTGTGTCTTAAATAGACAACTTCTTAGATGCCTAATTCTAGGTTCTCTCACAAGACAAAACATTCCCTTCACATCTACCCTTTCAGGACTCCTCAGAATCTGACATGTTTCAATCAAGCACCCCTTGCACTTCTAAACTCCAATGGATACAAGCCCCGCCCATCCACTCCTCATTGGCTTAAGTCAGGTTAACCTCTTCCAACATATTAACATTCTTCCTTAAATAAAGAGACCAATACTGTACACAGTATTCCACATGTGGTCTCACCAATGCCCTAAATAACTGAAGTATAACCTCTCTGCTTTTTTATATCCAGTTCCCCTAACAATAATATCATACTGTTAGCTTTCCTAATATCTTGCTGTACCTGCACACTAGTTTTTTTTGTAAATAGTGCACTCAGACACCTGGATATCTTTACATCTCAGAGCTCTGCAATCTCTCACCATTCAGATAATATGTCTTCTTATTTTTCCTGCTAACATGGAAAATTTCACATTTTCCCACATTATACTCCATTTGCCAGATCTTTGTCCATTTGCTTAAACTACATCCCTTTACAGACTCCTATATCCTATTCACAACTTACTTTCCCACTGTATTTGTATCACCAGCAAAATTAGCAACCTAGTCTTTGTTACCTTCATCCAAATCATTTGTATAAATTATAAAAAGTCGAGGCTCCAGCATTGCTTCCTCTGGCACATCTCTTATTATATCTTGCCAACCAGGCAGACCATCCCTGTTTCCTGTTAGCTACCTAACTTTCTATCTACTATATACTGATATGTTAGTTTCTAAGCCATGAACATTTATTTTTCACAATAACCTTTGATGTGGCACCCTATTAAATGCCTTCTGGAAATCTAAGTATCGTACATCTACTACTTCCCCTTTATTCAAGGCACATACTTCTTTAAAGGACTCCAATAAATTTCTTAAACGTGATTTCCCTTTCACAAAATCATATTGACTTTTTCTGATTACTTAGAATTTTACTAATGACTATAAATTGCTTCTAACATTACCTGAGTGAATGGTGTTATCTTGTTAATCTATCAATGTAGATTCTGTTTTCTGTTCCCTTACCTTTCTGTATAAAGGAGTTACATTTGCTAGCTTCCAATCTAATAGAATCTTCCCCGAACCTAGGGAATTTTGGACAGTTAAAATTAATGCATCAACTATCCCACTCTCACTTTCAGTCAAGAGCTGATAGTTAGATTCACTATTCTTGGAGATGGTCATTGCCTGGTATCTTTGCGCAGCTAATGTTTCCTGCAGACCATGACTGAGGTGCAGTCCAGGCGTTACTGCACATGGAGATGGACTGATTCATTATCTAGGCATTTACAAATAGACTGAAGACCTTTAGTAAATGTTTCACCTCTAACATTGTATTGGAGGGAAGGTGATTGATGAAACAGCTAAAGATAGCTGACCATATGACACTGCCCTGAGGAACAACTGCAGTGATGTATTGGAGCTAGGGTGATTGTCCTCCAACAGCCATAACTAAACTCGTTTGTGCCAAGCATGAGTCCAGCCAGTGGACAGGTTTCCACTGGATTCCCATGAGTTTCAATTTTACTCGGCTTCTTTGATGCCAAATGGCAAAAATGGTCAACTTCACCTCAGTACTTGAATTTAGCTTCTTTGTACATGTATGAACCAAGATTGTAATTGAGGCCTAGTGCTGAGAAATTGGTTCACATTAGGACTGAAGTGAATCATGGTAAATAAGGTGTGATTGATTGGGAAGTGGACGGAAATTCATGTGGTATGGGGGAGGCACTGACCTTCTGGATCTAGCTCTTGGCTTCCCTTCAGCTGTTGTGTTTTCTCAATCCCACGTTGAAGTCATTAACCTAAATGTTAATAAAATGGAATGGTTAATAAAATTCAATGAAGGAAACCTAATTAATTGCATTGATTGTAGGATAAGCAGCTGCCTGCCTGCATTCATTAAAGTCCCAACTCACTGAGTAGCTTCCATGTTCATTTTTCAAACTATTAAACATAGAAGTTGGAACTAGGTTAAGCCATGAACTAAAAATAACATTTCATATCCTTCTAGTTTTAGGGATTAAAGTTGCTCCCTGTAGCTTCCAATTTACAGGAATTATTCAGTGCTGAACTTGCCAGAAGAAATCTTTGATGGCAGACATCTCACTTTGCTTTAATGCCTCACAGGTTGCTTTTGTGTGGCTCATGGTCACCAGATCCATATGGGATGCCTACATGATTGTTGAAAGGAGGAGGATTTGAAATGGCAGAGGAAATATCCATATCTTCTGACCTTTCTGAAATGTTGCGATGGTGCCAAGGGATGTTGTCAAAGATGTTACATCCTTCTTCAAAAAGGGATAGAACACCTTCAGGTCACCCAGTCTAACCTTAAAGATGGACAACTAGCAATGATAAAATCCAGATAAAAATGTCACTTGGACAAGTATGCATTAATAAAGGAAAACTAACACAGACTAGTCAAAGGGATATTGTATTCAGCTAAGCTGACTGAATTTTGTGTTAAGCTATCTGAGGGTGTACATGAGGACCTTGTGGTTGTTGTGTATTAGGGGCTTCCAAAAGCACATGATAAATAGGATATGGCTTGCATTGGAAAAAAAGTAATGGTGGTGTTTCCAAGGGTTGGCACAAGGCCACCACTTCTTGCACTTGGGGTGCTCAAGAGTAGAATTTCAAAATTTTTTGATGATACAGATCTTGGAAGTGCAGTATACAGTGAATAGGATTGTGATAGCTTTCAAGACATTACAGATGAGCTGCAGGAATAGGTGGATATATGGTAGAGGAGGGTTAATGCAGATACATTTCAAATGATATAGCTTGGAAGGAATAATAAGCAGTTATAATCTAAAAGAGGTGGAGATAGAGGCTAGTGGTGGAGGTCTGTGGCCAGTGGTGTTCCACAGGAATCAGTGCTGGGACCTCTGTTGATTGTGAGATATATATATAAATGACTTGAATGAAAATGTAGATGGGTGGGTTAGTAAGTTTGCAGACAACACAAAAATTGGTGCAGTTGTGGATACTGAAGAAGGTTGTCAAAGGATATAGCAGGATATAGATCAGTTGCAGATATGGTCAGAGAAATGGCAGATGGAGTTTAATCTGGGCCAGGAGGTCAAATGTAAGGAAAGTATACAGTTTCAGATGAAGGGTCTCGACCCAAAACGTCGAGTATCCATCTCCCTCCACAGATGCTGCCAGACCTGCTGAGGTCCTTCAGTGATTTGTTTTTTGCTCTGAAATTAAGCTAACTGATCTATAATTCCCTACATGTGTCCTATGCCCCTCTAAAATATAGTCATTACACTATCTTTCCAAAAGTCCTCGGCATTACATCTCTTTCTAATTATTAAATATGTGCAGTGATGTCTCTGTTGCCTCTTTCCTGAATTTGTTTAAAATATATGGATGCAATCCATTTGGATCATGAGTTTTATACCCTTTGAATTTAATTTGACTATTTAACAAATCCTCCTTCTCTTTTATTAAATAATCATATTACTCATCTCACCATACAGTGCCATGTCCACCTGTTTTATCACCATGTTAAATACAAAGGCAAAATAATGATTTCAGATTTCTACTGTCCTCCCCACTGTTTCTGGATTTAATTTTACTAAAAGAGAGTGTGGGCTAAATGAGCTGATTGGCCTCTCTCAGTGCCATAATGTCTTATGATTCTATTCTGAAGATGAGCCCCACAAGTGAGGAAGAGAGGAACAGATGAGTCAGCTATAACTGAAGTGAACATCACATTCAACTAGCACAGCCAGTTCCCTTGGGGACTGAAGAAATGCTGTGTACCAGGCAGCTGCAGGCAGTCACTAATGAATCAACTGGTTCCAGGTTTCCAAATTGATGATCTAACACCACATGTTGCAGACCACTACTGTCCCACCAGGCTCCTTTTGAAATATAGCAGCCTGCCACGGCACGTGCTGATCATACCAAGAGAACACTTGAACTTACTTCACTGCTTACTTCCTGTATTCTATCATACATCAAATTCCACTCCCTCCCCCTCACCAGCCTTGCTTTCACCCGAAATACACCCAGTGCTTAAAGTGATAGAGTCATAGAGACATACAGCACGGAAACAGGCCCTTCAGCCCAATTGGCCCATGCCGACCAAGATTCCCATCTAAGCTAGTCACATTTGCCTGCATTAGGTCCATATCCCTCTAACCCTTTCCTATCCATGTACCTGCCCAAGTGCCTTTTAAATGCTGTTAATGTACCTGCCTCAACCACTTCCTCTGGCAGCTCATTCCATATACTGACCACTCTCTGGGTTAAAAAGTTGCCGCTCAGTTTCCTATTAAATTTCTCCCCTTTCACCCTAACCCCATGTCCTACAGGACATGTAAAGTCAGTCATTAGACAGTGAAACATAAAGATCATTAAGATCCCAGATTTTATCTTCAGTCTGTACTGTAAGACAATTTTAGCTGAGGCTGCAAAAGGGCCAATCCTCCATGTGGGAAAAACAAATCCAAGTCCTCGCTCCTAGTAGGAGCTTTTCCATGATGCAAGTTGGAAAATGCTCTTTACAGGTTGACACCTTTGGTTGGGGTCATCTTTGCTGTGATCCGACAGTAACCATCAAATTTCATATTGCTTTCTTGTGTATGGATGTGTTCTTGCCCAAAAAAACTCTCAAATCTTTTTTGTTCCTTAAGCATAACATGCTGGTTATTTTTGCATAGTGTGATTTTTTTTCTTAATCACAATTCACTGCCAATCACTCTTATGAAAGAATGTTATGTTATTAGTTTCCAAAGCCAAGGTAATGAAGTAACAGTTTCATCATTAGAAGCCATAAACTTCCAAATGTAGTAAATTAACGGGTTAGAGTAT
The DNA here is from genome assembly GCF_009764475.1 of Pristis pectinata. Taxonomy (NCBI): domain Eukaryota; kingdom Metazoa; phylum Chordata; class Chondrichthyes; order Rhinopristiformes; family Pristidae; genus Pristis; species Pristis pectinata. Next base: position 23,355,799 of record NC_067418.1, on the reverse strand, counting down.
GTTCATGCCTAAACTTCTGAATCAATGGTGAATAGTGCAACATATCTTCCATCTGATGATTGCCCTTAAGACTTTATGAATTAAACAATCATAAATTAGTTCATTAAAATCTAACAAAAAATCAACATAATGATTTGATCGTGAACCAGTAAAGAAATGCAAATACACTTTTATCTCTGCTAACATATCAGTTATTACCGAAATATGTAATATTGCAGGTAATCTTTATCCCCAGCACACATAATTGAAAAAATATATCAAAGCCATTCCTTATCTCCCCGTGTCTCCTCTCATTTTAAGATAACCACAAATTCATAAGCTGCTAATTACCATTGCCTTAAGCTCATGCCCAGTGAGTATCACAGTCATCAGATGGTATTAGACATCAGTAGATCAAGTTATGTAGCTACCACTGCCAAGAATTTGTATATCATCCCCTTTTCTGATATTAAAGATATGCTGGGTATAGCACAAATACCCAGTCATATCCTCCACAAAAATTAATAAATTAGGCAAAAGTTCATTGGAAACAGTACTATGGTGGTTTGCACACAGAGTTGCGTACTTTTGAGACCTGTACTGTTCCTATTGAAAGCTTCTTGAAAATCTTGCAGCTGCTACGATGTTGGCACACTGATCACTGTGAAGAGCGTAAGAACTTACAGGTTCTCTCCCCATGGCTGCTACAAGCAGCTGCTTAAAAGGCTGCCATGGAGATGAGAGAAAACACAGCTGAAGAGGTCCCAGTGTTCTCCTACATGTGTGGGAGCCCCCTCTGTGATGGTTGGACCCAAATGAACCCCCTGCCACTGGAAAATGAAGGGCGATCAAGGAGATATAGATCACAGCATGCAGCTGCGATGTGATTTATATAAAAATGCTGTGAACAGTGAAGGAACAATGGGCAATGCAGTTTTCTCATGATCATGACATTGAAATCTGAGGATGACACTGTGAGCAAAGTGTCAGTGCTAAAGTGCAAACACTTTAATTGACATCATAATGCAGATCTCATGACTTCTTTGTACAGTGGTGCAGCTAGAAGAGCTGTTGCCTCACAGCACCAGGGACCTGGGTTAAATCCTGACCTTGGGTTCTATCTGTGTGGAGTTTGCATGTTCTTCCTGTGACTGCATGGGTTTTCTCTGGGTGCTCTGCTTTCCTCCCACAGACCAAAGACGTGGGTTGATAGGTTAATTGGCCACTGTAAATTGCCCCTAGTGTGTAGGCGAGTGGTAGAATCTGGGGTTACTTGGGAGAGAAATGAGATTAATGTAGGGTTAGTGTAAATGAATGATCGGTACATAGACTCAATGGACCAAATGGCCTGTTTCCATGCTCTATCTCTCTATGAAAATCCATAAGATACAGATAAGAGCTCTAATTTATGTCAGCGATGGAAGAAAACATAAGAGTACACAACTTGTAATGTCCTCGGGTGCAGACTGATGCTGAGAAAACATCAGATGTGTTAAGGTGAATTGTCAAGGAAATGCCTGGGTCAATTTCCTTATGCAAGTGATTTCAACATACAATTATTTCAAGCACAATCTAATTCAGATAAAATCTATGTGTGATTTGTATATGAAAAAAAAGGCACAAATCGATCAGGCTTTTAGGCTCACTAACTTTCAAATTCACTTTATTTACAAACATATCCTCTAGATATATAGGTGAGCCGATGATTTTATTTAATGATCACAGCGACAAAATCAATCAAAGCTTGGTCAGGCAGTGGGAGCAAGTAATAACCTATCTTAAGACCTCGGTGAAAGCCTGACTCTTATCTACTAGCTGCTCAAGTAAAATTTTGTGCAATAGTACTTGCAATAAAAGCTAAATCAGAAGATATGTCAAGATACATTTAGATATACTGTAGTATGGATTTATAGATTATATTTTTCAAAATAATCAATTCAGGCATCTGTAGTAAATGCTGAGCAGAGGTAAAGTACATCACTTCATAAAGTGAAAATCGAAAAAAAAAACTGCAGATGCTGGAAATCTAAAATAGAAGCAGAAAATGCTAGAAATACTCAACAGGTTAGGCTGTGTCTTTGGGAACAGAAACACAGTCAATGTTTCAGGTCAAACACCCCGTTGATCTGTTTCTCTTCCCGCAGATGTGGCCTGACCAGCTGAGTGCTTATTCTGGCTATCCCTTCATAAAGCTTCTTCCTGATCTCAATTAATTCATTTAAATTACAGGAAACAAGGTAAGATTATCACCTGCACTATTTAGCTCTCACTGGTAATTGCATGGTTCAGGTAAGACAAGGAATTAGTGCTGCAAAAATTACTGGATTGGTACATTGCTGTAGAGGAAGACCAAGGCAGTATGATTGGTTTGAGATTAATACAGAACTACAAAGAGAAGTCCTGATGAAGGGTCTCGACCTGAAATGTCGACTGTTTATTTCCCTCCATAGCTGCTGCCTGACCTGCTGAGTTCCTCCAGCATTTTGTGTGTGTTGCTCCAGATTTCAGCATCTGCAGAGTCTCTTGTGTCTACAAAAAGGAGGTTGTGCAGTGGTCTTAATATAAGTTTGAAACATGGCTAAATTGTGAGAGCAGGTCAGTAGGATTGTTTGGTTTAATACTGAGCCAGAGAGAATATGGGAATGTAGTAATTTGGCATTGATACAGAACTGAGGGGAAAACTGGAAGTAGAATTATTTTGGGATTGGCTCAGGGGTATGTGGAGTAAATTGGATGATAGGATTGATTTAGCTCCATTGGAAGAAAACAGAGCAGTTTTTGATTGCTAATGGCTAGAAGGTTAAGTGGTGATCTCATGAAGTTATTAAAATGATGAAAAGTATTGATATGGAAATATTCCCTCTTGAGAGCTGAACAATAATCTGAAGTACAACATTAAAATTAAGGCCAAATCATCCAGAGGGGAGATGGGATGTGCTTTCACCCAGGGTGTTGTTGGGATCTGATTTTGCACTATGCTTAATGGTGAAAGAAGTTGATTTCATTGTTTCCATTCCTGAGTTTGACAGGTATTTGTGGTTGGATTTGGACAAAACACAGAATCATTATTGCTCTCACAAAGAACTGGTTGAAGGGTCTCCTTTGTGGTGTAATTTTTGGCAAACTTATTTATTAATCTATAACCAATAGGATGGTGTGTTTGACTCACTAATAATATTATTATGTCTAAAGTGATATCAGGTATGTAATCTACCCTGATGTCTCAGTCCACTCAAAGGTGCTCTCTTGCCTCAAAGGTAGTTCTCTGGTTGGTAGAAAGTATCCTGTGGCACTATAACAAAGACCAGGAGATCTTTGGAAATATCAATACTGATCAGTTCACCTTTGTAATAGGAACAAGACAGTTGCTGTCTTGTTGTTATTTATATAATTTTACTGTGCACAGATTGGTTGTGTTGTTTCTTGCACTGCAATGTAACTAGACTTCAAAGGAAGTTCATTGATTGAAAAGCTCCTTTGGTCATCTTGAAATCTTGAAGGAAAAATCAATGCAGAAATATGATTCCGTTAACTGTGGTGGCAACAACTCTTCAAAGAGAAGTCAATTAACATACTATTTGCCATAACTATTATTTTTCATCAAAAGCTGTCCACGTAAATTACTTATTTCTGACAAAGATATCTGTGAGGTTCTAAAGTATTTGGCAATTGATAATTCCCTTTTCAACATACACATATGATATTCATAATTTCTATTTCTTCTCTCCTCTCATTCTTTTATTCTTGAATGAAGGTTTGATAGTGATGTAGCTTTTTTGCTCTAAACCCCAATCCCTCAAGCAGCAACATCTTGTTAAAGATAGGGGTCCAAACCTCCATCGACTGTAAGTAGTAAGATAGTGGCTTCAGCTTTTTAGTATACAGTATCCTCATATAAGTTGATTGAACGTGACTGGTGCCTTTTGGAGTCCGTTCCTGTTGAAGTTTCACCATTTTCTGTCTTCTACATTATATGACAAATGCCATTTTTAGATCATAAGTGAAATTTCTTTAGAATACTTGAAATGTACTGCACAACTGCTGTGATCATGCAGTTCATCAATAAATGTAACACAAATAATTATCTGCAAGCTCACCAAATCAGTGCCTCTGGCACACTCAGGTGCAGTGCTCCTCACATTATTCTTGCATTTACAAAAGTAAGTTTTAAGTTTTTTTTGTTTAATGAGATGAATTTAGTGTCTTAAACTGTGGCTAGCTTCGTTTAACAGGCCTTAGCTATAAAAGGGTTATTGCTCAGTGCTTAGCTCAGCGAGGTGAATAGTTCAAGGCAAATCCTTGCAGAAGGTTGAGTCAGTGAGCTG